>NC_057861.1:554349710-554949710 GCF_019393635.1 Dromiciops gliroides
TTGCCCCTCCTCACCTCCCAGCCTACCATGTATTTTACTTACCTGTGAATATTCCTCCTGGTATACGGATTTTTAACTTGGGGCCCACAATTTTTATCTTGTTAAGTTTATTTCAATAGGCTGATTCCCTTTGTAATCCTTTGTATTTTATTTTATGCATTTAAAAACATTAGAGTGGTTCATGGGTTTCACCAAGTCCATGACCTAAAAAAGGTTAAGAACCCCTGCTCTAGTAGAATGTAAGCTTTTTGAGGACGGGTGCTATCATCTCTTATATTTGTAGTCTTAGGGCCTAGCAACGTCTTTCATATAGTAGGTGCTAATAAATGCCTACCCTCATCCTGACATAGACACCCTTGTATCTAATTGAAGAAATAATATATTACATTTAAGCTTCTTAAAGGTAGGGACTTTTTCATTTTGGGGGGGAGTGACTTCATTGCCTTACACATAGTGCTTTTTTTTTTTTTCCAGTGAGGCAATTGGGGGTTAAGTGACTTGCCCAGGGTCACACAGCTAGTAAGTGTTAAGTGTCTGAGGCCGGATTTGAACTCAGGTACTCCTGACTTCAGGGCCGGTGCTCTATCCACTGCGCCACCTACCTGCCCCCCACATAGTGCTTTAATAAGTGTTCAGTGGATTGAAATTTGAGCTGTGATATGTGACACTTTCCTAGAGTCTCTGACATGGTATCATAGTAAAATTTCCCCCATAAACTCCAAAAAAATGATTTCTGGTCTTCCTCACCACTGCCCTAACTTAACCATGAACAACAGCAAGCTGAGTAAAACATGGTACCTCTCTCTAATGACTAGGAAGTAAGTATTTCTACATCTTTTTTACTCCCTTCTGGAGAATATCCTGCAACTCTTCAGAAGGCAACAGAACACATCCCACATACAGACATTAAATAACTGTGGAAGTTGTCTGTGGGTAAACCAGTTGAGCTTCTGTCATTTTTGAGGAGGGGAGAGAAAGTCTGCAACTTTAAGTTTAGAGAAGAGTAAAATTTTTAATAAGTTGGGATACTAGGCTTTCTGAAAGGAAAGAATGGGACCAACAAAACTTCTCAGGTAGCCAAGGGAATAAAGTTAAGTTTAGATCAAGAAAAGAGAATGCAGACTTCCTGAGGAGACAGTAAAAAAAACCACACAAAACAACAACCCTGAACCAAAAACAGACTCACCCAGAGGAATTTACAGAGATATTTAAACCTATCTTAAGAGCTAAAATATGCATCCACTCTATGGGGAAAACCCATTAGCCAATGTTGAGACAGCCAAGGAGGTACACCATGTGGCTCGACTGCTTGTGGGTGTGCCTGTCTTCTCTCTCCCCATTCCAACCTATCCTCTATTTTAGCCACCAGTGATTTTGTGCAGGTTCACCCGTGTCATTCCCCTACCTAAAAAATTGCAGTGGCTCCCAATAACCTCTAGGATCAAATACAAACATGCTCAGTCTCTCAACTCTTGTGTATTTTCTTTTGCTGTTCCCCATGCCTGGAACATTCTCCCTCCTCCACTCCATCCACTTACTTCCCTGGCTTTTTTTTTTTTAAGTCCCAACGAAAATCCCCTCTTTTACAGGAAAGCTTTCCCAACCCTTCTCCTTTTTCTTTTTTTAGTGAGGCAATTGGGGTTAAGTGACTTGCCCAGGGTCACACAGCTAATAAGTGTCAAATGTCTGAGGCCGGATTTGAACTCAGGTACTCCTGACTCCAGGGCCGGTGCTCTATCCACTGCGCCACCTAGCTGCCCCCCAACCCTTCTTAATTATAGTGCCTTCCCTATGGTGATTTTCTCCTACTGACTGTTGTTGTGAAGATCAAATGTGATAATATTTTTAGACGATTAGATTGGAGTGGATGCTTAATAAATGCTTGTTTCCTTCTTCCCTTCCAATTAAAGATCCATAATTATCCTCCTTGCATGCAACAGAGAGTAGAAAAAGGTCTTGAAAAATATCAGGACTATGTTCCTGAAACAGAAGCTTGCTAGTGACTCCAACTTACTAAGGTAGGAACCTTAGGGTAGCCCATAGCCTGACCAGCTGCCAGGTTAGCCTGTGCTTTCCAGCAGCCATTGACTTTAAGTTTATGGAGGTGAGGTATCATCAAGGGAATGTCTGTTCTTATGTCTTTCCCTGGTTGGGATAGGTAGGAGGCAGGTAAATGGCTCAGTCAATAGAGCAAAGGGCTTGGAGACAGAAAGACCCGAGTTCAAATCCAGCCTCAGACACGCACTAGTTGTGTGACCCTGGACAAGTCATTTAACTACTATTTGCCTTAATCCATTGAAGAAGAAAATGGCAAACCACTCTAGTATCTTTGCCAAGAAAACCTCAAAGGGGGTCACAAAGGGTCAAACAGGACTGAACAAGAAGTCATGACAGACTTATCAGCATATTAGAAAGAACTCTCAAAGATCCCCAAATAATGTGGGTGGGAAAGAATGCCCCCTTCCTAAGAAATTACAAATCCTTGGGTGATCTAGAGTGGGGAATAAAATCTGGCTTTAATCTTTGGTCAATATTTGTGGTGAGACTGAGGTAACAACTTGAGAAAAGTACATACTTAAGCCAGTTTTTTCATGTGCACCCCATGCACAAGTTTGAACTTAGTGACAACCTCATTCACTTGGTTTTTAGTCATGATACCATGAGAGTTGATGCTTTCTAATTTACATCTGTGTACTACTCTTTCAAAGAACCAGTTGCCAGTTGATGCAAATCACAATTGCTTAAGGTTAGAAATAATCTGGGAATTCTGTGATTGCCATTTCCTTCTTCAGTTAATTTTACATACTAGAAATTGAAGTAAATGGAGTCAAGTAAGTGACTTGCCCAGGGTCACACAGCTAGTAAGTAAGTGTCTGAAGCCAGATTTGAACTCAGGAAGATATCTTCCTGACTTCAGGTCCAGCACTCTATCCACTATACTATGTAGTTGCCTTAGTCATAATACACAATATTGTACAATAAATGAATTATTGAAGTGCAAATCAAAATTCTGTGTGAGGTCAAGGGTGAAAAGTCATTACTACCTTGGGCAGTGGGAGAAGGGATAAAATCAGAGAAGAATTTGAGCTGGGAGTCAAAAAGATGGGTGACAGCAGCTTCCATAGGTTTAATTATCTATAAACAGATGAACCCCAAATCTATAGCTCTAGCCTCTTCTGAGCTCCAGCTGCATATTAGACATCTCAAACTGGATGTGCTATGTGTCTCAAATTCAGTATAGCCAAAACCCTCTCCTTCATCAGGACGTCCCTATTTTTGCATTATAATCCTTCACCCAAGTTCCCAATTCTGGCATTATTCTTGACTCCTCACTCTTTTATCCTGTCAGTTGACAAATCTTATCATCTGTACCCCTAACAAGTCTTATCTCTCCCCTTCTCTCTCCTCATATGCCTGCCAACTCTGGTTTTGCCCTCATCACACTTACCTCAACTACTGCACAGACCTCCTGGGTATTGGTGCTTTCTTTCTCCCCTCTCCAATCCATCCTCAGTACAGCTGTCAAAATGATTTTCCTAAACTGCAGGTCCTATGATATCCAGAAACTCCCCTATTCAGTAAAATCCAATGGTTCCTGACTCCCTTTATGATCGGATATAAGCTTCTCTTAGTTTTTAAGGACCCTCACAATTTGGCCTCAATCTTCCTTTCCAACTTTATTCTAGAATACTCTCCCTCGAGCCAAACTAGTCTTCTCTGTGTTCTTCACAGGATGCTGTCTCCACCCTTTGTGCCTTTGTCATGTCCCTTCCCTATACCTGAAATACTCTAGACTAGCTCACCCTCCCCACTTTCATTTTCTGGAGTCCTGTTTTCTTCAAATCTGCTCAAACTAGACCTTCCTTTCCTGATCCTCTCAGGCTTGTGTTCTCCCTCATCCAATTAGCCAGGTCTATCTTTTGTATCTATGTACATATTGTGTTCCCTGATATGATGCGATTTCCTAAAGGACACAGGCTATTTCATCCAGTGTGTGGCACCTAATAGATGCTGAATGGGCTAATTTACTAGAGTAAGAAAGAATATAAAGGACCATTGGTCCTTTTCCCCCCCCTTTTTCTTTCTGCTTTTCTCTCTAGACCACAGCACTATACTAGAGAAAGGATACTGTTACTTACTAAACTTACACTTTAGACACACACTTTTTTTGGCACTCTAGGGAGGGAGGCCGTTAAGCATCAATGGATTTCCACTCTCTATAGCCTATGGTTTGAATACCTACCTGTTTGAGGGGTATCAAAGACCCCCTTGTAGGAGAAAAATCTGGTCATTTTAATCAGGGCTGTTACCTACCAGCCCAATGAATGTTTATAAACATGTCAGATCTCTCTCTCTCTCTTCTCTCTCAAGCTCTTCCTCTCTTAAGCTTTCTCTTAAGCTCTCAGAGCTCCTCTGAGAAAAGCAGGGTAAAAATGAGATGTCATTCTCATCCATTCATGTGTCTGCATCAAGTTATGGTGGAAAGAGTATTAAGTTTGAAGTCAGAAGACCTGAAATCTAGTTCTAGCACTGCAAAAACTTGCTGTATATTCTTGGGAAACAAACCTCTCTAGTTCACCCCTCCTTTATAAAATGAGGGGTTTGGAGTAGATGAAATTCTAAGGCTCTTTTCATGTCTGCAATAGTCTATAGAAATATTGAAATACTAATTTTTATACAGTCAGAAGGCATGAAGAAAACCTGTTATATACCCAAGGGGCCCTAAAAATCTTTTTTAAAAATTTGGTTACAGCAGAAAAATTTAAAGGCCAACTACGAAATAGCATGTATGCATATCCTTTCCAGTGATGATTCAAGATTTAATTAAACAGGATAAAGCTGAATTTGAGGTTAAAGCTTCATTACAATTTCCATATGATATCAACTAGTAAGTTATAAAGTATCATTTCCCTGTTTAAAGTGAGTGGATAAATTTCATAGGATGGTAGAACCCTGTCTCAGAAGGACTGATATCATGAGCCCTGCTACAGGTTTCCTTACCACTCAAACATCAAGGAAAACCAGGAAGGAAAGTAGTGGAAGAAGAACACTGGGGCTTGGAACCAAATGACATAAAGGCTTGGGTCTGAGGCTCTACTACTTACCGTGGGACTTTGGGAAAAATATTTCACTTCTTGTATTTTGTTGTTGTCATGATTTGTAAAGTTCTGATAGTATCTCAGCCTGTTTTTTTCCTTTGAAACTTCTGTTTTTGTAGAGTGGCAATATGGTTATAGAAAAAGAATCTCTTCTTATAAGAAAAGAATCTTGAAGGCTATCCAGGGTTTAAGATGTTGAGAGACAGTGATTCACTTCACCCTAGTTTGTTCCAAGGATACTGCCACACATAGGAAAATTTGCTTCCAAAGTCAACAACATTTTTTTTTAAAATAGATTTAATCTTATTCAAGTTAGAAATGGTCTCTTTCCATCCCAACCATTCTCTCAACATCCCTCCACTTCATAAACACATCCACATCCACTCCCACATACATCAATGCCCATTCTTACAAAATGCAAAATAGAGCTGCTGGAATAGATAGAAAAGTTCAGTGAGTGAGTGAGTGAATGTGTGTATGTACACGAGAGTGCCTGCATGTGTGATTAATTTGTAAAAAGCTTCAGAATCAAATCATTTCACAGTCAGAAGAGGCTAGATTCTAAATCTCTGATTTTGAAGACATTGAGGGTTGGGGGAGAGGGGAGAGAAGGATCAAAATATATTATTGGATTCTGAGGATAGAAATTTTTTCTTTTGTTTACAGTCAGTTAATAATACTGATAAAGCATACTGCAAAGGAAGATGCCACAGTTCCAGGTTGGAACAATAAAAGAAAACATATCAACAAGTAGAGGGACATGTGTGTGGGGGGTATTCATTTTAACAAAGAGAATGAGAATAAAATCAAACACCCAAAATAGTGGCTCCAAGGGAGCTCAATTTTGCTTCCTGACACTAAGAACACTCACTCACATTTATTCTATCCACCAGCTCTGAAAAAAGAAAAAAAAATTTAAGTGAATCAGATTTGTGCATTGAGAAATGCACAGAGAAAACATCAAAAACAACCCACCTCAATGCACACACACTAACAGTGTCACAAATACCAAAAAAGTATGTTCCACCAGGAGGCAATATTCATGTTAGGGTTTATATGCATCTAGGACCAATGATTATGGCATGTTTTTGTCTTGATCATAGGAGATGAGTCTTGATGGTAGCAGAGGACTACTTGACCATCTTACGGACCATGTAGTTGAGGATTCCCCCATTTTGGAAATAAGTGAGCTCCACATCTGTGTCAAGCCTCACAACGGCATGGAAGGCCTTTCCTGTATCCAGCTATGAGAAGTAAAGAAAAAAAGGGTCATTCAAAGAAGTCAAAATGAAAAAATGAAAATAATCAACATAGGGGCAGCTAGGTGGCGCAGTGGATAAAGCACCAGCCCTGGATTTAGGAGGACCCGAGTTCAAATCTGGCCTCAGACACATGACACTTACTAGCTGTGTGACCCTGGGCAAGTCACTTAACCCCCATTGCCCCGCAAAAAAAAAAAAAGAAAAAAGAAAAAAGAAAATAATCAACATGTATTTATCAAGCACCAAATGAAAAAGACAATCGACATGCATTTATTAAGCACGTATGCTATACCAGGCACTATGCTGAGGATATAGATAAAAAGTCCCTGACCTCAAGGAACTCACATTCTATGAAGGGAATATCAGATATACACAGATAAGTAAAAAAAAAACCACAAGTTAAATATAAAATAAACACATAGCTATTGATGGGACCAAGGAAAAGCCTAACAAATCAGGGAGTCAGAAGTTCCCAGGGGCAAAGGTGAAGAAGAACATGCCAGAGATGGCGAGGTAGAATGTTGTGCATAGGAAGCAGCAAGCAAGCTGATTTGGCTGAGGCAAAACATGAAGGGAATTAATATGTAATCTGCCTAGATAGGCTGGAGCCAACTGAATTGTGTAGAAGGGCTTAAATGTCAAAAGGTGACAATGAAGAGCCAGTGATGGTTCTTGAGCAGGGGAGACAGTTTGTCAACAAGTCTTTATTAAATGACTACTGAATACCAGGCTCTATGTGAGGCACTGGGGATACAAAGATGGGCAAAAGATAGTCCTGGCTATCAAGAAGCTCATAGTTTAGTCCTCAGACTTGTGCTTTAAGAATATTTATTTGGTAGCTATATGGAGAATAGGCTAAAGATAAAGTGTATCTCATTGTTATCATTGGTTTAAGTTCCACTTAACCATTCTATGGGACAGATGACCGAAATACATGGTATCCAGAGACTTAGGCAGAGTGGCTGCCTATACCTTCCCACACAGAGTCCTTTGGCTCTGTCTTAATGGGAATAGGCACCATTAATTTGATTAAATTTAAACTCTCTTTCTCTGAGTCTGAGAGAAAAGAACTAGTAGGAGAATCTCAAGGACTGCTTATTCAGAGCAATGGCTGTTGGAAAAATCATGGATAAGGACTCAGCCAATCCTCACTGGGGAGCTTCTTTGCATGACATAAATTAACCATTTTCAGAAGTTATCATAAAAATGCAACATGGAGAGTCCCCTGCATTTCTTCATGAATATTTCATAGTCCTCAATGGCTTTGCCTTAAATAAGGCAAACCAACAATGGGCACTATATGTCTTCAAAGTAAAAAAAAAATGTGTGTGTGTGTGTGTGTGTGTGTGTGTGTGTGTGACTAATGGAATCAAAGAAACTAGAGAATGTGTCTGCTATTCACAGGAAAGCTTTCCCATGCACAAAAACTGTCATCTGTTTAAAAATACACTTTAATGGAATGGAGTATGAAGGTTCTTTTTGTGAAAAGCTTAGTTTGCATTAAATTATCAGCAGCAGTAGGTATTCACCAAGCAGCCACTGTGTACCCTGCCAAAATTTTAAAATCAACTTCACTGGGAAATGATGTACAGCAGCTACAAAAAAGGGCATAAAAGCAGTCAAAGAAAAATAAGGCTTTTAATTAGGACTAATGATGGATCTCAAAAGATCTAAATATTCTTCTTTTTTCTTTCTTCCTGAAAACCCCTTCAATTGGGTTTTCATGGTAAGTGGTATTGAGGAGTGAATTTAGAATATAAGGGCTATGAAACATTCTCTTGGCCTGATGAGAAAGAAAGCCATAGTGGGAACAGTTAGGAGTGGGCATAGGTGAAATGAATTTTTGTGAAGGGAATCCAAAACAATTTCAGAGGGTTAGCACAAAATCCGAGGTATACTACAGGGAATGAATCACAAAATCAATAGGTGGTCTCATATCTCAAATATATAAAGAAGTTTACAAAATCTATAAGAATGAGTCATTCCCCCAATTGGTAAATGGTCAAAGGATGTGAGCAGACAGTTTAAATAAATAAATCAAAATAATTTATAGTAATATGAAAAAATGCTCTAAATCATTATTGATTAGAGAAATGCCAATTAAAACAACCTTGAGATATCATTTTACACCTGTCAGATTGGCTAAAATGATTGAAGGGGAAAGCAACAATGTTGGAGGGGATGTGGAAAAACTGGGACACTAATTCATTGCTGGCAGAATTGTGAATTGATCCGACCATTTTGGAGACCAATTAGGAATTAAGCTCAGTTATTTTTTTTTTGTGAGGCAGTTGGGGTTAAGTGACTTGCCCAGGGTCACACAGGCAGTAAGTGTTAGGTGTCTGAGGCTGGATTTGAACTCAGGTCCTCCTGACTCCAGGGCTGGTGCTCTATCCACTGCACCACCTAGCTGCCCCTAAGCTCAGAGTTATTAAACCATCTATACCTTTGACTCAGCAATACCACTACTAGGTTTATTCCCAAAGCTGATTAGGGAAAAAGGAAAAGAACCTGTATGTTCTAAAATATTTATCCCAGCTCTCTTTGTGGTAGCAAAGAACTAAAAATAGTAAGAATGTCTGTCATGGCTGAACAAGTTGTGGGATATGATTGTGATGGAATAATACTATGCTATAAGAAATAATGAGCTTGATGATTTTAGAAAAACATGGATAGACTTGCACAAAATAATGAAGAGAGAAATGAGCAGACCCAAGAGAATGGTGTATATAGTACAGCGATATTGTTTTAAGAACAACTTTGAATGAATATGTCATTTTGACTATTATAAATACTCAAATTAGCTAAAAAGGAAGATACTATCTGCATCCATAGAAAGAACTGATAAATAGAAGTATGTAAGAATGATTTTACACACACACACACACACACACACACACACACACACACACACACACACACACACACACACACACACTTTTGTGTCTAACTGTAGCCATGTTATAGAGTGGAGGGGAGGAGAGGGAAGATTAAAAAAATAAATTTACATAATAACTTTATTATATATTTCAAAGGAATGGCCATACATATAAGTTGTATATAATAGATCTGCAGTTTCTTGTGCAATAATCTTTCATTATTATTATGCTGTTGTTATGGTAATGCTTGTTTTATTCCACAAATTAAGAATAAAGTAAATAAAAATTTAAAAAACAATAAAAACAGGTATCAGCTCTGCCTCTGATATTATAAAGGCAGAAAAAGAAAAGCAGATTTCAGTGGTGTATCTATGCCTACTCCAAGTCCTTGCTGTAGTTTTAGTTTCTGAGCCCTAAGGATTGAGACTCTACAACTTCCTCCTGAAAGGAAGACTGAGTACCATCCGAAGAACACACAATAGGAAACAGGATAGTGTGGCTTACCTGAATCCGGATATTCATTCGTGGCCTGAGTTTTTCTGGAATGAGGATATTGTAACGTTCCCGCCCTGTGAGTCCAATTGTGCTGGCATTCTCCCCAGGGATATATTCCAGAGGGATGACTCCCATCCCTATGAGATTGCTACGGTGAATTCGTTCATAACTCTCAGCTAGGACAGCTTTGATTCCCTAAAGAGGAAGGAAAAAAGTCTCATATTTCATTTTTTACCTCTGTCAAATACACAAGGACACAGAAAGCTTCTTATAGGAATGAAATACTTAAAAATCATAACACAAAAAAATTTGATTCCTTGTTTTTAATGACTTCATTGTGGGGGTGGGCAATTAGGATTGTGACTTGCCCAGGGTCACACAGCTAGTTAAATGTCTGAGGCCTCATTTGAACTCAGGTCTTCCTAACTTTAGGGCCAGTGTTCTATCCACTGCTCCACCTAGCTGCCCCTCATGATAACTTTCCTACACCTTTATTCTTTTTTTTCCCCTTTTTCTCTTTCTTTTTTTTTTTTGGTGAGGCAACTGGGGTTAAGTGACTTGCCCAGGGTCACACAGCTAGTAAGTGTTAAGTGTCTGAGGTCCTCCTGACTCCAGGGCTGGTGCTCTCTCCACTGTGCCACCTAGCTGCCCCCCCTTTATTCTTTATAGGTTAAGTGTCTGAGACCATTTTTAAACTCAGGTTTTCCTGACTCTTGGCTTAACATTTTATCCACTGTGCCATGTATATGTCAGGACTTAAACCCAGGCTTCTTGCCTCTAATATCTGTTCTCTACTCATTACATCATTTACTTCTTAAAAGTTACAACTTGACTACTCAAAGCCCTGGGGAATCTTTGATTGTTTAAGCAGACATATTCCATCTTACTGAGGGTTTATACTTCCACCACTTTCTTAACTGTCTTATTAATGGAACATGTTTTATAACCTGTTATATACCCTTGTCTCCTCATGTTGGTGTGTGTTAACCAATACAGAGTAGCTGCTTTGTGGCTAGGCTTCAACATTCCATTAGAATCCTTTCAGAAACAGAATTTTACAAATAGTAGGTTTAAAGGTAATTTGAAAAATGCACCCTTAAAGTTAATTCACAAACCAGAAAACTCATCCTGTGCCAAGATAACAACCTAGCACATTATCTTTTTCCTCTTCCAGGCATCTGAACATGAAAGGAATGTAGCTTGTGCAATTCCTTATACTTTGGCCAGGGAAAATGCTGCCCACCAGATTTATTCAATTCAATATGCATTTATTTGTTATGTAATTTCCATGTGCTAGGCATGGTCCTGGTGATACAAAAACAAAAACAGAACTGTTTCTGCCCTCAGGGAGCTCATCTGTTACTAAGTCCTGGGGGTAGGAGGTCTCTGTCTGTCTGTCTATAATACACACACACACACACACACACACACACACACACACACACGCACACACACGCATTAGAATCTTTTCACAGGCAGAATTTTACAAACAGCACAGTAGGTAGGCTGGTCTGGCTGTAGTCCATGAGAAAGGGATTAAGACAAAATAAGTTTGGAAAGACAGGTAATAGTGACAGTGAACATTTTTATGGTACTTAAAGTTGGCAAAGCATTTCATTTATATTATCTCATTTGGTGTTCACAACATCTGTCTGAGGCAGGTGCTATATTGTTTTTGTTTTAGTTTTTGGTGGGGCAATGAGGGTTAAGTGACTTGCCCAAGGTCACACAGCTAGTACATGCCAAGTGTCTGAGGCTGGATTTGAACTCAGGTCCTCCTGAATCCAGGGCCAGTGTTTTATCCACTGCACCACCTAGCTGCCCCCTGTGTTATATTATTCTTATTTTACAGATATGGAAACAGACTTAAGTTCTTCACTTGCCCAGGGTCACAGGGTCAGAGCTGCCAGATTGTGAAGGGCTTTAAATGCCAAAGACAGGACTTTGTATTTTATCCTAGAATCAATGGATAAGCTTCTTCAATAGGGAAGTGATATGCTTACCCTTCTTTGATTAAAGTAAATGTCAGAGTTTTAGTTTTTAAACTTGCTTATGTTGGCCCATACTTAATCCAAACCTGCCATTTTGGGAAGTCTTAGTCTTTACAAGGTTTGTAGAAGAAAAGATCGCGCCTGCCATGATTGTTTAAAGAAGGCTGCTACCCACATAGTTGTCCCATTCTCCTCTGCATGACTTACCAGCAGAAAAGGGCCCTTGGCTGCCCAGTCTCGGGAACTCCCAGATCCATACTCTTTTCCAGCTAGTACTATCAGAGGGATACCTGTCCTCTGGTATCGTTCAGCAGCATCAAACACGTCAAGCTGAAAGAAGAGGGGAAAAAATTTCTGAAAAAAAATCACTCTGGGAAGAGTTACGTACAATCACTTTCAGGGAACCCCCATGAAAATGGTAGGTACAAGAGGCCTGCTACTGAAGCTTGTATGGATATGGACATGGGCATGGACATAGAAGAGGAAAACAGCAGAACCCAACCCAAAGAGGAGTTTAGCAGAAATTCTCAAGTATACCTTTTGTGGACACAAAGTAGTCAAAAACTGTTTTGAAATGATCAAAAGCACCTTTCCTTTTAGTTTTATATGTCGACTATATAATCTTTTTTTTTTAAATTTTTTAATTTTTGGTGAGGCAATTGGGGTTAAGTGACTTGCCCAGGGTCACACAGCTAGTAATTGTTAAGTGTCTGAGGCCGGATTTTGAACTCAGGTCCTCCTGAATCCAGGGCCAGTGCTCTATCCACTGCACTACCTAGCTGCCCCTCAACTATATAATCAAAGCCAAGGGCAGGAAAAAAATACTGACACTCAGGAGTGAGAAAGAGATTGACAGACAAAAGAAAGATTCAAATGTATTTCTCAAGAAGAACATGAAATATTCAGTTTTGAGATTACACAAATGAGCCAAATTTAATCTGGGGATGACTAGACAAGGAAGCAATTCTTACTGGCTTTGAAAATCAGAAAATAAAATCCCTTAAGAGACAGTACTTTTTTATAAAAAAAGAAATTAAATGAAGATGTTTGTCCAAGGTGTCACCTAAGCTTTGCCACATCAGCATTTTGGGAGACTGATAGTCTGTGGTTAACTCATGTAGCATTACAGTAATCCAGGTATGATGCTGTGTTTTCGGATGGAGAGAGAAAATGAGTGCAGGCATCATTATAGAACATTATTATTTCTTGACTGTCAAAATATGATCCTATGATCAAATAAAGCCTGAATCTTTCCAAAGGCTATTTGGAATAATAAAAACAACCTCCCCAACACTTTCAAAGAAGTCTTTATATCCTCTTTGAACATTTTTTTCAATCTTAATATTATTTTTGTCCAGTTACATGTCCAGTTTTCAACATTCATTTTTTTTTTTTTTTGGTGAGGCAACTGGGGTTAAGTGACTTGCCCAGGGTCACGCAGCTAGTAAGTGTCAAGTGGCTGAGGTCGAATTTGAACTCAGGTCCTCCTAACTCCAGGGCTGGTGCTCTATCCAGTGCGCCACCTAGCTGCCCCCCTTAACATTCATTTTTATAAGATTTTGGATTCCAAATTTTTCTCCCTCTTCCCTCCTTCAACATTAAGATTACATACACATTACACACAAATAGTAACATTTCACATATTAAATGCTTTAAAATTTTTTTTAAGTGCTTCTGTAACCTTTCTCCTCTGTTTAATTCTCAGAGACAATCCTCATGAAACAAGTAGTGTGATATATTAATTCAGTCACTCACAATCTAGTGTCACCACCCAGGCTCTTTCATGTACTATGAATTCTAACCACACTGAAGCCAACTCTTAGACCTCTAAGCACACAGGTATTCAATAGGTGGGTACTTAATAAATGTTTTAGTAAATAACTGATGCCTCTCTATCTGGGATACATTATCTGATTCTGATTGTCTGAAAGAAAATAATAGCGCTAAAAATCAAAGATGAGAAATTTGTTATTACAAAGACCTAGAAAAAGAGGTGCCTATCAACTGGGAAATGGCTGAACAAATTATAGTAAACAAATATAACAGAATTTTATCATACCGTAAGAAATAATGAAAGGGACAGTTTAGAGAAACCGTGGGATGACTTTTATGAGCTGATGGAGTGCTGATAATTTTGAGATGATGTAGATATATATTAACTTTCAAAGTTTTACTCACAACTTTGAAATAGTTTTCATGGGGGTAATGAACTAACCCCAATGTACACAGATAAGAGTTAGTTTCTTCCCCATCAAACTCAATAAACTGGGATCTCAAAATCTCCCCCCCCTCATTCTTCATCTCCACTGAGTCTATGCTGCTGAGTGTCCCCAGTTTTAACCCATGGTTATGTGAGTGATTCTTTCTCCACCTCCCATCCCCTTCCCCATGCTGCCTGCCTTCCTTCACCACCCCAAACCCATCCCCATGTCATCTGCCTCTGTATCCCTTTCTCTCCATTTTGTCTCTGTACTTGCTGTGCTGTTTGCCCCTATACCTTCTGTGCCTTATTCAAGTGTGATTGCAATCTCTCTTCCCACTGACATTGTATTCTTTACCAGCAAGTACCCAAAGAACCAGGTGTGCCTGTCCCATTTCACAATTCCATAAATTAATTAAAAATTCATGTGGTCATCTAGCCTGACATCTCAGAGGAAGGCTTTAAAAAGGTCATACAAATTTAATTCCGCAGACACTTATGAAGCACCAACTCTGTGTAAGGCATTGGGCTCACCTCTAGGAAGAAAGATAAAGAAACAATCTGCAGGACTCACAATGAGAAGAGAGCCAGGAAGACCTTGCAATTCCTTTGCCAATTCTATGTTGTTTTATTTTCTGCATTCTAAGAAACAGTCAATTGCTTTCACAGATGGTCAAAGGGATTCATAACATATAAAAAAGGATAAGGATCTGTGCTCTAAAGGCTTTTTGAAGTGCTTCAAGTAGTGGGCTTAGACCAAGTTCTCTACCTAGAAAACTTCAAAAGGCTTCCCATGTGGGTATTTACAATAGATTACACCCACCACTGGTCTGGGGTCAGCCCAAGTATCACTAGTGGGATGGCCACCAAGTAATTAATCTTGAGCCATAAATAATGAAAAAAATAGAAAATGGCCCTTGGTTCCATGTGGGCAGTTCTCTTCTGTTTACACATGAATAATGGCAATAATGTCCATGGGGTCTTCTTGGCAAAGATACTGGCACGATTTGCCATTTTCTTTTTTCCAGTGGATGGAAGGCAAACAGAGGTTAAGTGACATGCCCTGGATCACACAGCTAGTAAGTGTCTAAGACCAGATTTGAACTCAGGCCTTTCTGATTTCAGGTCCAGGGCTCTATCCACTCAATCACCCAGCTGCCACCTCTAAATGACACTAGATGAAATTTTAAAATTTTACAGTTCAATAGAAAAAAGGTTCATAAATTTCTCTGGAGGAATGATATAGCAGATATAGTACCACAGTGTGGTACAGTGGTAAGAGCAATGTCTCTGGAGGCAGGGTCCTGGGTTTCAGTCTCAGCTTTGATACTTACTACCTATTGATTTCATTGGGTGCTAAAAGGCATCCCAGAAAAGCTATTTCATGGAAGGCATTTGGCCACCTTGCCTTGGAGTGTTTACAATGAGGAAAAGCAGACAGATCAGAATTGTAGTTTAGGTGCCAACATCTGTTGCACAGAATGATGTAGAAATATTTTATAGAGAACTTGATCAGATTCTCCAAATAAAATCAAGTGCCATACATACAAAGAACTTTGTAAACGTATTATTCATGACATATAGTGGGGGACTTGTATTAGAAGCTCCTTGGTGAGGAAATGCCCTCTAATAATGACAGCTAACATTTATGGAATACTTTACATTTCACAGTTGTACATAATATCTCATTTGATCTTCACAAAACCCCAATGAAGTAGGTGCTACTATTATCTCAATTTTGGAGATGAGGAAACAGGCCAAGAAAAGTCAAGCAACTTGTCCAAGATCATACACCTGGAGAGTGAGTATCTAGGGCAAGATTCAAACTCAGGCCATCCTGACTCCAAGTCCAAAACTCTGTGCACTCTATTACCTAACTCATCAAAATTGAACTAAAAAAAAAAATAACCACATAAGACACCAAGTATCGTTGTATTATATAGAGAGAGCTGGAGGGGACTCTACAGGATATCTATAGAAGTTCAGGGATTCTTAACATTTTCTGAGTCATAGATCCCTGTGACAATCTGGTGAAACTCATCGACCTCTTCTCAGAATAATGATTTTAAGATGTATAAAATAAAATAGATAGTATTAAAAAAGAAAACAAATTATGCTGACAACTGACAAAGTATTTTTGAAAACAAATTAAAAAAATAAATTTACAAGAATTTTTTTTGTATATTTGAAAGGAATGAAAGGTTGTGCTTAGTAGATTTGCAGTTTCGTGTACAATCATCTTTTCATTGTATTTTGTGGAAATGCTTGTTTTATTCCACAAATATATACTAATATAAGAGAAAAAAAAACAAATTCATAAACTCCAGGTTAAGAACCTCAGGTCTAGTCCAAGCCCCAGGTTAATTGTCTTGACCAAAGAATTGTCAGAGGTAGGATCAGAATTCAGCTCCTTGACTGCCGGTTAGTGCCCTTTTCTCTATGCCACATTGACTACTGAGTATAGTCTGAAAAGCCCTATTTCAAGGCAAGAGGGAAGAGAAGACTTACAATTTCACCAGAAGGCAGATGTAGGGTTTGTGGTGCTTGTTTATTCAAAAATTTGTTTAGCAAGCGAATGTTGGCAAATGTCCCTCGAGCCATGACAGCATCATTGCCTCTTCGGGAACCATAGGAGTTGAACTCTCTGGGAGACAAACTAATATTAAAACAAACAAAAACAGAAAAATTGAGGGAGTTTATTTTACTGAAAGTGAGCAAAAATTTCATTTAATATAAATTGAGAAAAGAAGCAAATAATACCTAGTTATTCCTCTAAATCTATTTGGATTACTAGACCAGGGAAGGCAATTTCAATTGTCTATTTACTTTGTAGGTAGAGATGAGGTAAAGCTCAGAGAAGGAAAGAATGACAAGGCTAGACTACAATATTCTTCTAAGGCAAAGGGTGACCCTATGAACTTATATTGGCAGTTCTCTGAAGAGAATTGTTACACAGAAGACAGTGCTGTTGTGTGAACAATCTCAACTCTGGAACAGGATTGACTGAAGTACCTTAAAAGTGAATTCTCTCTGGCAAGGAGAATTTGCACCATAAAGAAGGGAAAAAAAAAAAAACAGACTAGCTTAAAAGTATAAACCATAAATGAAGGTTTGAGGCAGTGACGAAAATCAGCACATGTCCATAAGCCCACATAAGTAAGATTTAGGACTGTGGACAAGAAGTAAACTTAATGAAGAATGAAATCCAGAGTATTACTACTATATACCTTCAGCCTCTGGACTGACATTAGCTTATTTGGAAGCATTGGCAGGAAAAAGGACCTGGTGAAGATTTTATAGACTGACTTGGAAAGCTATCAAAAAAAAGGCTATTTTATAAGAAACCTAGCCTAACTTTTAGCTTCTTCAGAAGCATGGGAGGCATCATGTTGATTGATGTGTGATTTGCCAAAATGATATTAGATTCTGGAATTCTCATGCCAACTATTTTTTTACTATAAAATTCCCCCCCCCAAAACACGGTCCTCCCGGGTATATGCAACCAGCAATAAAACCGAGCATGGCATAGTAATCAAGCGGACTGTGAACACAAGTAACTATTTCTGAAGATACTGAGAGGGATGTCAATATTAAGCAGATTGTATCTTCTTATCTCTTCTTTTTTTTAAGTAAACATTTTTTATTAAAGTTTAAGTTCTAAACTCTATCTTTCCTTCCTTCCCCTCCCCCTTCCCTGAGGCAGTAACCCAATCAGATATAGGTTATACATATACAATTATGTAAAACATTACTATATTAGTCCTTTGTATTATCCATTCTTTTTTTTTGGGGGGGGGGGCAGGGCAATGAGGATTAAGTGACTTGCCAAGGTCACACAGCCAGTAAGTGTCAAATGTCTGAGGTGATGTTTGAACTCAGGTCCTCCTGAATCAGGGCCTGTGCTTTTTCTACTGCGCCACCTCGTGCCTGGATTATTCATTCTTTAAGGACTGTTCAAGTGCTACTTTCCCACTCAGAAACCTTCCTAAATTTACTAGGTTCTTCTACTCTGAATTCATAGCACTTATTATTCATTTAGCACTTAGACATGTACTGTCTAAAGTCGTCCATATTTTCCCCACAGATATCGTCTCTCTTACTTGGAGACCATGGCAAGTTTCATGCTCTTTGTGTACTTAACATTTTTATGTATCTGTATTCTTTTCCCATTTTTTGATTGTACACTCTGTGCGGACCAGAGAAACCCTAGTTCCTTTGTATTCCTTCAAACTTATAATGTACCATCGTAGGCCTCCACTCACTACTTTACAGTTTAAGCTCACCATTAGTTAGAGTAGAAAATAAGACATCGTGCAGTACAGTTGGATATCCATGAAATGCAATGTTACCACTGACCACTATATTAGGAAGTATGGACACTTACTGGCTCCATCCCCCAATATCTCTTTTGTTATACCATTTATACTGTAACACAGAATTTTAGCAGACAATCCCTGAATGTGCCAAGTTAACTTTGGAATAGCCAGTGATTCTAGTAGATAGATAAAAGCTGAATTTTTTTGTCTTCCATATAGGCTAGGACAGAGATACTATTCATGATCAATACCAAAACAAGATCAGTATTCCCTGGGTTGATCCAGATTTCTAGACCTTTAGTATGGAGAAGCAGCCCATTCAGAGTTCTATTTGACCATGTGGCCAAAAACAAATACTCTGAGAAGAGTCAGCTTCCATAATGGATATAAAATCCAAATATTTTCTACTTATTAAACATGGTTTTTGTGCTACCATAAACTGGACTGTATGCTTTAAATATTTAACATAATTAAGCATAATTGTTCTGATTTCTATCCATCAAAATTACTGGAAAAATTTCCAAAAGAAAAGAATAACATCAAATCTCAACATCTTTTTACTAGGTTACATTTGTTGGTATGAGTTTAGAGATGACTCAAGATGTAAGGCCAGAATTAACAAATGAAATCTACTGATGATAACCCCAAATCGAATTTTATATTTCTCCCTTATAAAAACTTTTTACTAGAGCTGGAGAGAACATCTTGATAATTACATATCTACCTTCTTTCCTTTGGTCATTTCTATGGCAGAAATATAAGCCAACTAAAAAAAAAACCTAAAAGATGGGCAAGAAGAGAAGAAAGGGAGCCAGTTTATTCGAAAAATTGAATTGAGTAAAAAACTCCTGAAAAATGAAGTACTGATAATTTCCAAAGGCTACCCCAGTCATTTATTTGCTCCAACAAGTAAATGCAGTATCTTTTTAATGGGGGCGGGGGTGATAGGGAGGGTAGGGAAGGGGATATACTTGGCAGTAGTAGTATAGTGGAACCCTAAGCTGGGTTTCTGTAAGATTTAAAAGGAAGTAAGTTCCTGATGGGTGGTTCTTCTAAGCAGTCTTTCCTTGACTTATTTCTGGGTAACATAAAGCTGGTTTGGGAGGAATCAGGTCTAGCGGTAGAGGAAAGGAAAAAAGAAATTGGTTCATTGGCTGAGAAGTTTCAGCATTATAGCTACTCCTTAGCTGATAAGATCACAGAATCACTGGATTTCAGAATTAAAAGAGACCAGGCAGTCAAAGAAAGAAGAGTGGATTTCCAAAGCACAAAGTTCCAACAAGTAGGAGATTATCAGTGCGTGGTTAAATTCAGTGAATGAGAAGTGGCATGGTATCAACAAGGGATATTCTCACTTTTATTTAACATCTTTTTCTCCTCATGGTCCCTCCTTCCTTAATTCAAACATACTTACCCTCTGTTGGTTAGGTATCGAGCAGCAGGACTATTTCTTGCAATATTTCCAGCTGGAGAAATATGGTCAGTTGTTACTGAATCTCCCAAATTTAATAAAACATAGGCATTTACTATAGGTTTAAGAGGTGGGGGTTTCAAAGTCTAGAAAAAAACAAAATCACCCAACATTGTGATAAAGTTTTTTTGGACAAGTCATCAGTTACCAATGATAACAGATGTTACAAAACCAACTACAACTACAACTTTGTTGCATCAAAGCACCAAGCCTAATGTTCTGTTCTTCTTTCTTCCCCCTAATGGTTCTCATTAGAGTATGTACTTAAAAGATATGTAAATGGTTAAATCAACTATCTGTATATGGGGCTAGTCACGGGCTCTGTGAAAATGTGTACCTCCAAAAGCATTAGTAGAAGAAAGCAGGTCACAATTTTAAAAAAAGTTACACCACAGCAGAGCTCATGTACAAGGGAAAATAAAGATACTTCTTTTGACTTCTACCAACAGCATTTTTGAAGCATGACTCTGTGCTAGGTAATATCCTAGGCACTGAAGATACAAAGACAAAAAGAAACAGTCTCTGAACTTACGTTCTATGGTAGTGAGGGCAACATGAACACACATTTGCATGTGTGTATATACACATGTGTATGTATGCACACACCTGTGTCTGTGCACATGTGTATATAGGTGATGTATATATACATACACATGTATATATGTGAGTATATGTATGCACACACATATATACCAATTAACTTTTATGGGTGCAGAGGAAGCTATAAGTAGCTGGCTTGGGGTGGGGGAGGGAGAGGAAAAGTCTCAAGTAGAAGGTGGTATTTGAAATGAGTTTTGAAGGAAACTAGGTATTGAGATAAAAATAAAGGCAAAAATACTGCCTAGTCTTAAGGAGTTTACATTCTAATGGGACAGACAACCAATTCCACTACAAAACAGACAGACCAAGTCTGAGACCCATGGACTCCTTTATCCTGTTTATATCTAAGTTGTATTTCACCCATGGTTAGTACTAGCTACTGGCAAGTAGACACAGATGTTAATGATATACAGACAGAGTAAATGTATTAGAACCTAAGAAGAGGAGGTAGCATAAGAAACTTTTGGAAGCAGTTGGGGGTTTTTTTTCGGGGGTGGGGGCAGGGCAAGAAGGGTTAAGTGACTTACCCAAGGTCACACAGCTAGGAAGTGTCAAGCATCAGTCCAAATTTGAACTCAGGTCTTCCTGAATCCAGAGCCAGTGTTTTATCTACTGCACCACCTAGCTGTCCCAGAAGCATTAAAAAAAAAAAAGACATACCAGGAAAAAAAAAAAAGACATACCAGGTTTTCAAAGAAGGGTGGAGATTTAATGTATGTTGACTTGGGG
The DNA here is from genome assembly GCF_019393635.1 of Dromiciops gliroides. NCBI lineage: Eukaryota > Metazoa > Chordata > Mammalia > Microbiotheria > Microbiotheriidae > Dromiciops > Dromiciops gliroides. The sequence goes on from NC_057861.1 coordinate 554,370,753, forward strand.
TTCCAGGAATATAGTTTATCTGATGGAGCATATAAGGCATTCCAGCTTTCATTCACTGTCTAAATGAAGAAATGAAATAGACAAAATCACATTCTACTGTTTACGGTTAAGTAACATACAAGTATTAAACATAATCAGACTGATCTGCATGTTCAAGGTAGAAAACAAAAAGAAATTCTATTTACATTAAGATCATTGATTTCTAACACAATATCATGATATTGTACCTTCTTAGTTATATGGGGAATAGGGACAGGGCATATGATTTCATGAGTGTAGGGAGGTCTCAGAGGAGGAAACTCATTCTACAAATGCCTATTGGCACTTTCTCTGTAACAGTCTTAGAGAGCTGCCTGGGACACTGGGAAATGAAGTGGCACTACATGACACTCAAGCGTCACAGCCAGGTTTTCCTGGCTTCAAGGCCAGCGCTCTATCCACTTGACCACACTGCTTCTCTAGTTATACACACATGCAAACAATGATCCAGAGTCTCCTAATGCATAAACCGATTACTCTCAGAAGAGGGTGGGGAATTCCAACATTTCCAGAAACATCACCCTGTGGCTTTTCAGATAACTAGGAAAGTCAAACTGGATTTTTTACACAAGCCATCCTGATTCCCAGACTACTGGAAAAGCTGGGATCACTAAAATTCTCCATCCTAAAATTTTAGAGTGCCAGTTACTTGGGAAGCATACACCTTAATGCAACACTGAGGAACTGGTGGGGACATATACATGGAACAATGTAAGACCTACCCCATTATAACATTACACAGAAAATGTGCAGAATAGCACTTATTACAAAGAGCTGGGCCAGCATCCCCCTTTTAACCCCTTCCCACTCCCAACCTTCGGCCTGATATTTTTGTTAGCCAATCTGCTTACTTCTAGAAGGCCCATCTTACTATTTTTACGTGTCCATTTCAAGTTAAGTAAGATAGCCTTTTCAAAATGCTAATTCAGCCAAATGAAAAAAACAAATCTTCCTATTAGCAAATGTCAGCCTCAGTATTTGTAGAAGATAGTGAAAGGTTAGTTACTTGGGGCAATTTCAGAAGGCTTTACCTCTATTTTCTCATAGACTTCCTTAAACATCCCAGGGATAACATACTGATGTTCCACAAACTGAATCTCATCTCTGGTTGGCCATATGTCCTTCAGAAAAACCTTCTGTCCCATTGCATTTATTCCTGAAAGAAAAAAACTTACTAATGAGAAAACTCAATCAAATACTATTCTAGAAATTGTGTCTACTTAAAATACTTAAAGGAACTTTATCACATGAATAGTGTACCTAGAAATCATACTTCATAATTCATGGTATCCTGAACTCCAAGAGGAAAATAAAAAGGTTGCTTTCTTATTATTTTCAAAAGGGAAATTATCCTCTTTTTACCAACTTAAGAAAATGTAAGCTTCAAGGTTTTACCATGTTTGCTTATATGAATGAGTCCATGTGTGTTTCACTGAGAAGCTAAACACTGATTTCACCCAGCCCCTACTTCAACCTTTTGATATTGCACCCACTTGTAAGTTAACGTTACTCCAAATGTCAAGAAACAATTTGCTTTTCCTTTCAAAACATTTTTCTGCTTATTAAAAAGGTTGGCAGTGCTGAGACAGTGAGTAAAATGTACATTCAGAGTGTGGAAATGTGCCATTGGATGCCTCAAAGCTGCCCTGAAACAGAGGAGGATGCAAAACAAATTGGTATATTGTCTTTGTCCTTCAAGAAACACCTCCCCCGCAGCTTTACATACATTAAACAACTACAAGATACTATAAAAGCAGCAAGAAATCAAACACACAATCGCCCCGCAATATATAGCAATTCAGAAAGAGGAGAGACAATCCCATAGGGAGTGGGGCTGGTATGGAAAGTTAACATTGGGAAAGTGAGTTTAAGAAAGGAGGAAAAAAAATTTTCAATAGGTCGCAAATACATGTTTTGATATCAAACTCTATGGCTAGAGCTTCTTACCCAATGGCTCTTTCTCAAAGTCAATCCTGATGGTCCCAGCAATTGCATATGCTATTACTAATGGAGGAGAAGCTAGATAATTAGCACGAGTATAGGGATGCACACGCCCCTCAAAATTCCTGTTTCCAGAAAGGACACCCACGGCAACAAGATCTCCCTGTGCAAGGATAAAGAAAGGAAGAAAACCCATTTGAAGAGAAAGGAAGTTGTATTTTTAAAATGCTTTCCTGGGTATGGAGAGACTTCTTGAATAATGAATGCCTCATCCATATGATTATTACACTCTACAGCAACAACACAAAACAAAGAATAAACTCTACAGAAAGGGCTGTAGAATCTTCAGTAGGAAGTCTTTCTTCATCTCCCCAGAGGCTAATGCAGTTACTTCTCCCCGCCACCCCTCCCCCAAGAAAACCCACCTACAACTTATTTTGCATTTATCTTTATATGGACATGTTTCTTGCTACCTCTGGAAGAATGTAAGTACTTCAAGGGCACGATTGTTTCACTTTTGTTTTTTTTTATCTCTAGTACTAGCCACAGAGCAGACATTTAAGAAACACCTGATTTCCCAGGAGCCAGTAAAATGGGGACATTTTCTTCCTCTAGCCCATTCATCTTTTTTCCATATCCCACCTTATCCAACACTTCTCAGACTGTGCCCTTTCCCCATGCAACCTCCAACAGGCATTTGTGATCTTCAAACTACAACTTGAACTTTATTTTAAGTATTTATAAGTTATGAAAAGATTGAGGCCAAATTGGTGGATTGTCAGAAGTAATTTCTTGGCCCCTGTTTCCAAAGCTGTAAGAATATGCAAGAGAATCAAGTTGAAGGTTGGATCTATCCAAAATGATTGATGTTCAATATTTCTGAGAGGCAGTGTTTTCATAATAGTGTGCTGATTTGGAATCAGGAAGGTCTGGGTTCGAATCCTGCTTACCATTTACTAGCTGTGTAACCCTGGGCAAGTCACATAACCTAGTTTCCTCCTTAAGACTCAGATTATTCATTGGTAAAACTGGGAAAACAACTGTTGTACTACCTATCTAGGATTATTGTGAGGCTCAAATGAAATAATGATTACAAAGGGCTTTGTAAACTTTAAAGCAAAGTTAGCTCTTCTGCAGAGAAATGGTTTATTATTAACATTTCAAAACAGGGAAAACTATTTCTTCAAAGTGGAAACCACAACCATACCTAAAACAAGTCCATATCTTATATAATTTCACATTCATAACAGTAAATTGCCACTGAGCTCATTTTTCACTAGTGACCTAATTACAAATTTAATCCTCAGTTTCCCTGGATAAGCCCTGGAACCTGATCATGATTCTCATTCATTATTAGGTAGATAAAGCATTTTTCCTTTAAGTTCAATCATAAATTGGTCGGTGAGAAGATCCACATCCAGTTACTAAGAATCTTGTTCTAAGAATGTCAAAGAAGCCTATTTTGGTCTTAAATAAACCTCTTTGTGAACCAGTAGAAAAATGTCATCAAAAATCCATTTAAACATACATTTGTAGTTTGTCAGAGTTGTATGGGACCTTAGGCATCATCTAGTTCATCACCTCCAGTTTACAGAGGAGGAAACTGAGAAGTTAAATAACTTTGCCCAAAGTCAATAGCTAGTTAGTCACATTGTAACCTAAGACTCAGGATTCTTGTCAAGTGCACTTTCTAGTGGAGTTCCTTAGGTAGGTTGCTTCCTGAAAGGAAGGGCACCTTTTACAATTCTTCCTCTCCACTCTGTAGTATCATGTACAGTAGTTGCATGCAGTGCCACACAGGCAGTCAATAAATTCAGAATTAAATGGTGAGAGCCAGATGGTTCTGTAAAGCTCCAAATGATCACATGAAAGAAAATAAGGAAGATCCAAGCAGTCTAAAACATTTGCTGAATGATGATCAAGACTGGCTGAGAGGGGAAAGTACCATATGTAAGGGAAATGAAAAGATTTTTCAGGAAATGAGTGAAGAAATTAGTTCTTCTTTTGGCAAAGAAGCCAAATGGGGCTTTACATTTAGAACCAAGTGCTTATTAGCAACAGAGGATCTTTTATCAATTACTTTTTTCAGATGAAAGGCAGTCTCTGTTAGGGAGAAGGGTTTATGTTGGGTCTTGTTTTATGTGTAACAGGACAGAAGAGGAAATACTTTTGCTGCTTAGACTTGTTATACTCTTCTAAGGGCTCCCATTCTGTACTTATTCCTTTAATTCCTGTTTCTAAGTGACTATTTCCTTTCAAATAGTAACAGCCTACTCTCTGGCCTGCTTCCTAAAACAGGCACAAAACCACCCATATTGCATATAAAGCAAGCAGTGCTATCTGTGAGGTGCTTGGACTAGATGCCCTCTGAGGTTCTTTGTATGACGGAGTACTACCTGTGTAATTGCATCCACCACTGGCTCAGGCAGGGGCCCACTGTTACCAATGCAGGTCATGCAGCCATACCCCACGACATCAAACCTAGGTTTCAGGAAAAATTAAGACTTAAGTAAAAATGCAATCTGCTGTTGATAATAGGATCTAGTCCTATAAACACCATACTTGATAAGTAAATGCATAGTTTATGTTCTGTCAGTAAATAGAGAGGTGTCAATGTATAGTCTGATCAAATACACAGAATACATATTTCTAAATTGTAAAAGAGGTCATGAGTAAATAAAAACATTTGAGCTATATTTTCTTTAAAAATGTAGAGCTAATAGTAAACAGGCAGCTAAGATATGAGTGCTGGACTTGGATTCACAAAGATCTGAATTCAAATCCTTTTTCAGACACTTACTAGTGTGTGACCCTCGATAAGCCACCTAACTTTTTAGTCTTGGTTTCTTCATCTGTAAAATGGTGATAATAATAATAATAAAACCTAACATTTATATAGTAGTTACATCGTGCAAGGCACTGTATTAAGTGCTTGATAATTATTATCTTACTTAATCCTCACAACAACCCTGGGAGGTAGGTGATATTATTACCCCCATTTTACATTTGAGGAAATGGAGGCAAACAGAAATTAAGTTATTTGCCCAGGGTCACACAGCTAGTAAGCATCTAAGGTCACATTTGAACTCAGATCTTCCTGACTCTAGGAACAGTGTCTAGGAACTCTATCCATTGTGCCACCTAGCAGCCAATATGAGGATGATAGAGCTTACCTCAACAGAATCGTGAGGACTTAATGATATTTATATATGTACAATGTTTTAGAAACCTTAAAACACAATGTAAATGTTGGTGATTAGGTATTAAAATGAAAATTTATTTGCTGCTAAGGTAGATGAAGCTGAGTTTGGTTTTTTATTGTTAAGATTCGTTGAATAAAACTATGAGGTATAAGGAAAATGTATGACTTCACATAAAAAACAGTGAGAATAACAACAAAATTTTCTCTTACCCAAGCCTGGACAGATAAGGCATAACTCCACTTTCCCTTAGATAATAGGTGACTACCCCACTTCCAGGGGATAAACTAGTTTTAATGTAAGGTTTCACATTGAGACCAGCTTCAACAGCTTTTTTTGCTAATAATCCTGTGAATAGAAAAACAAAAAGGTTCATGGCTTCTTCATTCATCTGATAAAGAAAGGCTAACAAAAACAGTTTTTTTCCTTTGGGTTCCCTAAGTTATCTGGAGAGAGAGGTTTCTTATCCTACTGCCAGGATAATTTTTCTAATATTTTTTCACTGATTCTTTTTTAAAAAAAAAATCTCACACTCATTTTTTTTTTGGGGGGGGCGAGGCAATTGGGGTTAAGTGACTTGCCCAGGGTCATACAGCTAGTAAGTATCAAGTGTCTGAGGCCGGATTTGAACTCAGGTCCTCCTGACTCCAGGGCTGGTGCTTTATCTATCGCATCACTTAGCTGCCCCTCATTTCTAACATATCCCTTTTTCCCACAGAACCATCTTTTGTCACAAAGATTTTAAAAGAGGAAGGAAACAGCTCAGGAAAACTAACATATCAGAAGTATCCAATAGCCTTTGATACTCCTAGACCCTCACCAATCTGATGAAGGAGTGGAAGTGCAAAAATGTTCTCAACTCTTCCTCACTTCCTAGCTAAGTTATTATCATTATTTATTAACTTTTTATTTCACACTGCCTAGTGCTTCATGCTATTATTTTTCCCATTTACACTGTTGTATTTGTTATGTATACTGTTTTTCTGGTTCTACTTATTTATTTCTACATCAATTCATATAAATCTTTCCTGTCAATTTGTAATAGTCCACTAATTTATATATCACTCTTTATCTATTCCTTAATTCAACAGGGACCTTCCTCCCCTCACCCCACCTCCTTCTTTGCTGCCACGAGAATCGCTACTATGAACACCCCCCCCCCTCTGACTTCCTTAGAGGTTTATGCTTAGCACTGTGGATCTTTGATTCAAAGGGTGTGGACATTTTGGTCACATTTTCAAATAAAATTCCAAATTGCTTTCCAAAATGGTTGGATCAATTTGCAGTACCATCAAGAGTGTATGATTGTGTCTACCTTCCTCCAGCTTCTACATTTCCATCTTTTGTCATCTTTTTCAATTTGCTGGCTATCAAGAGAAAATTTAGAGTAGTTTTGATTTGTAGCAATCTTTTCTATGCTTTCTAATAGTTCATAATTTCTTCGAGAACTATTTATAGTTTTCAACCATGTATCCACTTGGAAATAGCTTTGGGATTTATGTATTTGTGGTAATCATCTCATGTTGTATATGAGATCCTATCAGAAATATATGATGCAAAGACTTTTCCCAGACACTTTCCCCTTCTTATCCTAGCTGCACTGATTTTATTTGTGTAAGAGCTTTCAATTTCATGCAATTGAATTGTTTTTGGTTAACTTTCATTTAAGAATTCTCCCCTTAGCCATGGTTGAGAAAAATATTCCTATACATTTTTCTCTAACTTTTAAAATGTTCTGATATGTTATATTTAAGCGGAACAGAACCTTATCATCTGCTGACTGCCAAAATGTATTTATTAGCTTACTTAGCCACAAGAAAATTTGCACAGAATTAACTTTGAACTATTTATGTCGATAAGAGGGAGACATTACCTTCCCTTATTCCAAAGTGCTACCGGGCTTTAATAATGAATGGTTCTTGGGGCGGCTAGGTGGTGCAGTGGATAAAGCACTGGCCCTGGATTCAGTAGTACCTGAGTTCAAATCCGGCCTCAGACACTTGACACTTACTAGCTGTGTGACCCTGGGCAAGTCACTTAACCCCCATTGCCCCACAAAACAAAACAAAACAAAAAACCAAAAATAATGAATGGTTCTGAGGGGCAGTTAGATGGCACAGTGGATAGAGAACCAGCCCTGGAGTCAGGAGTACCTGAGTTCAAATCCGGCTTCAGACACTTAACACTTACTAGCTGTGTGACCCTGGGCAAGTCACTTAACCCTAATTGCCTCACTAAAACAAACAAACAAATAAATAATGAGTGGTTCTGTAACAGAATTTGTGATTAATGAAGACCCAGATCATCAAAAGACTGGAAGAATTTCTATTATATGGACATCTGATGAGGTCATATAGAGACTCATTTAATTGTCAGGTTTTATTTTATTTTAGGTATGAGTAAATATGTAGTAGGAAGAATTAAGTTTTTGAAAGTATGTAGCTATTTAGTTTCAATTTACTTTTTTTAGGGGGTGGGGGAGAAACAGCATGGTACCAAGGATAGAGAGCTAGCCTTCAAGCTAGACATCCCTGGATCAAGTCCCATACATAATAGCTTGTAACTCTGGGAAAGTCACATAACTTCTCAGTGATCTAGGTATTTCTCTAAGAATATAAATTGCAGAGAAGATGCCAACCTATACTGGTAGAGGTAGTTTCCTCATCTGGGCACTCTCCATGCCAATAAAATCAAAGGTCCTGTACCCATTCCTATATTTAATTTTACCTTTTGCTTTTAGTTAGAGATTAGATTGAAGAGAGAAAATACATGTTATAATATCTTTATTTTAAGAAAGTGACTTTTCATGTACACTAGAATTAGTACCGGATTGAAGATTTCCATCTGACAGATGCTCAACTAAAAACAAGGATTATTTTTATTATCACAATTACCTTTTGGGGGGAGGCATTAGGGGTTAAGTAACTTGCCCAGCGTCACACAGCTAGTAAATGTCTGAGGCTAGATTTGAATTCTGGTGCTCCTGACTTCAGGGCCGATGCTCTATCCACTGAGCTACGTAGCTGGTCATTACTAATTACTAACATAGATTTTACATAATGCTTGTGTGACATACAAGAATATGGATTAAGAAAAATGGAGTTTGAGAAGTTTATGCTTAAGAATGAAGTGAGGCTTGCAAAAAATACTAAAGATAGCAATTTTTTAAAAAGGCTTTTAAAGCTATGGTTAAACAAGAAGAAAAATGAGGAAAACGTGGGCCGTGTTCTTGGGGCGAATGACATTAATGGATGACTCAGAGAAATATCAAGCTACACAATGCTTTTTTTTTGTTCCCATCTTCACTGTCAAGGAAAATACTCTTTAGACTAGAAATGACTGATAAGAGAAATGAAACCAAAAAGAAATGAAGAGATAGAAGACATTAACCAGCTATTCAAAATGAATTCAAATCTCTTGACCTGGAAGAATTACAAACCAGAGTGGTAAAAGAGTCTGAAGATGTGATCGATGAATTATTTTGACTAATGGGAAGATTCATGGAAGAAAAGGTCCTGAAGGCTTGGGAAGGGCAAATTTCTTCCCATTTAAAAAAACAACACAGAACAAGATTGATTTCTCATTGGTAAAATGAAGGGGTCATATGAGATGGTCTCTGAAGTTCCTTCCAGCTTTAAATCTATAATGCCATAAACTCCATTTGGCAGATGAGAAAATTACTTTGAGTTTAGAGAAGTGGAGTAATTTGCTTAAAGTTATGCAACTAGTAAGTGGTGCAACCTAGGTTTGAATCTAGGTTTTCGCCAGGGTGAGGAGACTGAAACTATTACACTGTCTTCAAATCACTCTAGTGTTCTAGTCTTGATAAAAATAGGTTTTCTCCTGATAAAAAGGGCTTAACTGGCATTGGATCAATTCATAGTCCTACTGAAACATCTAAAGAAGGAAAAAAAAGTCCTTCTAGCTTCATCTCATTTATGTTATTTTCTAGAATTAGTTGATTTGAGACTAAATGAATCATTTGGCCTATTTTTTCTTTTTCTTTTTTTAGGGGCAATGAGGGTTAAGTGACTTGCCCAGGGTCACACAGCTAGTGTCAAGTGTCTGAGGCTGGATTTGAACTCAGGGCCTCCTGAATCCAAGGCCAGTGCTTTATCCACTGCGCCACCTAGCTGCCCCTCTCCTATTTTTTCTTAATAATTTTTTTTTTACTTTACTGCCCTTTGTCCTGAAGACTAAAGGGCTTGTTTTTTTCAGTGTAGAAAACAACTGGCAGCTGAATTAGCTTCATATCATCAAAACGGTGCATGTAAATATTAACTGCTTGAACAGTTGTTGCAAAATAGACCAACTTGTTCCCCTCCTGTGACCCTGAATCAGATTTCATGTATTCTTAGTGGCATTCTGTTGCAGCACTGACAAGAAGAGTGACGTCTGCAACACAAACAAAAGGAATAGTTTGTCTGTTTTGAAAAGACCTTTTAGTGCCATAATAAAAAACAAGTTTCATTTGTCGTCCTCCTCCATTGAACACTTCCCTACTTTTTCTTTTATAGTAGCTAAGACCTTGGGTAGAGGAAAGCATGGCATTCTTGAGAGTCAGAAGACCTAGGTTCAAGTCTCAGCTCTGATATTGCCTGGCTGGGAAGCCCTTTACCCCCATCTTAGTTCCCTTACTAGTGGAGTAGAATCAGCAGCAAACCACTTACCTCCTAAAACTGAATGATGTGCATTTTTATCTATCACACACTAAACTCTGGATCTCGAATGCTGTGCTAGCTGGGGAAAGACAGTATACTCTTTGCTTTGTCAACATGACTGTCAAAATATTTTGTATGTGTTAGTATGCACGATGCACAGACAGCACTGTCTTATGGAAATACTGAACTAAGCATCAAAAGACCTGACTTTGTTCTGAATTAAATGTGTTGCCCTGGGCAAGTCACTAAGCTTCTCAAAATTTCAGATATTTATCTGTACAATAGGGTTAGTACTTGCATTATCTATTTCATTGGATCATATTTGAGGAAGAATCAGGTTATATAAAACATTTTATAATACAGATAGAAGCATACTGTTTTACTTGATTTTTTCTGTTGTTTTTTTTTAACCCTTTTTCTGGTCTGTGTTTTCTTTTGCAACATGGCTCATTTGAAAATATAATCTACATGACTGCACATGTATAATCGATATCAAAATACCTGCCTTTCCAAAGAAGGAGGAGGATAGGGAGGGAAAGAGGGAATCTGGAAGTCAAAAATTATTTTTAAAATGTTAAAAATTGGGGGGCAGCTAGGTGGCACAGTGGATAAAGCACCGGCTCTAGATTCAGGAGGACCTGAGTTCAAATCTGGCCTCAGACACCTGACACTTACTAGCTGCGTGACCATGGGCAAGTCACATGCCCTCACTGCCCAGCAAAAAAAAAAAAAAAAGAAATGTTAAAAATTGTTTTTATATGTAAATTGAGGGAAATAAAAACATTTGCTAAAATTTTTTTAAAGTTAAGTATAAGACACAAAATCCAAGCTTTTATTATCACTATTATTATTGCTGTTACAAAATCTCGTATCAGCAATAACAGCTTTAGGCAAGGAGGATAGAGTTTATATTCTCATGTACTAGTAAACTGCTAATCCTTCAGATAAGCATAAAATAAGTTAGCACTAGGAATGGTACAGTGGAATGCTCATTGCACTGGCATATTGGAGATAAAGGGCCAGGGTCCAAGTCTTGCCTGGTGCTTATTACTTGTGCAATCACAGGCAAGTAACAACTGAGCCCCACTTCCCTCCATCTCTAAAATAACAGGGTTGAACTATATGACCTCTATGGTAACTTCCAGGCCAAATCTTTAATCCATGATTGTTTGACCCTAGATCCACTTGTTCTGAATTGGGGCCAGTGAGGGGAGGGAGCAAGAAAAAGAGGAAAACTCATTCTGTATAAATTGGAGATTTCCTGTGCAGAGACAAGTTCTTGCATTTCTACAAGTCAATTCACAGTCATTTACAAGTTTGATTATTCAGTTTGGGGCTTATCCAAGTAATACATTTCCCCTTTCAGCTTGCTGTCCCTTTTTGGAAGGGTAATAACCTTATATAATCCACTTATATAACACTCCATTTTGTAGGTGCAGAAATCACAGCTCCTGGAAGGGTTGGCTGAAAAAAATGGGCAAAAACTGAGGACTTGGGGCTTTCTAGACTCTTCATTTATTTGAGATATGCTCAGTCTCCCAATAGCAAAAATAATGAAGAAATGACCAAATCCATGATCATCATTACATAATAGGGATGTCGAGGTGAATAAAGTATTGAACTTGGAGTCAAGAAGACCTCAGTTGCAGCTGTGTGACCCTGGGCAGCTGTGTGACCCTAGGCAAGTCACTTAACCCCCATTGCCCCGCAAAAAAAAAAAAAAAGAAGACCTCAGTTTTCTCTCTGACAGTTACTACCTGTGTGACATTGGGCAAGTCATTTAACCACTCAGCCTAAGTTTCCTCATCAGTAAAATCAGGATAATGATAGCACTATTCTCATAAGGTTGTTATGAGGATTAAATGAGACAGTATGAGGGCAGCTAGGTGGCGCAGTGGATAAAGCACCGGCCCTGGAGTCAGGAGGACCTGAGTTCAAATCTGGCCTTAGACACTTAACACTTACTAGCTGTATGACCCTGGGCAAGTCATTTTACCCCAATTGCCTCACCAAAAAACCGCCCCAAAACCCAAAACCAAACCCAGTAACAAAAACAGCTGCTATGTGTATATATAGGATATGTATATATGTATGTATTTTCATATGTATCCATATATCACTTTAAAGTTTTCAAGGTGTTGTACATACTGTCTCATTTATTTTTTTGGTGGGGCAATGAGGGTTAAGCGACTTGCCCAGGGTCACACAGCTAGTAAGTGTTAAGTGTCTGAGGCTGGATTTGAACTTGGTTCCTCCTGACTCCAGGGCTGGTGCTCTATCCACTGCGCCACCTAGCTGCCTGTTGTTACTGTTATTTTGATAGAACCACTAATGCAGTTCCTATAGAAGGGTCTGAGCAAAGAGGTCATTTATTATGGTACTCTGAAAACAAGATACATTTCCATAGACATGTATCACTGTGTTCCTCTCTGAGATTTCATATCCTCAATGACTGTAGATATGCCAGCATGGAAAGTTAAATATACAGAGCCAAAGGATTCTGGATACTATAAGGTTTAATTTTCATGTAAATATATCAGAATTAAATATTTTTAAAACTATTTAATATTTTCCCCATTACATGAAGAAACAATTTTTAATATTCATTTTAAAAAAGTTGAGTTCCAAATTTTCTCTTTCCCTCTCTTTCCCCCTCACTGAAAAGGTAAACAATTTGATATTGGTTCTCCATATTCAGTCATGCAAAACAGTTCCATTATTACTCATGCTATGAAAGAAAAAAGACTCCCCCCCAAAAAAAAACCATGGAAAATTAACAGAATTTAATTTGAAATCAGTACAAAATGCAACTTGAGCACCTCCTTCAACTTGTTTTCCTCAGGAGGGCCTTGGAACATAATTGGGCAGCATTTTTCATGTCATTTCCTTCTCTTCACTCACATGGCCCCTGTTGTAGTTCAGACTGAATTTACCTCCCATCATAACTGTTATAACTTTCTAATGTGTTTTTTGGCTTTAAGTCCATCTCTAATCTGTCTTTCACATGGCTACAAAACTGATCTCAGTAAAGCTCAACTCTGACCATGCCATTGCCTCACTCTGTAGAATCTTCAGTGGCTCCCATTGCCGCTATGGTAAAATACAGATTCCTCTGCTTGGCATTTAAAGCCCTTCACAGAGGTATGAGTTGTGTTCAGTTCAGGGTTGCTTCAAGATTTGGGACTCTCTGAAGGAAAGTGTGGGAAGAGAAGGAGGTATTAGATTGATGACCAAACTCAAAGAACAGAGTTCTTGTGCTAACCTCATTGTTATATGCCTGTGAAATCTGACTAGCATACCAGTCCCACACCAGGAAACTGAATCACTTTCATTTGAATTGTCTTAGGAAGATTCTGAAGATCATTTGGCAGGATAAAGCACTGAACATTGAGGTCCTCTCTCAAACTAAATTGCCTGGCATTCAAACTCCACTGCAGAGAGTGCAGATCTGATGGGCTGGCCATGTTGTTCAAATGTCAGACATACATTTGCCTAAAAGATTGTATTCTGGAGAACTCACACAAGGCAAGAACTCTCATGGTGGTCAGAAGAAGTGATGATACAAGGACACTCTCAAGGTCTCTCCTAAGAACTTTGGAATTGATTGCATGACATGAGAAACACTGGCACAGGACTTTCCAGCATGGCCTGTCCTCATCAAAGAGGATGCTGTGCTCTACGAGCAAAGCAGAACTGAAGTAACTCAAATGAAACATGAGATGTGCAAATTTAGAGAATCCACCCCAAATGTTCATATGGACTATTCATGCCTGACCTGTGGCAGGACATTCCAAGCTCATAGTGGTCTGGTCAGTCACAGTCGGACACACAGTATCATAACTCTAACATAGTTATGTCACTTTGGTCCTCTTTGAGGATGAAGGACAATAACCAAGGCCCTTCACAATCTGCCTCCATATACCTTTCTAGACTTACTTCATATTATTTCCTTTCAGCTATTATATACTTCAGATCAACCTACTTACTGCTTTTCAACCTTGGCATTTCATCTCCTCCCATACTTGCTTCTGCCTCTTAGAAACCTTTGAGCTCAAGTACCACCTGACAGATGAGAGACAGGCCTTTCCTCGTCCCCTCAAATTGGTCCTGTTTTAAACCTGCTCAAATTGTCCCATATTTTGTAATCTGCATAAATATATGCAGATATGGATAAATATATCCCAAGGGGAAAAATGGTCTGTTTTGTTTTGTCTTTTTACATTTTTGTCTTTCTACCTCCAGCCTCCTACAGAATAGGTAGGTGCTTTGTAGACTTTGGTTGGACTATGTCAGTTTATTTGATAAAAAGTTTTAACTTTCTTGGTTCTAAAGCTTCACTTGTGGGCTCCTTATGGCAGAAATCCTTTCTGATTTAAATCTTCCAACAAGAACTTGAAGGTACAGCTGCTTTTGCAAGGAACAATTTTGTATTTGACCTTGTTTAAAATACCCTCTATTTCCATGTGCCTTTTAAAAAAAAACCTGTCAGAATTGCTTCTCTACCCTTTAGTTAGTTTAACCACAGAAAATACTCATCATGATCCATCTCAAACTCTCACAAAACTGTGGGTGTTCTATGGCTGAAAAGCCTGAGAATCTTCCACAACTGTGCCCCCCAGGTGACAAACAAATTACAGGTGATAAACAAATGACCCTTCGTTTTCAAGAAGACTCAGAATTGGGGGCAGCTAGGTGGCGCAGTGGATAAAGCATCAGCCTTGGATTCAGGAGTACCTGAGTTCAAATCCAGCCTCAGACACTTGACACTTACTAGCTGTGTGACCCTGGGCAAGTCACTTAACCCCCATTGCCCCGCAAAAAAAAAAAAAAAAAAAAAAGAAAGAAGAAGACTCAGAATGACAGCCAGCCTTCTACAAATCTGCACAGTACTGGGGCAGCTAGGTGGTGCAGTGGATAAAGCACCGGCCCTAGATTCAGAAGGACCTGAGTTCAAATTCGGCCTCAGACATTTGACAATTTACTAGCTATGTGACCCTGGGCAAGTCACTTAATCCTCATTGCCCCACCAAAAAAAAAGAAAAATTTGCACAGTATCCTTGAGCAAAAGAATTTAATAGACTTACCTGCCCCTAACATCACCGAAGGGTTACTAGTGTTGGTGCAGCTGGTGATAGCAGCGATAACGACAGAGCCATGGGTCAGTGTAAATTCAGTATTATCATATATAAAATTCCTGTAATTGGCGTGTTGTTCAGGAGGCACCTGGAATCCTTTAAATCCTTGCTAAAGAGAAGAACAGAAAAATCTACTCTAAATCTAGTAACATTAGAAGTGATACCTACTTTTCTAAGTGTAATGTGACATAAACAAGCATACTTCACTTATGACACAGTGATAATTTAGGCGTTGGTTTGTTTTTACACAGTGATAATTTAAAGAATAATTGAAAAGCAAAGCTTACTAGTTGTATGACCCAGGGCAAGTCACTTAACCCTCACTGCCCCCCAAAACAAAACAAAACAAAACAAAAAAAACCTACTTGTTAACTTATGACCTAGGCAAGTCCCTTAACCTTTTGGTGCTCTAAGCAACTCTCTAAGACTGTAATTAAGACAGAATTAAAAATGTGAAAGAAAGTGGATGTACCTCTTGTAGACAGCCTTCTCAAGGAGTTTAACCACGAAAGGGAGGAGAGAAATGGGATAGAGCATGTGAAGAATTTGAGGATGGGTAAGACAGTGGCATATTTGTAGGCAGCAGGGGAGCTGATGGTAGGACAGGGAAAGATGGTGAGAGAATGGGGCAGATACAGGGGACAATCTTCTGGAGAAAAAGGGATGGAATAGAATCCATTGTGTTCATGGAGAAGCGTTAGCCTTGACAAGGAGAAAAAATATCTTCTTATGTGAGACAGAGGTGAGAGGCAATAGTGGCAGAAGGCATCTGGAAGGTGTGAAATGTGGAGGAAGAGAGAAGGGAAAACTCTTGGTGAATGGCCAGATTTTTTCTCAGAAAATAGGTGGGGGTGGGGAGGTATGGAAGATCTGAAAAGGGTTTGGAAAAGTTCCTGCAGTGAATGGGAGTAAGTCAATTAGGAAGGTATATAAAAGCATTGCCTTGTTGCTGGGAAGGTTTATTGGGGATTGCATAACATTAAACATCCCTTTTGCAGAAAAGGCCAGTATAAAGTTTAAAACCTCCATAACACTAACGATTGCAAAAGTGTTTTAGTCTGAAATAAAGACTAAGAAAAATAATTCCTTTCAATACCCAGTGTCACAATTCCGAAAAAGTATAGGAATCATAATATGGATGCAGGTGTTCTAAATAATATGAATGATCCACTAAAAAGAGTTTGTATTTACATGTCTGTGATAACTGAGTTTGATATTTGATTTCATCATTAGCTATCTATGTTCTTTTCCCCCCTTGTTTTTTCTTGTTAGTTTTGTCTTTTTTGCCTTTTAAAAAAAATATCAAGCATTTTTTCTGCCCTCTGCCCTCCTTTCCTCTCTCCCAACTGGGGGAAATACAAAATCCTTATAATATGTAAGTATAGTCAATCAAAATAAATTCCCACATTGGCTATGTCCAAAAATGTGTGTCATATTCTGCATATTAGTCCATCTCCTTTCTGTTGTGAGGGCATTTTTCATCATCAGCTCTCTGAATATTTCTCCTTTCAAGAGAGATTTTAGTATATTGGACATCAGAAAACATGTGTTTAAGCATCAATTCTTTTTTTGGCTGGGGGGGGCAGGGCAATGAGTGTTAAGTGACTTGCCCAGGGTCACACAGCTAGTAAGTGTCATGTCTGAGGATGAATTTGAACTCAGGTCCTCCTGAATTCAGGGCCGGTGCTTTATCCACTGCGCCACCTAGCTACCCTCTTAAGCATCAATTCTAATACAAACTGGCCATGTGATTCTGGCCTTAATGTGCAGTGCTTTTGACAACTAAAAGTGGAAAAATAGGTACATAATTACACTAGTTGAAGGAGTTTCCTCACTGGAAGTTACCTACACCAATGAAATCAGACATTCTTTAAGAAAGAAACAAACTGGAAGTGAAGGTACATTCATTCACAAGATAAACAATGTCATGTTTTATCACGTATATTAATGCTCTATATGAATTAGATAATCAAAACATATTTACTCTATGTCAGGAACTATACGAGGTGCTAGGGATACAAAGACAAAAATGAAATAGTCCCTGCCCCCAGGGAGCTTATAATCTATGGTAGGGAGGAATTAACTTGAACCTAGGAAATGGAATACTGAGTGTAGGGAGCAGCAAATAGGTCAGCTTATTTGGACCACAGAGTGCTTAAAGGAGAGCAATGATCCGGAATCTTGGACAATTAAAGTGGAGCCAGACTGTGACGGGCTTTCAACACTGAACACAGAAGTTTGTATTTTATCCTAAAGGTAAGAGGAAGCTCGAGTGGTTGCCTATTATCACCAGGATCATAGAACATCTTGTCTTTTAAAGCCCTTCACAAGCTAGTCTTTTTACAATTCACTCCACACACTCCACGTGCTCTGATCCAGTGATACTGACTTTCTCCAGCCTGTAGCCATTTTCACTGGCTGTGCCCTTTGCCTCCCCTGTCTGTCTGTCTCTGGCTTTCTTGGCTTGCTTTAAGTCCCAGGTAAAATCCCACCTTCTATGAGAAGACTTTCCTGATCCTCCTCCAATTTATTTTATATATACCTTGTTTGTCCCCCCCCTCCCCCAATTAGACAGTGAGTTTGAGAGCAAGGACTGTTTTTGCCTTTCTTGTCATGGAGCCTGGCACATAGTAGGTGCTTAATAAATGCTTATTGACCTGACTTCAGCCTCCTAGAGCAAGCAACTGCCATGGTCTGACCTGCGCTTTCAAAATACCAGTTAGTGGTTGCGTGGAGGATGGAGTGGAAAAGAGAGAGACTGGGAATGGAAAACCTAAGCAGGAAGCTATTTCAATATTCAAGGCAAAAGCACGGAGCATGTGAATTAGGGTTGTGGTTGCATGAGAGGAAAGAAGGGCATGGATGTAAGATCTGCTCCAGAAGTAGACATAATAAGACTTGGAAGAGGATTTAGATATGAGGGGTTGAGGGAGTGGTGAAAAACAATGTTGGCTGATGCTGAAAATACGGGTGACTATGGATCATGATACTTTGGACAGAAATAGGGAAATCAGATGAGAGAGAGAATTATTTGTTTTGGACATGGTGATCCAATTTCTGAAATGTTTTCATTGTTGGGGAAAATATTACTGCATGCTTTTGCCAGTAATTGAGCTATTGCCCACTTAATCATCTCCAATTAGAAAAGCAGAACAGAAATTAAAGCATGGTTCAACTGGAAAAGTACTAGGTTTGGAACCAGAGAACTGAGGTGAGATTTCCATCTGTAGCTGTGGAACCTTGGACAAGTGGCCGTCTGTGGACTTGTTTCTTCCCCCTATAAAATGAGGATGATGGACTAGATGACCTCTAAGGTCCCTTTCTAGCTAAAAATCTTTGATCCTCTAATTTGTTGCATCCCAACTACACTGAAACACGCCACCAAGGGGCCCTCTTACCTTGGCTCCCAAGCAGTTCTCAAAGTCTCTTTTCATGTCAGATACTGCTACTTTATCTTGAGGTCTTTTGGGTCCACTGCAGCAGGGTACCACAGCTTTCAAATCTAACTCCACAATCTGCATAAAAGAACTTTAGGATTTAGTATTATACAAACAAAGAAAAAATATTAACTATACAATTGTTTTTTTAAAAAGCAACATCAATCTTGAAAATATTTAAATATGTGATTTCCCAAATTCAGTTCCTGAAGTGATATAGGATGAGGCAGGATACCACATCCTTTCTTGTCAGGGCCTCATACTGTGGCATAAATAGTTTTCTTCTTTTACTTTGGAGAATGGAATAAACCCACTGAAATGATACACAACAGGGGCAGTTAGGTGGTGCAGTGGATAAAGCACTGGCCCTGGATTCAGGAAGACCTGAGTTCAAATTCAACCTCAGACACCTGACACTTACTAGCTATATGACCCTAGGCAAGTCACTTAACCCCTGTTGCCCTGAAAAAAAAAAAAGGATTTGGAGGGTTTGGGGCAGCTAAGTGGTACAGTGGATAAGGACCTGAGTTCAAATCCAGTCTCAGACACTTGACACTTACTAGCTGTTTGACCCTGGGAAAGTCACTTAACCCTTATTGCCCTGCAAAAAAAGAAAGAAAGAAATGATACATAACAACTATCTATCCCTTTTTCTCTTTCTCCTATTCCATCAAGAGTAGCACAAGGGGCAGCTAGGTGGAGCAGTGGATAGAGCACTGGCCCTGGAGTTAGGAGTACCTGAGTTCAAATCTGGCCTCAGACACTTAACACTTACTAGCTGTGTGACCCTGGGCAAGTCACTTAACCCCAATTGCCTCACAAAAAAAAAAAAAAAAGAGTAGCACAAGGTGAAATGAAAGGGATGACTGAAGGCCCTACTGGACTGGACATTTTCCTTGGGTGTCAGGTGATGAAATTTTGGAATTCTGCTCATGGGCGGAGAGATACCATTATTCACCTCACTCTACTGCCAGGATTTCATAGGAAACCAAACAATGTATCCTACTATCAATCCTTGGCTACTGGAAAGGTTTGGTTTTAAACTGGCATACCAGGAGAAGGGCAGGGAACAAAAGAAAAACTGTTTTCTTTATGGATCAATTGAACAGTTATAAACTTTCATCTCTCTTCATCCCCTCTCCTTCTACCCCTTCTCTGTGGCATAATGATGACTTCTCCTTAAGTCTCATCTCTGTTCTAATCACTTTTCCTCAAGGCCTCTTGAAGTTGTTTGCCTTTCCAAGGTGCTCCTGGCAACCCCTTCTCTACCTTTATATTAAGAAAAATTTCTAGGGGCAGCTAGGTGGCGCAGTAGATAGAGCACCAGCCCTGGAGTCAGGAGGACCTGAGTTCAAATTTGACCTCAGACACTTGACACTTACTAGCTGTGTGACCCTGGGCAAGTCACTTAACCCCAATTCTGTCACAACAAACAAACAAAAAATTCCTTCTACTTCCTCCTTGTTTATATGAAATCATCTTTCTCCTTCTTACCACATCTACATGCTTTTTGGCCAGCTTGGTGGTGCAGTGGATAGAGTGTTGGTCCTGGAGTCAGACTCATCTTTGTGAGTTCAAATCTGGCCTTAGACACTCACTAGCTGTGTGACACTGGGCAAATCATTTAACCTTGTTTGACTCAGTTTTGTCATCTGTAAAATGAGCTGGAGAAAGAAATGGCAAACCGCTCCAGTTATCTTTGCCAAAAAAACTCCAAATGGGGTCAGACATGACTGAAACAATTGAACAATAACAAAAAGCAACTTTTTATGTCGTTCTAATTTTACTGAAGACTGTAATGTTTTCTTCTCTTGTCACTGCCCTCAAGAGCTTCAATATTTATCAATTTCTCAACATCTATGACTCCTTTCTCCAAGTTAAACATTACTCCAACATGGTCTTACCTTAAAATTTACAATTTCTGAAATATGCCTCTGAGTTCCAGAACTTTAAAAGTTCTACTCTCTCATTACCAAAGTTCTTATAATTCTATTTCTACTACACTTTTCAAATCTGTCCCAATTTTCTATTCCTACTGTCACTAAGCAAGAACAGGCCCTTATTCCTACCCACCTATGCTACTATAAGAACCTAACAGATCTTCTACATCCATTCCTTCTTTTTCTAATCTATCCTTTTACACTCCTGCCAGAATAATTTTTCTAACTCATAGCAAAAATCCTCAGTGGCTTAGTGCTGTTAACTTCAAAGTTTTCTGCCTGGCCTTCAAGACTAAGGTTTCTAAAAAAGCTCCCCACTACCCCCCACCTCCCCAGGAATAAAGGAAGTATATGAAAACTAATTTTATTATCTTATTAAAATATTCCATAAAGCACAACTTGATTTACAATAGATTAAATGACAAAAATTTTGGTATACCTTTTAAGAAGTGATTTACATCTTATATGCATATGCATAGTAAAACGCTAGAATTTATTTATTCATATTGAATAAGGGATTTGGTTAGGGTTACTGAGGGACTGAAAAAAGTTGAGAATGATAACTGTACAACCTTTCAAGCCTTATCTTATTTCAGGGCCTAGTGAAATGTTTTGACTGGAATGGGTACCTAATAAAAGCTCATAGGATTTGCTGTCACAGGACAGATATGGACATTTTCAAACTCTCCCTTAATTTTCAGTAGATATAGTTTACATGATGTAAAGTCAATTATTCTTTTTTGGTGGGGCAGGGCAATGAGGGTTAAGTGACTTGCCCAGGGTCACACAGCTAGTAAGTATCAAGTGTCTAAGGCCGGATTTGAACTCAGGTCCTCCTGAATCCAGGGCCAGTGCTCTATCTGCTGCACCACCTAGCTGCCCCAAAATCAATGATTTTTTTTTTGTGTGTGTGTGTGTGGAAATGGGGGTTAAGTGACTTGCCCAGGGTCACACAGCTAGTAAGTGTCAAGTGTCTGAGGCCGGATTTGAACTCAGGTACTCCTGAATCCAGGGCCGGTGCTTTATCCACTGTGCCACCTAGCCACCCCCCAAATCAATGATTTTTAAAGAAAGCAATGTTTACATTTTCAAAAGACATGCCACAACTTTCCATGTATATTTCCACTCTATTTCCATTTTATCCAGAGACATTTACAGCTTATTTATGCTTTTGTTTTTAAGCCTCGGCACCCTCTGTTCTCCTGAAGTTTTTCTGTAATCATTGTTTAATGTCTTACACGTTTACCAAGGAGAAAAAGAAATCCTACAAATCAAACTCCTTTAAACTGTAATCAATGGTAATTGTTTTCATACCTGGGTAAAATCTGGGTCTTGAGATGAATCATTGAAGTCTCGGAACATTCCTACGCTTTGAAGATACTTCTGAATATAATAAACTTTTTTTTCATCACGACCTAAAGGGAAATTTTAAGGAATTAAATAAAGGTAACAGACTTGATAAATCCTAGCGAAAGACCAGAAAAGTATGAATGCATCAATAAATATAAAGCTGTAGAAATATGCTAGTTGAATGAATGATTTAATTGCAAGTTCTCTTCAATAAGCCAGTCAATCAACAAGCATTTATTAAGGGTTTGCTGTGTACCGGGTACTGTGCTGAGCCAGAGGATACAAAGACAGGCAAAACATGATCCTTTGCCTTTAAGAAGCCCACACTCATTTGGAAGAGACAACATACATACAACTATGTATGTACATGAAAGAGATATGTGGTATAAATGAGAGGTGATATCATGGGGATAGGGTGGGAGCAATGGTGGCTTGTTGGTGGAGGGAGGAGATAAGGAAAGGCCTCTTTTTGAAGGTGGGATTTCAGCTGAGTCTTGAAAAAAGTTAAAAAGTCAGGAGGTGAGGTTAAGAGGGGGAGTATTCTAGGAATGGGGGAAGGAGGGAAGCCAATGGAAAGGCAGAAATTCCACAGTCTTTTGAAGTCCTGGCTGCACCAAAACAATGTAGGGTATGCCTTATAGAAATTATTATTTTTACTCTAATTTTTGAGGCCAAAGATGTTTTTTGGTAAACATCCTTTCATCACAATATTCACTGATTCCAAATAACTTTCCAAACTTCAGAAAATATTGCTTTTACCTCTTGCCTCCTCAACACTTCAATACTGTTATGCAGTGAACATAAAGAAAAAAAGGAAGGTTCAGTAGTCATGTATTTGTAACAGAAGCAGAGACACAACTAGAAGCACAAGTTTATGATCCAGGGTTCCATGCTTTATCAAGCCAGACATTCACTTTCTAGAAAAAGCTTTCACTTCCCACTTACCTGTTTGGATGAGGTACTTGATACTAACTTCATCCACCGGGAAAAATGCAGCAGTTGCACCATACTCTGGACACATGTTGGCAATAGTGGCTCGGTCAGCAATGGACAGCTGAGCTACCCCTGGTCCAAAGAACTCAACAAATTTGCCCACTACACCAACCTGGCGAAGGTGCTAATAGCAGGAAGGACAAAAACAAACAAAACAAACAAAAACCCTGAGATCACTTGAATCTTCAATTAAATATGTGAAAACACAACAATGCAGGGATGTATCCATGTGCCAGTGGGTAAGACAAGAATAAGATGTACCCTATAAACCAGCTCTGAAAGTAAACACTTGAAATAAAAATAAACTCATACAGTATTTTAAAAGAAATTAAACCAGTCTACACCCTTCCTTGTGAAAATTATTGTGATAGCAAAAATGAATTGAATTCTTTTCTGTTCATTCAGAATAAATTTCTACTTGTTCTGAATGAGTAGTTGACTGGCTTATTTCCAAGGCTTCAAAAAATTATCATGAATATAGTAACATGCTAAAATTAGATCTGAGGGAAAAAAAGAATCAATCCGATTCATTTTAGCATATCTATATAATTCCACAATAAGTGACCAAGACTTTGCCATTCAAAGTCTTTATCCTAACATGTCATAGCAAAATTGGCTGATTCTTTTCATTACATCAGTTTCCTCCTCAATTGTATTTACCTAAGAATAATTTCTACAAAATATTCTTTCTCCAGGATTACATTGTACAAAATGGAAGAGCAATCCACAGATAAGGAATTGCAGTGGCCAGCAGATCAGCCATGGAGTCATTAAGGCTAGGTTTTCCTTTTTTCCCCCACTTTCTATTTATTTTATTTTAAAATTATGGACTAAAACAAGCATTTTCATAACACAGTATAATAAAAAAGATGATTGCACATGGAACTGCAAATCTTCTATGTTTAACTTGCTATTCCTTTCAAATATACAACAAAAATTATCATGTAACCCTCCTCCCCTTTTTTCTCTAGACATTTATTCTATGTATACTCCTATGTATCAGTTTTTTCTCTGGATGCAGATAGTGAATTCTTAATATGTCCTTTCAAGTCCTGTATCTGACATATACTATATGGCCATAGGCCCTCACTCACTCACTATGGCTCTAAGTTACAGCTGAATTATTAGTTTGCTTGGGGCTGGGGGGAGAGAGGGGAGTCTCCACACCAGAAGCTGCTTACATATTTGAAATCACAGGTCCATACCAACCTATTTCCCACTAAAACATTTATAACAAACTCAGAAAATTATTGTTCTCTGTTTCTCTACAAAACTCAGAAATGCCAGTACCTGAAATGTAACTTCAAGCAAGTTTGCTACACTATAGAACTATTCAATATTACAAGACAGTTGGTAGAGAAAGTAGATTTTGAAGCCTTATCTTCCAATAAGCTTAAGTCAAAAATAAGAAAGAAGCATTTAAAAAAACCCCATCAACTTCCAAAACATCCTAAGTCTCCATAATGTATAAAATGAAAGGAATTTATATAATAAACAATCATTATTCCAGGGAAAGTCTTCCAAAGAGTATCTGACTTCTGTTCACGTAAGCAGCCCTGCTCTCCTAAAAAGAAGGACCTCTGAGATCCTTTATTAAAAGCCAAGTGTCTTTTCAATTTTTCAGAATTTGGAATGGAAAATTAAGATGGATACTGCAAAACAACCATGTCAGAACACAAGTAGTATTATAAAAATCATATATTTTTTCCATTTTAATAGTATTTCATTTTTTCCAATTACATGTAAATATAGTTTTGAACATTCAACTTTTGTAAGATTTTGAGTTCCAAATTTTTCTCATTCCCTTCTTTCCTTCCCCTGCAAGACAGTAATCAATCTGATATAGGTTATACTGTACAATTATGTTAAATATATTTCCACATTAGTCATGTTGTGACAGAAAAAATCAGGTATTTTCTTCAGAAATATACCCCAAACTTTTCTGGCAGCTATAATTTTAAAAGAATTATGAAGCAGTGATTATCATGAAATTAATACAGAAATTGATGTGAAATTTAACTGCCCACCCCCAGAATATTCTCCAATTCTATGTATGCATGTACATACATATGTATATGTATGTATATTCAGAGACAGAGAGAAAGAGCACTATTTCTCATTATTACATCCTGAAAATTATAAAATGAAATCACAAAGTTAGTTACCTTGGTGATTGTCAGCACTATATCTGTAGAAGTTACCAGAGGATCAGGATTTCCCTGAAGCTTGTAACCAAACACTTCAGGAAGGACCATGCTGATTGGCTGTCCCAGCATGACAGCTTCTGCTTCTATTCCACCCACACCTGAAATAAATGACTTAGTGTAATTAATACTTAAATAGAATAAGAAGAGAGACAGTCAATTGTTACCACAAAGAAAGTAGATTCTTTAGGGCAAAGCTTCTTAAACTGTGGGTCATGACCCCATATGGGGTGGCATAACTGAATGTGGGGGTTGCAAAAAATTTGGCAATAAATGTTTGATTTGTTTACTGAGTCTATATACCTATATACCTGGGATTGTGTAAAAAATTTCTCCAGTGATAATGGGTTGTGATTGGAAAAATTTTAAGAAGTGCTGCTTTAGGGTATTATTATTATTATTATTTTAGTGAGGCAATTGGGGTTAAGTGACTTGCCCAGGGTCACACAGCTGGTAAGTGTCAAGTGTCTGAGGCCGGATTTGAACTCAGGTACTCCTGACTCCAGGGCCGGTGCTCTATCTACTGTGTCACCTAGCTGCCCCAGGGTATTATTATTTACAGCATCTTCCTGCAGGGGTGCAAAAGCCATTAAGATAGGTATAGGGACTGAACTTATGATTTTATTCACATAGGGAGTTCCTGAATGACAACTCCCTCTACCAATTCAGGTTAACGCCTTATCATCTTAGAGAAATGCACAAAGTATTGACGAGTCTAATGCCTTGTTCAGTCTCCCAGCCAGTAGGTATCAGAAGACCTTGAACCTAGGTCTTGACTTTGGGGCTAGCTCTCATTTCTTTCTTTCTTTTTTTTTTGAGGGGCAATGAGGGTTAAGTGACTTGCCCAGGGTCACACAGCTAGGAAGTATCATGTGTCTGAGGTCACATTTGAACTCAGGTCCTCCTGAGTCCAGGGCCAGTGCTTTATTCACTGCGCCACCTAGCTGCCCCCAGGGCTAGCTCTCTATGGACTACACCATTGCTCCCTCACCATCAGTCAAAATATTGAGAGAAAAGCAAATCCTGGCTTTGGTAAGAACACTATGCTGAAGCCAAGATCCTATGTTCAGTTTGTTTGTGTTATAATTTCCTTGATAATACACAGAGACAGACTACATATCTAAGCTAGATATATTATTGATCAAAAAAGGGACCCAGAGAACCAATGTGAATGAATCAGGACAAGTCCACCCCCACATAATTGGAAAAACATGCCAAAGCTTTTTTTTTTTTTTTAACCTATCAATAAGGCCATTAATGCCTTCATTTTCATTACTGAAAGACAGCTAGCATTATTACCAAGCCCAGGCACTGAGAAGGTTAGTAATTTGCAAAGTATCACATCCATATGGTATGATAGAGTGAGAGTGTAATAAGTATTAGGCTCAGTGCGATCTGGAGATGATAAGCCTGGAATAGGAAGGATCAAGAACTCCTCCTGCTGTTATTATTTTCAAAGCAGTGAGTAGCAGGTAAGAACTTGAAAGTGTACTTACCCCAACCCAGAACACCCAAACCATCGATCATTGTGGTATGTGAATCAGTGCCCACCAGGCTGTCTGGATAGTAGTACCCATCCTCATCAAATACCACTCTCGCCAAGTACTCTAAATTCACCTGGTGGATAATCCCTGAGCCAGGGGGAATAATCCTCATGTTGTAAAAAGCCTGGGAGCCCCACTAAGATAAAAAAGGGAAACAAAACTGAGTATTTGATACACATGTAACACCGCACATGTTGAAAAAGGAAAAAAAACAACAAAATCCAACCAAATTCTGCTCCTACCTTTAAAAATTCAAATCTTTCTCTATTTCTTTCAAATTCCAGGTCTTGGTTCTTCTGAACACTATCTGGCCTGCCAGAGAGAATTAAATGTGTAAATATAAAGGTCTGAGACAATCTTTCACGTGTTCTGTTCACTCCACACATTAGTACATCTAAAGAAGTTTCAAGAGGACATTAGGTGAAACAGTCACTCCAGAGGGAAAAAGAAAAGGTGGTAAGATGTAGAAAAAATAATTATACTGTATGCAGTTCATGTGATTTTTATGATACCCTGAATGCAACAGAAAAGCAATACATATTAACAAAATTTACATGTTCAGACAAATCTAACAATTTTATTCCTGGTGACTCAGGCTTGACACCTGCAGTGGGAATAATGTCATCTGGAAATTATAAAGAACCTTCATTTCTAAATCCTTTTTGGCACCGATTATTCCTAATTAGATGTTGACAGACAGCCATTTTATTTACATTTATGGATGGGAAAACAAGACACAGTGATACTAAGTTATTTGTCCAGTCACAGTCAATTATGGGACTGAATCCCAGGGAAATATTTTTTTGCAGGGAACTGTTATTATTTATCTTTGGGATTTTCCTAGTGACTATCATATAGTGCTCCCTCCCCCAAATTATCAAAGCATTTTAAAATATATTTGTTTTATTTTTTTCTCCTTGTTGTATCTTTCTCCTCTTCTCCCAAGGAAAGAACAAAAGAAGAAAAGGAGGGAGAAGGAAAGGGAGGGAGAAGGAAAGGGAGGGAATGAACAGAGAAAGGGAAAGAAGGAAGGGAGGAAGAAAGGAAAGAAGAGAAGGAAGAAAAGAATGGTAAACTGAGGGTCAGAATGCTCATATTTCATTCCATTTCCAGCTCTTCCACTCACTATTTCTGTGACCATAGGAAAATAAATCACTTGAGGCAGCTAGGTGGCTCAGTGGATAAAGCATGGGGCCTGGATTCAGGAGGACCTGAGTTCAAATCCGGCCTCAGACACTTGACACTTACTAGCTGTGTGACCCTGGGCAAGTCACTTAACCCTCATTGCCCCACCAAAACAAAAGAAAAGGAAAATAAATCACATCACTTCATTTCTCCCTCAGTTAACTCATCTGTAAAATGAGTGGGTTGGATTAAATTATTGCTATGGACCCTTCCAGCTTTAAAGTTCTATAATCTGATGCTGCTTAGCAATACTTCTCTACTCTTTCTGACTCCCTATTTAAAGACCAATAAGGACTTCTCCAAACCTTTCTCTCTCCTCTCAAGTCCTTGAGGCCATCTGACAGAAGCTCCCTCAAATTTTTGGCATCATGCTTTATTTAATCTTTTCTGTCTCAAAAGGTACAGCTATCCCTAATTGCTCTAGCCATAGTATTCCATTTCAGCTCATGCTCTTGATTTGAATCCTTTCTGCCTCTACCAGGCCTTTGCTTGAACAATCATCTTCTCTTTTTATGCAACTTTAATCTTTCCATGGCCACTGGCTTCTTCCCACTTACCTAATCACTTGCTTAGATAAAGTTTCCTTTAGACTTCATCCTTTCTCCTTGGTCCTTTTCATGGCTGAACCAGTACACTTGTTACCAAAAGTTGTCTATGTATAATGGTGCCATTTCAATACCATCTCTTCAGTCTTCAACCACCTGCAATCTGATGTCCATCCCTGCCACACTACTGAAACTACTTTCTCATAGCTCTCTAGTAATTTTCCAGTTATCAAATATAATGGTCTTTTTTCAGTTCTCCTAATACTTGATCTCTTTGTATCATGCAAAACCATTGACCATCATGTCCAGGATCTTTACTTCCTCTTTAATCTTCTGTAAGCGGAGTACAAAGTGCTAAATGAGATCCAAGGAGGGAAAAACTACTTACCAAGCAGTAAGAAGAGAAAGGTGAGATCAAGGAAGGCTTCTTGGAGAATGTGATGTCTGAGCAGGACTTAGCTCATATTACTTTGTATTATAATTGGAAAGAGATCATGGGATAGTGGATAGAATGCTGGACTTAGAATAAGAAATAACTGTGTTAAAATCCCATTATCACATACCTATTAATTGTGTGATCCTGGGCAAGTCACTTAAACTTTCTCATCCTCAATTTCTTCATTGGTAAAATGGGGCTAATAATATCTGTAGCATATTTTACTCATAAGGATCAAATGAGAATCTATATAAAATGCTTCATGAACCTCAGAACACTATGCAAATGTCATTTAGACTATATATAATTATTATTTTAATAGGATCTTTTCTTTTCTTTTAAAAAAACGGGACAATGAGGGTTAAGTGACTTGCCCAAGGTCACACAGCCAGTAAGTGTCAGTGTCTGAGGCCGGATTTGAACTCAGGTCCTCCTGAATCCAGGGCCCGTGCTTTATCCACTGTACCACCTAGCTGCCCTCTATTTTAATATGGTATTAGTGGCTGTGGGCCAGCTAATCTAAATACAGGAAGGCTGAACATCAGAAGGCTGACCATTAGGTGATGAATTCTTTTGTCATGATGACCCAAGGAATAGGGAATGGATCTGTGATTTTCCTGATATAGAGGTCTCCTGTGTGAGGAAGCTCCTTCTACCAATATTAAAGCTCTCTGAATCCTTTCTTCAACTCGAGGTCTTAAAGAATTGCCTAGAGCCTAAGAGATTGAGTGACTTGTCAAGGTCAAATAACCAGTGTGTGTCAGGAGTGGGATCTGAAAACAGGTATTCCTGACTTTGAGGCCAACTCTCTAATCACTCCATAATTACCTCTCATACCAACTCAAGGCACAGAAAATTAAGTGATTCTCAAATCCCATGAAGACCCATTCTGCTTTCCTAATGGTGGAAAAGGTATGTGGTTGGGGTGGGGGTGGAGGAAAGGACAGGAAGAGGATGCTGAGAGTTGCAGTTTTGGGGCCATCCGCAAATATCAATTTAACAATTAGAACTCTGTGAGATCTTTGTCTGATTAACAATGAGTTAATATACTAATGGATCAATTAAACCACATCCATACTGATATTCTCATTATAAATGGAAACAATGCAGTGATGCATCATGGCTAGGGAGCTATCTTCAAAGGCAGAAGACCCAAATTTAAGTCCTACCCCTGACAAATAATGGTGTATGACTGGACAAATCATGACTTCTCAGTACTTCAAGAAAGCCTTTTACACTGTAAGTTGTAGAAAAGAGGCTAACTTGCATTGGTAGAGGAATTTTACTCACCTGGGAGTTCCCCATACTAATGAAATCACAGATCTAGTCCCTATCCTTTTCCATTATAGGTAAAATCAGAAGACATAGGGAAGTTGCCACTAAATAGAAGGATGGCTCACAGGTTCCTCCTAGGGAACTGAGCTGGTTTCATTGTACATGCTGACACAACAGGAAGCATTTCTTAGGATACTTGGTCATCTTGCCCTAAATTCTCATGAATAAAATAAGCAAAAAGATCACCATAAAGATCACTGTAGCTTATACAACCTTTATAAAGGATGAAGAACTTGAGATTTTCTATTAAGAATTTGACAAAAGCCTTCAAAGGAAGTTATGCTTTGATACTCTGTGACTTCAAAGACGACTACATCAGAGAATTCTGAAATATATTTTAGAAAATATGGGTCAGGAATAAGAAAGCCAAAGGCTTGTATACTGCCTGCAGACTTGCCAAGAAATCTCATGTATGAATTCCATGAACATTTTCTTCAGGAAGAAAGCTGGACATCACTAGACAGGATGACTTGAATCATCACAGAAAAGCAGAAGCGACCACATCTTTTCAGAAAATGACTGGTTACCAACATGGAGTTATTTCAGAATCAGATATACATGTGCTATCAGATCACACTACCTAGATAAGGAAAGCTCAACATCAGTACCCACTTAGAAGAAAAGGTCAAGTTGAGAAGACGGTTCATAGTTATAGCAGTGCTCATCTGACTTATTCATCTGTTGTCTCTGATAACTAGACATGAATAAAAATACACTGATTCTAATTATTGCTACTTCTTAAAAGATACTGAATTGGTGTGTAATAGTCACTACAATGGGAAAAAAAAGGTCCCAGAAACCATTTTAGGCAGTAAATAGTCTCTTGACACATGGTGAGATATGGCCACCAGAAATAAAAAAGAAGTCTAAAAATGCAAGCTGATTGAAGATGACTAAAAATTATGAAAAGTATTACCTCAAAAAACAACAAAAACTTTGGAAGGGAAAACGAACCTACAGAAAACTTGATGTGGGACCCACAACAGATCATCCAGAGAACATACATAAAAGAGATTCAAAAAATGAAAATAAATGGATGTTAAGCACAACTGAACCATTAACACTTCTACTGTGATTTATTCTCATTCTCTCTGTCTGTCTGTCTCTTTGTCTCTGTCCCTCTTAACAGTGTTTTAGTATCAGTATTACTGACAGTAGAATCACCAAAATTGAATCTCGCCATTTTGGGAGCATCATGATTTGCTACACGAGTAATCAGAAATAACAATTCAGGTAAATTAAGTAAGAACAATGAAGTTTTTCATGAACAAATACATAGAGAACAAATTCATTTCAGAGATGACAATTTTAAAGGCATGCAGAGATCAATTTTTCAAGATGTTTCAAAAATAAAGGGAGGGGTCTAAAGGAAAAGATGAACCATATTGTTACTGAATAAGGGAACAAGGTAAATATTAGCAACTATGAACCCACATGCTTAATTCTTTAGAAGAAAATCTTTAGGAAAATGCTGCAAGGGTGTTCAGTAAGAGAACAGGATTTTTGTAAGACACTTTTTTTTAATTAAAAAATTTGGGGGGGGGGGTGGGCGGGGCAATGAGGGTGCCCAGGGTCACGCAGCTAGTAAGTGTCAAGTGTCTGAGGCCGGATTTGAACTCAGGTCCTCCTGAATCCAGGGCCAGTGCTTTATCCACTGAGCTACCTAACTGCCCAACACTTTTGTTTTGTTTTGTTTTGTTTTTTAGTGAGGCAATTGGGGTTAAGTGACTTGTCCTCCTGAATCCAGGGCCGGTGCTATATCCACTGCGCCACCTAGCTGCCCCAACACTTTTAAATAATAAACCATATTTTAACAGTCACATGACTAAATATGTCTTTAACAACCCACAGCATTTTTCTTTCCCCATGTACTGGAAAGAAGATGGGTCTTAAGAGTCATATAGCCCAAGTCTCAATCTCACTAGCACTGACAGTTCACTTAATTTGTCTAAGTTTCCATTTCCTCCTTTGCAATCTAAAACAGGAATAATACTTGTGTCATGAACTTCATAGGACTGTGAGAATGGGACTCTGTGAACCTAAAAAATAAGTGCTATATAAATCTGAGATAGGTCCAATTCCTACTTTCTTATGACTTTCCAACCCTTAGTTTCACACAGCTCTTTCCCTTACCATCTTTGTCATAGCCCCATGGATTCTCAGAACCCTCATGAATGTGGTGATCCAGTCAAGTTGGTCTCTGTGCCTTTTGAGTGAAAGTTTCTCATCCCTTCTCTTCTTGGAATTGGAACTCCTACCTTCCATTAAGGCTCAGCTCAGGTAACACAACCTACAAGAATTCTGTCAGAAATCTCACAGCTGTTCTCCCTCACTACTCCCAAGAAGCTTGGCATTGATTCTGCATATAATTTAATTTACTTATTAGTTCTCTCCATGCCACTCCTCCCTACCCCAACACCAGCAGAATCTAAGTGCCTTGAGAGCAGAGGCTTTCAGTTTTGCCTCTATGCTCAGTGCCCAATACATAGTCGCCATTGAATTAAATTGAACCTTGCTCATCTTTTGGATGATATAAAGATTATATGGGGAACGTTTATGTACTTAAGAGAACAAATTGTATTAAACTTGTGCTTGCAACATGTTCACAAATTAAGCAGTGTAGGTTGTTGCTCTGATGTGCTAATTCTAGATAGTTTAAGCCCATATAATAAAATAGTACTACTAGTAAACAGAACCAAGAAAACAATATACTCAATGGCCATAGTGAAGTTAATGGAAAGAACAACAATGACAAGGAAACAATGCTATGGAACTTTAATGACCATGGACACTCAGAAAAGTTGAAAAAACACATCTTCCTCACTTCTTTGCAGACGTGGGGGGGACTGTGGATGTGGATTATTGTAAAGAATGTTAAATCATTGCTGAACTGCTTTTTCTTCCCTCTTTTAAAAAAGTTTCTTGTTACAAGGGAAGGTGGAATCTATTTGGAAATAAGGGGTATATAAAAAGGGAAGATATTAATATAAATTGTACTGATATTTAAAAAAATAGAACTCTGCTAGCCAGTAGTTGGCTATCTGGTACTCTAGACAAAAGCACAAAGGAAGAAATGCCTCCTAGCCTCTGGTATCCCTTGAGGCTTTTAACAATGCCCTCAAGACAAATTTCCTAAGGAATACACTAAAACATAAGATCAATGAGACAATGCATTCTCTTTCATAAGTGACTTATTTAGTTCTCCTAGTGCCAAACCCTAAAAAGGTTTTTTCTTAAGGTGGAGTGGCTTTGGAATATATAAACTAAGATAAAAATAAAATCAAATTTCCATCTTGCTTTAAGATTTGCAAAACACCCCAAAACAACTCTCAGTGAGGGAAATAGTTCACATATTATTATCCTCCTCATTTGACAAATGGGGAAAGCAAGGCTCAAAGATGTTAAGTGAATTGCGCATGTTTAGATAGCTATTTGTGTCCAAGTCAGAATTATAACCAAGGTCTCCCGATTCTAAGTTAATCAATTTTTCCACTATACCACAACTATCTCCTTATTGCAGGTTCTGCTATACATTCCTAAAGACAGGTGTTATTAGTGTTCATTTGTATCACTCAGAGTAGATAAAATCTTGGTGGAAAAATCTCACCACCCCCTCCAGTTTCTTTTTTTTGCCAGTTAAATTCAGGAGATGGAAAGTTGGCAAAAGCCCCATAGTACATAATTCCTTGAGACAGTTGGGACACATTCCATTGAATGACCTACAAAAATGAAGGATCAGATCTAGAGGTCAGATTTAAAGAAAAACAACAAAAAACTTGTACAATCAATCTGTTCTCTAATTTCACGAAGAAGCTCTATTTCCTAGATTTCAACATCAATCTGAAATCAAAGTTCATGCCTGGGCTTTGTTTTTGTTCTTAGCAATGTTTTACTACTTTAATGTAAATTAAAAAGGTCAACAAGGAAAAGAGAGCAATGAGGAAGGAAGGGAGTTCAAGGTCTGCTTGCAGGGAGAGAGGGGTGCGGAATCTTAGCTAAAAAAAAGGCTATGCTATCAACTTATTAACTGGGCAAAAAGCAAGAAGTAATCAAGCAAATTCATTTCTTCAGCACCTGTTATTTGCCAGACACAGAGGATATAGAGAAAAAAAAGTAAAAAATCTCTGTTTTCTCAGAGCTTACATTCCATTGAAGGACACAACTTGTGCCTATGTAATAACATACAGAATAAATACAAAATGAATGCAAGGTAGTTCAACATAATCTGCATTAGTGATAACTTTTAAATATATACACAGGAAAAACTGGGATGCTAATCCACTGTTGGTGGAATTTGTGAACTGATCCAACCATTCTGGAGAGCAGTGTGGAACTATGTCCAAAAGGCTATAGATAGAGCTGTGCATGCCCTTTGACCCAGTAATACCACTGCTAGCCTGATATGCCAAAGACATCCCCCAAAAAGGGGAAAGGACCGATTTGCACAAAACTATTTACAGCAGCTCTTTTTGTGGTGGCTAAGAATTGGAAATCAAAGGGATGCCCATCAACTGGGGAATGGCTAAACAAGCTGTGGTATATGATGGTGATTGAAAATTATTGTGCTATAAGAAATGACAAGCAGGGAGCAGCGAGGTGGCACAGTGGATAAAGCACCGGCCCTGGATTCAGGAGGACCTGAGTTCAAATCTGGCCTCAGATACTTGACACTTACTAGATGTGTGACCCTGGGTTAGTTACTTAACACTCATTGCCCTGAAAAAAAAGAAAAAGAAAAAAAGAAATGGCAAGCAGGATGGTTAAAAAAAAAATCTGGACTTACATGAACTGACATATGTGAGCAGAACCAGGAGAACATTGTACACAGTAATAGCAATATTGTCTGATGAAGATCCATGAATGACTTAGCTGTTCTCAGCAATACAATAATCCAAGACAATTCCAAAGGACTAATGATGACACATACTATCCACCTCCAGAGAAAGAACTGATATTGATTGAACACAGACTGAAGCATATTTTTCACTTTCTTTCATTTTTTCCCTTTCATTTAAGTCTTTTTATATGGAAATGTTTTACATAATTAATTGTACATGTATAACCTATATCTGATTGCTTACCACCTCAGGGGGTGGGGAGAGGAGGAAGGGAGGGATAGAATGTGGAACTGAAAACTTTAAATAAAAATGTTCAAAATTTAAAAATATACACACACAAACACATACATTCACACAACACAAGCACACACACACACTCTTGACTTAAGTTTTACTCTGATGTCACAGAATATTGTGTAGATGACTCAAGACCCTCTAAGGGCATGACAGTGGAGTCCAGCTTTTATTAGGTCCTATAGGCATCAAGCTTGTAGGACTAGCCAACTTGTTACCAGGATGGCTACAAGGGAATTTTTTTAATCCACTGTAATTTTCCAAAGCCAACTACTAAAGATGTAGCAGAGTTGTAATTAAGTATGGGGAAAACCCAGCATCAAATACTAACATCTTATATTATACACATGAACACATATATACACACAGCATGCAAAGATGAATATATACATATTTGCTCGGGTAGTCCATGTCAATGAAGGATGGTTTTTGTTTTCTAACGCACTGTTTTATATTTAGATCACGGGAGAGAAAACAGGTACCATAAGATTTTATTTCAAGATGAAAGTAGTTTGCACATTCCATGTTTACTACTTTTATTTTAGCATAGAGACTTTTAAAAATACTAACGATGAGGATGAAATAGAAAGCTTTTTCTCTGGCATTCTAAGGTTTGCCAAAGTTCTTTTACAAATATTGCCTCCTTTTATCCTCAAAACAACAGCCTGAGAAGGTAAGTGGTGTTATTATTCCCATTTTACAGTTGAGGAAAATGAAGCTAACAATTTAAGTGACTTGACTAGGATCACATAGATAGTAAGGCCTGAAAGTCTTCAGGTCCAGGTCCAGCACTCTAGCAACGTACCACCTCTTCCTCAATATTATAACAAGAAAGAGATTTTTCTATTTTTAAAGTTAAGTCACTTTTGAGGAAGTCAGCAAATTCAACCAAGTGGAACTAATTTCCAAAAAAAAGGAATAGTGGTCCATCTCAATCAAATGTGTCTGAATGACTAAGAGGGAAAGAAGAACTGGCAAGCCAAGTCATCAATTCAGTGAATTCACTATTCATAGGATATTTAGGGAGAGAGGTCCTGAATACTTCTGTCTCACTACAGAATAAATCTGAGGACTCAAAATCAGGATTCACAGGGTGTCATAAAGGAAAATAATAGGAAATTAAAGGAAGAAGCGACCTAGGACTTCATCTAGTCCACTCCCTGTTGTGTTACAGGTGAGGCAGCCAAGGTGAAGCCAAAAAGGAGAAATCTTTTACCCAAGATTCACCCAGTTAGGCAGAGGTAAAGATGAAACCTGGGTTTCATTACACCTGACCCAGTTGCCTCACTCTCTTTAGAAGTTATTGTGTAAAAAGCAGAAAATCAGATATTTCTCTTACCTTCTGTTGAAATCAACCTGGATGGAATGATCAATTACTAGATCAGCAGGACAGATGGGGTTTATTTTCTCTGGGTTTCCGCCTAACTTTTTCACAGCATCACGCATTGCAGCAAAATCAACCACAGCAGGCACACCCCTAGGAGGAAAAAGTTAAGTTAAGCAAAAACAATTTTTAAAGACATCCATTTTCAGGATTGGGGGTGGGGGAGTGGAGAAGGAAGAATTAAAACAACAATGCAAATTTTATTTGTTTCCTTTCACTGAAAATACTGGCAATTACCTGAAGTGGGGTGAGGGACTCACTGGATGCTTTTGAAAAATGAGGGCATTAAAATTCATTTCTCTGAGTAGAAATCACATGTCAGTAAGTAATCAAATAGTAAGGTTAATAAATGTGAAGAATTTCTTTATATGATTGTGAAAGGAAAGTGTAATTATGGTTATGTTATTAACACAGGCAGTATACTGAATCATTACAATATAAAGAGAATCTATCAAGAAGAACATCAACCAACATTTAGAAAGCACCTAC
The DNA here is from genome assembly GCF_019393635.1 of Dromiciops gliroides. Classification (NCBI taxonomy): domain Eukaryota; kingdom Metazoa; phylum Chordata; class Mammalia; order Microbiotheria; family Microbiotheriidae; genus Dromiciops; species Dromiciops gliroides. The sequence goes on from NC_057861.1 coordinate 554,407,703, forward strand.
TATGTGTCAGGAACTGTAGCTACAAAAGCCCCAAAATAAAACACTCTTTGCCCTGAAGGGAATTGGGGAAATGTGTGTGTGTTTGTATGTGTGTATATGATGTATATATACATACTCACACACACATATATATATACACACAGATACACATAGATACAAATTATTATTGTTGTTGTTATTTTTTTTTGGTGAGGCAATTGGGGTTAAGTGACTTGCCCAGGGTCACACAGCTAGTAAGTGTTAAGTGTCTGAGGCCGGATTTGAACTCAGGTCCTCCTGACTCCAGGGCCTGTTTTTTGTTATTATTGGTAATTTAAGTTGCTAGGAGCACAGTGGCTTGGAGACAGAAAGATTGCTCTTCCCAAGTTTAAATTTGGCTTCAGACACTTAACTAGCTATACAATGGGGAAGTCACGTAAACATCTTTGCCTCAGTTTCCTCATCTGTAAAATGAGATGAAGAAGAAATGGCAAACCACTCCAGTATCTATGCCCGAAAAAAACCCCAAACAGGGTCACAAAGAGTTGGAAGAAAAACAATTCAGCACCTTTTACCTTTCTTTAATTCTTTTATTACCTCGATTATTTCAGTAAATGATATAAAGGCTGATTGGTGATCCAGATCACACCTCAAATTTTATAAAGAAGGGGGCAGCTAGGTGGCACAGTGGATAAAGCACTGGCTTGGATTCAGCAGTACCTGAGTTCAAATCCGGCCTCAGACACATGACACTTACTATCTGTATGACCCTGGGCAAGTCACTTAACCCCCATTGCCCCACAAAAAAAAATTCATAAAGAACTTTAATAGAAGAGATGCAATTCAGAAAAATGGGTTGTAAAGTAATTTTTTAGGGAATTCTCTCCATTTCCATGATAAAAAATCTCAGAAGTCTACTTTTGTAAACAGTTATGGTCTTTGGAAGGAATGAAATCACATTTTTAAAGTGGTGGAGCCTTCCCCTCCTCTACAAAATGAGAGTTCTAGTCATACAGGAGAAAAAGACAGGCAGAAAAGAGGCTGTTGTTGGGAAATGACTGGCTCAATCACTAATGTGGAAATGTAGTCCTACGAGAAAGACTGGGAATAGGATTTGAGAAGGGACTAAATGACAGTTACTAGATTAGAAATGTGCATTCTATTTTATGAATCACTACATTACTTAACGAGAGAGAGAGAGAGAGAGAAAGAGAGAGAGAGAAGCTCACTTTGAAAGGGGAGAAGGAATAGTCTGAGCTAAGTCTCCTCAGTGTAATTTTTTCCTACCTGCCTCTAAAAGATTCATAACAGTAAATACCTTTTTCCCCCACAGAATATCAAATTGAAAGATCCTGAAAATCATCTAGTTTAATTCATAACTGACTAGAGATTCCCTCTTTAATAAACCAGAAGTTGCCATTTAAAGACTTCCAGTGATGGGAAAAAATCCACTACCTCCTGAGGCAGACCATAATGATTTTTGAAAGCTCCAATTGTCTGGAAATTTATTCTTATATCAAGCCTAAAACTAACTCCTTGCTACTTCTACCCACTGCTTCATGGCTGCGTCCACTGTGGCCCAAAAAAAAATGAAATCTAATCCTTCTTCCCCATGAGTTCCACATAGGGGCCCACCAAGTACTTGGAAGATACTTTTAATGTTACCACTAATAAGACTCCAGGCTAAATAACCTTCAATCTATCCATTTATAGCATGGGCTCCAATTCTGTCACCTTACTGGTTACTCTTCTCTGGAAGACTTCCAGTTTCTCAATGTTCTTCCTAAAATGTTCACCTTATCTGAACAAAATATTCCAAATGTAGTACAATAGCAATACTCTTGTTCTGGACATTATGCCTCTATCAACATAGCCAAAGACTGCATTAGCTTTTGGACCTCCCTTGTCACACTGTTGAGTCATATAGATGGCATTCTCTTAAAACTCCCTAGTAAGTGTGAAGAATGTCTTTATATGATTGTGAAATGACTGTAATTATGGTTATGCTATTAACACAGCATATATGCTCAATTATTACAACATAAAGAGAATCTATCAAAGGAACATCAACCAACAAAAATTTTAAAAGCACCTACTATGTGCTGGGGCTACACAAGCGCTGCCCCCGCCCCCCCAAAAAAAGCAAACTCTTGCTCTCAAGGAATTGGGGAAACAATGTGTATAAGATGCATGCACATGTAATGTATAAACACACACATGTATACATACATAAACATAGATATAAATTATTATTGTTTGTATTTTTTTCAAAACGGGAACTATTATCTAACCATATTTTTCTCTCTTGTGAAATTGATTTTCAATAATTTCTTAACATCATAACTTTCGACCTCTCCTTATCCATTGGTTTCTTTCTAGCTAGCTTCAAACATGCCCCGATATGTCCCATTCTTAGCTATACTTCCCATCTTTATACCACTTGCAACTTGATAAACATGCCTAATATACCTGTACTGATAAAAATATTAAAGAGTACAGGGGCAATGATAAGATTCCTCTCTGTTACTACTGCTACATAACTAAAGACTTCCCTCCAAGATGACATCAAATACATTACTGATGATTCATTCAGCTTATTTTGAATGTCTCACTATCCTATCATCTAGCCTATATTTCTTTACATTTTGTCCAGATAGCACAAAAGATTTAGTCAAACGCTTTTTTCTCACCTAATGAAGATGTTAATGTAAACTTCAAGGACTTTGTGGAAAGAGGTGCTAAGATTGAAGAAGCAGAGAAGCAAGGCAATTCAATTCAACAAACACTGGCAAAATAATATGAATATTTTAGACTTACGTAAAGTCCTGCAGAATAACTCGGGCAGGCTTAAATGGTACTTCGATATTCTTATGTTGTGTCAAATTCCAATTTAAAATGTTTTCAACATCCATTTTCTTCACTAAGAAGTCATCACAGTTCCGGATGGCTGCCTCTAGGAGAACTCTGATAGAAAATGGTAAACGTCCTAGGGAAAAAAGAAAAAAAAATCCCACCACATAATTATGACTTTCCTTTGAAAGGATGATGTGGACAGACTTGCTAAGAGTATCAGGTTATTGTGCACCAGAATAAGATATTTACATCAAATCTATCAACCACCAAGATTAAACTGAAGACATGCCTTGTCGTCATGAAAGGTTTCAGCAAGGGTTCAGCTCAGTCAACTTCCTTGGATTTCTGTTGGCGGAGAAAGTTTTACTAAGTCATCATTTAGAGACAGCCTGTTGTAGAGGACAGACTGCCTCCTAACTTGAAATTAGGAAAGACCAGAGTCCTTAGGAGTTGACTGAATAGTCACTTTACCTCTCTGAACTTGATCAACTGCTTGGGACTGATCCTAGAAGTCAGTCCTGGTTGATGGTTCATTGCAAGGGCACTCTTTGTCAATGGAAGACGTTTCCTATCAAAATCATTATCCTTCCCATACTCACAAAACGATAGAAAGTATTCTGAAGAGAAAACTGACAGCTCAATTCAAGAAACATTTTGGCCTAGACCTGTGATTTCACTGGTATAGGGAATTTCTCAGTGTGGGAATTTCCCTCTTCAATGCAGAGCTACAAATATTCTGCAACTTATTAAGTCTTAGAGAGTAGCCTGAGTCACTAAGAGGTCGAGTGATCTGCCCAGGATAACATATCCAGTGTAAGAGGCATAACTTGAACCCAGGTCATCCTGGATCCAGAGCTGGTTCTCTATCCAACAACTATAGGTTATCTCAGAAATGTTTATTTAAAAAAAAAACCCACAAAACTCTAATATTATTATAATTAAGGGCAAGGTATGAACCTATTTATGCTTTAAAAGGAAAATAAAATCCTCAATATTGTGCAGAATGATCACTTATACTAGATAGGAAGACCTAATGAAATTAATGATACTAATAAGAAATATTTTGTTTTTATTTATATATAAAATTTTAAACAGGAAAAAACTGTATAGTATTGTCTGGAGATATTATTATTATTATTATTATTATCCTCTTTTATAATGAATATATAAAGGGGACTTGCCTAGGTGGGGCAATTAAGTGGTTTATCCAAGTACAGTTATGTGTTTACTGGAAGTGCTTTAAAAAAAATATTCATTTTCTTGGCTTTCAATCCTGATCTCTGCTATCAAAGAGGATGTTTCATTTCTATCCCCTCCCTCCCATTTCTTGTGTTCTCCTCCCTTGAGACAGCATAACTTTAAAAATTAACTATGAAAACAAGATACCCCCCCTTTTTTTTTGACCAAAGGTACATTCAGTTTTGCTTACTTACCATATCTTGAATCCTCCAACTTATTCATATTGAAGAACTTTTTTTCTGGTTCCCTGGGATCCAAGGGCTCAGCAATGTGCATAAAAGGGTTGCTCATGATTACAGATAGTTAAGTGTCCCTGCAAGGGAGAAAGAAAGACGTTAGGGAGGATCAAAGTTCCATTTGTAAAACCTTTCATTTCATTCAACCTCTCAGTTATAACCCAATTATAATGATGTCACTTTTTACTTTAACTATGTAATATAAATTCACTCAAAAATTGCTTACTTGTTATTCTTTCAAAACTGAGAAATCTGGGATGCCAGTGCAAACCCAGAACTACTTTACCTTCTGGACAACTGCCTCATTTAAAATATATTACCAGTCCTAGAGGAAAACAGGCCTTTCTCATTTACTGTTTGCCCTATATATGCCAATAAAACCGGTGTGCCTACGTAACATAACAGCTTTATTTAGAGTAATAATACACAATAATAACATGATCTAGAATAGAACAGGCCATGAATATTGTGGCATTTAATAAACATTTGTTGAACTGAATAGAATAAAAATTACTGGGCTGGGAGTCAGAGCTAGGGATTTCGACACTACTTCTGACATTAGCTTGTCCTACCCATCAGATTGTAACTCACTGATAGCAGAGACTGTCTTCAGCCTCTTTTTGCATCTCAGTGCTTAAGGCTTGGTATGTAGTATGGTGCCTTAAAAATGTTTATTGATTGTGATCTCAGGCAAATCAATTTTATCTCTCTGTTTCCTAGTCGTCTTTAGGGTAAAATGAAGACATCCTAACTGCTCTACCTTTTTTTTCCCCTCAGGGTTGGGGGAGGATCAGACTTGTGATTTTACTGGTATGAGGAACTCCCTTTACCAGTGTAGATAAATATCTGCTCTGCAACATTTAGTGTAGGCAAAATGATTGGGTGAGAGATCTCCAAACTTTTTAAACTGCACATTCCAATCAGTGAACAATAACAACATAAACTATTTGAAGTATGCATCCCACCATTGGTAATATTTAAAAAATTATACAAAGTACTATTATATTAATAATTACAGCATTATGAAACATTTTGAAGTGTAATTTTAAAAGAAAAGTATTTCATCCTGAGTCCATAGAAAGCCACGACTGGAGTTTGTTGGGCAGGGGAGGAACAGAATCAAATCTGAATTTAAGGAAAACCACTTTGGCAGCTATGTGGAGAATAATAAATTGATGAAGGCAGGAATCTGAGGCAGAAAGCCCATTGAAGAGGCTATTATAAGTATCCAGGTCAGAAATGATGGCGATTTGAACTAGACTGGTGGCTGTGAGAGAAGAAAAAAAGGCGACAGATGTGAGAGATGGGATTAGAAATGAGCTTTGGTAACTCACTGGATGTGTGGAAGAGAGAGAATGAGTCAAAGATGACACACAGTTTATAAACCCGAGTCACTAGAAGGATGATGGAGCCTCTAACAAGAATAAGCAAGCTTGGAAAGGGAATAATCTAAAGGAAACATACTATATAAGATGATCTGCAATTCTCTTGAAACCCTTCCATCCAGTCCAGCTTGTGTGACACATTCTTTCCTGCCCAAAACAAAATGGGAGGAGACCAGCCTCTACTCACCAGTCTCTGTGTTGGAGCACAGAGCCTGTCCTTTGTGGGACATCAGGTGATCTGGGGGGAAAATCACAGTCCTGGGGTACATTTGGGGAGGCATGACATTTTCCATATGGTATCTATGTAGCTGTTGCTATAGGTGCCTGGGAGCAGTTACATCACAACAGCCTCTAGCAGATGCCTCTGAGGAAGGAAATTGGAGGTGAGGGAGATTGGCAGTTTGCACAGTAGGGCAGAGGGACTGATTTGGGAAGTGTTGGGTGAGGGGTGTAATGGCAAGTGTGGTTATTTTAGACACAAGCCTCCTTATATGTGGGCCTGCTAGTATAAGACTTGTATTTCCATCCTCTAGATTGGCTGACTGCAAAGTCCTTGGGGTCAGGTCATTTCCTTGTGGGTTAGGGCCAAAGACCTCACTCCATCAAAGGACCTGTTGGCCCTGATTTTGGGGACACAGGAGACTGAGTGATTAACTGACTTGCTTAGGGTCACACCAGTATGAGTCAAGGCGTGGGTTAAATCCAGGTCTTCCTGAGTCAGAGGCCAGCTCTCTTCTCTACTCTATCAAATAGTCTGTATTTAGTTACCTCAGTAATGTTCTATGATGGGGAATGGTAGCTGCTATAGATTGAAACACAAAAACCACTGTGTAAATGTATCATTTTAACTAAGAGCTTGAGAGACCCAGAAAAAAGAAAACACCCATGCCCATTTTCAGATCTACTTTTTTTTTTCCTCCTTTGGAAAGGTAATAGACAACTGTTAGCCAAAGAATGGTAGAAAACAGGTGTGCTTAACACATGCATATTCTGACCCAGCCAATGTGTTTATCTGTTTTGAATAATTGTATTTATTTATTTATAAGGAATAGTTCTTAGTGGAAAGAGTTCTTAGTAGAGGGAGAAGAGCATTAGGAAATGGCAATAATTTTTAAGAAAGAAAGAAAATAAAAGGAAATATCTTGGAAGACAGCTGGTGGTACTGTGAATAAAGCACTGGGCTTGGAGTCAGGAAGACCCAAGTTCAAATCCCACCTCAGATACTTATTAGCTCTGTGACCCTGGACAAGTCACTTAAGTTGTTTGCCTCAGTTGCTTCAATACAATGTGGGGTAATAATAGTATCTACCTTGCAGGATTGTTGTGAGGATCAAATGAGATCGTATTTAGTACAATGCTATATAAATGCTAGCTATTATTATCAAGATTATCTTAAAATGGTATGAGGAACCTACAACAGTTAAAAATCCATGTTTCTCAGACTGGCAGATAAGAATGCATAGGAAGCGGGGAAAAAATTAGGGGTCCCATGAAAAGTTTGACAGTACTGATATTTTCTCCTCTAAAATGTCAGATGTAAAATTATGTGTGCAAAAATTCATTATGTGGCAATTCTGGGGACATTAAGACAGGCTCAATTTCCTATTTTACAAGGATTTTCCAGAACCCCCATTTATCCTTTGAGTATCCCACATTCTCAGATTTCCTGGACTTTTATGAGTTCCAACATTTGTTTCAACCCCCAAATTGGTCAAAGACCAAATTAGATTGGGAAACATTGCTATAAACACATTGTTCAAATCTAATCAAAATGCTGAGATAAAGTGAGGAGCAGACCAACTCCAAGGTCAAAGTAACAGACTGTATTGTTCTCTAAACCAAGAGATTTACAGAAACAACAAATTTCTGTGAAGATATTTAGAGGAAAGAGTTAAATAAAAGACAACAAAGTTATATTTGATTTGTTTCTAGTACAACCACCAGACACAAGCTGGCTTTGTTGTGATACAGTGGCAGTGGTTGTTTGGTCTGTATTGAAAAAAAAAACCAGCCTTGGGAAGTATCAGCCTATGATTGGAACAATTTCAGTGACTATGCAGCTTGAAAGATCACGGGGAACATCTGAACAATTGGCAAGATCCTCTACAGGCAATATGAAGCCTATGAAGTCATCCAGTCCAGCCCATACTCAGAGAAATCCATTTACAAAACATCTGTCAAATGATAATCATCCTCCACCCAGGGGAATACCTGTGAGAGGATATCTACTTCCTCAGGCATCCCATTCAACTAGTGCAGGACTGCTTAAACTTTTTCCACTCAACCCCTTTTCACCCAAGACATTTTTACAGAGACCCAGATATATAAAATAAGTAAACATAATCTTTTACTGGTGCCAAGTTTTTTGTGACCCCCCACCATGGGGTCATGACCCACAATTTAAGAAGCTTTGAATTAGTGAACAGCTCTAATTAGTAAGTTCTTTACTTTCAGTGGAAATTTGTATTATTAACAGACCTGAAGTCAAACCCTAAAGGAGTCCCTCTCACCCCAAGTCTAACCTTATAAAATGACGATTAGTCAGTATGTTTTATAGCTAGCTTCTCTCCACAGAAATGGTTTACAGAGATAATCACATCCCCTCCCCCACCCCTCCCAAATACACAGATGCTAAGTAATTTTGACACCACATGGAATTTACCGAAGGGCCCTGTGATAGTCACTGAGTACCTACCATGCTTATCCAATTCTTGGAAGTCAACAAAGCAATTCTCAGGGATGGAAAATGGGATCCTTCTACAATTATCCCCCCTTTGGGTTAATCTCACAGTATTTATTTGTCCATTCATTGATGACTGTGCTTAGGCATTTGAAAAAAAGTATATCCGCCTGCATCACTTAGTTCCTTCATATAGACAAAGCCAATCAATGCTTGTAAATGCAACAGCAGTAGATAAATGCTATTATCACCACCCACTACTACCACCAAGAGCAAAAACTGAGCTTTTGTTTCTCATTTGATAATATAAAAAGAATGCTGGGTATGAAGTCAGAAGATCTGGGTTCAAATCTTGAATCTACCACAATTTGTGTAACCCTGAGCAAGTCAATTCACCTCCTTGAGATCCAGTTTTCTCATATAAAAATGAAGGGGTTAGACTGGATGATCTCTAAAGTTCCTTCCAGCTCTAACAAGGCTATTATCAACTGCCTATCCTCCAAGGGAAAAATAAAAATATAAATAAAAAAATTGAAAAGCAATAAACAAAAAATAAATAAATAAATGAAATGAAAATGAAAACAGTTGTGGCTAAAGAGATAAAGATACCTAAAAAAAAAATCGCCATGTGCTTAAAGGAGAGTGACTGCTATAATTTTATTTCAGTGATTAAAACACCGTAAACAAGTGACCCTTTATCACAAAGCAAATGATGTATACACATATGTATGCACAGGAGGTGTTGTTTAACCATTTTTCAGTTTTGTCTGACTCTTTGTGACACCCCCCCCCTTTTTTTTTTTGCAAAGATACTGAAGTAGTTTACCATTTTCTTCTCCAACTCATTTTACAGATGAGGAACAAGAGGCCCAGAGTCACAAAGGCTAATAGTGTCTGAGCCCAATTTGAACTCAGGAAGTCTTCCTGACTCCAGGCCCATCACTGTGCCACCTAGTTCCCCTATGTATACAAGTGCCCTGAGGCAAAGACAGGTAGTATATGCCAGGTGAGACAAGCCACTGTCACCACCTTGCCTCAGACCCCAATGGAGGCAGCCCAGGATCCTGAACTCAAAAGCCCCAGGAATAGAACTCCTCCCTACCCACAAATCCTTGGCCTTGCTTCTAGCCCAACCCCTTAGCAGCCTATGGAGAAGAAACTTAACAACCTGTTTCCTTAGCAGTCATAGTTGGTAGGACTGGCCTGAAAGAGAGTTCATACCACCAAATCCTGGCACTGTCAAATAGTCCAGTATTTGAAAGGGGATATGATTTTTATCTGTGGACATAATATTACAGAAGATGCATGACCGTTATTCTGCTGTTGTACCCTGAAGAAAATAGGGCCTTTTTATATGACTCACAAGTGAAACCTTCTATATGGTGTTCTCTCCTCTTATTGTATCCCCAGTGCTTAGCACTGTGCTTTGCACATGGCAAATAGTTTAATAAATACTCATTCAGTTATTCATTCATTCATCATTCCTCTGCTGCCCTATCCTGTCTGCACAATAGCAAGCTACTACATAGCTACCCATCCTGAAAGACCAGAGAAACAACTTCTAAAATGTTATGATCCATATCTTTACAGGCACATTTCCAGCACTGAAACAATATGATGGCTCCAGTTTTAGAAAGTGAGTTCCAAAAAGCATTATTATATAAAGGTTAAGTTCCCAATCTAACACCTGACTTACAAATTATCTTTAGCATGAATAGGTGGGTGGGAATTTTGAGTAGAAAGCCTTCTTTACTTCAAGGGACCAACTCAAAACAAGCAGGAAAGATTTTACTTTTGGGAGACACACTTTCTTCTATGCAGATGTAGATAATTAAGGTCAAAAGGCATTATCTCCAACAGGGTCCCCAAGGGTGAAGGCTGGTTTTGGCAGGGCCCAGACAAGGCCATCTCTAAGTCCTATTCAAGGTCTGAAAACTGTACCCTGTGTGCGTTCCCCAGTCTTTGAGCCTTCACTGTAAAAAAGGTGACTTGAGTGATAATGAAAGAAAAGTAAGAGGATTTGGGTTCAAAAGCTGACCCTGCCACTTATTCTCTTGTGTGCCCCTGGGCAAGTAATTTTGCATTTTTGGGACAGTTTCTCCATCCACAAAATGAATAGGTTGGGTTATGTTACCACTACGGTGTGTCCCCTTCCAGCTCTAAAGAACTATCATGAAATAAATACCTATGTAATAAGTGGTAGGGGCAGCTAGATGGCACAGTGGATAGAGCACCGGCCCTGGAGTCAGGAGTGCCTGAGTTCAAATCCGGCCTCAGACACTTAACACTTACTAGCTGTGTGACCCTGGGAAAGTCACTTAACCCCAATTGCCTCACTAAAAAAAAATGTAATAAGGGGTAAACAATTTTCTGACATCTGAAAAAGTCATTCATAAAAATAATTTAAAGTGCACCTTGTCCCTGGTTTCTACTATGCCCAAAGGGTACTAGGACTGCATTTTACCATAGAACGTTTTAAGTGATATTGGTTGAACCAATAGCAGTCATTTGTGAGATGGCTGGGTTGAGTGTTCAATCTGTAATCATGGTTAGCAGTGTTCTAACCAAAGGTGCTAGCCAGTGACTGAGAAACCTCCCCGCTGGGCACTTAGCACACCCACAGGCACAGCCACACTCACACTGTTGCAGTGAAGAGGTAAGATAAGAGAGCTTGAGGTATTTAGCTTTATCAGAAAAGCGCAAGACAAACACAAAAGCCTAAGGAATGAATTCTGGATGAGGTTGAGTTAACAGGACAGTCTTTTCAGCTTTCCCTTTCCCCAATTCCTAGAATCTTTAAGCACAAGGAAATTAAACCTAAAACAAAAATATCTGGTCTACATAGGCCATCTTAATCTCACACACAAGGTAGGGTCATATGATTATATTATCTATATGAATGGTGGAAAATTGTACTAATTCACCCACTTTAGGTAAAAGACATCGTCTTTCTCCAACTGAGATCTAATCTCTGACTACAAATTCTCTTTCAGGCAAATATTCTGGCATATTTACATTTATGATAACTACTAAAAAATTACACACTTTAAGAAAAAGACTTGGGACATAAGGAAGGAATATAGGCATTAGACTAGAACAGAATACAAAAATCAACAATCAACATCAAAAAAATAGTCAGAAGAAGTTGGGAATGGGTCTGACAACATGATAATAAAGTATGATCCTGCGTGTCAAAGAAAGCTTTTATCAAAAGATAATTGACTGGGCAGCTAGGTGGCACAGTGGATACGGCACTGGCCCTGGATTCAGGAGTACCTGGGTTCAGATCCCGCCTCAGACACTTGACACTTACTGGCTGTGTGACCCTGGGCAAGTCGCTTAACCCCCATTGCCCCGCAAAAAACCAAACCAAACCAAAACAAAAACAAAAGATAATTGACTGGGGGAACTTTAGAATTCCCCCACATTGCCTAGGAGAAACATGAGACAAGATTTATTCTCTCCTAAAAAGAACAAGCGTCTGTACTGAATAAAATTTAGAAATAGTATATGGGAATACCATGGCTAATCTTCACTCATGTAACAGAGAGATCTGGATAGGTTTCAGTGAGAGCAAACATTAAAAACTAGAAATCATTGACAGGGAATAAAAGTTTAAAGTTCCCCCCAAAACAGTACCATACAGCCTATATATAGAAAGTAGACTCTATTGGTTAGAAAAGCTAAGGGGGCTAAACAGGGAAAGATTGTAGGGCCCATTAATGGAGCTAGATGTGGGGCCCAGGCACCCAGGCTCTGGCTGCCATTGAGGAGATATGAGCATACAGTGGTGAATGCTGTCTCAGAGGGGCTGGGCCTCATTGGTTGTGGTCCTCATAGGAGAGGGGAGGGCCCTGATTTTGGTTCCACAACAGAGAGAAGAGTTCAAGTTCAAAACCTCAGGAGGTACCGTAGGTAGCAAGAACGTCTGAAATGGCAGGAGTGCTTAGGACCCTGGTTGTGAGCCACAGCTCAGGGATGGAGAGGAGTACCTGTGGTCATTTATAGATCAAGGAATGAGCTGGAGGGGCAGCCACCACACCTGGCCTTGGATTATAGAACATTGGAAGAATAAAAAAAGCAAAGACCCCCAAATACAGCTCAGAAAACAACAGCTCAAAAAACTTGAAGTCTGAGACATTATTCCCTCACACCTCAGGAGTACAGCCTGACCCTAACACAAAGCTAACAGCTAAAAAACAGGTTGGTTTTGTTTTTGTTTTCTGTTTTTTTGGTGAGGCAATTGGGGTTAAGTGACTTGCCCAGGGTCACACAGCTAGTAAGTTGTCAAGTGTCTGAGGCCGAATTTGAACTCAGGTCCTCCTTACTCCAGGGCTGGTGCTCTATCCACTGTGCCACCTAGCTGCCAGAAAACAGGTTGTTTTTAAAAAGTGTAAACAGCATAGAAAAAACCCAATCATAATTAGTTACTATGGGGATAGAGATCAGGGTTCAAACTCAGAAGACAACAATGAAGTCAAACATCTACTTGTAAATCTTCAAAGAAAAATGTAAAATGTCCAGAAGCCCAAAGAGAATCCTTGGAGGAGCTTAAAAAGAACTTTAAAAAAATCAACTGAGAAGTTGAGGAAAAGTTAGGAAAAAATAAGAGTAATGCAAGCAAAATCAAGACAATTATGAAAAGAAAGTCAACCAATTAGAAAAAGAGATCCAAAAACTTAAGGGAGAAAATAATTCCTTAAAAATTAGAACTGGGGAAGGATAAGCCAATGACTTAATGAGACATCAAGGAACAAAATCAAAAGAATGAAAAAAGAAGAGGAGAATGTGAAATATTTCATTGGAAAAACAACTGACCTGGAAAACAGATTGAGGGGAGATAATATAACAGTTGTTAGACTACCTGAAAGGTAAGATAAAAAAAAAAAGTCTAGATGCTATGCTTCAAGAAATTAAGGAAAACTGCCCCTAAGTTTTAGAACTAGAAGGTAAAACAGAAATAGAAAAAAATCCACCAATCACTGCCTGAAAGAGATCTTATAATGAAACACTCACAGTAACATTATAGATAAATTTCAAAGCTCCCATATCAAGGAGAAAATATTACAATAAGCTGGAAAGAAACGATTTAAATACTGTGGAGCTACAGTCAGCATAACACAAAATTTAGCATTCTGCATTAAAAGACCAAAGGGATGGAATACAATATTCTGAAGAGCAAAAGAGCTGGGTTTGCAACCAAGAATACCCAACAAAGCAGAGTGCAATCCTGTAAAGGGAAAAAATATTTAATGAATTAAAAGACATTTAGGTATTCCTGAGGAAAAGGCCAGAACTGAACAGAAAATTATAAGAATCAGGAGAAATATTACAAGGTAACTTGAAAAACTAATTATAAGGTATTTAATGTTAAGCTGTTTATTTCTTATATGGGAAAATGTTATTTTATAAGTCTTGAGAATGTTATTATTGGAGTAGTACAGTAGAGTATACATAGATAAAAAGGTTGAGATTGAGTTGATTATTATGGGATGATCCTAAAAAAATAAAATTGATAAGGTGAAATGGAGGAAATTCTCTCATACAAAAGAGGAGTGAATGGAAAAGCTGTTACAGTGGAGGAGATAAAGGGATGAAGTGCAGGTAGTGCATCAGAACTGGGATAAAGAAGGGATAACATACATCTAGAAGAATATAAAAATATTATTAACTTTCAGAGAAATAGGAGGGTAAGGGGATAGGATAAAGAAGGAACTCTTAGAAGGGTCTGGAGATTAGGAAGGCAGTGGTCAGAAGCAAATTAGGATTCTAAGGCGAGATGGGGGTAGGAGGGAGGGAGGGAGTAAGAGGGAGAGAGAAACAATAAACAAAATGGAGGGAAACATACAACTAGTAATTATAACTTTGAATGTGAATGGGATGAACTTACCCATAAAACAAAAGCAGATAGTAAAATCTATCAAAACTAGAACCTGATGATATGTTGTTTAAAAGAAACACATTTAAAAATGAGAAACACACATAGAGTAAAAATAAAGGGCTAGGGGCAGCTAGGTGGCACAGTGGATAGAGCACCGGCCCTGGATTCAGGAGGACCTGACTTCAAATCTGGCCTCAGACACTTAACACTTACTAGCTGTGTGACCCTGGGCAAGTCACTTAACCCCAATTGCCTCACCAAAAGCCAAAAGCCAAAAAAAAAAAGGGCTGGAGTATTATTCTTCAGCTAATGTAAAAAATATCATGATCTCAAAGTTAAAGCTAAAATCAATTTAATTAAAAGAGATAAACAGGGAAACTACATAACGTTAAAAGGTACCATAAATGAAGTAATATCAATAACTAAGCATGTGCACCAAATGCAAATGACTCATATTCTTAAAAATTTGACAAAGTTCTTTAAAAATTTGAGATATAAGGCCTTTATCCATGAAACTGTCTATAACAATTTCTCCCCCAAATTTTCTGCTTTCCTTCTAATCATGGCTACACTGGTGTTATTTGTACAAAACCTTTTTAATTAAATGTAATCAAAGTTATACATTTTACATCTCACAATGCTCTCTATCTCTTTTTATTTATCAATTCTTCTCCTACCATAACTCTGATAGGTAATATGTTCTTGATATAAATCCCACTTGGTCACAATATATATAATCTTTGTGATATACTGTTGTAGTCTTCTAGCTAATATTTTATTTAGAATTTTTGTATAAATATTCATTAGTGGAATTAGCCTATAATTTTCTGTTTTTACACTTTCTGGTTTGGGTATCAGTACCATATGTGTTTCATAAAAGGAGTTTGGTAGGACTCCTTCTTTGCCTACTATTCCAAATAATTTAATATTGGAATTATCTGATCTTTAAATGTTTGGAAGAATTCACTTATAAATTCATCTGGTCTTGATGTTCCATTTTCTTCTAATTTACTTATGACATCTCCCTTTTATGTCTAGGACATGAATCCATTTTCACCTTGCCTTGGCAAATAAGATAGGATATTGGTCTACACCTAGTTTCTGCCAGATTGCTTTACAGTTTTCCTAACAATTTTTATCAAACAGTGAACTCCTATCCAAAAGCTTAAAACACAAGGTTACTACAATCATTTACTACTGCATATTGTTTATGTACTTTATTTGATTTCTTAACTAGTACCAGATAGTTTTGATAATTACTACCTTATAATCATACAGTTTAAAATCTGGTACGGCTAGACCTCTTTCCTTTACATTTTGCCATTAATTACTTGGACATTTTTGACCTTTTGTTCTTCCAAATGAATTTCATTATTTTTTATAGCTCAATAAAAATATTTTTTGGATAATTTGATTGGCATGGCACTGAATAAGTAGATTGATTTAGGTAGAATTATTTTTCTTTTGTTGATATGGCCCACTCATGATCAATTATTATTTCTCCCAACTATTTAAATCTAACTTTATTTGAATGAAAAGTGTTTTATAATTACGTTCATATAGTACCTGAGTTTGTGTTGGCAGGTTTACTCCTGACCTTCTCCCTCTATTTGTTCGGGTTTTTTATCAACTTGTTCTCTAAAGTACAGAGTTCAGCGTACATTGTGTTGAAGATACACATTATGAAGGCCTGAATAAAGATCTCTTCCTTACAGGAAGCCAGTGATTTATAATTAACACCTGGCTTCCTGACAAATGAGTTATCTCACAAAGAAGATGAGGGTAATATTTGTCCATCCAAGTCCCTGGGTGTGGAAAAAAATTTATGTATTTCATTGTTTAGATAAAAACAATGAGACAAAATAACCTAGAAGTAGCAGTAGTCCTGCAGGACCAGTACAGAGCTAAACTGGTTCCTTTGCAAGGAGAAAGGGGAATGGAAGCCAAAGTCATCCTGGTGGGGAAACCAATGAGAGAACAGCAAAGCTTGTTTAAAATGTCTTACCAAGGGGGCAGCTAGGTGGCGCAGTGGATAGAGCACTGGCCCTGGATTCAGGAGGACCTGAGTTCAAATCCGGCCTTAGACACTTAACACTTACTAGCTGTATGACCCTGGGCAAGTCACTTAATCCCAATTGCCTCACCAAAAAACCAAAAACAAACAAAAAAAAGAATGTCTTGCCAAGAATATTTTGCAATGACACTGATCAGTGCAGCACTTCCAGGGATGTTGGGAAAGGGAATAGATCTGTAATGCTCAAATGCCACATAGGAGATTAGAAAGTATTTTTCTGCACTGTCAGTGTACTTAAATGCCAGGATAATAAAGGGCAGTTGGAGAGAGCTACAGAAAAAAAAATTACCTTTGCAGTGTACTTTATTCCTTTCAAGATCTAACATTCATCCATGCCAATATTTACTGAGTAGGCCCTTTGTGCAAGGGACTGTTAGGCACTATGGACATGGGATCTAATAGGAGAAGGGAAGGCATAGGACCAAATAATCTTATTCATAAGGCAGTAAGAGAAAACATCTATTAAGCATCAACTATGTACGGGACTGAGGTACAAAGAAAAAACTGAATAGTTTCTGTTCTCAAGGAACATGTGGTAAATCCTATGGAGGTTTGTTGATAATCAGTATCACACCTTCCTTGGGATTAGAGGAATTCAAAGAAGACTTCACAAAGAAGGTGGCCTTTGAACTGGACCTTTGCACAATAGGTTCATAGTTTGAAATAAAGGTGAGAGAAAGACATTCTAGTTTGGGCAAATTTATTAGCAAAGGAACACATAGGACATATTCAGCAAATAACCACTGGTCCTGCTGGATACAGCTTAGAATAGTCATAGCGGGGTCAGCTAGGTAGTACAGTAGATAAAGTGTCAGGCTTGCAGTCAGGAAGACTTATCTTCTGAGTTCAAATCTGGCCTCAGACACTTGCTAGCTGTGTGACCCTGGGCAAGTCACTTAACCCTGTTTGCCTCAGTTTCCTCATCTGTAAAATATAGTAGAGAAGGAAATGGCAAACCACTCTAGTATCTTTGCCAAGAAACCCCAAACAGGGTCACGAAGAGTCAGGCACAGCTGAAATGAGTGAACACCAAAATTCATAGCTAGAAATGTAATTTGGAGTAAGAACATTCAAAGAGGGTCTCACAACCATTATTGATTCTGTGCTTCAGAGGCACCAGAGAGAACCTGTGCCAAAGGGAACCCACATCCACTTAAGATCCTAAGCAAATCCATTAGAGATGCTGAGTCCCCATGTACCAAAGATGGTACAGAAAACCTATTTGGGGGACTCGGAAATTGACAGCTGTGCACTTGTGGCTACCTGTAAGCATTTCTTTTGGACATACCTCATTCTGGTACTTTAGGATGAAGCTCTAGGACTATATGTGAGTTCAGTCTGACCTAGGGGCCCTGAACATCAGTATTTTTTGACCAAGAAACCAGGATAAATTTCTATGTGTTCCCTACCTCCCCATCTCGTCAGTGTTTGGAATGACAAGCCATGGAACCTGATGAGAGCACCCTCTCTACTCAGTCATCATAGGACCACTGAAAGTGAGTACCTGATCATCTCACACTTCCCCCTTCCTGTGACTGGCACATTGCCCCACTTTCTATTCTTCTTATATTTGCTATTTGGAGCCTCATCTGCTGAAGTGAAAATCCTTCTCCTCCTTGATACCTCTTCACAAATATCTTAGTTCTCTCTCTCCACAATCCATATCCTCTGCCATCCCTTTCATTGTGCCGTCTGGAACTCTGCCTCTATTTACAATACTCTTGTTTATCTTTATCTCATCTCACACTGCATTTTTTTTCTCCAGAAGACACCCCCCCTCCAGTACTAGGTTCCTTCTCTCAGACATACTGTGCGACAAAGAGAAGTAAGCACACTCCTCATCCTTTTCTAGATTCTTCCTTTGTCACATCCCCCAACACCCCTTCCTGCTTTGAGAATAGGTTCACTTCATCCATTTAGATCATAAACAAGTTACCAGGTTGTTTGCCTGCTCTTCTTAATTTTCAACCTCTACCCTGATATGCAGAGACTAGCATACATTTTGATATATTCTAGGATACTCTGACCTCTCAGTTCTGTCTACCTCCCCAACTCCCCTAAGATGGATCTTTAATCCACCTCTACTACCCACAGGTTCTTAGATCTTACTTCCTTTTGCCTTTGGGAACTTAATTCCCTGATCATTCTCTCCTGCCCCACCTTCAAACTATCTTATTCATTATCTCCTTTGCTGCCCACAAACATTGCCAGGCCCCCATCATTCCTTTTCTGGGGGAGGGGCAGGGCAATGGGGGTTAAGTGACTTGCCCAGGGTCACACAGTTAATAAGTGCCAAGTGTCTGAGGCCAGATTTGAACTCAGGTACTCCTGAATCCAGGGCTGGTGCTTTATCCACTGCGCCACCTAGCTGCCCCCCCCACCCCATCATTCTTGAAAAGAAATCTCCACTTGACCGTACCATCTTCTTAAGCCATTTTCCCCCTCTTCCTTGAACTCTTTTTGTGTGTGGACATAGAGGTTTGCAGGATACACATGTCTCTTCCCTAGAAGCTCATTTCCCTAGAGAAGTCCTATTCCTATCACTCGGGGCCTCTTGGCTGACTTTTTGTGCAGTTCTGGGATGGAATACGTCATTTTAGTTTTTCACTGGATTTCTTTATTATTCATTTTTTATTATTATTCAGTCTGGTGAGAACCTCTGGGTTTTGCTGGAGTAGGTATTGAAGAGTTAGGAAGGCTTACTCTAGAGTTCAAGCAGTCACCTCAGCTGGAAGTCAAGGAAAAAAATCCTAATTAGTCCCCCAAATCTTAAAGTTTATTCTAAAATAGAATGGATTAAGGGGATATGAAATTCCTTGTTCCTAGACAAGCAGCTCCAAACAGTAACTGAACAGACCAAGTGTTGGGGATGCTGCAGACTGCATGCATGCTTTAGGTATAGGTTAGATGACCTCTAAGGTCTCAACAAACTCTGAGCTTTTATAATTCTAGGAATTCAACCTGAACATCTCTACTATCCACTTAAATAATGTCTCAGATCTGTGAATTTATTTAAATCCTTTCTTAAGGTCATGTCTACTTAAGTCCTAAAGTATCACAGAACATAAAAACTGGAAGGTGTCTTGGAGATCATTAATCTTTCTACTTATTTTGCAGTTGAGGAAACTGAGGGGCAGTGACTTAGGTGTCTTGGTCAAAGTGACAAAACTAGTTGACAGTAGAGCTGTAACTGGAGTTCAGGTCTTATGAGATCTGGTCTAGTGTTTTCACTGTTTGAAATGAGATTTAAGTTGTAAGAATGCTTGCAACAGTTTTTTGGTCCAAAATCCTTTTGTTTTATTTTGAATTTTTTTTTTTAAGTGAGGCAATTGGGGTTAAGTGACTTGCCCAGGGTCACACAGCTAGTAAGTGTTAAGTGTCTGAGGCCGGATTTGAACTCAGGTACTCCTGACTCCAGGGCTGGTGCTTTATCCACTGCTGGCGCCCCAAAATCCTTTTGATAAAATCATTTGCTTCAATCAATTACCAAGCATTTACTAAGCACATGCTATGTGCCAGGTACTTTTCAAGGTGCTAGAGAAATAAAAATGAAAGTCAAGATGCTTACATTCTATTGGAGAAGACAACATATGCATATACATACAGAATAAATATAAAGCAATTGTGTTGGAGGAAGTGCTGGCAGCTGTGGGGGCCAGGAAAGACTTCATGCAGAAGGTGGTATATAATTTGAGCCTTAAAAGAAACTAGTTGTCTCTACATGTAACTGGAAAATAATAAAATACTTTTATAATTTAAAAAAAAAGAAACTAGGTGGTAGACAATATAAAATATTTGGGAGTCTACTTGCCAAGACAAACCGAGGAACTCTATGAACATAATTACATAACACTTTTCACACAAATAAAATCAGATCTAAATAATAGGAAAAATATCAATTGCTCATGGATAGGGTGAACTAATATAATAAAAATGACAATTCTGCCTAAGTTAATTTACTTATTCAGTGACATACCAATCAGACTACCTAAAAATTATTTTACAGAGATAGAAAAAATAATAACAATTCATCTGGAAGAACAAAAGGTCAAGACTATCAAAGGAACTATTGAAAAAAAATGCACAGGAAGGTGGCCTAGTTGTACCAAATCTGAAGCTTTACTCTAAAATGGCAGTCATCAAAACTATTTGGTACTGGCTAAGAAAAAGACTGGTGGATCAATGGAATAGGTTAGTCACAGGAGACACAGTAGTAAATGACTTTAGTAATGTACTATTTGATAAACCCAAAGACTCCAGCTTCTGGGATAGGAACTCAGTATTCGACAAAAACTGCAGGGAAAACTGGAAGATAGTATGGCAGAAACTAGATGTAGACCAACATCTTACACCTTATACTAAAATAAGGTCAAAATGGGTACATAATTTAGACATAAAAGGTGATACCACAGGTAATTTAGGAGAGGAAGGAATAGTTTACCTCTCAGATTTATGGAAAGGAGAACAGTTTATGAGCAAACAAGACATAGAGAATATTATGAAATGCAAAAATGGATGATTTTGATTACATTAAATTAAAAAGGTTTTGTACAAACAGAAGCAATGTATGCAAAATTAGAAGGGAGGCAGAAAGCTGAGAAACAACTTTTATAGCCAGCATTTCTGATAAAGGCCTCATTTCTAAAATATATAGGGAACTAAATCAAATTTATAAGAACCCAAGTCATTCCCCA
The DNA here is from genome assembly GCF_019393635.1 of Dromiciops gliroides. Taxonomy (NCBI): domain Eukaryota; kingdom Metazoa; phylum Chordata; class Mammalia; order Microbiotheria; family Microbiotheriidae; genus Dromiciops; species Dromiciops gliroides. The sequence continues at coordinate 554,428,724 of NC_057861.1, forward strand.
ATTAAGAAATGGTCAAATGATATGGACAAGCAGTTTTCTGATGAAGAAATCAAAGCTATCTATTGCCATATGAAAAAATGCTCTAAATCACTATTGATTAGAGAAATGCAAATTAAAATAACTCTAAGGTACCACCTGACACCTATCAGATTGGCTAATGTGACAAGAAAGGAAAATAATAAATGTTGGAGAAACTGTGGAAAAATTGGAACACTAATGCGTTGTTGGTGGAGTTGTGAACTGATCCAACCATTCTGGAGAGCAGTTTGGAACTATGCCCAAAGGGCTATAAAGCTGTGTATACCCTCTGACCCAGCAATACCGCTATTAGGTTTTTTTCCCAAAGAGATCATAAAAAAGGGAAAAGGACCCACACGTACAAAAATATTTAAAGTTGCTCTTGTTGTGGTGGCAAGGAATTGGAAACTGAAGGAATGCCCATCAACTGGGGAATGACTGAACAAATTCTGGTATATGAATGTAATGGAATTCTACTGTGCTGCGAGAAACAATGAGCAGGAGAAGTTCAGAGAAACCTGGAAGGACTTGCATGAACTGATGATGAGTGAGATGAGCAGAACCAAGAGAACATTGTACACAATATCAACAACATTGAGTGTTGATCCACTGTGATAGACTTGACTCTTCTCAGCAATACAATGGTCCAAGATAGTTCCAAAGGACTCATGATGGAAAATACTCTCCAAATCCAGAAAAAAAGAACTGTGGCATCTATATGCAGATTGAACCATACTATTTCTATTTTTTGTTTTTCTTTTTTGAGGTTTTTCCCTATTGCTCTGATTCTTCTTTCACAGCATGACTAAAGTAGAAATATGATTAATGTGATTATACATATATAACATATATCAGATTGTCTTGGGGAGGGGGGAAGGAGAGGAGGGAGGGAGAAAAAATTGAAACTAGCAATCTTATAAAAACAAATGTGGAAAACTATCTCTACATGTAACTAGAAAATAATAAAATATTTTTATGAGGAAAAAGAAAGAAACTAGGTGTCCTAAGAAGCAGAGTTGAGAAGTACATTATGGACATGAGTCAAAGCCAGAAAAAAAGGCATGTAAATAAGGAGATGGAATGTCCTGTATGAGGAACAGTGAAACAATCACTTTAGTTGGCTGTACTGTAGAATATATGATGGGTAGTAATATATAATAAGGATGTAAAAGTTGGGTGGGCTAGCAGACTGTGCAGGGTTTTAAGAGCCAGAGTTTATATTTAGTCTTAAAAGAATTAGGGAGGGGCAGCTAGGTGGTACAGTAGATAGAGCACTGGCCCTGGATTCAGGAGGACCTGAGTTCAAATCCAGTCTCAGACACTTAACACTTACTAGCCATGTGACCCTAGGCAAGTCACTTAACTCTCATTGCCCTGCAAAAAAACAAACAAAAAAAAGTATTAGGGAATCACTGAAATTTATTGAGTAAGAAGTAGAACTGTAAGTTTTAAGTTGTATTTTAAGTTTTAATATGTTAGAACTTAGTGCAAAAGAACTATATTAATCTGAATCAATTTCTTCAGAGTTTAATAAGCCTTTCATTATATCTTATGTCACTTTTCATTCCAAACTAAAAAAAAAAAAAATCTATATATTCACTGGGAGAAGTTAGAGAAGGCAAGGAAGGGTAAAGACAGTAATTGCTTTGAAAGTGTTCATTCTTTCTGGGAGTTTTATAAATAATAAATCAATTTTCTAGATAACTGGTAAATTAGGGAAGCCAGATGATGAGGAAGGAGCGAATTCCTGGCATGTAGCACAGGCAGAGAAAATGCCCAGAGTTGGGAGATGGAGTATCTTATTCAAGGAACAGCAAAGAGACATGGGAATGAATAAGGTATAAGAAGAATGGAAAGGTAGGATGGGCTAGGTTATGAAAGGTTTTGAATGCCTACAAGGGGATTTTATATTTGATCCTGAAGTAAATAGATTGTCATTACAGTTTACTGAATGGGGGATATAACAGGGGTGACGTGGTCAGACCTGTGCCTTAGAAGATTAATTTGATAATGGCGTGGAGAATGAGTACTTGATGTTATTATCCAGTGAAGAATCACATCATTGAACAATTCAACAAATATTTATTTATTAAGTGCCTATTGCACATGGGATACTGTGTTAGGTGCTGGGGGATAGTCAACCCAGACTTAGCAGCATGATAACAAGAGTAATGATCTTTGCATAGTACTTTAAAATATGCAACATGCTTCGAACCTCACAAAAACCTGTGAAAAAGCTAAGACAGGTATTATTGCATTCATTTTAAAGATAAGAAAATGGAAGTTTAGAGACATTTAATGATTCTTGTGCTCCCTTGTTGTTGTTGTTCATTTGTATAAGACTCTATGTGACCCTACAGACTTTGTCCATGGGCTTTTCTTGGCAAACATAATGTAGTAGTTTGCCATTTCCTTCTCCAGTGTATCCCCATTTTATAGCTGAGGATCTGAGGCAAATAGGGGTTAAGGGACTTGCCCAGGGTCACCCGGCTAGTGTCTGAGAGCAGATTTAAAGTCAGATCTTCCTGACTCCAGGCCTGGCATGCGATCCACTGTACCGCCTCGCTGCCCTCCCTAGTTTCCTTCAGGTTCCAGCTAAAATTCCATTTTCTGCAAGAAGTGTTTTTCCCATTCTTAATAATACAAGGCACTTAATAAGTGCTTGCAGACTTAACTTAACCTGCCTATGACTTGTATAGTTAGTAAGTGCCAGAGGTAAAATCTGAATCCAAGCTTCCTGACTTCAAGTCCAACACCCATTACTATATCAAGGGTTCTTCAACTGTTCTTGAGTCACATAATCCTGTGGCAGTCTGGTGAAGCCTATGGACCCCATCTCAGAATAAGTCTGTTGCCTACATTTAAAACAGAAGAAAATGCCAAATTTCAGTTAGAAGTTAGTGAAACTAAAAATAGAATATTTCTCCTCATCTAACATTCATAGACTCCCTGAAATCTATCCATGTGCCCCAGGTTAAGAACTCCTAAATGAAGCTATGATATCTCTGAAGAGAGGAAGAGTATTTCCAGTCATTTTTACACAGTAAGTTCTGTCCTGGATGATACAGAAAGAAGTTCTTTTGTTTCTTTGTTCCAGTACATCAAACTTCTAGCTCAATTGCCTTTTGTCTCTGCTAATGCACCATTTTGGCCAACCACTTGACTTCACATAGCTATGAAAAGAATGTCTCCTGAATGACTATCATTTTCCTAGATCATCTCAAGTTACTTCTTCAAATTATAGGGCACCCTCCTAAACGTTGCTGTCACCTTAAATCTCCATACTTACTTCTATCCTAGCAATGATGTAGCTGTCAGAAATGAAACTCAAGTCTGACCAATAGTGTCAGTGTGACCAATAGTGTAATCGTGAGATTAGTCCGATATTTGTTTTTTTTTTAATTTTAATTTATTTTTATTTTTAAAAAATTTATGTTGAATTGAATTTTATTTTATTTTTTGTGGGGCAATGAGGGTTAAGTGACTTGCCCAGGGTCACACAGCCAGTAAGCGTCTGAGGCTGGATTTGAACTCAGATCCTCCTGAATCCAGGGCCAGTGCTTTATCCCCTGTGCCACCTAGCTGCCCCCAAAATTTTAATTTATTTTTGCTCAACTCTTTAATACCAAATTAATTTCAAGTAGATAACTTTGGATCTGAGTTCATTATCATGGTAGTGAATCTTTGAGTTATTTTCAGTTCTTATTCTAGTTTTATTTAACTGCTGGAAGCCAATTTAGCAATAAAGGCTGTTACTTCTATTTTCAAAGCTATGTTCAACAACAGGTAGGATTCCCTCCCCCCCTCCAAAACCCCCCTATTTTCTTGATTATCTGTCCACTTCAAAATTTAAAATCCTCTCTATAACAGCAATGGCACTATTCCTCTGGTACACAAAACAAAGATAAATTTGTTTTAAAATTTTCATCAGCATCTAATTATTTTCAGCTAAAAGTTTTATGTTATTAGCACAGTGCTATGGACATGGCAGAGCAATCATGAAAACAACCGAAGGTTATACAATAGCTGTATGGCTATACAGCAATGTGGAGTTAGGTCCTGTTTGTTCTTCACTACTGGTTCATTTTTCCGTATTAATGTCTCTGTATTATCTATAACAACCTATTTTTCCTGAATGCCCATAATGTGCAAAGCACTCAGCATTACAGCCACTGAAAGAATACACAGTACCTAAAATCTAAAAAGATGACCTCTGCCAAATGAAGATATTATTTTTTTTCCTTAGTCCCCAAAACCACTTCTTTTCTTGCGTTTGTTCCTTTTGACTTACTAAATGAGAAGAGGAAATAAGAGAAAGTTGCTAAGAATTAGAAACAGGACAGTAGGAATGACAGCTCACGTTTCTTTACGTGGTGCATTAAAAACCCAGGAATAAAAGAAAGATGGAGATGACAGACAAAATAGTAAATGGGAAGAAGTCACTTTCTGCTCTTTACTGAACTGGATTTCTGGGTATCTTCAATAATTTTATTTTTCTTTAAAGCAAAGGAGAGTGAGTCTGGAGATGTAGCAGTGGCTGTTTTATTCAGCAAGGACCCCTAGCACATGTCTGAGGTTCTCAGTATCAGTAAAACCAACAAAATTTAGTTAACAAAATGAAGCTTCTATTTGTAGACGTTTAGATGCATATCATAGTTGCCTTTAAATCGCTCAACAGAATTTACAAAGATATTATTGAAGTCTTGAATCCAACTCTTCCTCTTTATCTACACAGCCACCTCTCTGGTTCAAGCCCATATCACCTCTGGACTGAACTACTGCAACAGAGATCTAGTTGGGTGTACTGCCTCAAACATCTCTTCACTCCAACCAATGAAACAATCAATATTTATTAAGTACCTACTATGTGCCAGTCACAGTATACTTCGATTCATCCTCTACAAGTTGACAGAATGATCTTTCTGAGAGCACATATCTAAGCATGTCACTACCCTATTCAAATTCTGGATTCTCTCTATTGATTCTGGGATCAAATAATATTTCATATTTATCTTATCCCTTAAAATTTATATTTTAGTACAAGTTTTAATATAATTTATCAAATATTATTATTTCAGAAAGATACTTTTTTTTGTCAAGATTTATTTCATATCAGGATTGGTAGTTTCCTCCTAAAAGTTTTATATTTTCTGAATCAGGTTTTATTATTACAACTTCATAAGTCCTTATTATATTCAATGGATACATTATCTCATCAGCATATAATAATATATGAATGCTATTAAGCTAGCATTCATATAGAACTTTGTGATTTGCAAAGCACTGTACGTTTTCTCATTTTATTTTCACAATGACTCTGTGAAGTAGGTTCTATTATTAACCCCATTTTACAGATAGAGAAACTGAGGCAGAGAGTCGTTAAGTGATAGTGTCTGAGACTGAATTTAAATGTCGTAATTCCACTGGTACTGATCCATTTCAGAACTATTGTTTTCTTTCTAGCTTCATCTCTAAGTGCTTATCAGGGTGATATGACTTAATTGGTAATCACACCAAGCTATCTCATTTTTACCTCAACTTATTTTTGCTCTTTCTTCTGTCCTCCTAATAGAATGCTTTGCAAATAGGCTTTTATTCTAAACCAAGGTTGTCCTCAACAGCTACCTTTCTCTACCTGGCAAAGAGAAAAAAATGTCTGTTGGTTGACAGTTTCAAGATGGACCCGGTCTTCCCACTGTGATAACTTTTGTATTTGTTAAACTTATTTAACAAAGGATGAGAATCAGAATTAATGTCTTTACCTTTATCTACTTCCTATTTTCTAGCATCAATACTTTGTTTTAAAAGGTTGGGTAGGAGTTAATGAAATTTCAAGCAGTATCTTCTTTTCATCTTTATTCCTTTTTCTAATATGGCATTAACTTTGACTTTTGCTCTAAACAGGCCAATGATATTAATGTACTGTCTTTAAATAACCTATATGCCTCTGGTCTTTTATTTCTTAATGTCATATCACTTCTTGCAATATATTTTCCTTAAAATCTCTTAACTACATCAACCATAAGTATGTCAACCTTGAGACTGAAGTCTTCAGCTATTAATATGAAAAAAATAACTTGCATTTACAAGGAACTTTAAAAAACTTCGAAGCTTTTTACATAAATTACCCTAGTAGAGCTTTACAATAACCATGAGGAAAGTGCTTACATGTATTATTACCTCCATTTTACTGAAGAGAAAATTAAGGCAGAGACATTAAATGAGTTATCCATGGTCACAAAGCTAATAAATGTTTAATTTATAGAATTCTGTCAAGTTCTTGTATGTCCTCTCTGATCTTTTACAACTACCTTTCTGAATTTTTAAAATTAGGTTTATCATAAAGAATAAATATAAGGTCAAATGACAAAGTATTCTAGAAGATATTTCTTGTCCTTGGACACGATGAAACCAACTCTGCCAACTCATATATCTGGCATCTGTCACTTATTAACTGTGTGACCCTGGATAAGTCACATAACCTCTGTCTGCCTGAGTTTCTTTCCTCTTTTGTAAAATGGGGATAATAATAACTACCTCCCAAGGCTGTTGTTAGAATCAAATGAGATGATATTTGTACTTTACGAACCTCAAAATGCTATGTAAATGCTAGCTAGTATTCACGGAGTTGTACATGGTCTAAAATCTGGCATTCTTCATATCTTTGTTATGTTATAAGAAAACAGAAAAGTATCCATAGCTTATTTTCTATTTCAACATCAAAAATAAGTTTAAAGTGTTAAAATCCTATAATTAAAAAAACCAAAAAGTCTGCTTTCCACTTTAAAATCCATTATGATAATTGAAAGCCATTTTCAGTATGATACCAGTGTTTTGTTTTCTTCTTAAACACCACAAATTATGAGGAAAAGCTTTCATAATGCTGGTGTCTAGGAGCTCCAAAGGATATGGCTCCCTCAGTAAGTGCCTACACAATACTTTGGGACCTAAACATATGCATACTTTCACATACAAAAGTGACTATATTGTCTTGTCAAGCAACTATGTATACCTGTTGAGCAATCACCTACTCTTTAGTAATCGTGTTAAAAGCTAGATACAGTTCCCTCTTCTCTCAGGGTAATAAGCTAGTCTGGGTAAGGGTTATGTTGCAGTTGAGTCCTTTCAGTCAATCCAACTCTTCGTGACCCCATTTGGAGGTTCTGTTGGCAAAGACATTGGAGTGATTTGCTACTTCTTTCTCTATCTCAATTTATAGGTGAGAAAACTGAGGCAAAGAAAGTGACTTGCCCAGGATGACACAGCTAGTAAGTGTCTGAGGTGGGATTTGAACTCATGAACATGAATCTACTTGATTCCAAGCCCAGTGCTCTATCCACTGCACCACCTAGCTGCCCAGGGTTATAATCAGGGTCAATGACAATGATGGTGATGATAATAATAATTACAGGGATAAGGACTAGATTGAAGATTTCATTACATTGGAATTCCAATGTAAGGAAACTCCTACCCAATGCAGATCAAAGCTCCTCTTCAACTTTGTCTTCAAGAGTTGTCAAGGGCACTGAAAGATTAAGTGATCTGCCCAGAGTCACACAATCAGAGTATCAGAGGCAGAACATGAACCCTGGCCTTCTTGACTCTGAGAGGCCAGTCCTTTATCTACCAAAATATGCTGTCATTACTAACAACTCACATGTACATACTGTTTCAAGGTCTCTCTTTGGAAAAAGAAATCTAACTAGTTCCTTTGGAGATAGAAGCTACAGACCTTGGCTCTGTTTACATTACTCTGAGGTAGAGAAACCGTAGAATCTAGTGCCTAGAACAAAGGAAGACTCCACCTAGAATACCATAAATTGAAAAAGCTATGGTATTTTGGTGAGAATTTGCAAACATCTGACTGTTTAATGAATGTTGTTCCAGGTGGTTTCCTTTGGAAATCCCAGTGTCTTCTCTGCTTTCAATCTGAAGACTCAAATCACATTAGGAAAGGTTAAACCCTCATGTGCAGTGAGTCTCACCTACTACCTGTCCCAATTGGACAGCCAATTTGCATACAATTCATGAATCACCCTTGAAGGAACAAGCAAATTTTAACAAGATTATCACTGTCTTGGTTTAACTATGTTCCAGATACTGGGCTAAGCACTGGGGATCAAAAGAAAGGCAAAACATAGTCTTTGCTTTCAAGGAGCTCAGTCTAATGGGGAAGTTCCAAAAATTTAGATATACTTCTCTATCTTTTCCTATTTGAAATGGATGGAACTATACCAAACCAACCAACTGGACACTTTGTTAACCTCAGAGCTTGACCTCCCCTTTGAAAACTATGTACTATATTCCTAGATAAATGATAACCAGGATCCCAAATCAGAAAGACTTCCTTTTCTCCTCATGCGGAGGAAAGCTGTTTACTTTTATGCCAAATAAAACACTTTTACTATTCCCCCCTCCCAAATTGTGCAACTAAGCTTTATGAATAATGGCAAATGGAACGTTTATAGTTGTTGGAAAATATCCAAGGGAAAAGAGCCGGTGATGGTGGTAGGTGTATAATATCCTCAAATGGAAAGCAGTATTATAATAAACAATAGTCACAACATTCAACTCTTCTAGACCTCAGGAGGTAGACTATCTTGGACATCAGAAGGTCACACAAAAAGGGGCAGAAAGGAACTAAGCTGAGTAAAGTTTTACCCTGTAAATGAATGTATATAGATACTACCTCGAAATTATGCAGGAAGGCAAGGGTGCACAGATATTTCATTACATGCAGCAGTAGATACATAATTTTTTTTCTTTCTTCTTTTTTTAATGGGGCAATGAGGGTTAAGTGACGTGCCCAAGGTCACACAGCTAATGTCAAGTATCTGAGGCTGGATTTGGGCTCAGGTCCTCCTGAATCCAAGGCCAGTATTTTATCCACTGCGCCACCTAGCTGCCCCCAGCAGTAGATACATCATGAAAGGAATGGAGACTTGGAAAATATATTTCAACTCGACTTTCAAATATTCAAAATTTAGGATTAAAATGACAATGGAGTTGGAGAAAGGAAGACAAAGCACACAAGCCTCCATAGCCTTTTGGGGGAAAATATGAACTTTACTCTCAAAGGGGAAAGCCATCAATGAAGCAATTTCAAAATTTCAGACAATGGAGTTGAGAGGAAAGGAAGGCAAAGTGCACATGCTTTCTTAGCCCATTTGAAAAGTTTTTTGAATTGTTTGATCTCTGCTCTAATAAAATCCTAACTCATTCCCTATATTCCCTCAGATGTTTTCCTGTAAATCTAAATATTCCATGTGTTATCATTCATTGAGCTTAGCTTCACAATTGGGGAAAATGGGAGGGGGGAGAAAAAAAGATTTATTTGGCATAAAAGTAAACAACTTTCCTCAGCTTGAGGGAAAAAGGAAGTCTTTCTAAGTTGGGATCCTGGTTATCATTTATCTAGGAATATAGTACATAGTTTTCAAAGAAGAGGTCAAGCTTTGAGGTTAACAATGTCCGGCTGGTTTGGGGTAGTGCATTAAGTTCAAATAGGAAAAAATACAAAACCACCAGGCACCCTCAATGAAATAAAAATTCCAAGCATTTCCTAGGTTGAAGCAATTTTTGGATAATTTCCCCCATCTCTGAGATTTATTTTTCTGGCAGTGGGAGGGTATGAAATGACTTTTGGGTTACTATTATTCAATGAAGACACCTTTCCATTTTTTGAACCTGACCCCAATTTGCCATAATTTTGTTCCTGTCTAGGTTTTGTTATTATGTAGAAGTCTGTGGGAACAGGGCTCATGTGACCAATCCTCCCACCAAGAAGCCCCGCACTCCTCCTCCCTCCCTGTTTTAAGTGTCTGAACGAAAGGAAATTCACCAAACAGGAATGACATTATGGGAGGGGAGAGTTCAGGCAAAAAATATTAGGGAAGCGAGAAATGAAGAAGTTCAATTCACTAAATCTGCAAATTCCACTGGTGCTTTTGAATAACAGACAAAAACTAAAGTGATTTCGCCCTCTCCCGTTTAAAAAAAGGCAACAACACAAACCTAAGCATACTAAGGAAAAATTAAGTATCAACAAATCTTACAGTGAAAAAACGTAAAACGTATAAACATTATCGCCTGCGGGATTAGAAAATTCAGCAAGGGCAACAAATTAGTCCAGCAAAGGTGGGGCGCGATCAGAAAGCGGGGTTCTAGTCAGCACCCTCCAACAGCAGAGTCGCAAATAGATAAAGACCCCGTTAGGTGGGAAGGAGATGAGCTGGCAGGCCATTGTAGCACCGGAACAGCAGGTTCCCGGGCCCCTCCAATTCCCCTCCCCCTCTCTGCAAGGCCCTTCCAAAGCCCTAGACCCTCCCCAGCTGCAGACAGCCAGCCCAGCCCCCCTCGGTGACAGCCCAAATAGCTCTCTCTCCGAGAAAAAAAAAAAAAAAGGAGCCTTGGGGGAGCCCGCTCAGCGCCCGGTAGCGGAGGCCTGGGGAGAGCCACGCTGCCAGTCCCCGGCCCCGCGAAGAGCGCGCTCGGCTCTCCGTGGAGCAGGTACCTACGTACTGCCCGAGCCCGGGGCGGGCGAGAGGGAAGCGGGCAACTCACCAGGGGACAGCGCGGCTGGGGTTCGCCTAAGCGGAGCGGCGTGGCGCGAGGGGCGGCCGGCGAGGAGAAGTAGGGAGGAGACGCCGCGGGCAGCGAGAAGCTCGGGCAGTGAGCGGCGGCTCCCCTTGGGCTCCTCCTCCGTAGCCGCTGCTGCTGCTGCTGCTGCTGCTGTCTCTGCGACCGAGGCGGCAGCCGCGGCTTCGGGCCGAAGAGGAGAAAGGAAAAGAGGGGAGGGAGCTCAGCCGATCCCCACGGCAGTATGCTCACGCGGAAAGGAGGGGGCGGGGGAGTCAGCTGCTTCCACTTGGGCCCACCCGCTTCTCCCTCCTCCCTCCGACCCTCCTCTCTCCCTCCCCCTCTGCTCTCTCCTCTCTCCTCCCTCCTCCCTCCTCCCTCCTCCCTCCGCTCTCCTCCTCCCCCCCTCCCAGCCCCCAGCCTCAGCCCGCGCCCTGACCCTGCCCACTGGCTCCAGCTCTGGCGTGGGTCTCCAGACCCCACCCCGTGGCCAAAGTTTTCCAACCACCCACGGTGGGGGATTTTTTTTTTTTTAAAGGGCATCTCTAAACCGGAAGGCGAAGGGTAAATAACGTATTAGAGAATATAAAAGGCTTCTCGTCTCTCGTCCCATCTCTGGCCCTCGGGCGGACGTCCTGGTTGGGACCCGCTAAAAGAGTGGCCGCGGCAGGCTTGGAACCCCTTTACCCGGTTTGTTAGCAAGTGGGTCAAAGGGCACCATGGGCAAGTGGTCTCTGGGACGAAACACGACTAAACCACTTGACTCTGGCCCCCATAACGTAGTCGAACACTGGCTTTAGCCGAAGTGAGATCGGCTCCGGCATTTGGGATCACCCCCCCCCTCCAACCCCCCCAAATCCTGGTGTTGGGCAAACGCAGCTTGAGCCTTTGTAACTCTTGAATCCCTTCTAGCAAGCAATTAAGTTCAATTCCATAAAAATTTATTAAGCATCTACTACGTGCTAGACGTTGGCTATATAGATGGCCCCTGACCTGGAGGAGCTTACATTCTCTAGGGGGGTGGGGTGCACATATAAAATTAAATCTTAAGTGATTTCTGAGGGCAAGACACTCCAATAATTTGGACAGAAGGTAGAGAGGTGAGGAGGGCGTGCCTTCCAGGCATGAGGGAGAGCCCGTGCAAAGGCATGGAGGCTGGTGATGAAATGCTCTGTGTACTGAGCAGCAAGCTGGCCGGTTTGACTTTCTTAAGACAGTGTTTGAAGGAGAGTATTGTGCAATTAGCCTGGAAAAGTTAGACCATTGTGAAGGTCTTTAAAAGACTAATAGAAGATGGGGCTTTTTTTGTTTTACTTTATTTTTAAATTCTAGGACCTCATATTCTACCAGAAGGCAGAATTTTTTTTTTTGTTATGGTTTAGTGATCTTTTTTTTTAGTATAATTCCAAATTATTTTCCAGAAGGATTTTCCAGTAGTCTAGCTCTGATTCTGACAAGACAAAGAAAGGGGATGCTACTCTTTATAGCCTGTACAATGGAATTGATATACTACTTTAGATGAGACTTTGAAGCAAGCGATAGAAGCCAGGAGGCTAAGAAGAAGAGGGAGAATTCCAGGCGAGACAGATAGTGAGTGAAAAGCCCAGTCAGGAGGAGAGTGAGGAACTGCAAGGAAGTTAAGATCTATTTACATTATTATTCACTGAAGGCTGGAGCTATCTATCACAATCTGTAGTTAAGGCTCTCGTAACTTTGTTACTTAACCCTTTCATTTTTATTAGCTTCTGTTGGCTTCCTTGTAACTGACTAACAGTAAAGATCCCTAAGGAAGAGTTGTGTGTTCAAGAGACCACTGGGTATTAGGGGGAAACTGTTTTCATTCCTTAGGAAAGCTGGCTGAGAGGACTCCTGGAAGAAAAGTTGTTTGTAGTGATTTCTCAGAGAGACCTTTGAGACCCACAGGTAGAAGAAAGTGGGCCACAGAGACTTGATCCCAGGGCCAAGAAATTGGGAGGGGGGGTACTTAGCATTGGCAGCACCTCCCATTTTCTTCTCTCTTTGTTCTTTTCTGCCTTTAACCTACAAATGTTACAACATCTACCAAATTTTTGAATTATCTGCCCTTGGCAATGATATAGTAGGGCTTTAAAACTCTAGGAAGAAACTAGTTTGAAACTACTTTCTAAATCCTTAGAAACAGAAGTCCCCTTTTAAGTGGTTTCCTTTTGCCTTCCATTGTCCAAAAAAGTCTGGTTGCTGCGCTATACTTTAAAACAATGGATGAATGTAATATCTCCTCCTCTAGGGAAAAAAAAAATCACTGGACAAGGTCAGCTCCATTTCCTGAACCAATCAATTCAGCATGCATTTGTTGAGCACCAGCCACATCTACAACCCTTTGCTAGTGATAGGTTTTTTTTTTAATTAAAAATCCTTGTTCCTGAGGTGCTCAGATTCTATTGGATCAATGAATTGTTTTCTGCTCTGACCTGAAAACGGTACTGTGATACTGAAATACGTCATAGATTACAACCTGTCTGCAGCTTCTCATAATGTTTCATTCTTGCCTGTGTCCAAAGATCATCCACATAGGATGTCCCCAGCATAGTAGAGGCCTTCCACTATGGGGTTTGGGGTTTTTTTTTTTTTGCATTTTTGGGGCAACAGAGCAAACAGGATGTACATCTATTATCTTTTCCAATCTCCATAATTAATAGTAACAATAAGAGTTTACGTAGCACTTTTAAGTTTTGCAAAATGCTTTAGATGGGGTGCTGTATAATTTTACAGATGAGGAAACTGAAACTGAGAATTGGTAAGCAACTTGCCCAGGGTCCACAGCTAATAACTGTTAGGGTCAGGATTCAAATTCATGGCCTCCCGACTCCAAGTTTAGTCATCTATCCATTATCCATAGAGCCTCTATGACTAGCCCACTTCCTTTTCTAATCATGTATCTCTTGGATGTTCTTCCCTATGCCACTTCTTGTGTGGATGTCATCATTTGAAATATGCTACAGCCTCCATAGGTGTATCATATTTCTCTCCATTATGCTTTAGATCACTTGACTTTGGAGACTGGTACCACAAGAGTCACATCCTTGGGAGAACTGCTATTAATAAGATGGTTATAATGAATACATCCTATTTCTATCCATTTTTGGATTTGGACCAGGCTTGTGATGTCATTGAACATTCTTGGTGAGGAAATTCCTTCCATTGTACATTGCTGCCCTGTAACAGCTATTATTAGAGAGCTGACAAGAACACTAGGAAGATAAGTGACCTACTCAAGGTCACACAGCCAGTATATGTTAAGTGTTGGGCATGAACCTAATTCTCTCTGGCTTAAAGATAAACTCTTTATTTACTGAACCCTTGGATTACCAAATAATGTTTTGTTTGGTGGGGACTGTTTGGAGGTATTGTCATTCATTTTTGCCCTTCCTTTTTTTTAATTAGGAAAAAAAGTGAAATGCTAGTATGAAAAGAACTTGTTTTGGATTATAAGTGAGAAAAATAAGTGTATGTGAGAGAAATGCTGATATTTTTTAAAGTGATGCTTACATTTTTATTTCAATTCTTTAAAAGGAAATATTGCAGGTAAATACATTTTACACTATGAATGACATCACAAAACAAGTTTAATTGTTTTTTCTCAAATGAAAATGAACTAGGATATGAGGGATGTATTCTGTAAACTTTATAAAGCTGTATTAAGGGTTTGGCTTTCTCCCTACTCTATTTGTGATACGTTGCTGCCACCTCGTGGTTATATTATGTATTTCTTCAGTCCTTTTCCATTGTGTCTAACTTAATGACTTGACCCCTTTGTGGGGGTTTCTTCGCAAAGATAATGGAGTGATTTGCCATGTCCTTCTCCACCTCATTTTACAGATGAGGAAACTGAGGAAAATAAGATTAAGTGACTTGCCCAGGTTCACACAGCTAGTAAATCTTTGAGGTCAGATTTGAACTAAAGTCTTTCTGACTGCAGGCCTGGCACTCTCTAGCTTCCCCATTATACGTAGTAGTATGTACCAAAATAGTGATGGAATGAGAGAATTACAAAACCAAATATTTAGAGCTGGAAGGGACCTTTGAGGCTGTCTGTTCTGATACCCTCATTTTTACAGATGATGAAACTGAGACTCAGAGTTTAAATAATTTGTCAAAAAGTCACACAATGACATTAATTCTGGAGCTAGGACTAAAGCAAGGTCTCCTAGCTCTCAGACCTATTTTTGTTTGTTTGTTTACACTGCAGTTGGAATTTCAGGAAGAACCCGAAATTTGATTTATGAATCACTGTGAGTGTTATTTCAAAGTTCTTGGAGAAGTATCACAGGACTGGAAAAGGACAACTATTGTCCACATTTTCAAAAAGGGGAAGAGAATAAAGTCTGCAAACAACGCATCATTTAGCTTGACTTGGATGACAAGAATTCTAGAATAGATTATTAAACAGATGACTAGTACACATTTAGATGTAAAATGCACGGGACAGGGGCTGGGATGCCTCTTATGCTAAGGAAGTCCTAGCTCTGGCCTCATATGAACTGAGTCCTTTTTTTGGGAGAACCTGTTCTCCAAAGATAGGGAATCAGCTTTTTCTTCTACTCTCTGACTCATTTTATCCATACCCCAGAGTTCTAGGGAAAATCTCTTAATGCATAGTTTTGGCTCATGCATATGGTCTCCCCAAAAGGGATTAACAGACCTCATTCAAGAGAGGTAAAGTTGGTCAAAGATCAAACACAGTCAAAATAATAATATAGCTAGTATTCTGTATAGCACTTTTGAAATTTACAAAGTGCTTTACAAATATTATTTCATTTCATCCTCACAATAGCACAGTGAATTATTGCCCATATTTTTACAGAAAAAGAAATTGAGGCAAACAGAAGTGATGTATCTTGCCTAGGTGTTACATTATCTAATAAGTGTCAGAGTCAGCTTTTGAATTCAGGTCTTTCTCACTCCAAGTCCACCACTGTGCCACCTAGCCACCTCTAAATATAAGAAAATTATCATTATTGGTCATTTTAGCATCAGTTAAGCATCTCTGAGAACTCAAGTTAAAGGACAAAATAGGCATAAGTAACTTTTAGGTATAGACTATTTCCAGTATTACAGAAGTTAGATCCCATCATTATAATCTTATACAAAATTTCACCGTAAGTGGTTGGTTTCCTTCTGTTTTCATCTGACCCCTACCTCCAAGCACCTGTAGTTCACTATATTTCCACTTTCTCAATTTGCTTACCCATCCCACCCCCAATACCTTTATTAACTTGCCATTAATAAGTATTGCCAGGCCTTTCTACCAGGCCCCATATTTTCACAATTAATCTCATACCCTTGAGTTAGCAAAGGACAGAGTATCTGAGCAACACTATTTTTAGAGAGCAAAATTTTACCTGGCATGGGAGAACTTTCTTTTTCACAACCACAGGTATTGACGTGGTGCTTAGGATGACCAGATAAGAGGACAGACATATCAAAGAATCAAGGGACTATTAAAGTTTAGCTTGGCCAACTAGATATCAGGAAAGACACACCTAAGAAGTAAGAGATAAAATTCTATATAGCAGGATAGTCAATAAGGAGTGGATACTACCTGACTGGAGCCAAGAGACAGAGATAAGTCCAGAGGGCAGGACCTTCATTCATAAAAAGTAATCCCCCTCGAAGCATCCAGGCTTTCCCTACCCCACTCCCAAAAGAAACTTTCCATTTTCAAGTGGTCACCCCATCTATCCTCTATAAAAGCTTTTGCTTTCTTTCTGTCCTGGGAGGAAGATGTTTCTAAACCACCTTACCTTCTCCCTGGGGGTAAATTACCCTTCCTGTCACTTTCTCTAGCTCCAAATAAAAGACCATTTAAATTCTAATTGGACTGTGTGTGAGAATGTAATTCTTTATAAAGGAATACAAGGACCCCCACACCTTTCCCCATGACAGTATTAATAAAAATAATATGTGACTGCATAACACTTTAAAGTTTTCAGAATGATTTATATACATTATCCCATTTAAGTATCACAGCAACCCTATGAGGCTAGATATTATAGGCTTTTTTATCCCCATTTTACAGATGATAAAACTAAGGCTTAAGGAGATGAAATATCTTAAGCATGGCATGGTTATAGCTTGTAAGTGCTAGGGGCAGGACTAGAACTCATCTCTTCTGGGTCCCAAGTCCAGAATTCTATCCATTGGGCTTTGTTGCTGCTTTATTAATTCAACTGATGAATTCATTATCGCTTTTAAGAGGGAAAGCAGACTCCTAACCTCCCGAATTCCTGATCTGCTTTTTCTAGAACACACCACATGATGTATTGAGCCTGTACCCTGACCACTTTTAGGAGATTGTGATTCAAAATTGAAAGGACTTGTTATTATGGTATGATGCAACAAACCCTTATTGGTCCTTTGTCCCTTTTCCTTCCCCATGACAGCAAAGGGCGCTTAGATGTTATCAGTTAAAACAGAGATACAGTATCTGCCTTACTCTCTTCCTTTGATCTTTCCAGATAAGAACTAGCTCTTCCTCAATAGATTTTTTTATGTGAGAGTAGGGAAGGGGTGGCTTCTTTTCCCCCTCCCTGGTAGCTAAAGCAGGGGCTCCTTTAGGTGAGTTGGGCCTGGGCCTTCACCTGCTGGATACCTTTTCGGCTTTATCTTTATTTTCCTGAGCATAGGTGACTGAGCAGTGATCTTGAGATGGAGACTTCCAGTCTCAGAGGCAGTCTTTTGAGTTCTAGAGCTTTAGAGTTTTTTGCTTTCTCAGTCAATGTTGGCCAGTATTAGGAAAGAGCATGAGTTAGTTCATCCCCTGCCTGGCTTGCCTGAAGACTTAGACTTGGAGGGAATTGTTTGGATAGTGCAGAAGACAAAGTAAAATATGGAATAGCTATTCAGCAGTCCTCCCAACTGCTACAGATTCTGAAATTTAAGACTCATTCTTCTGGAAGAGTACAATAGTAGCTGTGTTACTTTTGCTACTTATTATTTTTTTTCTGTCAATGCTTGCTTGTGGTTATTGTGTGAATTAAGTATTTGTGTATATGCGTAGAATAATTAAATTGTTGCCCTGAGTTTGATCTACACCATATGTAGAGTACCTTTTAAAGTAGATATAAAAGTTCAAATCCGGACTCAGATACTTGATACTTACTAGCTGTGTCACCCTGGACAAGTCACTTAACCCTCATTGCCTTAAAAAAAATAGATATAAGTCAAACCTAAGCTTTAAGCAATTTCCCTTGGACCTCTAGAGCATCTGTGCCTTTCTCTCTCCTCACACAACCACAATCCTAGTTCAAACTCTAACCACTCCTTGCTGGACTGCTGAAGTGGTGCTCATGTCTCTCCGTCCTCTGATCCATCTTCCACATGGTTTCCCAAGAGATTTTCCTAAGTCACAGGTCTGACTATTTCATTCCCTTCCTCAGTAAACTTCTTTTTTTTTGGTGGGGCAATGAGGGTTAAGTGACTTGCCCAGGGTCACACAACTAGTAAGTGTCAAGTGCCTGAGTCTGGATTTGAACTCAGGTCCTCATGAATCCAGGGCTGGTGCTTTATCCACTGCGCCACCTAGCTGCCAGGAGGGTAAAAAGCCAGAGAGTTTGAGGAATAGCCTAACCCCTTTCTTTAGAGGGCCAGCTTCCCCCAGGAATGAATCTAGTGAGTGTGTGGGTATGGAGGGGTCTAGAGCAAGAGGGGCTCCTTAGTGGAAAGGGAGAAGGTGAACTTGTCTTAGTTCTGGGCCCAGCAGGCATTTTTTTTTTGTTTACTTACAATTTTATTTTCCCCCCAATTATATGTAAAAACAATTTTAACATCCATTTTTAAAACTTTGTGTTCCAAATTCTCTTTGTTCCTCCCTCCCCCTCAAGAATGCAAGCAATTCAATATAAGTTATACATGTGTAGTCATGTAAAACATTTCCATATTAGTCAGGTTGTAAAAGAAAACAGACAAAAAAATCTTAAGAAAAAGAAACTAAAAAACAATTCTTCAATCTGAGTTCAGATACCATTGGTTCTTTCTCTGGAGATGGATCACACCTTTCATAAGTACTTCAGAGTTGTCTTGGATCATTGTATTTGCTGAGAATAGCTGTCATTCACAGCTGATCATCTTATAATATTGCTGTTACTTTGTATATAGTACACCACTTCGCATCAGCTCACATAAGTCTTTCTAGGTTTTTCTGAGAATATCCCTAGCAGGCATTTGTATTGTTGAGTATCAAAATAGTTTTTTTCTTTTTTCTTTCTTTCTTTCTTTCTTTCTTTCTTTCTTTCTTTCTTTTTTTTTTTTGGTGAGGAAATTGGGGTTAAGTGACTTGCCCAGGGTCACACAGCTAGTAAGTGTTGAGTGTCTGAGGCCGGATTTGAACTCAGGTCCTCCTGAATCCAGGGCTGGTGCTCTATCCACTGCACCACCTAGCTGCCCCTCAAAATAGTTTTACTGGGCAGGCAGTCCAAGTTTTTTTTGGTTTTGTTTTGTTTTGAACCCTAATTTTACAGTTTAGGAACCTAAAGTTCAGAAAAATTCAATAACTTGCTCATGGTCACACAACTAGTTAGTGCTAGGAACCAGACATGAACCCAGGTTTTTTGGATTCTAAGGCTACCATTCTGTTAGGATGTGTTGATTCTTTTTTTTTTTTTTTTTTTGCAGGGCAATGGGGGTTAAGTGACTTGCCCAGGGTCACACAGCTAGTAAGAGCCAAGTGTCTGAGGCCGTATTTGAACTCAGGTACTCCTGAATCCAGGGCCAGTGCTTAATCCACTGCGCCACCTAGCCGCCCCCTGTGTTGATTCTTTATAAATGTATCAGTTTAGTTTATTATCACTGTTAAGAGAAGTGGGCAATTTAAACCCAAGGACCAGATAAGACTCACTTTTTTTGGGGGGGTAGGCAGAACTCATTGTAATAAACCCTTCATAAAGTTGAGAGGAATCAGGAAGATGTCAGGTCTGTGAAGATAATGGTATATCCTCAGTACACCAGTATTAAACATTGCCTGGATCATAATTTTGTCCAGGATTAGCTTTGCTCTTTCTATCTCCTGACACCCATTTAGAATAACGCTATAAACTTTCTTGAGAGCCAGGAAAATAAATTTTTTTAATGTGTTTGTACAATATTTATCATGTAGGCAGATTTTCCTAGAATGTGAGTTACTCCATGGGAATACGTTGGATTTTTTTTAGTTTGCTTTGTTTCTAACTCTCATGCAGTCTGTCAGGTCACTAAAGTACAATTTGGTCATTAAATACTTAAATATCAAATAGAATGCTATTCAGTAAATTAAAACTCAGTGGTACACTTGACCTAAAAAAAAAACAAACTTTATCTAGGGATGTGATCACATGCCTAAATTCTACTAATGATTTTGGCTGACTTGGTCAGATTTGTCCACTTAAATTCTGAAGTTCACTTGGGAAAATCTGACCTAATGATTATTTGCTATGAAGCCTTTCTCACTCTGACCCCAATCCCCTGCCAGTTCTAGCTGTCAGTGCTCACTTCCTATTGAAATTTCTTGTATTTACTGATCTGTATCCATGTTACATCATCTTCAAAAGAATATAAGATCCTGGAGGGCAGGGACTGTTTTTATTTAAGTTTTTATATTTCCATTTCCTAGCATAGTGCCTTGTCCATATTAGAAGCATAGTAAATGTGAAATGAATGCATGAATGACAAGGAATCAAGAGACTTTTGTTTCTAAGTCCTTCTCTTCTATCACTCATAGAGTCAGAGACAAATCATTTCAGTTCCCTCAACTGTGTAATGATTGTATTTGACAAATATTTATTGAGCACTTACTCTCTATGGCACCATACTAGAAAATGAAGATTGGAAAGAAGTTTAAAATTGTAAGCTAGCTCCCTGTCCTGAGGAAGTTTATAGTGTAGTTGAGAAATACTAGCACAAAGAGACAAGAGGTTGGCCAACATCATTCATTCATCTAGCATTCATCAAGTACCTACAATATTTAAAATAATACTAATCAATAATATGATTATGATAATAATAACAATAGCCAACATTTATATTGTTTACAATTCAGTTGTTTTCAGCCATATTTGACTTTTAGTGACTGACCCCTTTTGGGGGTTTTGTTGGCAAAGATGTTGGAGTTGTTTGCCATTTTCTTCTCCATCTCATTTTACAGACGAGGAAACTGAGGTAAAGAGGGCGAAGTGATTTCCCAGGGTCACACAGCTAGTAAGTGTCTGAGGGCAGATTTGAATTCATGAAGATGAATCTTCCTGATTTCAAGCCCAGTGCTCCATCCACTGTGCCACCTAACTGCCTAGTTTACTTTGCAAATATTATCTTATTTCATTCTCTCTACAACCCTGGGAAGTAGGTGCTATTATTATTCCCATTTTTAAGATGAGGAAGCTAAGGTTGTGAGAAGTTAAGTGACTTGTTAATGGTCAGACTGTAAGTGTCTGAGGCAGGATATCCACTGGTCCAACTTGCTGCCCCAAAACATAATACAAAGAACGCAAAGGAAGAAAACAAAACCCTTGACTTCTAATAATAATCTGGTTGAAGGTTATGACAACAGGGTGACACAGCTAGTGAGTGTGTGAGGTAGGATTTGAATTCAGGTATTCTTGATTTCAGACCAGGTGTTTATTTTTACCGTGTACCTTAGCACTGTGTTGGATGCTGTGGGAATAGCACATGTAAAATGTTTTCTTTTTCTTGTTCTTTTTTTGTTTTGTTTTGTTTTTGCATGGCAATGAGGGTTAAGTGACTTGCCCAGGGTCACACAGCTAGTAAGTGTCGAGTGTCTGAGGCCAGATTTGAACTCAGGTCCTCTGGAATCCAGGGCCAGTGCTTTATCCACTGTGCCCCCTAGCTGCCCCCATAATGTTTTATTTTCAAAGTGAGCATTTATATCTTGGAAATTGGCAAATTGCTACAGCATAGGGGCTTGATTTATTGGTTTTTTTTTTCTTTTGGTTGTCTAGATTTATGAAAGTGATGAAGAAAATGTTAACAGTATAGAGATTAAACTTAAAAGTGTATTGTGGTACATACATTTTCTCCCCTTCCCCATCCCCTGCCAAAGAACTTGTTGTTAAACATTATCTATCATACTGCTGTCTATAATCCGCATAAATAAAAGCTCTTTGTGGTCCTCAACAATGTTTAAGAGTGTAAAGGAGTCTCGAGACCAAAACTTTTGAGAACTTCTCTAAGACTATAAACTGCAAAATAGTTGCTGCTCTGCTTTTGTACATGGTGCTTCCTTAGAGGGAGCTACCTGGACCGAAAAAATCATAGGTCAAAAATAAAAGACATGTCTGAGGCACTGTGCATGGCACTAAGGATACAACCATAAAAATGATATTGCCTCTGCTATCATGCAGAAAACATTTTATTATGGAGCTACTACATAAACACATATAAATAAATGCAATCTAAGGTTGGAACAATGCAGTTTAAGGAATGCAGCTTAAGATAAGCTGGAGGAGGGTAAGCAGAATGCTCAAAGGTCATGAATCTCTTTTATATAAAGAGCTGCAGAATGAATTGGGTATGTTTAGCTTGCAAAAGAAAAGATGGGGGTAGGGGAAAGAAATAGGTTTCTTCAAGTATGGAGTGGATGTCATGTGGAAGAGAAATTGTTGTCATTCAGTTATTTCAGTTTCATCTGACTCTTTGTGACCCCATTTGGGGTTTTCTTGGCAAAGACACTTCAGTGGTTTGCCATTTCCTTCTCCATGTCATTTTACAAATGAGGAAATTGAGGCAAATAAGGTTAAGTGACTTGATCAGGGTCACACAGCTAATAAGTCTCTGAGGTCAGATTTGAACTCAGGAAGATGAGTCTTCCTGATTCCAGGCTTGGTGCTTTATCCACTGTGCCTCCTAGCTGTCCCAGAAGAGACATTAGGTTTATTCTGTTTCATGCTTGTGGAAAGAACCTGGAATGCTAATGGATAGATGTTATACAGATGTTAAGTTATGTTTGATGTATTTTACTTACGATACAGACATGTCTAGTTCTAAGCTCCTAAGGGTTACAATAGGTTTCTCCAGTGGAGTGTACGATATTTTAGCTATTTATATCAATCTAACATCGATAGGAAGCCTCTGGATTGATATGGTTTCAATGTTAGTTTATGACAGTTGGTATTATAGTTAAGTATTTTTGCCTGTAAATATTATTATTAAAAGCTAATAATAATAACTCGTTATTTAATTTAAAATAGATCCTTCTATTTAGAAATGTATAATTTGATAATTTCATCAATTTAAGTTATGGACATGGTTTCTAGTTAGATTTCTAATTAATACAGAGGGTTTCTCCAGTTAGGTTATAGTTAGCTACTGCCAACCTGAAATAAAGACTACTAGCATCTTTAATGGAGGCTCCAAAACACTAGAGTACTCAAGTGGGGCCTTGGTGGGCAAGGTTAAATGCACTTCAACAAGGCAGGGGTCCCTAGGGAAATACAGCCTCAGAAAACTGTTATTTAAGTTGTTTTGCATAAGAACCACAAGTCCTCAGAGAAGGCCAGGGGAGGCTGGGGAATAGTAACAACCGGTCAGAACAAGAGTTCCTTTCTATTTTTTAGCTTGTTGAGAGACTTCTGCTTTTAACTGGTTTCTATTACTCTAAGGCATTTTGCTGCTGTGGGCTCAGGCAAGGTAAATTCATAGTTAGCTGCATTCGATACTACCTAATAGTAACAGTGGGTCTCTAGCTATTTTCCCAGGACTCTAGCTATTTTTATCAATGTAATACCAATAAAAACCTTCCTCTAACTGAATTTAGTGCCTTGTCAATTTATAATTGTGCCAATGGGGGTTGCATAGAAGAATACAGAGCTTCCTTGCTTGTTTCTGGCTGGCTATGGTGACTCAGCACTTGGACACTTGGGGGATGACTAAGTCTGTGGCTCCTTCTAGCCATGTGGTGGCTTAGTACTAAACAAACTTAGTGCTTTGGTAGACTATAGAAAACTCTGGATGATCCTTTGTGCTTCTTTATACTGTTAACAGCAGCATGGGGATGGTTGCCATGTCAGTTGAAAAAGAGAGACACCTTTTGGTTCATTGTTCCTTTGGAATTTGGTCTCTTTTTCCCTTTGAGGTAAAAGGGAAAAGTAGTTTGCCCTGTCCTTCATCCTAGCTACTACTAGCTATGATCACATGGCAACTAAAGCCCATGTCCTGCCTAAGACAATGCAAGCCTGGATTTTGGGCTGTCTCTTCTGTGTTTATTCTTTCCTAATCTTAGATAAATGAATGTCAGTTCTAAAATAGATGAGTCCAGACTTGGAAGTCACCTTGTGAATGGGTCCTTGGGTTGGAGTTAGCTAGAAGCAAGGGGAGGAGTACCTGGCAATGTCTCCAGCTCTTTTGGAGCAGATGACCACCATCAAGAGGACGATCTCAAGCTCTGACCCAGCCTGCTTGGAGATATCTACTGTGAGAAGGACAGGGCAGAGTTGGGGCAAAATGTAAAACCTCTACTCAGTAGTCCAACAAAATACCCTATAGTTTAGATGAGGTATCAAACCACTAGAAAACTTAACTGAAGTTATTACTGCCATTTATTTAAGTTTGTTTTTGTCAAATACACTTAGGAGTATTTTGTTCTTAGTGTTTCTTTGTGAGTAGGAAATAAATATCTATCCCATACCTGATTCATATTGTTCAGAGAACCCTAGTCAAAACCTAAACCCTAGCCTTAAGGAATTTTCCCTTTGCAGTGGGATGGAGAATGTAATAAGGCACAGTATGTGAGAAAGGGAAGCCCAACACCGTTCACGAAGCTTGTTCCAGAGTGAAAAAATCAATAATTATCTGCTTTTTATATCCCTGAAACTTTTGCTCCTGAGTCAATATGTTGTTTTCTTGTGTTTATAGATTTTTTCTCATGATAGAAGCTGTGAATGCTTTTTATAAATTAAACAAACACATAATTAACAGATATTTGGAGGGATCACCTATATATCTCATATTTTGGTAGTAAATATGTGATTTCCCCCCAGAAAACATGAGATCAAAGTTGCATTTGAGAGGAAACTAAGAAATGTGTTTCTAGTGATTCATCTACTGTGGTGAAGCATTTGAACCAATTATTAGAATCTTATTTGGTCTTCTCATTTCCCAGTTTTCCAGAGAACCTCCAAGTTCCCTCCCAGCTCAAATCTCTGAAAAGTTGCAGATAAAGCTCCATGCTCATCATTTTGTTTGGAGCAATCATATATGGCCAACTCATTGAGTGACTTCCCCGAACTTTTACCTAGGGCAGAATAAAATAATTGAACAGAGATATTACCTTCATTTCTAGGCCAATGCTAATTTTTGGGCTTAATAAACCTGTGTTCATTGTTATTCTTTAATTTTCAAGTGTTAACAGCTTTTCTATTCATGTGATGATTTAACTTTTATATATTCCAATCAAAGATTTCAAAACTTAAATGAGATAAGGCTTGTAAGAGACTATACTATTCCTTTATTCTTTCCACCGCACATGTGGCGGTGTAATAAAAAGCAAAACATTTAGCTTGTGACCATATTAGCAAATATAATGCATATAATGATGCAGAGCCCTCTTATTATTTTTAAGTCTTTCTTGATGCCCCAGTGTACTCATTGGAAAATAGGAAAAGTAATATTTTTCTCAAAAAAAGGTGACACAAGGTCAGAAAAGTAGGGATATGTCAGGAATTGTGTATAGTGTCCTCCTCCTTGAGGGATTAGATACATCAAAGAAAAAATTATTTTCAGAAAAATTTTGCATGATCACAAAAAAATTTGAAACCATGGGTTTTTTTATATTTTATAGATTTTCTCTGTACCTTCAGCTTGCTTGGTCCCTGAAGTCTTGGTACCTTTAAAATTTCTCTTCACATTCTCTACTTAGGTCAGCTAGATGATATAGTGGATAAAGTACCTGGCCTGGCATCAAGAAGACCTGCATTCAAATCTGGCCTCATATACTTACTACTTGTGTGATCCTGGGCAAGTTTATATATATATAAAAAAAATCTCTATTTGCCTCAGTTTCTTCACTTGTAAATTAGGGATAATGCCAGCACTTACCTGGCAGAGTTACTGTGAGGATAAAATGAGCTAATAATAAAGTGTTAGCTATTCTTCTTCTTTTTCTGAGCATTTAATTTCCCAATTTCCCATAAATTTCTGCAGTACCTTTGCATGGGGCTGCTTGTCTTTACTAGGAAGACAGTGAAAAAGATGACTGTCTCTTTGGTCCATCCAGGACAAGAATGAAGACCATTCTCACCAATCAGTATATTGATATTCCCCAAAATATTGATATCATTTTGAATGGTGGCAGTTATTATGAAGTGCCTCAGAGGAATCTTGCACAGGGATTTCAACAATATAAATGTTAAGCTAAGTCTCGGTGGAAAGGAGAGAAAAATGATGTGTTGGCAAGTGAGGAGGAAGCCTAAAGGAACTTGCAATTGTTCACATAATCTGCTGTCACATGCTAAAACCATTAACTTGGGGTTTTGGTACTAAATGTGGTCTATGTATGTTCACTTCCCTATCAGCATTGTTAGTTAAGGAAATCTTTCACTTGTTGAAAACAAAAATTTCTTGAGTGAATATCTACCCCCCCCCTTGACAGTACATGAAACAAGGTGTTGCTTGTGTCATTTCTGAGGTCCCAAAAGATGAGTTTTTTCTTGAAGGAAATGATTTGAATTTATATCAAACTAAGCTGCTATGATGGAACAGGTCACAACAGTTTTGAAAAAAAAAAAAGGGATACCAGAATAATTTTGGACATCTTTCTGAGAAAGGAACTGTGCTATAGTCTGATGAATAAATTTTAAAGTGTGGCCAAAACCAAACAAACAAATAAACAAACAAACGAATAAATAATTTTTTTTTTTTGCAGGGCAATGGGGGTTAAGTGACTTGCCCAGGGTCACACAGCTAGTAAGTGTCAAGTGTCTGAGGCCGGATTTGAACTCAGGTACTCCTGAATCCAGGGCTGGTGCTTTATCCACTGCGCCACCTAGCCACCCCCTTGAATAAATAAATTAATACATGCATAAATAAACAAATGAATAAATAAATGAATAGATAAAAAGTTAAATAAATAAATAAAAAGTTAGATGAATGAATGAATAAATAAATAAAAGTGTATTCAGATGCTGAAGACAGTGTCTTAAAGACAATA
Organism: Dromiciops gliroides; assembly: GCF_019393635.1. Lineage (NCBI taxonomy): Eukaryota > Metazoa > Chordata > Mammalia > Microbiotheria > Microbiotheriidae > Dromiciops > Dromiciops gliroides. The sequence goes on from NC_057861.1 coordinate 554,455,491, forward strand.
TTCAGCTATTATATATTAAAAATTTTATTTTTAATATTGATTTTTGAAAAATATTTTGAGTTCCAAATTCTTTCCCTCATTTCCACCATTCCCCCACCCATTGAGAAAGCAAGCAATATATCAATTATACATATGAACCTGTGTAAAACATTTCCATATTAGTCATGTTGCCAAAAAAAGCACAATAAAAGTCAAGAACATAAAAAAAGGGGAAAAGTATGTTTCAATCAGTTCCCTCTCAGAAAGTGGATACCATTTTTCATTATGGGTCCTTTGGAATTGTCCTGTATCATTGTCTTGATCAGAGGAGCTAAGTATTTCACAGTTCATCGTCACTACAACATTGCAGTTACTGTGTGCAATGATTGCCTGTATTCATCTGCTAAAAAAAAAAAAAATGTGTTCCAAAGGAAAAAAAGGAAAGAAAAGAAAATTAAAAAGTTAAAAAGATATGAACTTTTGGTTTTAATTTGTGCTTTATTTATAAAATTAAAGAGTTGTACTTGATCCATAAATATACCCATACATTGCAATCTTACTTTGGAAAGGGACTTTGGGGATCACTTTGGGGAGGTCCATTTTCTCATCTCTTTTCCAGGGTTACCAAGCTTGATCATTATGACATAACATAATGCTTTCAGTTTCATTATCATTATTCTTTCCATTACATTGTTGTAGTCATTGTGTATATTATTTTCCCGGTTCTGCTTACTTCAGTCTGCATATGTCTTGATCTGTCATCTCATGTTTCTCTGAATTCTTCATATTCATTACACCTTATGGCACATCAACATTCTATAATATTCATGTACTATGATTGCTTTAGACATCCCCAATCAATGTATACCTTTCTTCTAAGGAGCCTGAAGCTCAATGCGAATGTAAAATAATCTCCTCTTTCAGCCTTTTTCATCATTTAAAAACCAAATTTGTCATTTCATTGGTGTAGAGAACTATACCAATGAAACTTCCTGTGCCAATGCAGATCAGCACCTTCTCTGTCATTTGGTTTTAGAGGATTTTCTAGGGGCAGTGGGAAGATAAGTACCTTAGTCACACAGCCAGTAAGGAGCAGAAATGGACCGTGAAGTTAAGTCTTTCTGATGCTTCCTCTTTTCTTCACCACACTCCAGAAATGTAGGGATAATTCCTTTAGTGGGGATAAGGCTGCTGAGGTCCTGCTGTGCTGCAAAAATTGGCAACAAAATGGGATTCAAACCAATAGTTCGATAGAAGACAACAGGGAGATCATGGAAAAGGGAAAAGGACCCACATGTACAAAAATCTTTATAGCTGCTCTTTTTGTTGTGGCAAGGAATTGGAAATTGAGGGGTTGCCTGTCAATTGGGGAATGGTTGAACAAGTTGTGGTATATGAATGTAATGGAATACTATTGTACTGTAAGAAATGACAAGCAGGAGGATTTCAGAGAAACCTGGAAGGACTTGCATGAACTAATGATGAGTGAGATGAGCAGAACCAGGAGAACATTGTACACAGTATCAACAACATTATGTGTTGATCAACTGTGATAGACTTAATTCTTTTCAGCAATACCATGGTCCAAGATAGTTCCAAAGGACTCATGATGGAAAATGCTCTCCAAATCCAGAAGAAAAAACAAAAACCAAAAAACTGTGGAATCTAGATGCATATTGAACCATACTATTTCTACTGGGTTTTTTGGTTTGTTTTTCTTTTGGGGGGTTTTTCCTTTTTGCTCTGATTCTTCTCTCATAACTACTGCAGAAATATGTTTAATGTGATTATATATATATATATATATATATATATATATATAACCTATATCAGATTACTTGCTGTCTTGGGGAGGGGGGAGGAAGGAGAAGGAGGGAGAAAAATGTGAAACTAGAAATCTTATAAAAACAAATGTTGAAAACTATCTCTAAATGTAACTGGGAAATAATAAAATTTTTATATGGGGGAAAAAAGAAGACAACAGGGAAAGGGTATATGGGTGTCATCCTCTGTGACTGCATTCTACTTTTGCAGGTATTATAATAAGACCATGTATTTAATAACTGCAGACCCTGCTGAAGCTTGGGCTATAATGCAGGCAGGTTGTCATGGACCACAAGGCCTCAAGACTTCAGCAGCCTGTATACTTACTAGGCACATTGGGAATGGGGTATAAGCCTCATGGAACTTTTCTTCCAGTAACTTCATTGCTGGTCAAGCTTGTATATGGGTTGGAATATAGTTCAGAGGATGCTGCCAACTATACTAAGCCTAACTAGCTGCTGGAAGGAGAGGCGATACCTTTCTTTGAAGCTGATATTCAGGAAACACAAATACAGCCTTACTGTTTGGCATACTTGTAACTCTGTGTATATGTATTGAGAGAGGGTGTTGATATAGTTTTTATTATTGTTGTTGAGTTGTTTTTCTGTTGTGTCTGACTCTTCATATCCTCATTTGTTTTTTTCTTGGCAAAGATATGGTAGTGGTTTGCCTTTTCCTTCTTCAGGTCATTTTACACATGAGGAACTTGAGGCAACAGAATTAAGTGACTTGCCCAGGGTCACACAGTTAGTAACTATATGAGGCCAGATTTGAACTTGGCAAGGTGAATTTTCCTGACTCCAGGGTCTTTCCACTGCACCACCTAGTTGCCCATAGTTTTTGTACTAGGTATTATAATATAGCAATTGATGTATTATATAGAAACCATGCATCTAGGTGGCCAAATACTATGTACACTTTTGGTACAAAGTCCTCAATTAAGCCAACTGTACACTTTACACTTTGCTCTACATTTTCTCTGTGATATTCTTCATTTTGCCAGTGAGGCCTTTACTACAAGTGGATTTATTGGGGAAAGGTAGAGCCTGTACAGAGGTCTTTATCCACCAAGGCTAATGACATAGAGATAAAATTATGACTCAGAGAACACCCCATTGAAGGAATCACAGACTGATTACTGGATGGAAACTCAGAGATCTTTAGAGCTGGAAAGAGCCTTAAGAGTCTATCTAGTCCGACCCTTTCATTTTATACTTGAGGAAACTGAGATCCAGGGAAGTTAAATGACTTGTCCAACATTACACAAGTAATAAGCATTAACAGGAGGATTTGAACCTAGTTCCTCTGACTTCAGACCATTGCTCTTTTCATTGTATCATAAGGAAATCATCTAATCTAACCCCCTTCATTTTACAAATGAGGAAACTGAGGTCAATAGAAGTGAAATAACTTGTCCAATGTTTCAGAAGTAGTAGAGACAGGATAGAAAGTCAAGTCCCCCTACACTTCTGACACATATTATCCTGACTGTGAGCTTGTTGGGTAGTTGAAATGCAAGCCTTTTACTAATAAAAATGTTTTTACTTTGTTAAAAATTGTTTGATATTAAGACTTGTGAAAACAAGTGATTTTTTTTTTCTTTTTAAGTGAGGCAGTTGGGGTTAAGTGACTTGCCCAGGGTCACACAGCTAGTAAATGTTAAGTGTCTGCGGCCAGATTTGAACTCAGGTACTCCTGACTCCAGGGACGGTGCTCTATCCACTGCGCCACCTAGCCGCCCCAACAAAAGTGATTTTTAAATGACTTCCCACTCCATTAAGGAGTTTGGAATGTTTGAAATCAAATATATGACTAGTTTAATGGAAACAAAATTGGTTCATAAACCACTGTGATTTAAATATTGAAGAAACGACAACTTTGAAAATAGCAATAATTAAAACACATTGGAAATAGTAATTTGGGGATGCTGGAAAAATTAAACACAATTAGAAGTCTAGTAATTAAATAATTGATTGCTATTTGGATCAAAATGATGAAAGAGCATGCCATATACATAAAAAAATTAGAAAATCAGTTTTAATCCATATTCAAAACTATAAATGCCTATTCATAAAAATTTGGGTCTTAACCACTCCTAGCTAACTGTATTAAAACTTGTTTAACTAAAAAAAACAACCCCAAAACAAAAACAAACAAACAAAAAAAGGAACTTGTTTAATGACTAGGTCCTGGGACTGCCATTTGTAAGATCTTGCTAGAATCTTTTTTTTTTTTTTTTGAGGCAGTTGGATTAAGTGACTTGCCCAGGGTCACACAGCTAGTAAGTGTCTGAAGATGGATTTGAACTCATGTCCTGATTCCAGGGCTAGTGCTCTAATGGAATCTTTAGCCTGAGAATAATTAAGAATTCTTAACTGATGATACCAATAGTCTTATTTAACCTGGAGAGGGCTGGGGCTGGGGGAGAATAAACAAAACACATTTTTTTAAAAAAGCTAAGTGTATGAAGTGACTCCTTAGTCAAAACTTTATTGCAGATACTAAAATGTTTATAGGTTGAATGAAGGGTTTTGTCTTGCTTGACTACTCATGTGATACAAGGGTTTTATTCAGTTTGGGGGGGAGGGGGGCAAAATGGGGTTGCCAAAATGAAAAATAAAAGTAAGAAAAGATGGTCATTGAAGCATTTTTTTTTTGCTTTTTTTTTTTTTTTTTTTTTAGTGAGGCAGTTGGGGTTAAGTGACTTGCCCAGGGTCACACAGCTAGTTAAGTGTTAAGTGTCTGAGGCCAGATTTGAACTCAGGTACTCCTGACTCCAGGGCCAGTGCTCTATCCACTGCACCACCTAGCTGCCCCATTGAAGCATTTTTAAAAGGATAGAAGAGAACAGTATAAGGGTCATTATGAAGCACAGACAAGCAGGACAGCTTTGGAAATATGGTGAATTTATTATATACTTAAAGAGAAAAGCAAGCTGTTGATAATACAGCTTCTTAACTTCATCTATAATTCTACCTTTTCCTGTTCTGCTTTGTATCGGGAAATATTCATTTCTTTGGCATTGCTTAAGTTTAACAAAAAGAAGTTTGTAGGCTGCACAGCAACCTTAATTTTGAACTTTATTAGGGTGTGAACATCACCTGCCTTGAGTGATTATTCAAAGAACATTTTTCTAATGGAGATTAATTTAATATCAGGACTAAACCTGGTTGTACCAGAACTATTGGAGATGAAATTATGTGGGACCAGGGGTCAGAGTTTTAGCTGTAAAACATTAATTCTAGACTTCTGTAATAGTAAGTTGAGAACCAAGTTGCTAACCCTGATTAATTTTGGTGTGTGTGTATGTGGTTGGTGGGTGGGTGAGAAGTAGAGGTGGGGGGAGGAAAAATTAACCTGAAGAAAGAGGGGAAAAATAAAGATTTATTTTGGTTCATTACTGTCTCATTTTTTAATGGTTCATTTTTATGTTGTGTTAAGACATTTCATCTTTTACACCACTATCACCTCTCAGTAATGCCCTCATTCAATTCCAAAAAACACCCCTCCATACCCTGCAACAAAGAAAATTAAATAAGCATAACAAATCATCATAGTCACCTCTTATGAGGGTATATGAAATGCTCCACATATGTGGTCCACTCTCTGGAGATAGATTAATCTTTTCATTTAATCTGAATTCTGATATCTTTAAATAGTGATTTAATGGACATTTTTATAGTCATTGGGCATTGTGTCCTCACAATATGAATAATAACTCCTCTTTACACAAATGCTAATATTCCCTGGGAGGGTTAAAACTATCAGTTTTCTCTATCTTGGAGTGAATATTTTTAATGAGATATTTTCTAGAATCAATCTGATATCATCCCTTTGAAGGTTTTGATGGGACATGGAAAGGAGAAGTGGGAGCTGGTGGGGGGGGGAGCGGTTCAGCTCTAAGTGTTCTGCTAAAGGGTGATTTTTGGAAAAAGTGGGGGATAGGCAAAGGATTGCCTGCAACCAGACACTATAACAGAACATCTAGGAGGTATGATGAGGATGAAAAAAGGATGGGGGAAGCCATCAAAGCAAATTTTGCCTGTTTTTACATTTCATTTAGGTCCATGGTGGCAGCTGTTTCCTAGGGACGCTGTTGGAGGTCACATTTTGTTTTCTGTAGTAGGTTTCTGATGCTTGTGTTAAATTCCTTGTAGACAGGGAGATACTCACTGGGAAAATTACCTTACTCAGTATAATCAGTACCCTTTAAACCAATTCCCTCATGATTAGGCTTACATTACCCTTCAGGGTTCCAGAAGGACATCTCGAGAGGGTTTATGTATCTTTTTTTTTTATGTATAAGGTTATATATCTTTTTTATTTTGAACACCATTGGCTCAAGCTTCTACCAGCTGCGTTCTCCACCCCACCCCCACCCCGGTCAGTGTTAGGGGCCAATAACTAGCACCCTAGTTCCATTTAACCAACACTTTTTGGCTTTTTACAAAGGGATATTTGCTTCCAAGATAATGGCAAGAACACGTACAATTTCCCCAACACCTCAGGGGCAAAATCTCCCCTACCTTATTTTAGTCTTTGGGGGACATTCCTTCCTAACATTGGTCCTAACAAGTTCATGTCCAGATGTGGCATTATTTCATAGTTATTTGTGCTGGGCTGGGGCCTTGAAGGTCACTACCTGAAGATTATTCCTTGTTACTTGAGGCATCAATGCTAAATTAGCTGTAAAACCCAGCCTGACTTCTGACTCTGAGTCCTCTGGCTGCCTCTCCTATAGTCAGTGACTACAGTATTTTTACCAAAATCAGAAATGTTACAGGGGAAATAGGTTGGGTGTTGGGGGAGGGGGTTGGGGTTCTTAGGTATTCCTTTTTAAATAATTACAACCTCTTGCACACAAATCCAATCAGAATAAAATAATCTTTTATTTGGGTGCTAGAGAAAGGAAACCATGAGACAAGTCTCAAGGGGAAGTAGATCCAGAGATATGGTTCCCCGAGATAACTATCTCCTTGAGCAGGAGAAAGGCAAATACGTTTATAGAGGACCGCTGGTGGAGGGACTGGATGGGGTGATCATCTGACTGTGGAAAGTTCCCTTATTGGGGGTGATCACCCGAGGGAGGGCCGTCCCCCACTGGTGGTGGCTAGAGGTAATTGGATTAGAGGCAGCTCCAGTCGATTTCTCCAGCTATCTTTGTCCCCCTGATGCTGCCACACCAATGGGTTTATCTCCCCAAGGGGTGGAGGAGACTGGAATGAAGTGTGGTGGTCCTAGAGTTGACTCAGTCCCTATGGGTGCTGCTTATCTCTTTAGGTATGTCTGTCCTTTGTTTTAGCTTCTCAAGAAGGTTCCCTGAGTTCCCACAGAAAACTTCTGAGGTACCCCAGGCCCATAACACTATTATGTATGTTGTTTTCCGGTTTCTATTTATTTCACTTTATGACTATTCATCTATGTTTTCCTATGTTTCTGTATATTCACCATATCTTATAGCACAGTACATTTCCTTTATTTTTAGTTTTCAACTATAAGATTTATAAGATTTCTAGTTCCAAAATTTTCTCCCTCCTTTCCTTCCCTTCCCCCTTCTCAAGACAGCAAGCAATCTATATATGTACAATCACATTAAACATTTCTGTATTAGTCATGTTGTGAAAGAAGAATCAGAACAAAAGGGGCAAAAACCTTAAAAAAAAAAACTGGGGCAGCTAGGTGGTGCAGTGGATAGAGCACTGGCCCTGGAGTCAGGAGGACTTGAGTTCAAATCTGGCCTCAGACACTTAACACTTACTAGCTGTGTGACCCTAGGCAAGTCACTTAACCCCAATTACCTCACCCCCCCCCCAAAAAAAAGTAGAAACAGTATGGTTCAATCTGCATCCAGTTTCCACAATTCTTTTTTCTGGATGTGGAGAGTATTTTCTATCATGAGTCCTTTTGAATTATCTTGAATCATTGTATTGCTGAGAAGAGTTAAGTCTATCACAGTTGATCATCACACAATGTTGTTGATACCATGTACAATGTTCTCCTGGTCTTGCTCATTTCACTCCATCAATTCATGTAAGTCTTTCCAGGTTTTTCTGAAATTCGCCTGCTTATCATTTCTTATAGCACAATAGCATTCCATTACATTCATATGCCACAACTTGTTTAGCATTTCCCCAATTGATGGGCATCCCCTCAATTTCCAATTCTTTGCCACCACAAAAAGAGCAGTTATAAATATTTTTGTACATATAGGTCCTTTTCCCTTTTTTATGATCTTTTTGGGATAAAGACCTAATAGTGGTATTGCTGGGTCAAGGGGTATGCACAGCTTTATAGCCCTTTTGGCATAGTTCCAAATTGCTCTCCAGAATGGTTGGATCAGTTCACAACTCCACCAACAATACATTAGTGTTTCAATTTTTCCACAGCTCTCCCACATTTATTATTTTCCTTTTTTGTCATATCAGCCAGCCTGATAGGTGTGAGGTGGTACCTCAAAGTTGTTTTAATTTGCATTTCTCTAATCAATACTGATTTAGAGCATTTTTTCATATGACAATAGATAGCTTTGATTTTTCTTCTGAAAACTGCCAGCACAGTACATTTCTGTACATAATTTGTCTAGACATTCCTCAATTGATGGATGTACTTTATTTCCAGTTTTTTTCTTCTCCCTTCCCTCTCCTCCCCTTACCCCTTTCCTTCCTTCTTTTCTCTCTTTCATTCTCTGTTTCTCTCTTTCCTTCTTCCTTCTCTTTTTTCCTTTAAATGTCTTACTGTCATGAAACAAAGCTTGTATCATTTTAGTATTTAAAAGATGAGGTTTTGCTTTCATGGGAAACTTTGGATCATTAAAGGAGGTTTGAAACTTCCCAAAGATAATCTTGCCCATTATCCTGTTAAACTCTGGGTCCAACTTGTAGTTCATCTATACTGCTTGTTTCGGAGATAAACACTGAGGGACAATCTCTTCAGGTTCTCCATCCAAACACATGCTGTAATATTGGTAATAAAAATTCTTCATATGGATGGTCAGGCCAAATTCCATTGAGTGCTTACAGATTCTTGACCAGGAGGCATTGTACAGTTCTGGACACTGAGGGATTCAGGACCAATATTATCCACAAATAATCCCTCTTCATTTTGAATTCTGAACTGAATCTTTTTCAGTGATGGAAAATGCCTTTGGTGAGCATGCGTTGCTAATTTTATGATACTTATGATTAGAGTGCCATTGAACATGGGTATTTCAGTTGTTATATATTATGGGGCAACATTTTTCCCTACTGAATTAAGTTCATTTAAATAATCAACAAACAATAAACATAGAGAGATTTTATAGTTTTTACAACTTTGTCATTTGTGAAATGGTAAAGATGTGGTTCTTTGTTAGTAAGTCAGTCAGTCAACAAACATTAATCAATTATTACATGTCAGACACTGCAATTAGTGCTGGGGATAAAAGGAAAAGCAAAACAAAATAAAACCCAGTCCCTGTTCTCAAAGAGCTTACACTTGAATGGTGGGAAAACCCTAGTTTCATAAAAAATATGTAGACAGTAAATGGTAAGTAATCTGAAAGAGGAAATCACCAGCAGCTAGGGGGAATCAAGAAGATAGGATTTGACCTGAGACTTTAAGGAAGCTCAGAAACTAAGAGGCAGAGGTAAAGAGTCAGGGTGCTCCAGGCATGAGGAACTGTTGATGCAAAAGCAAGGATATGGGAAATAGAGTATCATGTTTAAGAAACAGCATAGAGGGGCAGCTAGATGGCGCAGTGGATAGAGCACTGGCTCTGGAGTCAGGAGTACCTGAGTTCAAATCCGACCTCAGACACATAACACTTACTAGCTGTGTGACCCTGGGCAAGTCACTTAACCCCAATTGCCTCACTAAAAAAAAAGAAAGAAAGAAAGAAACAGCATAGGCCCGTGTAGCTGGAATGTAGAATTCATTGGGGACAAGAGGAAGGAGGGAGTAAAGTGTAATAATACTATAAAAATAGGAAAGGCCCAGCTACCAAGAGCTTTACATACCAAACTCAGAACTTTATAGTTGATCTTGGAAGTAAGATGGAGTGATGACAGACAGTTCATCGAATAGAGGGAGTGATGTGGTCAAATCTGTGCTTTAAAAAAATCACTTTGGCAGATGAATTGAATATGGAATGGAAATGGGAAAGAGACTTAAGGCAGGGATACTAATTAGGGGACTATTGAAAAAATAGTCTATGAGAGAGTTAATCAGGGCTTTAACTGTAGTGGCAGCTCTGTGAATATAGAAAAGGGGACGTATGAGAGAGATGCCATGAAGGTAGAAATGACAAGATTTGTTGATAGACTTGGATATGTGAGGTGAGTCAAGGATGACACAAAGAAAGGTTGCAGGGGCAGCTAGGTGGCACAGTGGATAAAGCACCAGCCCTGGATTCAGGAGGACCTGAATTCAAATCCGGCCTCAGACACTTGACACTTACTAACTGTGTGACCCTGGGCAAGTCACTTAAGCCTCATTGCCCCCCCCAAAAAAAGGGGAAAAAAAAGAAAGGTTGCAAACCTAGGTGACTGGGAGGATGGTGGTGACTTCAGTAATAAGAAAGGCAGAGAGAGGGGAGGGTTTGAAGGAAAAGTAATGATTTCTTTTTGGACATGTTGAGTTTGAGGTACCCTAAGGAGAGAGGATATACCTGGATGGCTCAGTGAATGACTCAGTGGGTCTGGAGTCAGGAAAGTTTGAGTTCAAATTCATACTTATTTAGCTATGTGACCCTTGGCAAGACACTTAACCTCTGTTTGCTTCAATTCACTGGAGAAGGAAATGGCAAATCACTCCAGTATCTTTGTCAAGAAAACTCCATGGACAAATATGGTCCATGGGGTCATGGAGAGTTGGACATGACTCAACAACAGTAACAGGAGACATAGTTTGAGATCTCCAAAAAGCAGTGGGTGATGCATGACTATAGTTGGGTTACTCGTTAACACTCTAGTAAAAAATGTTTGAAATGATCTTACCTCTAGAACTGCACTGACTAAGGGAAGACAGGAGTATTGAAGTGAAGACTGAGGTTGGCATGGGGGATGAGAGTAGGGCAAAGGTTTGCCAGGAGTGGGGTATGGAGAAATATCCTCTCAGCTGTTTACTTTGGACAAGTTATTAACCTCTCCATGCCTCAGGTGCTCAGTTTTCCATTTGTTTCCTTGTTACTAATGTGTAAAGTTTAAATTCTCTTTAAGCCCAGGCTTAATTAGTTAGAATATTATTCCAATTTATGACAGTAAAACAAATAATCATGCAACACAGAAAAAAGGGCAATCATACCATTTTATGTGGAAAGTGATTTATTGGGAGGAGTTGAGAGTGATTTTCAGATATAATGGACATGAGTATGGACTCTGCAAGGAAACAATGTCCCCACACCACTCTGGAAAAACTCCCTTGGGAAATTAGAACTTAACTCTTTTGCAAGGGCATGTTAATGGAAGTCAGAGGCAGATGGATGTGTTATATGTTAACCAGACTTCCCTGGTTAATTTTGCAATCAATCAATAAGCATTTATTAAACACCTGCCATGTGCCAGGCATTGTGAGAGGTGTTTTGGATGCAAAGACAAAAGTTTGATCAGTTCTTGCCCTTTAAGGAATTTAGAGACAAGCAAGGGGAGATGACATGCACATATAGAAGTATATACAAAAATGGATACAGGGTGATTTGGGGAGGAACAGCTGGAGGGATTGGGAAAGACGTTATGTAGGTGGTGGTGCTCATTATCCCAGACAGCATCTAAAAAAGTTATTTCCTAAAGGAGCTAAGGCCTTTGCTAATTGCTACTAGAGAGTAGCAAAACAGGAACAAAACCTTTTATTTTTCATCTTATTTTTATTGATATCTTTTTTATATTGCTTTTATTTCTAAATGTCTCCTCTTTCCTCCTCTCCCCTTGAGCTATCCCTTTTAATAAAGATAAAAAAATAGACAAGCAGTTAAGTGAAACTTACCAAAAAACTATCCTAATGTAACATTATATGCAATATTTCACACCTATAACTCTGAAAAGAGGGGAGAGAAAGCTACATTTTCCTAACTCTTTTCCAGGAAAACCTTTCTCATTTTAATTTCACAGCATTCCACTTTATGGTTGTGGTTCCTGTGGGTGGTGTTCTTTCTACTTACATTGTTGCAGTGATTGTGAATACATTTTCTATTTTTTAAAAAAATGGTATGTCTAATCAGCTTTATGATAGAAAAAATACTAAGGTATCAAGTATAACAAACATAAACTGTAATTTTTCCTATCCTTCATGGATATAATTGTTATAAGTGAGCACATATCATTTCTATTTTTTTATTTGTACTGTTTTCATCTTGCCATATTTATGGATCATCCCCATGTTTGTTATTCTTAATGGAAATAAAAATAATCCATTCAATTACTATAACTTTGGCTGATTATTGTTTTGTTGTTTAGTAATTTCAATTGTGTCTGACACTTTGGGACCACATTTGGAGTTTTCTTTTTCGTTCTTTTTTTTTTTTTTTTGGTGAGGCAACTGGGGTTAAGTGACTTGTCCAGGGTCACACAGCTAGTAAGTGTCAAGTGTCTGAGGCCAGATTTGAACTCATTTCCTCCTGAATCCAGGGTTGGTACTTTATCTACTGCACCACCTAGCTGCCCCATAGAGTTTTCTTGGCAAAGATACTAGAGAAGTTTTCCATTTCCTTCTCTGGCTCATTTTCCAGGTGAGGAAACTGAGACAAACAGGGTCAAGTGACTTTCCCAAGGTCACACAGCAAATAAGTATTTGAGCCCAGTGTCCCTGACTGCAGGCCTGGCACTCTATCCACTCTGCCACCTAGCTGCTGTATTGTGTGATTAGCCATCCATCAAACACTGGCATTTAAGTTGGTTCTTTCTTTTTGCTATCATATTTATGTTTGAATCTGTAAACACTTACTCATTATGATAGAACATCAGAAATGATGATCCCACACTTGATGTTACTAACTTAGTCTGTATAGTCAATTTATTGGCTTGTCCCATAGAATTTTGACCTCTCATCTGATAAATCAGGTCCCATGGAAACCAGTCTGTTATTTGGGCCATCCATCTATTTATTGTCTGTCTCCCCTGCTGCATGACTGTGCCAAGCATCTTTTTGCATGATAGACTATCTATAGATACGTCTGTCATCCCTGACCTTCTTCAGAGTTCCTTATTTGTCAGACAGTCTAGAGAGGTTTTGTACAACTTTTACTCTTAATGTGCTCTTCTAGAGCATTATGATGGGTAAACATTTTGTAGGAGCACCGTAAATTTTTTGCCCCAATATTTATTGGTCCTTCCTTAGTGAGCTGGCATGTGGCTGTAGCTGAAACGAGTCCAGACGGTTTTGCCTTTTTTTGATCTGTTGTCTATTCACATTGTAACATTGTGTGATAGTGTGCATATATTCTACTACTCTCCATGCCATGTACGTGTATGTATGTCTATATATATACGAGTATATATATAGACATGTATGCATATGTATACACAATACTGTATGCATATATTTCATGATATGTTTGTACATATAAGCATATACGGGTGTATATATAATAAATTCTCAATATATGCAGTGGTTATATTCTATAAAGTTACCTTGTTAGGGTTAGGTTTCTGTGGGAATCTGGTCACAACATTAGCACTTTAGCACTTTCTGGACTGGGCCTTAAAGTACAGAATGGGGAATTTCCTTTTTCTTTTTCTGAATGTACCATATTGTTGATTCGTTGACATTGATCTTGTGACCAACAGAACTATAATTCATGCCTGAACAATGTTTATCTAACATGTGTATTTTCTCCATAAGGCACATGAAAGCCTTTTTGAGTTTAGGAATACTACACAGCACTTCAGCACTATGCTTGGGGGTCATTTTAAACAGTGAAATCTCCAACAAAAGGTGCAAAAATGCAAAAAAAACCCAACTTGGTGCTAAACAGACCTCAGAAAAGATACTTTTTTACTAAGAGCTGAAACAGGGCGGCAGAGCATTCCCTTGTTTGACCTCAGCTGGGAATGTGTGTGGGTTACTCAAAATTTTCCACAGCTCATTCATGCATGTCTGTAAATGATAGTGAAAGAGATAGAGCATTGATTTTGGGGTTACAGATCAATTTTAGTGAGTAGGCAAATTCACAAATGTGGAATCTGTGACTAATGAGGATCGACGGCATATATTCACAGGCATATGAATATAGTAGTAGTAGTAGGCTTCTGCCAGTAGTGGACGACCATGGATCAGCGACTTGAAGAGCCACAGACCACAGATACAGGAGCCGCAGCTCCTGCTGCAACGAGGACATTGGAAAACTGCGCTCTCTGTTGCTGGTTGGTTCCTGTGTCTATTCATTTTTCTTCCTCCCGAGTCTGGAGGCCCACCTCCATTTATACATTTATTCATACACATGCATATATATGTACATGTATATCATACACATATAAATATATATATATATACACACTTTGCTTTGCAAAAAGTGCTTTTTAAAAACTAGTTTTGTTTTTATCAAGGTTGACCTCTAAGCTGATTAATTTAGGTACCTTATAATTGCTGTGAGTATTCATGGAATCATTGTTATGATAAACTTACCTTCAACAAAAAATAAAGAATGAAATATACAAAATAAGGGACAAGAGATTACATCTTATCCCTAGGCCTTAACTAATGAATCTCTAAGCTTATACTAATACCAATGAAATAATAACTAATACAGGCAAAGAACCTACAACTCATCAGACACCACTGGAGTGTCTCACATGAAAATCAAAACCCAGACTCAATCAACTATTAATAAAGATATTTACTCAAGTCTTAGAGCAAGAATAGTAGAGTTAACACTCCCTTATACCTTAGACCTGAATCATACATTCTTCAATATTTTTTTTTTTTGGCGGGGCAGCGAAGGTCACACAGCGTGGCAAGTGTTTGAGGCTGGATTTGAACTCAGGTCTTCTGAATCCAGGGCCAGTGCTTTATCTACTGTGCCACCTAGCTGCTCTGTGAATCATACAAGGATACACTGTCTGCATGTTAGAAGAGTGAGCAAACTTTAAGTACCCTGATAATGAGGTACATGCATTTGGAGCATATATGGCCAAGGTAACTAACAACTCAGTACAATAGGGCCTTTATGTCCTGTCTCTCTTTGAAGAATACTCTCGAAGTTCATTCATAGCTGAGACTGGAGTCTGAGCTGGGTTGTTTGGCTGAGCCATAGTGTCTCTGCAAAGCAAGTTGCTCTAAGTTTGCTCATCTCAGCTGAAAGGGTTGTTGCCTGATAACAGGGAGACTCAGTTTATATATAAAACATACATGCATACACACACACACACACGAGAGTTCTCAGCTTTGAATTGATTCTCACTGAGAAATGTGGAGACTGTGGAGCTAATTTTAAAGTGTGGGTGGACAACAATATACTGACTAATATTATGACTAGTGTCAAATTGGATGCTGCCTTCCTGAGATGTATAGCAGCACCAGCTAAATATTAGTTCAATATCCATTAAAGAAAAGAGCTACCAACTTTAGCTACATACTTGAAAAATTTAAGTACCAGCAAATTGTTAGAACTTGTTTTCATTGTCCTTTTATTTCTGGAAGGAGACATTTAAATCATGATGCTTATCCTAACGATGACTGACTATTTGGCCTGATATCTACAGGCCAGGAACCAGGAAGCTATTATAGTTGCAAAGGAGTTATGGGATATTTCTCTGTGTATATGGCTTCCCAGACAGAATTCACTTTGACCAAGGTAGAGAAAGCAAACTTCTTTTTTTTTTTAATAATAAACATTTTTATTTAAAGTTCTATCCCTCATTCCCTCCTTCCTATCCTCTTTCCCTGAGGAAGTAAATAATCAGATATAGGTTATACATGTGTAATTATGTAAAACATTACTACATTAGTCATTTTGTACAAGAAAACTCAAATAAAATTTTAAAATGAAAGAAATAAAGTGAAAAATAGCATGCTTCAGTTTGTGATAAATCAATATCAGTTTTTTCTTTGGAGGTGAGTGGTAGTTTCATCATTATTCTTTTGGGATTGTCTTGGATCATTGCATTGATGACAATAGTTAAGTTTATTCACAATTATTCATCGAACAATATTACTGTCACTCTGCACAAGGTTCTCCTGGTTCTGCTCACTTCACAATACCATCAGTTCATAAAAGTCTTTCCAGGCCTTTCTGAAATCATTCTACTTGTCATTTTTTATGGCACAATAATATTCCATTACAATCATAAACCACAGCTTGTTTAGCCATTCCCTAGTTGATAGGCATTCCTTTGATTTCCAATTATTAGATGCCCACAAAAACAGCTGCTATAAATATTTTTTGTACAAATAGGACTTTTTCTCTTTTTTGGGATGTCTTTGGGATATAAATCTAACAGTGGAATTGCTGGATCAAAGAGTATATGCAGTTTTATAGCCCTTTGGGAATAGTTCCAAATTGCTCTCTAGAATGGTTGGATAAATTCAAAATTCCACCAACAGTTGATTAGTGCCCCAGTTTTCCCACTCCAACAGCCAACGTTTTCCTTTTTTTGTTATATTAGCCACTCTGATAGATGGGAGGTGGTACCTCAGAGTCGTTTTAGTTTGCATTTCTCTGATGAATAGTAATTTAGAGAATTTTTTCATATTACTATAGTTTTGAATTCTTTGATGACTTGTATTTTTATAAATTTGACTCAGTTCTCTATGTATTTGAGAAATGAGGCCTTTAAAAGTGATACATGTTATAAGAATTCTTTCCCAGTTTTCTGCTTTCCTTATAAATTTTGTTACATTGGTTTTGTTTATGCAAAAGCTTTTAAATTTTATGTAATCAAAATGATCTATTTTACATTTTGTAATGCCCTCCATATCTTCTTTGGTACTAAATTCTTTTCCTGTCCATAAATCTGACAGATAAACTATTCCATGCTCTCTTAATTTGCTTATGTTATCACTCTTTATGTGTAAATTATGTGTCCATTTTTTACCTTATTTTAGTATATGGTGTGAGATGTTGGTCTATATCTAGTTTCTACCATACAGTTTTCCAGTTTCCCCAGCAGTTTTTGTCAAATCATTAGTTTTTTTTTTGTTTGTTTGTTTTTTTTTTTAGTGAGGCAATGGGGGTTAAGTGACTTGCCCAGGGTCACACAGCTAGTAAGTGTTAAGGGTCTGAGGCCGGATTTGAACTCAGGTACTCCTGAATCCAGGGCCGGTTCTCTATCCACTGCGCCATCTAGCTGCCCCCAAAATCATTAGTTTTTGTTCTAAAATCTTGGACCTTTGGGTTTATCATATACTAGATGACTATAGTCATTTACTATAGTGTAATTCATACCCATTCTAATTCATTGATCCATCACTCTATTTCTCAACCAGTACCAGATTGTTTTGGTAATTACCACTTTATAATATAGAGATCTGATACTGCTAGACCACCTTATTTCACACTTTTCATTGATTCTCATGATATTCTTGAGCTTTTGTTTTTCCAGATGAATTTTGTTATTATTTTTTTAGCTCTATAAAATATTTTTAGATAGTTTGGTATGGGACTACACAAATAGATTAGTTTAGGTAGGATTATCATTTTTATTATACTGGCTTAGTCTATCTATGAGCAATTGATATTTTTCCAATTGTTTAGATCTGACTTTATTTGTGTGAAAAGTGTTTTATAGTTGTGTTCATATAGTTCCTTGGCTTGTCTTGGCAAGTAGATTCTCAAATATTTTATATAGTCTACAGTTATTTTAAATGAAATTTCTCTTTCTATTTGTTGTTGCTGGACTTTGTTGGTAATATATAGAAATGCTGATGATTTATGTGAGTTTATTTTATATCCTACAACTTTGCTAAAATTGTTAAAAATTTCAAGTAGTTTTAAAGTTGATTCTCTAGGATTTTCTAAGTATAACATTATATCATCTGCAAAGAGTGATAGTTTTGTCTCTTCATTACCTATTCTAATTCCTTTGATTTTTTTGTTTCTTATTGCTATAGCTAACATTTCAAGTACAATATTAAATAATGGAGGTGATAATGGGCATACTTGCTTGACCTCTGATTGTACTGGGAAGGCTTCTAGCTTATCCCCATTACTGATAATGCTCACTAATGGTTTTAGGTAGATATTCCTCATAATTTTAAGGTAAGCTCCATTTATTCCTATGCTTTCTACTGTGTTTTTTGTTTTGTTTTGTTTTGTTTTGTTTTTTGCGGGGCAGTGAGGGTTAAGTGACTTGCCCAGGTCACACAGCTAGTAAGTGTCAAGTGTCTGAGACCAGATTTGAACTCAGGTCCTCCTGAATCCAAGGTCAGTGCTTTATCCACTGCTCCACCTAGCTGCCCCTTCTACTGTTTTTAATAGGAATGGGTGCTGTATTTTGTCAAAGGCTTTTTCTACATCTATTGAGATAATCATATGATTTCTGTTTTTTTTATTGATATAATCAATTATGCTGATAGTTTTTCTAATATTGAACCAACCCTGTATTCCTGGTATAAATCCCACCTGGGATTTATGATCCTTGTGATGTATTCTTGTGATATCTTTGCTAGCATTTTATTTAAAATTTTTGTATCAATATTCATTAGGGAAATCTGTCTATAATTTTCTTTCTCTGTTTTGGCTCTTTCTGGTTTAGGTATCAGGGCCATATTTGTCTCATAAAAGGAATTTGGTAGGACTCCTTGACTTATTTTCCCAAATAGTTTATATGGTATTGAAATAAATTGTTCTTTAAATGTTTGGTAGAATTCACTTGTGAATCCATGTGGTCCTGGGAATTTTTTATTAGGAAATTCATTGATGGCTTGTTCAATTTCTTTTCCCAAAATTGGGTTATTTAAGTATTTTATTTCTTCTTCTGTCAAATCTGGGTAATTTACATTTTTCTAGATATTCATCCATGTCATTTAGACTGTCAAATTTATTGGCATATAATTGGACAAAATAGTTCCTGACAATTGTCTTAACTCCCTCTTCATTGGTAGTGAGTTCACCCCTTTCATTTTTGATACTAGTAATATGGGTTTCTTCTTTCCTTTTTTCGGATCAGATTAATAGTTTATCTATTTTATTTATTTTTTTCATAAAATGAACTTCTGGTTTATTAGTTCAATGGTTCTTTCTTTCAATTTTATTAATCTTTCCTTTTATTTTCAGGATTTCCAATTTTGTGTTTAATTGGGGATTTTTAATTTGTTCACTTTCTAGATTGTTTTAGTTGCATGCCCCATTCATTGATCTGATTTTTATTTTTTTTTTTTTGTATAAGCAGGTAGGGATATAAATTTTTTCCCTATGGCTGATCCCATAAATTTTGATATGTTGTTTCATTGTCATTTTTTTAATGAAAATATCAATTGTTTCCATGATTTAGAGAAAACAAACATTTTAAGGAGATATTTGGCTTTAGCAGGAATCAAGAAATATAGAATCATACTTTATCACTTTCAGGAAGAATCATAGCCCAAGTATTTTGATCAAACCTGGCTAAATATTCTAGAGACCTTGAAATTCAAGCAGAAATCTCAGAAGCATCAACATGTGGCAGTTCTGGTACATGCAGACAATGCCACTAGGAATGATAACCTAGCCTTTATCTCACACCTGCTAATGTTTGTTAAAGAGCCATGTTTGCCTAATTGACTTGTTCTTTAGAGTTGAAGAAGATGGAGAGACTCCTAACCAGCATGTATCTCAGTTAAGCGATAGATGAAGGAAGCTTATCATCAGGCCATGCCTTTACTTCAGGAAAGTTCTGATAAAAGCAAATGATTGTACAATGTATACAGGTGGCAGAGTTTTGCTAAGAAACTTTGGTGTAGAGAAGATATAAAAGCAGACCAAATGGAAAGACTTTCTACCGAGTCATGTAGAAAGTTGGGTGACTTGTCACTTTCCAAAATAATACCAGAGAATGGTCAGTACTCAAAATAAACAATGCATGAGAACCATCTATTGCTTATTAGGGAGTTAATTAAATGTCCTTATGAGCTGATAGAAGGTAATAATGTAAAGTTAGTTAAATGGATTTTGAAAAGAGCTCATTCACTTGTTGCAAAGAAACTTACAGAACCAGGTCATGGCTTAGAATGATTTTTTTTCTTAATAGTATTTTTTTTTCCAGTTACATGTAATGATAGTTTTCAACATTTTTTTTAAGTGAGGCAATTGGGGTTAAGTGACTTGCCCAGGGTCACACAACTAGTAAGTGTTAGGTGTCTGAGCCCGGGTTTGAACTCAGGTCCTCCTGACTCCAGGGCCAGTGCTCTATCCACTGAGCCACCTAGCTGCCCCTCAACATTTTTTATAACATTTTTGCATTCTAATTTTTTCTCCTTCCTTCCTTCCCTCCCCAGGCCCCAGGACGGAAAGAAATCTGATATAGGTTATATATGTATAATCACATTAAACATAGAAGATGATTTTGATGAGGGTTGAATTGCGTATTGCTACTCCCCAGAAAGTAAACGAACTCAACCAAATGTATCATAGCCATGTGTGGAGCTTATGTTCAGAAAATGAGGAAGGGCCAAACACAGATTCAGAGTTGCAAGAGACCTTAGTTTTCCTTGAGTCTAATGCTCTCATTTTGCAGATGAGGAAACTGAGGCTGAGGCTATATATAACTTGTCTAGGATCACACAGTTAGTGAAGTAGGAACCCAACTCTTTCTGACTCCAAGTCTAACATTCTATCCACCTCATCATGTTACCTTTTCAACTCAATATACCAGTTGTAGAGGCTTCTATGGAAATAAGGGAAGGCTATTCCCTCACTGACCTTCCTGAGCTTAGAGAATCATCCTTACACCTTAAGGTCAGCAGGAAGAAGAGTCCTCAAGGGTGGAGACTGCCCACAGTCCAGTATGTCCACAGAATTCAATCTGAGTAATCAATTTAAAATGTCATTGTGGCTGATCAGAAACATTCAGAGGACACCTATGCCTGCTCTGAAGTGGGAGAAGGAGAGGACCCTTCCATAAAATATCCCTAAGGGGAGTGCTAAGACTTGTTCTACATGACTTCAGAGGACAGATATAAATGGGTGAAACTTATAGGAAGGTTGATTATAATGTTTTTTTGTGGGGCAATGGGGGTTAAGTGACTTGACCAGGGTCACACAGCTAGTAAGTGTCAAGTGTCTGAGGCCGGATTTGAACTCAGGTACTCCTGAATCCAGGGCTGGTGCTTTATCCACTGCACCACCTAGCTGCCCCCATAATTAAAAAAAAAATTATTTCTACCCAGTTACATGGGTAGACAATTTTAACAATTTTAACATGTAAAACAATTTAAAAAAATTGAGTTCCAAATTTTCTCTTGTTCTTCCTCACAGCCCCCCTGAGATAGTAAGCAATTTGATATAGGTTATGCATATTCAATCAAACAAAATATATTACCATGTTACTCATGTTGTGAAAGAACACATAGACCCAAAAGGAAAAAAACAGGAAAAAATGCAGAAAGTAAAAAATAGTATGATTTGATGTGCATTCCGATCTTTCTCTTAATGTGGATATATTTTTTTCATTATGAGTCCTTTGGAATTGTCTTGGATCATTATATTGCTGAGAAGAGCTAAGCCATTCACAGTTCATTATCATACAGTATTATTCTTACTGTGTACAATGTTCTGGTTCTGCTCATTCCACTTTGCATCAGTTCATACTTTCCAGATTTTTCTGAAATCTGCCTGTTCATCATTTTTTATAGCATTATATTATAGCATTCCATTATAATCACACACCACAATTTGATCCCAAATGGATCGTAGCTTTTTTTTTTTTTTTTGGTGGGGCAATGAGGATTAAGTGACTTGCCTAGTGTCAAGTGTCTGAGGTGGGATTTGAGCTCAGGTCCTCCTGAATCCAGGGCCAGTGCTTTATCCTGTGCACCACCTAGCTGCCCCCATGGATCATAGCTTTTTTTCTGATAAAAGTATTTTATTTTTTTCCAGTTACATGTAAAGATAGTTCTCAACATTTGTTTATACAAGCTTTCCAATTTCAGATTTTTCTCCCTCCCTCCCCTCCCTCCCCTCCCTCCCCCCTTCCCTAGACAGCAGGTAATCTGATATAGGTTTTATATATGTATATGTATATGTATATGTATATGTATATGTATATGTATATGTATATGTATATGTATATGTATATGTGTGTATATATATATAATACCATTAAATTTATTTTCACATTAGTCCTGTTATAAGAGAAGAATCAGAGCAATGAGGAAAAACCTCAAAATAGAAAAACAACAGCACCAAAAACAAAAGAAATAGTATGGTTCAATCAGCATCTATACTCTACAGTTCTTGTTTTTCCCTGGATTTGGAGATCCCCTTCCATCATGAGTCCCCCTGGAATTCTCCTGTACCATTGCATTAGTGAGAAGAATCTAGTCCATCACAGTAGATCAACACACAATGTTGATGATACTGTGTACAATGTTCTTCTGATTCTGCTCATCTCACTCATCATCAGTTCATGCAAGTCCTTCCAAGTTTCTCTGAATTCCTCCTGCTCATTGTTTCTTACAGCACAATAGAATTCCATTACATTCATATACCACAACTTGTTCAGCCATTCCCCAATTGATGGGCAACCCTTCAATTTCCAATTCCTTGCCACCACAAAAAGAACAGCTATAAATATTTTTGTACATGTGGGTCTTTTTCCCTTTTTTATGATCTCTTTGGGAAAAAGACCCCAAAGTGGTATTTCTGGGTCAAAGGGTATGCACAGCTGTATAGCCCTTTGGTCATAATTCCAGATCGCTCTCCAGAATGGTTGGATCAGTTCACAGTTCCACCAACAATGCATTAGTGTCCCAATTTTCCCACAGCTTCTCCAACATTTATTATTTTCCTCTTTGTCATATTAGCCGATCTGATAGGTGTCAGGTGGTACCTCAGAGTTGTTTTAATTTCCATCTCTCTAATCAATAGTGATTTAGAGCATTTTTTCATATGGGAATAGATAGCTTTGATTTCTTCATCAGAAAACTGCCTGTTCATGTCCTTTGACCATTTCTCAATTGGGGAATGACTTAGATTCATATAAATTTGATTTAATTCCCTATATATTTTAGAAATGAGACCTTTATCAGAAGTACTGGCCATAAAAATTGTTTCCCAGCTTTCTGCATCCCTTCTAATTTTGGATGCATTGCTTCTGTTTGTACAAAACCTTTTTAATTTAATGTAATCAAAATCATCCATTTTGTATCTCATAGTATTCTCTATCTCTTGTTTGGTCATAAACTGTTCTCCTTTCCAAAGATCTGAAAGGTAGACTATTCCTTCCTCTCCTAATTTACCTATGGTATCACCTCTTATGTCTAAATCATGTATCCATTTTGACCTTATTTTAGTATAAGGTGTAAGATGTTGGTCTATGCCTAATTTCTGCCATACTATCTTCCACTTTTCCCAGCAGTTTTTGTCAAATACTGAATTCCTATCCCAGAAGCTGGAGTCTTTTTAAAGAAAAATTTCCTAACAATCTAAGTTGTCCATCATTAAAATGAACTGCCTTGGATTTTAGTAACAAAAGTTGCCATTTGAATAATTTGTACAGTTGGCCACCATCAAGGAACTGTCTATAGTGTAATTATTCCACAGAGAACCTAAATTGTCACTGAAAGTCTTTAAACAGAGACCAGATGACTCTTCTTCAGGAATGTAGCCTAGAAGATTCATGTTTCAGACAGAGGTTAGCCTAAAAGCCCTATTATTTAAAAGCCTGTATTCTGACAAGTGGAAATATTAGCACATAACATAATTAAGAGGGGGCAATGTGGCATAGTGGAAAGACTGATGGATTTGGTGTTAGGAGTGACACACACCTGATTTCTGCCTTTGAGACTTAAAAGCTATGTGACCATGACTAAGTAACTTAATTTACCTCATATGTAAAATGGGGGCAGTAGCATTAAGGTTCCTGTGAGGATCAAATGAGATAATGTGCATCAGGTAGCTTATAATCATTAAATCATGACATAAATATCAACTGCTTTTCATTTGGAAAGTGACAGATGTCAAGGAAGATTGCTTGCCTAAGTGTACATTCAATACTGCTGATGTCCTATCTCTGATGTTACCAGTGCGCACCTGCCTTGACAAGTCCCTACATGGCTTAGCAACCACATTTAGCTGCTGCCTATGGAGTCTGCCAGTTTCACACTGAGAATCTGGCTTGTGTGTAGTAATGATGGGACACCTTTATCTTCTTTTCATCCTTTCAGGGGGTATTTTTGCACTCAAGGGAGTTTGGAAGGAAAGAGTTTACTAGTATGATTTATGGCTTATTGGTTTTCAGTGAAAAGATTATGAGTCTGACATCTTTGGAAAGAATGATTCAAATGTGCTGAGATAATGTAATCATTCCGTTCCCCCCCCCCCCAAGGCTGATTGATGGATGGAAAGTCACAGCTCTCAGAACTGGCTGTCATAATACAAACTCCAGTATTACATTTGTAGACATTTTAAGGTAGCCTTGCAAATAAGTTTCTTAAGTCATCAGACTTATACAATGCTATTTGGCCCACAAAATTTGTATTTCTTCTACCTACATTTACTGTCCTAGTTACATAAAACTAGAGATGACCTCTTATAATAACCCTCCTCACACCACCACTGAAGGGAGGAAGGGAAAGGGGCAGTTCCCACAAACTTTACCTTGAAAACCCATCACAGGTTTAGCAGTGTGCATGCGTATGTGACTTAATGAAATTTTACACACACACACACATATATATATGTACATATACAGATGTATATATGTATAGACATATACATATTATATTGGAAGCCAATTTGGGTTATCTAATAATTCTACCATAAGCAGTCCCTTGATAGTGGGCAGGTATACATGTTATTTAATGTCTGCTCTTATCCCATTTAGGCAAGACATTCTTTGTGCCCTTATTCCCTCCCTCCCCCAATTCTTCCAGGACACACTTTAATTTCTTTTTTCTTTTTTGTTATTTCTAGGCTTATTCCATAAGTATCTTTTTGCAACACACACACCTGAGTCTCTGAAAACAAAGATGTTTCAGTATGCTCTAACTGGCATCAGAGGACCTGAGTTCTGTGAGAATTGGAGTGCCACCACCCTGCTGAGAAAGACCTTGCAGGGAAGCTCTGCACTGAGGAGAAAGCATGAGGTGACCTTTCTGGGGTTTCGAAGGTCAGATAGGCATCCAGAAGTTGTGCCTGCCACCTGTGAGTCATGTCAATCAAAATTACAGCTTGGAGCTGTGTGTGTGTGGACAGCCCTGCTTCTTGTTTCAGAGGGGGCTTCTGGGAAAAAACAGCTAAGGATCTGGGTCTTTTCGTTTAGGAACCGGCTGTTGGCAGCAGGAACACACACTCTCTCTCTTAGATAGCTAGATGAAGGTTGTTTTTCCTCTCTCTCTCTCTCTCTCTCTCTCTCTCTCTCTCTCTCTCTCTCTCTTTGCTAACCCCTAACATCCTTTAATAAATGCTAAATGCCCAAAGACTGGTGCTAAAGCTTTTCTAATTTAAGGCGAACACTCATTAGATTTCAAACATCATAGCTAGAATTGTAGGCTTTACAGTTCAAATCTCAGATGCCAGGATACAATCCCAGAGAAGCTTTGGACTTGGAACTTAGTGGGATTTTGCTATGTAGGAAATGAGTTAAGCTATGAATCTGATTCCCTTACCTCCCTAAAGACTGAGAGGGACATACGGAGGATCATAGTTCCCCTTCTTCTGGGTGTTAGGATGGGTAAATGTTTGTTCTTGTTATACATTTGAAGTAAAATTTCTTTCTAAAATCTAGTCTGATTGTTAAGTGATTAAATGAAGTTAGGGTGTTGGGGAGTCCTCAAATTAGGGGAAATTCATAGAAGCTAGATTTAGTGCAGACTAGATACTATGTACTATGGAATATTAGGCTAATATGAGGTACTAGCCTAGTACTAGATACCAGGTAGGTGATGACAAATGTTTAACAACTGGCTTTCCAGAAACAAACAAACAAATAAACAAATAAATATATATACAACATACTTTAAAATTTAATCTGAATTATTCACATTTTTCCCTCACTTTTTTCATTCTAGACCATCAACAAAGCAATAAATCAGGCCTGCTTTTGTAGTATTTACCAATTTCCAATGTATAAATGCTCACACTGAAAATTAAACAATTGTCTCTCATCATCTTGCACAAGCTGGCTCTTGTATACCCCTTAGGTAAAATGTAACATACATGACCTTCAGGCAGTGGGGGCCAATAATTAATTATTGACAACATCTCATGAAGACCTATAGTTGAGATGTAAACATCTCTCTTACTATTGTTAAATTGAGTTCAACATAATTAGATTCCTTGATAAACTGGATCAGACTTTCAAGTGTTCTGCTCCTGTTCTTTTATAGCTTGGTTGGTCTTTCTTGAGAAAGTGGGGGAAAGTAATCCAGGAAGTGGGAATAAGAAATTCAAAGCTTGTTAGTCTAGTGGTAATGCCATTAATTTCACTTAAGTTATGTTGGCCACTGAAATCAGAAAGGAGGATGTGCTTAATTATTCCTAGGGAAAACTATTCCAAGACCTATTGGAAAAATCTCAACAGAGTTCACAGAGGCACTAGTGCTCTGGAGAAATTGTTTGCAAGACTTTTTTTGTAGTATTAACTCTTGCCATTAGATGGAGCAATTGATCCACTGAATGTGACTATCACAGCTGGATACTGACAATATTGGGAAATTCAGCTTTGTTATAAGGCTGAAAACAGATTTCCCTAATAATAAAAAGATAAAGCATGAAAACTAGGTTACTTAGAAGTTTTAACAGCCAATCACATGAACAGTAGACATAAATGTTCGCAATTTCATTTTCCCCTCTTTCTGTTTTTAGAGTTGTTACCTTTCAAAACCAAACAAATATAAACCAAGATATATTTGTAAATAAAAACAAAACTAGTTGGTTTGTAGGCTGGGAGGTAGACCTGGAGAATGATGTTTCCCCCTGGTTTTCGGTGGTAAAAGACAATCTCATCTAGCTATGTGGCACAGAGGATAGAATGTTGGGATGAGTCAAGAAGACCTGAATTCAAATATGGCCACAGACATTTACTATGTGACCCTGGGCAAGTCACTTAAACCTAATCTGCCTCAGTTTTCTCAGCTATAAAATGAGAATTATAACACTACCTTCTTGTTAGGGTTGTTGTGAGGTTCAAATGAGATAATATTTATGGAGCATTTAGCACAGTGCCTGACATGTAGTAGGTGCTATACAAATGCTTATTCCCTTCCCCCACTTTACTCAGTTTTCACAACTGTAGGAATTCTATTTCCTCTCTCCCCACCCCTGTATTTGGGATTTTTCTAGAGAGGGATTAGTTCTAGCTTCCTGTTAGGTCTTGGAGACATACATAGAAATATCAGAGCTGGCAGTATATTTCTGGTCATAAGCTGTGTCATGGGGAAAACTGGGTAAGGGGTAAGGGTAAGGGATAGGGATAGGGATAGGACGGTAGGGATTTGGGGTCCTTAGGAATTTCTCTTTAAAGAACTGCACCCTCTTGCACACAAAAGCCATTAGAATAAGATGGTAGTTTATTTAGAGGAAGGGGAAGGGAAGGGAAACCATGAAAGAAGTCCTTGGATTTCTCATGGGGAGAAAGGCATGGCACAGAGAGAGTGGCTCTGAGATACCAATTACCTCAAGCAGGAGACTGTCAGGTACTTTTATAGAGGACTGATGGGGGTGATCTGACTGTGGAAAGTTCCTTTAGTGAGGGAGGACCATCCCCCACTGGTGGTGGCTGGAGGTGGAGGGTAAGGGGTGGCTGAAGATCTCTTACAAGCCATCTCCTCAGGACACAAAGGAAGCAGCCCCAGCTAATCTTATTGCCCCAGAGTTGAGGGAGAGTAGAATGAAGGGTAGAGGCCCATAACAGCTGCCTGTTAGCGATATATATTCTCTTCTCCAATCCCATATGCTTAGTTCTATCAGAGAATTTGGTGGGGACTGTCTGCAGTTATGCAAGACATTGTGGTTTATGGGATAGAAATGTTATGGGCCCAGAGCACCCCAGAAGTTCTCTGGGGTACATCAAAGAACCTTCTCCTTGAGAAACTAATCCAAAGAACAGACACACCTAAAGAGATAAGTGGAATGGGATTGAATGCTATCTATCTAAACCCAGATTTTCTTTTATGGGTCTTGGTTTGTACACATGTAATTTTAGTGCCATCATTTCAGTAGTGACTTTCTAAAGAATTGTTTCCTAAATATTAAAATCAGTGACTTTTGAATGTTTGGAAATGCCTTAAGTTGGGGGCAACCTACCTCACCCCACTCCTCAATCCAATCATAACTTATTTTAGCTATTCATCTTTTTGGACATTACACTTCCAATTATATCACACATTATCAGTTATCCTACATCTAATACTCCATTATAGCTAAGCAACCTCTACCAAAGAGAAGTAGTGAAATCCAGGACATTTCTAGTATGACATTGTGTCAAGGCATAGTGTGGTAACACAGTTATTGATAGTGTCCTAATCAAATATATGAATGGGATCAATGACTTTGGCATTTACTCTGAAAGTCTATGCCCTGGAAGGGAGTTATGTTTCCTTTTATTATCTTCTATAAATAATTCTTGGAGAAATTACTGACCATAATGCAGCTAGAAATGGGTCCTTTTACCAAGTATTCTGTCAGAAAGCAACTTCTATGTACTCTCTGGCTTTCAGTCAGCAAATGTATTCTCTTAATGCATCACTTCCCTTAAGAAGTATTTATTTGAGTGTCTCTTGCTGTGTTAAGAGGTCTGGAATATTGCCACCCCCTCAGCTATAGGAAGTTTACATTTAGAAGATTTTTACAATCTACTTCCTTTTACAGCCAGCAAGAACAATTTAAAATCTAGTCTTAAACCGTTTACTTGTTTGTCCCTTTCTCAAATCATCAATTCTTCTTTTGATTTTTCTGTAATTTTTTCTGAAATCCTACATATTCAACTTAAAGGACAATATAAATTTTTTTGGGGGGGTGGCTAAGGATTTAACAGCTGGGAGGAAGGAAAAGCTTTGTGTAGAAGGTGGACTTTGAACAGAGCTTTGAAGAAAAAAAGGAATTCTCAAGTTTGTAGTCTGTGGATCAATCCTTCATTAAACTAATGGATAATCTTTAGAACTGGTAGTTTGGAGACGTGGAAATCAGAACAAGACTGATGAAAGAAAGTTGGAGTTCTAATCCTGTCTCTTGCCTCTCACTAGCTGTGTGACCTCCAGCAAGTCATGTCACTTTTCTGCATTTCTGCTCATCTGTAAAATGATTGGATTGGACTAAATAAGTGCTGAGGCCCTTTTGAGCTCTAAATTCTATTTCAGTTTCCTAGTAATTCCTCCCATCACTTTTGTACACAGACATGATGCCAAGGAAATGCCTGTTCCAACCAATCAGACTCATCTGGTACTGTCCTTGAAATGGATGTTGATTGCTGGATTCCAGCAGAAATTCTCTGGGGTTTTCCCTCTTTACTAAGTCTGTCTTTCATTTGAAAATTGATAAGGGATTTTAAAAAATTGCTAGTGGCAGAGAGCTCTTTAAAAGCAACCTCTTATTCCTATCAATAGTTACTCTCTGTGGGTCTTCTGAGTCATAGCTGCATAGGTGCATGTTCATTCATTAGACCCTCATTCTGTGTAGGGGTGGGGGAGAGGGGCAAGAAACAGGTTGTGTATAAGGTTATAGGGAATCTAACCAATCTGGACAACAACATTCAATGTCAGTGCAGTTAAAGTTAACTGGATGAC
Source organism: Dromiciops gliroides (assembly GCF_019393635.1). Lineage (NCBI taxonomy): Eukaryota > Metazoa > Chordata > Mammalia > Microbiotheria > Microbiotheriidae > Dromiciops > Dromiciops gliroides. The sequence continues at coordinate 554,485,122 of NC_057861.1, forward strand.
TGGATTCTGGGTCCATGCCTTGCATCATCTAGAAAATTGCTCATGAAATCCTGACTCCTGAATCTGTGTTGCTGGTGAAAAAGTGAAATAATCTAGCTCATTTTTAAAAGATAGTGAGTTAGGCTTGCACGTAAGCACTCTGGGAGTACCTTATCTTTTGTCAGGAAATGAAGTAGATCTGACTCCAGATGGTGCCTGTAGGATACACGGTAATCTTTCTGCACACATTTATATTTGCATTCGTAAGGTATAATGTACCGTGAAGCAAAATGCTGACTGAGAGCCTTGAGGAAAGACCCTTTTAGTATAATACCACTGAATTGCTTTTAGTTGTATCCTGAACAAGTGAGAACTGGTAGTCATTGAGGAAATTTGTAGACAGATTTAAAGGGAGAGGAAGGGCTTTAAAACTCAGTCAGGGGAAGGTATTTGGCTAGAGAAGGAAGTAGAGTCAGTCAAGTGGAAGTCAATCTCCCCTTTCCCTGCCCCTTCCTTAAACTTCACTCTGTAATGTGATTTGTCAGTTCCATGTCATCAGCTTCTTCTGTGTAAACCTCTAGAACCTGCAGAAGCAGAATAAAAGAGGGGAAGGGCACACTGTGTGTGGCACTCTAAGATCTGAGGAAGATGGAGTCAAGAATCAATTTAAATAACAGATTCAGGTTGGGGATGAGAAGGAAGGTGATACTATTTACAACAGGAATTTTTTAAAAAGGAGATTGAAAAGGATTTTTGCAAATAAATGATCAGTCTATTGATATTTCTGTGTCTTTTCTCATGTTATTAGCCCTTTCCTTCTCTAATTCTAATAATTCATCCCTCTATTTATGCTGGTGCAATCCTTCCTAACCATCCCTCAAGACACAATGCAAATATTTGGGGTGGGGGAGGGAATTTCCCTGAAGGAGTTGAAACAAGTTTGAATCTGAGGGAAAGATGGTAATTTTTACAAAACTAGTCGAAGATGCTGTCAAAAAAGAAGGTATTCTATGGCTGATTGTTAGGAGTTTATCCTCTGAAGATTGTGCCTTTGGGGCTGAGCTCTTTCTCCTTTACTTTCTCCCAGTATCTGACCCATTTAGTGGGTCTTAGTATAACCCATGGTTAGGATACAAAACTTCTTTATTACAGAATAAGGAAATTTCAGCTGTTGTACATGTTATATATGTACACTACTAGTTACACAAGAGGTAATTTGACTTTGATGATTAAACCATGTCCTATGCCAAGCTTCCTCCAGATTCCAGGCAAGAACATAGAGAACCTACAGAACATCTTGTTGTTTTTCTGTATATAAGCAAACTGGGCAGCTAGGTGGCACAGTGGATAAAGCACAGGCCCTGGATTCAGGAGGACCTGAGTTCAAATCTGGCCTCAGACACTTGACACTAGTTGTGTGACCCTGAGCAAGTCACTTAACCCTCATTGCCCCACAAAAACAAAAAACCAATATATATGATCAAACTATAGGAGGTGGACAGTGAATGATTGGATAGTGGATCTTAGTCCTTTTCATTCTATTAGGCCCTTTCTAATGAACAACAAGGCTGGGCTTCCACTACTACCTCCTTTCCATGGCCCTTCATCTTGATACTATGCCCTAGATCTCAATTGGGCTGTTGTGTAAGTTTCAGCTATGCTTGAACTATCTGAGAATGCCTTCTCTCCCTTAGTGTTGTCACTCCTATGCTCTCTCTCTCTCTCTCTTTTTTTTAGTGAGGCAATTGGGGTTAAGTGACTTGCCCAGGGTCACACAGCTAGTAAGTGTTAAGTGTCTGAGGCCAGGCCGGTGCTCTATCCACTGCGACACCTAGCTGCCCCACTCCTGTGCTCTCTTAATGCACTCTGCAGCTGGGGAGCAGTTCACCTGTCATGAAGTAGCCAGAAAGTCTTAATACCTTCTGTCACTTGATTGTCACTCAATATGGCAGCCTGAGCTTCCTGATTAGACTCTTTAAATCACATCTATAACCTTGCCTGTGATTTTTTTTTCAAATTAAAAACCAAATTGGACCTTTCTTTGGTCCTACAATCATAGGGTCATAGATGGCAGCTCAAAAACCAGAAGTCCTTATCTATGGTCTCTCTGGGTAAAGATTTGTGAAGTTGCTGTCCAAATGCCCCATGGTTATGGTGCTCTTCCCCCAGGGCTGCTTTGGAGATTTCTCTGCTGCCACTCAAGGAAAGTATCACCAACTGCTTGTTATCAACTAATTAATGGATTACATTTTGTAAAATTGTTATCAATTCTCCTTCATGTTTGGGGCCAAGGTGGAGAAAGTATGTCCTGGGTTACTAGGGCATGTCTTTTCATAGTACCTACCTGGGGTACTTGCTCTCCATTTTGTGTCCATAACTATGAAGCACATTTGCTTAGTTTTAGGATTTCTGGCCATACGACCATAGATCTAGAGATGGAAGGTACATTAGAGACTTTCTAGTCCAACCCTTTCATGCAATAAATCAGGTTGAGTGACTTGCTCAAGATCACACAGATAGTAAGCATCAGAAGTAATATTTGAACCCAAGTCCTCCCAATCCAAAGCTGGTTTTCTACCCTGGAGGTTTCACTGTACTACCCTACCACTCCCCAGAGTAGGCAGAATTTTAGAATGGATATCAACAGATTCTGGCCTCTCTGGTCCCTTCCAGCTCCAGAGATTCTCATTCTTTGTGACTTATGAAGTTGTATGGGGTCATTGGCTACATTATTGTTTCTACTGTTAGCACTTCCCTGTTTCTTTTCCTAATGATCTTTTATACAGATATCCAGCCAACAGGCTAAAGCCATAGAAAGATAAGTTGCTCACCTCTTAGGTTACTTTGGCAAGGTGAGTACCCTGCCTTCCAAGAAGTTGAAGGCTAGAAAACAGTGCAGATGCTGCTCTGACACTCTGTTCCACTTCCACCCTTCAATGAAACCAGCTACTCCTGGGAGATAGGAGACATGATATACCTGACTAATGTCTAGGTCGAAGACCTTACCTCAAAGTCCCTAAACTGGAATAGAGAATACCCTTATCAAAAGCTATCCCCTTTGGCATTTTAGGGGGTAAGTTAATATCTGTTCAAGGCCCTAACATGCAAGCTGGGCCAGGCAAAATCATAACCAATATAAATTTCAGCACATCTGAAGACATATTTCTAGACCCCCAAAGTTAGATGTTGCTTTAATAAATCTGTCATTTTGGCAAAAGTAGTTCCCCCAAGCCTGTTCAGTTGTATATGAGCCAGAGCCATTGTACCTAGCACACTGGGCATTAAGCAGTGGCAGTCTGGGCCACATTTTTGGTCATCATTAGGGCCCTTGTCACTTTGGACTTGGGGCTACTTGTTTGTTTCATTTGCCCAGCCAACTGTAGTTCTCCTAGATTCAAACATATATTTTTCAAATGACAACAAAAGTAAGAAAAAGGAAACCTCCAATAATAGGAGCTGACCCTGCATAGTGATACAAAGCTTACAAAGTACTTTTCATCATATTGAGTCCTCATAATCACTCCATGAGGTCAGCACTACCTGTGATATTATACTATATTTGTAGATGAAAACACTGAGGCCCAGAAACTGAGATGAAGCGTTCATTCATAGACACATGGTTAATAAGTGGCAAATCCAGGAATCAAATCTATCTTAGAGGCAGCCAGGTGGAGAAAAAAATAGAGTTCTGGGCCTGAAGTCAAATCCAGCCTCAGATACTTACTACTTGTGACCCTGGACAAATCACTTAGCCTCTGTCAGCCTGTTTCTTCAGCTGCAAAATAGGGATAATGATAGCTCTTATCTCTCACAGTTGTTTTGAGGATCAGATAAAAATATTTTTCTAAAGGACTTAGCACAATGCCTGGCACATAGTAGGTCCTTAATGTTTGTTTCCTTCCTTCTGACTCAGAATCTAGTGCCCTTGTTAGTATTCTATAGCTGTTTCTATCTTTTCATTTTCAGAATTTTGCATAGCACCTAGAGCATATCAGGAACTTTAAAAATGTTTGTTGGCTGGATTTACAAGTATTGTTATATTCTATTGAGCTGCTGAACATTGCTGGAGGAAATCTTGTAACCAAGTAGATCAGATCCATGAGAAACTTCCTATTCTTGGAATTCAACTGGGCCCTCACTGCTTCATGGTGACCTTATGTTAAACAGATTGGCTCCCTATCACAGTCCATTTAATGGCTGTTCCTGACCTTCCTCTTTTTCCTAAAACTTCCCTCTATCTTTGATTTCCATCTCAGATAATGAGGTGGATACTTCACTATTATTATTCCTCATTATTATCAATGAGGTAGTCACCACATTATTATCATTCCTCCTTGACAAAGCTAACCCTTCACTCATGTTCTTATCTCCATTCATTAATCCTCTGTCTCATCTTTAATCTCTTCCTACCTATGGCTCTTTTCCTGGTATCTTCAAACATGTTCAGGCCTCCTTTCTATATAAGTGAAAAATATTACTCTTATGATCCAAATTCATATCATGATCTTTTCCAAAGACTGTTGTCCTCAAGAGATCATATCTGTTCAAATTAGCACATAAATGGAATTTTCAAGGGAAATGACCTATGAGAGAGGCTCCTTAAAAGTAACATGAAAATTTACTAACCTTAGTCTACATTGCAAATGAATTACTAGAAGATGAACTAGGAGTGCCTATGTCAAATGATAGGGGGTAGGGTGGGATCATCATAAATCTATTCTTAGATTCTTTCTTTGTCTTAGCTCCACATTTTGGTGCACCATTTGGATTTACTCTCCTTATATATGATCATTATTTGACAATATTGTCTTCCCTTCTTCTTTGCTGTTCTCAGGAATATTCTTCCTATCCCATGCCTGTCCTGTGCCTTATTTCTAGTGGCTGTACTCTCCTCCTCCCCACTTCCAAGGAGAGAATTAGGTAATCTGATAGATTTATTGTAGTAGTGAGCTAGTGGAAAGAGGCTGTAGGAGCTCCTCAGGGCCCTTTCTCCATTTCTTAAGCTATACATATTCATTATTACAAAGCCCTTCTGGAGAAGATAAATAATGTCCTTTTAATCTTTCTAGTTTATTGTTTTTTTACTAGTATAAACAAAACAAATTAATAACTATGTATAAACCAGTATGGATGAGTTTGGTGTAAAATCTCTATGGCAACAAAGGGAAATATATATGATATGTATTCACACATAATAAGAATGCATTATACATATTCATATATATGTGTATGTTTATATATACATACACATATTCATATGGATATATATATATCCATACATATATAACTCATATATAACAGGCACTTTTAGCTTTTTAATTGTGTCATGGAACTGTTTAGCAGTCTGGTAAAGCCTATAGCATTTGAATTGTGGTTCTGGGGAAAACTTTTCAGAGTCATTTGGACAACAAGGAGATCAGTCGATACTTAAAAAGTAACTAATTCAGGTTATTCACTGATAAGTCAAATACAGAAGCTGAAGCTCAAATGCTTTGACCACATAATGAGAAGACAGAATTCAATAGAAAAGGCCCTAACGTTGGGAAAGATTGAAGGCAAAAGGAAAAAGAGATGGCAGAGGATGAGGTGGATAGTGTCATGGAAATAGTAAATATGAACTTGGACAGACTTCAGGAGATAGTAGAGGATAGAAGGGACTGGCATGCTATGGTCCATAGAGTCAAGAAGAATCAGGTACAACTGACTGACTGAACACAACAACAAAGCCTGTAAATCCCTTCGCAGAATAATATTTTTAAATTAATAAAATAAAATGCAGAGGATTACGAAGGAAAATAATTCTATTGAAATAAGTTATTAAAATATTTTTTAGAGCTTCATGGATCTCAGTTTAAGAACTCCTGCCATCCATCCATGCATCCATCTAATCTACCTACATACCTATTTCTATCTCTCATCTGTTTCTCAATTATAGCTCTTTAAAACATTCTATTTCGTTAAACCAAAAAGTTTATACCAAAAAACTTTTTTCCTTAAAACATTCCTGAGTCCTGATTGAATCCAAACTCCTCATCTTATAGATAAAAAGCTAAAGGCTTAAGTGATTTATCCAAGTTCTATTAGACCTTGGATATAGAAAAAGGCAGATCTGGGTCAATTCCAAGGGTCTTTTCACTATAACATTAAGCGTCTCTAAATTTTTCTAATTTAGATTAAATCCTATTGTTTTCTCTTCCTTGATTCCTATAAAAAATGAAAGTTAAAATATACATTTATTAATCACATAGAGTGTTTAGAACAGTCTGTTATGCATTAGAGTGATGAAAAGAAGTAGTCCTTCCTTGCCCTTAAGAATCTCACACTCCAACTGTAGGAAATGACACCAGTAGTGCATATAACCCTAGCTCAAAGCATATTATGATACTTTTAGGATCCTAACTCAGACAGTTACTAGCTGTGTGTCCCCAGACAAGTCATTAAACCTCTTTGTGCCTTAGATTATTTATCTGTAGAGACAGTAATAGCACCTACCTCACAGTATTGTGAGGATCAAATGAGTTAACATGTTAAGTACTTTGCACACCTCAAGTCCTAATACATGCTAGCTGCTATTATGATGATGACGATAAGCTTTTATTTCTCTGATGAGTGATCATTCCATTGATGTTGATTGCAACATACCCATGCCTATTCATTCTATGTAACTCTTACCCGTGTCCTCTAAATCTTCTATAGGGAATATGCCCAACAATAAATCATAGGGTATTAAAGTTAGAAGGAAGCTCAGAGGTCATCTAACCCAACATACAGAAGAACAGAAATCTTCTCCACAACCTTCCCCCAAAGTGGTCATTTTAACTTCTATCTGAATATACCAAGTAATGAAGAACTCACTAGAGTATAATACCTAGGCTGCCAATTTGTTATCTCTCACTCTTGCTGCATGACTGGTCTGCCTCTCCTTACAGTCAAATGCATTAAAAAATAAATTTATATTGATAACTTTTGTTTTTCTATCACCTATCTTTGACAATATATTCCTCCTTTTCTTAGAGAGTCATTGCTTAACAAGAACATTCTGGTTTCACACTTCCTCCTCCCTGCTCCCAACAGAGAATGTTGCAACCTTCATATTCCCTTGGAGCATCCTTGGCCAGAGCACTGTCTGGTTTCATGTCTGTTTGCTTGTGCTAGTGTTGACAGAATCTTCATCCTAATGCAGGGAGGTTTCTGGCTTTTTAAAGAATTATTGCATTTTTGTTTATGTAAAGAGCTACTCTGAATAAGGGCAATGAGATGGCTAAGTGGATAGATAGAGTGCCAGGCCTGGAGTTAGGAAGAGCTCAGTTCAAATCTGGCCTTAGAGACTTACTAGATATATGACCCTGGGCAAGTCATTTAACCCTGTTTTTCCTCAGTTTCCTAACCTGTAAAATGAACTGGAGAAGGAAATGTCAAATCACTCTGGCATCTTTGCCAAGAAAACTCCAAATGGGGTCCTGAAGAATCATACATGACTATAAATGACTAGATATAACAAGAAAACCGAATAATGCCACTGTTATTTCTCCTTGAATTTCTTGATCATTAATCAATCTGATTCCTTCTTTAGAATTTTGCTAGAGTAAGAAAAGGCAGAAAAGGTAAGTTCATCTATGACCTTTCATATCATCTTAACAAGAAGACTCTATGGGTTGCCTTTTATGTTGTTTAGATATCTTCTCTTTGAAATAAGTTGAAAAATCAATCCCTTTAAAATTGGATTACATACAGCAAGGGTTGCATCTGTGTATATTTGGTTAGATGGGTCTTTTCTTTCTAACTTCATTTTAAATAATATTTTACTTCCCTGTATAGCATGTTAGGTACCAATATATTCAAGTTTAAATGTGGCAATCCCAGTGCTATTGATGATAAGAATAGATTCATTATAAAAACACTGGAAAATCTGTTCTATTTTGTATCTCTTTGTTGTTATCTTTCCAATTTTATCTATGGGGAAAGGAGGAGATTGGGATAGTGGTAGATAAAATATTCCTGAGTTGCTTTACTGCTTGTAATCACTAAGTTACTGCTGGGTCTACTCCCAAGATGATCAATGACTAAAAGTCGGGGGAAGCAAGCATGTTTTGCTTTTACCTATAATATATGAAGACAGGCAGAAACAAAAGCTTGTTCTTTTACCCTGTCTCAGCTTTGCCCTTCTAAAACAAAATGTAACAAAAGAAAAGAGGGGAACTCGAGATGATCACATCAGGTAGCCTCAATCTTCTTGGTGAAGTAGGGAAATTAGACTTTTTTGTTGTTAATGTGCAGGATGGGAGAGGAGCTTGGAGTGAGAGGAGAAAGGAAAGGTTTGGACTAGATGATTGTCCCTTTCAACTCTGAAATTCTGGGCTTCTGAAGATCTGCTATGGGGAATGATTTAAAGAATCCATAAAGAATTGAGATGGTTGAGCAATAGCAAGGACCAGGATGAGACTTAGGACATTAATTTCTTTTCTTTAAAAACAAAACCAAACTTTTAAACTCTTTATTTTTAGTTCCTACTCTTGCTTACTTATCCATTACCTGGCTTCATTGTCTTCTTGTCAATCATTCATTATCATTTTTAAAAAAATTATTCATTTTAAACTTAAATACAAAATGAGAAAAGGAAAATAATAACATTTCCATGTACATGGCAGAACATAAGAGAGGATTCAATATAAAATAATAACTTTCCATTTCAAGCTATTTCCTTTTTTTGAAAACCTATGTAATAAATACTGCACATTGTTTTCAAAGTTACCCTACTTTTCTATGTATCCTAGGTTTTCTTTTGTTCTCTGCTTGCACTTTTTTATTTTATTTTTTTCTCCATCCCTCCCCACCCTGCCTTAGAGAAGGCTACAGTTAAATGTAAATATATATATATATATATATACATACATACCTATAAACATATATATATACATACGCATATACATACATATAAGACCATACTATTCATATTTCTATTTGTCATCTGTTTTTCTGGAAGTGGATAGCATTTTCCTTCATAGGTCCATGTCATTTCATGTTTTTCTAAATCAACGAACTCACCATTTCTTATACCACAGTAGTATTCCATAAATCATGATAACATCAACAATGCTAATATTTACATTTACTTTTGAAATCACTGCTGTATCTGCTAAACAGAGATATGCTCTTATTCACGCATGTTTTGGGGAAGTACATTTTCACAACAGGAGAGTTACAGGATCATAGGATCATAGATTTCAACATAGAAGGGATCTTAGAGGTAGTTTAGTCCAACCCTTTCATTTTACAGATGAGGAAACTGAGGTGACTTGATTAAGGTCACATGAGCAATAAATAGAAGAGCCAAGATTAGAAGCTAGCTCCTTTGACTCCTAAGGTTCCACACATTGTAAAGTCCCATCATAGGCTCATAGGTTTAGAGCCAGAAAGGACATTAGGTAGCAAGTCAAACCCTCCCATTTAATGGAGAAGGGAATTGAAAGCCAAAGAAGTCAAGTGACTTATCTAGGCAGGTATCTAGGCAAACTAGTACCAAAAAATTAGTATTTGGTGTGGGATTCAAACCTAAGTCTTCCTGACTCCCAAACTAGCTTTCCATCCACTATACCATGCTGCCTCTTAAGTAGTCAGTCAGCAAGAATTTATTAAGCAATTAATATATGCTAGGTATTGTGCTGAATGCTGGGAACACAATGAAAGGCAAATACATGGTCCCTCAAGGACACATTCTAAGGGAGAGACAATGTACAAATAAGTTTATGCACTAGACATGATTCAGCATCAGTGGAAGATAATCTCCAAGGAAAGGCACTAACAGTGAAGCTGGTGGAGATTAGGGAGCAGAGAGAACTGAGAGAATCTTTCTATAGGAAAGTAGGATTTGAGCTGAACTTTAGGGAGGTCAGGAAAACCAGGAAGCACAGTTGAGGAGGGAGAGCATTTTAAGCAGTAGCCACATGAGGAATTCTGCCATGTTGGAGACTGCTAGGCTCAGAGGAGTTCTAGATCCAACATGGTTCCTTTTAAGAGAAATGAAAGAAGAAACTGGAGCATGGAGAGCAAATTGGGGGGGGCTGCCTTCTTTCACTTGATTCATAAACATGTCAGCAGTTCTGTTAAGAATTGGCTGTCAGTTGAGGCAATCTTCTGAAGCTGGCTCAGTGGAGCAGCTGCTTGTGGATGGGAAACTGTTGGTATCCAACTGGCTGTACATATGAACCACCTGGGGATTTCTGGAAATGTCTGAAAACATTTATCAGTGATCCCACGATTCCCGAGAGCTCCATTTGGATATGGAAAGTGTAGCAATGTGTTTTCACTATTTCCTTAGGCATGCCAATTAATGCCCTGACTTGGCGCAGTGGGGGATTTGAGTAGCCCTTGTGTAGGCAGGGGTCTGGGGTGGTGGTGGTGAAGGGCTAGGAAAATTGATGGGACCACAGTAATTTAGAGTGAGAGAGTTCAAGTGGAAGTTGAGGAAAGAGTTAAGTGCTTGCTCTGTCTGTGGGCAGCTCTCCACTACACCTTAGGTATTCATTTCAGTTGTATCTTTTTGATTTGGCTTTTTTAAGAAAAGAGAGCAGGAATGCAGTCCCCTCCATGCTGCCAGAGGCTGAGTATGTACTACAGATTTCATGTACAAGAGCTTGTTGACAAAAAAGATTGAATTGTTCTGGTACAAATAAAATGTAAGCATTTCCATTATAAGAGCACAAAACTGGTTTATTTTCTCATGAGAGTGGCAAGGTACCCAAATCCTTTCTGTGCTTGGTTCAGGAAACATTCAGGTATGAATTCTTCAGTTTCTGTGTGAGTAACACCCACTGAAGTGATTGAGCACTGGATAGCAATATTCCAAGGTGGTACATGAGAGTTCCAGTCTCTTGGGAAACCATACTTTGGGAAATTCTGAGGAAAGCACTCAGGAGAGAAGATCAGGATCTATTAGATCAAGGATTTGACCTTTTTTGTTTGTTCATTTTTTAAATATACCGGACCCTTTTGGCAATCTGATGAAGCCTGCGGACCCCTTCTTAGAATAATGTTTTGAAATGCATAAAATAAAATACATAGGATTACAAAGGAAAGCAATTCTATTGAAATAGAGTTATCTAAATATATTTAAAATAAAAAGAAGTTCCCACATGCCAAGTTAAGAAATTTGCTATTAGACTGTAACCTTCATATGAGTATAGATTGTGTCTAAATTTTATAGCTTCTTATCACAGGGGCTCTGAAAACAAAATAAGTTAAATTTTTTTTTCAAATTAAGATATACTTCCTCTCCTTCCTCTCATTGAAAAAGCAAGAAAAAATAATGTTACAAACATGTATAGTCAAGCAAAGCAAATTCCCACATAAACATTGTGTTTTTAATCCATATTTTTAATAAAATAAAATCAAAATTAAGTATGTAACTGTGCATTGCTGTGGATATATGTCTGCTGGTCATTACTTCTGCCATGCATGAAATCCTTTGATCTTTGGCATCATAACTTTCCTAAGTCAGAAACTGAAATTTAATACCAATGAACAATTAATATAAATGGTTGTTTTCATCTTAATTATCCAAGGTTCCTTTTTTTCTAGTTTGTGGATTGTCCAGGCCTTTTACAGTCTTTTCCTGTTGGCCATCACATAACTCAGTGATACCACTACCAAGAAGTTGGACATAGGGAAAGATAAAATTGTCAAAAGTTTGATCAATTACTTTGTCTCTTTGTAAATAGTTCTGCTAATAAGACTAAGAGATTTAACTTAATGGATAAAATAAAAATTTTGGAAATATTTTGAGTACCATTATTTGTTCTACCATGAATCTTGTCTTTGTTCTTTACTACCTATATGTCCTTGGGCAAATTACTTAATATCTGTGGCCTCAGTTTCCTTATCTAGAAAATGAAGGAATTAGACTAACTGTTCTTTAAAGGTTCTTTCCAAGTCTAAATTTTTATTATCTTATGATATATATATATGTATATAATTATTCTTGTAGTTTATTCAGAGATGTATAAATGCAGTCCATTTATACTTTGAGTGGGTCTACTATGTCAGATTTCTGTGTTAAATATTTCTCATTGGTTCTGATTTCTTTCTTTTAGGCTGCCAAAGCTTAAATTTCACAGGAAGTCAGTCACTCTCTTTTTCCAATTCCATTACTTCAGCCAAAGTTAAACTGCTTTCCACTGCAGGTCTTCTCTCTTCATCACTTAGTTCTTGGTCTTTCCCTAAATGCTATGTCCAGTTTTTAGGATGTGGAGATGGGTCAGGGATTCATTTAATTTAAAGGAGATTCAGACAGTTTGGCTTAGGAACTGAGCTGTATGACTTTTAAGTACACCAGGAAATGCATACACATCCTCTTCCTCTTTTTATTCTCTGGCTCTCATTTCAGACTCTGTCTTTGGAGTCCCACTTCTTACTCATTGCATAAATTGGCAGATCCTAATCAATCATTGGATCAGGCCTGACCACCTAGAAGGGCAGGTGACTGTTTTCATTCCTTCAGGTCTAACTTGAAACTGAGATGAAATGTAATTGGAAAGCAACTGGCTTCTTATCTTGTTTTTATACAATTAGATAGCCATCTAATTGGAAGGAACTATTGTAGCATCTTAAGCTGAGCAAGCTTTCTGATTTCTGGACAAGTTTCCACCTACCTTATCACATTTTCATTGCTTTTCTTTCTCAGAGAAAGAGTTATTCATATAATGGACCCTAATTGAAACTGTCTCCAGAAGATGAATCATTTTTTGGTGACTTTATAGAAGGTGGTTTCTTCGGAGAAAACAGCAGCAGCAGCAACAACAAAACAACAACTATTCATATACAAAGCTAACTGTACATTAGCTGTTGTACCTTGACTATAAATGTTACATTTGTGTCCTTTCCTTCCAACACTCTCATTTTCACTCAGGCAATTTTAATGGCTTCCTAACTGGTCTACATGCTTCCTATCTTTCCTTTCTTCATAAGATTGTAAATTTAGAGCTTGAAGGGACTCTGGAGGTTGTCTAGTTCAACCCTATCACTTTACAGATGGGGAACTAAAACCAAGGGAAGTTAAATGATTTGGTCAATATCGAATTCAAGCCTCAGTCTTCTGACTCCAAAGCTAGTAAGTATCCTTTCCATTGCTATGGATCCTCTATGGATCTATGGATTTTCTGTGGATCCAGAGAAAGATAGAAATGTCTATATTTCTATCGTTCCAAATTCTGCCTTTATTATTTATATGTGGCTGACAAAAAAATTCCTGGACCTTTAGCTGCCCTACATTTCCTAATGCATGTGTCTGACCCTCTTGCTTGCATGATCAGAAATCTCCAAGTAATTCCCCTTTGTGTATAGAATGAAATAAACAAATAAATGAACAAACAAAAAATTAATAGGTAGATAAGTAAGTGAATAAATGAGTGAATAACTAAATAAATAGGTGAATAGATAAAAATAAAAAATAAAATACAATGTCCTTATCCTGGCATTTAAGGTTCTTTATAATCTGGAACCAGTTGACCTTTCTGACTTTGTTTCATTACTCTTTGCATACATTATGTTCCAACTCCTTTGGGCTATGAGCTATACTTTGATTTGGGGGTTTATTTTCTCACTTCTATGGATTTTTTTAGGCCATTGATGGAACTACTCTCACCACATCTTGTCCTGTTGAAACTTCTCTTAATTCAAGTCTTCCCTCAGATACCACTTCAGTTTGGTACAAGGGAAAATGCACTGGTTCTGGAATCCAAGGACCTGGATTAAAATTCTTCTGATGCTTCCTTCCCATGTGACCTTGGATAAATAATCTAACCTCCCTGGGCCTCAGTTTCTTTATCTGCAAAATAAAGGGGTTGGACTAGATGGCTTCTGGGTTACCTTCTAGATCTAGCTCCATCATCTTCCAGGGAATCCTATTTCCCCTAGGTGGAAGTCATTTTTCCTTTCTGAAATTTCTTAGAGGAAACTTTGTCTAGACCTCTCCTTTGCCTTTGCTTCTGAGGTTATTGTTCAGTTGTTTCAGTTGTGTCCAACTCTTTGTGACACCATTTGAGATTTTCTTCCAAAGATCCTGGAGTGGGGGCAGCTAGGTGGCGCAGTGGATAGAGTACCGGCCCTGGACTCAGGAGGACCTGAGTTCAAATCCAGCCTCAGACGCTTGACACTTACTAGCTGTGTGACCCTGGGCAAGTCACTTAACCCCAATCGCCTCACCAAAAAAAACCCCAAACACCCCCCCCCCACCACCAAAAAACAAACAAACAAAACCAAAGACCAAAGATCCTGGAGTGGATTGTCATTTTTCTTCTCCAGCTCATATTACAGATGAGGAACTAAAGCAAGAGGGGTTAAGTGACTTGCCCAGAGTCTAGCTGAGGCTAGATTTGAACTCACAAAGATGAGTCATCCTGATTTCAGACCTGGCTCTTTGTCCACTGAACCACTTAGCTGCCTGCAAGTTATCAAGAAAATTAGCTAAAATCCAAGGCTACCAGATGGCCTGCTTCCTGGAAGGTGGAAAGTATGCAAAACATTCCCAGAAAGCCCATTTAAGTAATATATATTAAATAAATTGTTGTTAATGAAACAATGTGGTATTCTGGGGTCTTCTTCTTCCCAAAAGGAATGGTCCATCTTCCTATTCCTTCTATAACTGCTGTCCAGGTGGCCTTTATGGTTCTTGTTTCTGAGATTGCCTTCTATTTATTTTGGATACATCTTGTATGTACCTAGTTATTTATGTGTTGAGTCAGGGACTGGATTTTTCCCTTCTTTGTATGCTCAGCAATCAACAGTGTCTGGCTTATAGCAAGTACTTAATGCTTGTTGATTAATTATCATTATACTATGTATGCATTTGTACTAATGACAACCTTCAATTATTTGTGTTTTGTTGTTGTTATGTGTCAAACATGGTCCTAAGATCTTAACAAATATTATTTACTTCATCCTTACAACAACCCTGAGAAGTAGATGCTAGTATTATTATTCCAGTTTTACAGTTGAGGATAGTGAGGCAGTTATAGGTTAAGTAATTTGCCCAAAGTCACATAGTTAAGTGCCTGAAGCAGGATTTGAACACAGGTCTTCCTGAATTCGGGTCCAATGCTCTATCTACTGTGCATCAACTCTCTGAGGACAGACTATATCATATTAATTCTCTCAACATCTAGTACAGTAACTTGAATAGAATAGGTATTTAATAATCATTTAAAAAATTGGTGATCAGCACAACTTCCATATAAATACAGCGCTTTTTTGTAATCTGCCCCTACCATGGTGTGAAATACCATCAATGGCTGTGGCTAGAAGAAAATTTGGTACCCTTCTACCATAAATTTGTTTCTATATTTTCTTAAATTGATACTTGTGTTATGTGTATGAGTTTATCTTCCCAATTCGAGTATAAATTCCTCTAGGACAGGTCTTCTCAATCTTTTTTGTGTGTTATGGATCCCTTTGGCAATCTGTTGAAACCCATATACCCCTTCTTAAAATAATGTCTTCAATGCACAAAATAAAATGCATAGAATGACAAAGGAAACTAATTGCATTGAATATAGTTATCACAACATGAAAAAATCCCCAGCAAGGTCATGGACCCCAGATTATGAATCTCTGCTCTAGGATAATATCTTCTTCCTGTATCCTATAGTGGTTGGTATATTGCTGTAGGTCTTTCACAAATTCTTTATTGTCTTTGAATGATAAACACCTTGGCTACATACAATTGTCTTACAGTTGAGAAATGTCACGATAACAAGCATTTAAGAAGCAACTACTATATACCATGAACTGTGCTAAGTGTAGTGCTAAAAAGAAGCTCCCACAGGGGAGCCAGGAAGACCTGGATTCAAGTTTTCACTTTTTTTTTTTAACCTTTCAGAGTATATTCATTTCTTTTCTTTTCTTTTTTTTTTTTTTTTTAGTGAGGCAATTGGGGTTGTGACTTGCCCAGGGTCTCACAGCTAGTAAGTGTCAAGTGTCTGAAGCCAGATTTGAACTCAGGTACTCCTGACTCCAGGGCTGGTGCTCTATCCACTGTCCCCCATTAATTTCTTTTAAAAAAATAAACATTTTTATTTATAGTTTTGGGTTCCTTCTTACCCTCCCTCCCCTCCCCCCTCTCTGAGGTGGCAATCAGATATGAGTTATACCTGTTCGATTATGTAAAACATTACCATATTTGTCATTTTGTACAAGAAAACTTCATTAAAGGAAAAAAATGAAAGAGTAAAAAATAGCATGCTTCAGTCTGTTCCATCAATATCAGTTCTTTCTTTGGAGGTGGATAGTATGTTTCATCACTAGTCTTTTAGGATTGTCTTGGATCATTGTATTGTTGAGAATGGTCAAGTCATTCACAGTTCTTCATCAAACAATATTGCTGTCTTTGTGTACAATATTTTCTTGGTTCTGCTCACTTTATTATACCTCAGTTCATACATGTCTTTCCAGGCCTTTCTGAAGTCATCCTGCTTATTTCTTATAGCACAATAATATTCCATCACCAGGGGCAGCTAGGTGATACAGTGGATAGAGCACTGGTCCCGGAGTCAGGAAGACCTGAGTTCAAATCCGGCCTCAGACACTTGACACATACTAGCCGTGTGACCCTGGGCAAGTCACTTAACCTCAATTGCCTCCTCCTTCCCCCCCCAATAATATTCCATCACCATCATATACCACAGTTTGTTTAGCCATTGCCCAATTGATGGTCATCCCTCTGATTTCCAATTCTTAGCCACCAGAAAAAGAGCTGCTAGAAATATTTTTGTATAAATTTTTCTCTTTTTGGGGATGTCTTTGGAATATAAACCTAGCGGTGGCATTGCTGGATCAAAGGGTATGCACAGTTCTATAGCCCTTTGGGCATAGTTCCAATTTGCTCTCCAGAATGGTTGGATCTTTTCACAACTTCACCAACAGTGAATTAAGGTCCCATCTTTCCCACATCCCCTTCAACATCCAATATTTTCCATTTTTGTTATATTTGCCACTCTGACAGCTGTGAGGTGATACGTCAGAATTGTTTTAATTTACATTTCTCTGATCAATAATGTCAAGTTTTGTTTTTGACAGATACTGCTATCTGTTCTTGAGAATGGAGAGAAAAGTTGAAGAGCTAATTCTGATCTGTATCACTGTAGAGACATAATGAACTGTCCTGTCGCTATCACTGTATTTATTTAAATGCGTTCTTTACATAGATGAAATCACAGATCAGGTTAAAAAAAAAAAAAGGATTGCTTTTCCTACTATCTGCTCCACTTTCTGTGTTATGGGAGCTCCTATTAGAAATGGCTGCTAGTTCTACCTCATCCTGCTTTGCTGATTTCATTCCTCCTGTGCTTTCTTGAGTTAGCTAATTTGCATGGCTCAGTCCTGTGGCCCCTGAGAAGGATGGTGAATAGGAGGAGAATGGGAAAAGAAAGTGGAGGAGTACTTCCAAAACTCAAAGCTCAGTGGGAGATATTGGAAAATGGGAAGCAGAAGCTTCCCACTCAAGAATTGGAGTGACAGAATAGGGCACAAGGAACAAATTCTCCATAGACTTCTGTAATAGAAAATAGAGATTCCCTTTGGAAAAGAACAAGTAGAAAGTGGTTCTTTAGCATGCAAAAAGTTCCTCTGTTTATACAGTGAAACTTGGGTTAAAGAGCCATTATAAGTCTCTGGATGTGAGGAGTTGGGATAATATCAAACTCTTACTTAATTCATTTGCTTCCAAGCTGGCAGATTCTCTTGGAGCAACTTTGAGAGAAAATTTGTGGCCCAGCATTTTAAAAAATCCTCAAGTTGCTCTCTTCTAGTGTTGTTGGTGGTTGGGGGAGCTACAACATTGTTAAGTCTCTGATGCCCACTTGCTTGAAAAAGAACAATTACATTTATTGGTGAGCTTTTGACCTTGCCTCTTGTTGAACCCTTGCCTAAGATAGTACTGTCAATCAACCAGCAGGACAGGTTTTCACTATGGTTCAGTTGAAAGGTAATCTCGTTATTGTCTATGTATATGGCAGATTATAGGTTCTTTCAGAGTTATCTACTGTGTAAATAAAACTTGTTATATTTTGATGCCTTGTGAACCCAAGTAAAGGAACCTGATGCCCCCTTTAGGGGTGGAGTTCCATACTTACATTCCCAACTCAGTGGATACAAATGAGTTAGATAGTGAAGTTGCTAGCTTACTTCAGGGTAGGAAAAACAATCCTGAGAAGCGACTGGTTTTCTTTTTCTTTTTTTTTTGTAGGACAGTGAGGGTTAAGTGACGTGCCCAGGGTCACACAGCTAGTAAGTGTCAGGTGTCTGAGCCTGGATTTGAACTTAGGTTGACCTGAATCCAGGACCAGTGCTTTATCCACTGTGTCAGTAGCAAGTGGTTTCAAAGTGACCCAGGTCCTTCATATCAAGAAAGAACCCTTGACACAAAGGTTACATAATTATTTGACCCCATTGCTAATGCTATCACGTTCTTTTTCATATAACACTGCACTGAGGGGGTGGCTCTATTTTTTCCTGAAGTTTCCAATTTTATTTGGAAATAGAAGTTTGTATAAAATGATCATAGGAGTATATACATCAGAAGAGAATATCAGTTCCTTTGAAGAGTGTAAGCTGCTTGAAGGTAGAGGGAGTTTTTTGGTTTTGCCTTTGTATCTGTAGCACCTTTACAAAGGACCTATAAAAGGAATGGAAACGAAGAATACTTGGAAGGACCAAGCTGCATCTATTGATGCAGTGCATTTGCACATACTAGAGACATAGCATGAAAATTTTTTATTTCAAAGTAAAATGATAATGGCTAGTCTTAATTGTATTTAAAGTGCATTTGCACAAATAGGAAAGATTATAGTCAACTTAAAAAATTCTTGCAACTAGGTGGCATAGTAGATAGAGTGCTGGGCATAGAGTCAGAAAGATCTGAGTTAAATTTCTGGCCTCAGATACTCACTGTGTGACCCTGGGCAAATCACTTGATCTCTGCCTGCCTCAGTTTCTTCTGTAAAATGCGGATGGTAATAGTCCCAAGCCCCTAGGGTTGTTGTGAAGATCAAATTAAAATATTTGTAAAGCATTTTGCATAGTGCCTGACGCAGAGTAAGTGCTATATAAAGGCTAGTTATTATTATTATTAATTATTATTATATGGACATAATTGATGTGCCTTCCTTGAATAAGTGCTTGCTGAATTGAATTGATTGTTTTTATGAACATAAAAACAGCTAGGTGGTGGAGTTGATAGATTGCCATGCCTGGAGTCAGGAAGACTCATCTTTGTGAATTAAAATCCAGCTTCAGACACTTACTAGCAGTATGATACTGGGCAAGTCACTTAACTCTTTTTGCCTCAATTTCCTCATCTCTCAAATGAGCTGGAGAATGAAATGGCAAACCATTCCAGTATTTTTTGCCAAGAAAACCCCAAATGGGGTCATGAAGAGTGACATTTTCATTGCTGGAAATGACATGTTTGTATGAATATGGATTCATTTTGGAAGCATTGTTTCATATTTGATTACCTTTATGCATTTGACTTGCTCAAAATACCATTCTCCCTTTAGTTACATCATTTTGTCAACCATCTTTTTGAGGGTTAATTGTTCAGCAAATCCTTCAAAATAAAATAAATGTTTCTTTGGAAGAGAACTTTTTCTCTTGATTGCAAGATACTGAAATGATACTCTGTGCAGATGGCTATGGTAATGACTATTATTTGATGATGATGAGAAGGCATTTGTTTGTCCTTTAATTAGAGACACAACTGGTGTAATTGCAAAGCTCCAATACCAAATGAAGTGGAGATCTGGCAACATTCCGGTCAATTGGTACTCAATGATAGCCAACCCAAGTCATCTAATTCCAAAGTTTGATTCCTCTTTTGAAACTGAATGAGTGCCTGCTTGATTATGATTAGAACAGGGTGACTGACTCAGAAACAAAATCCCACCAAGAAAGAGTATACCAATAAGACCCTGATTTATTTTTTAGAGAATGGTACTCTGGTGCTAATTATGTTTATAATATTTTATTTATGATCAGCACTTCCAGTGATTCTTTTTTACTGGAAAGGGGCCACTTTATAAATCATTTTGTGCCTCCTTTCTTAGTAAAGCAAAGAAATAACTGTCATAATTGCTCAGTTGGTCCTAGTAAATGGTAGATGAGCCTCTTAGAAATGATGTGATAAATATTTCAACAACCTACAGGCTCAATGCACTGCTTGAGAAAGTTGTAGTCATTGGCCCCATTCATCACTGAAGTAGCAATACTGACAGCTATCTGCTGAGATTCATTAGGAAATAACTGACTGGGAAGAAGGGAGCTAGTAGCAGCACAATCACACATGAAAGAAGTTTCCAAGCTTGTGTTGCCATGTTTTATTCACAACATTTAATGACAGAGAAAGAGACTTGTAATTGGAGTCACTTTTAACACCAACTCTAGGGGATTTTTTTTTAACACCAACTCTAGGGGATTTTTTTTTTTTGCAGGGCAATGGGGGTTAAGTGACTTGCCCAGGGTCACACAGCTAGTAAGTGTCAAGTGTCTGAGGCCGGATTTGAACTCAGGTACTCCTGAATCCAGGGCTGGTGCTTTTATCCATTGCGCTACCTAGCCGCCCCTGATAGTTTGGTTTTTTTTTTTTAATTAACAAAAGAGGAGAATCTACAAAAAAAATACCTCAAAACCCAAATGAATACATTTCAGCCATCTCCTAAGAAGAAATTATTATTATTGAGCTCCATGTACTTGAGAATCTCATTAATTTATACCCTCATTGATTAGGCATTTATCTTTATTTAATTCAATTGAATTTTATTTTTGTGTTATGTATAAAAAAGGATTTACTAAGCAATGTAATTTTATAAAACTTTGTAAAACAACACAGGAAATTAAAAAAAAAATTCTAATGCTTTCATTGACCTACAATCTCATTGATGAGCATCTCTGCCAATGCTGATAATCACAATTCATTCTTGCCAATCCTACCTCTGTGATGGTTGACTATATCCTTATGGTCACCACAGGAAATCTCTTGTTTTCCTTTGCCATAACAGGAATAGCAATGGAGCATAAGAGCTATGTAAATGTCTATCCCTTATTCTTGCCACATGGCCTGCCCACCTACTGTTTTTACATATTGATTTGATGGCATCCTTTAAAGTATGTAAGATGAAAAATAAACCCACAATGTTTTTTCCTGACATTTCAAAATGATTCATTTTGTTACAATGATATACTAATTTGAATAATTCTTATCTGTTTATTAAATCAGGCCCCCAAATGAAAGTGCTATGACAACATTTTGAAAAAAGCTATTCTAATTCAGCTTTTCAAAATTTTAGCCTGATCACCATCCAAATACATCAAAATTAGTGAAGTTTTGCTGCTCACAGCAAAAGTTACCTTGGAAACAATAGGCATCTGGCTCTGGTACAAAACTGGCATTTTGAGGACAAGTGGTAACTTTCAAGCTATAAATCAGCCTGTGTACTATGTAAGGAAAGGCAAATGAATAATGGCATACATCTAATGTGTTTGTATAGCTCAAGTGGCAATGAAAATTAGAAAACCATGACAACAGATGTAGGACACCATGATGAAAAATGGTATATTATATTTGGTAAAGATGGGTTGAAAAGGTAACATGTACAAAGTGATTGAAATGTTCACTGACAGTCCTATGCAATCTTATACCTTTTCTTTCTGGTATTATTAAAGGAGAGCACAAACAGCAGCCAAAGTTAAAAAGCTGTCTTGTTTCTTTTACTGCAATCCCTATTTTTCTATGAATTCTCAACCCTACTGCAAACTAAAATGATAAAGGAATGAGTGTGCTAATGTAAAGCCTTTACCAGGAGCCCCCAGACATCCTTTCAAGTGAAGGTGACAAAAATAGCATTGTACCTAGAACATAATATGTTTCTCAAAGGGACTAATGGAGCCAGAATTTTCCAGAATGAAAGTCATAACGTGGTCTGTACATTAAGTAGTTCATGGGAATAAATTGTTACTTTAATTCACTAAGGGATAATAACCATAGAGCTCACATCGAGTCATAGAATTTTAGAGCAAAAAGAGGTCTCAGGGATAATTTTATCTGATCTCTTGATTTTACATACATAAGATATTATTCCATTAAGGCATTGTTTCTTTCATATGGAGCAGTTTAGTTCTGAAAGTAGAGGAAAATATACATTTGAGTAAAGAAAAAAGATTTAAATAATTTGTCAAAGAATGAAAGATATTGCTTCTATCAGAAATGAACATTTTGATATCTGAAAGGAGCAGGAAAAGAACTTTGGTTCAATAAAGACTATTAAAATATACATAAACAGGGGCAGCTAGGTGGTGCAGTGGATAGAGCACCAGCCCTGGAGTTCAAAATCCGGCCTCAGACACTTAACACTTACTAGTTGTGTGACCCTAGGCAAGTCACTTAACCCCAATTGCCCTGCACCCCCCCCCAAAATAAATATACACAAACAAATTTACACAAAGTTTTTAGATGGAATTTGAAAAATTGTAGACAGAAAATCAACTGTGTTATAAATATAAAGATTTAAATCACCATGTGAATAATATAGAATGATGTTTCATTTGTCTATGAGTAGTCTGATAGTTTAAAGGAGACAGAAAAAGAAATTGGAACAGAGAAAGAAATTTTACTCATTAAAAACTGGAAAACTATGAGTATGAAAAACAATTTCAAGAAAACAGAATAAGATCTTAGACTTTTAGAGAATTATGGTCCCACAGATTATTTGCATGTAAAAGTATTAAGATTTAAGAAGCTAAATCTAAAAAAAAAAAGAAATCGTGTAACTATTTGGAAACTGAGGTATTCAGACTGAGATTGAATAAAAATTGTTAATTTCACAGGAGAAATTTGACTACTTGTTACCTTTTAAGTGAAAGAAAGTTGACTGAATGCCTAAAAGCCCTGATTTAAACCATTGAGAGAGACAGGCAGAAGCCAATAAGAGAACCTGGCAAATTAAGGTTGTAGGGGATGTGGAAAAGTAGCTTTTTACAAACTCTGTGTAAGAAGTAGCTGGAGCAGTCGAAGGCTTTGGCTACCTAATTTCTGATTAGTTGGAA
The DNA here is from genome assembly GCF_019393635.1 of Dromiciops gliroides. Lineage (NCBI taxonomy): Eukaryota > Metazoa > Chordata > Mammalia > Microbiotheria > Microbiotheriidae > Dromiciops > Dromiciops gliroides. Next base: position 554,508,189 of record NC_057861.1, read on the forward strand.
AGAAGCTCAACTTCACTGGACAATAGCTTCAATGCCAAGTATTGCTTTTTTAATACACCTAGAGATTAAGAAAGAAGAAACTTCTTAGAACTGTTGTTACTCTTTGCTGTTCCCTCTAATTTGAGTGGGAAAGCAGAAATGGGAAAGACAAACTATACAGCTTCTTTATCATATAGGAAAAGATGCTGAAAGTGATTTAATTAAATGATGCTGAATCTTGTCAAGTAAAGAGCTGACCAGCCTGGTTCACCTTTCTCATTGATTGAACCTAAGCTATTTTCTGTGAGCTTTGTTCTAACTGGACAGTGCAGCATCTTGTTGACTGAAGAGCTACCTAGGCTTGCTGAATTAGTTGTTTTGTTATGTTCTCTTTTGCTAAAATTTGAATGGAAAACAATATCACAGAATCACAAAGTGATTGCTTGCTGGTTTGGTCTAGAGTACCAAGAAATAGCCAGCCTAATGATCTTTGCACTTCTCTGGCTTAAAAGGAATTGCTATGCAAATTATGAGATAATACTTTAAAAACTATCTTTTAAGGGTAATTATAGGTTGAAAAGGCTTATAAAATGCTATATCCATTAAAAAATAGTAGTGGATTTGCTAGTCAGAAGGTGGTAAAGCCTAGCAAGTTAGCAGAGAAGTGACTTCATATGGTACAGATGTTCCAGAATGCACCAGTGATATTAAATCCTTCAGTACAGAGTTGTGAGTTATCTTGAACACATGGCTTCCTCTCTAATGTGTTTCCCTTCCAGGTTTCTGTAAATGTGTGCGCAATCTCCCTCACAGATACCAAATACAGAAGCACAGGTGTGATCTTGTACAGAGAGGGTGTGATCCAGGTTTATGTGTAGATTGTGAAATAATTATTACTATAGTTGCTTTAATATAGGAGTAATTGTGATATTATTATTACTTCTGCCTTATTTCTAAGTAAACAGTTATGATAAAGATCTAAAAGTATCATCATTGGGAGTGGCTAGTTTGTGTAAATGGAGATGCAATGATGGGGGATCAAGAGTTAAAGTTATGGGAAGGGGGGCATCTATTTCCCCCCCAACAGAGTTACCCTCAGGACCCTAAGAAAGTTTGAAGTGTAACCGTATTTTTGTTTTGTTTTGATGGGTCAATGAGAGTTAAGTGACTTGCTCACGGTCACACAGCTAGTAAGTGTCAAGTGTCTGAGGCTGGATTTGAACTCAGGTCCTCCTGAATCCAGGGCCAGTACTTTATCCACTGTGGCACCTAGCTGCCCCCAGAAGTATAACTGTATTTTGATGGTATTTCTCTGGAAACCTATACCTCCCAGTGTGAGGAAGGCTAGAGTAAGCAAGTCAGCACAGAATGTAAGTAGGCATCTACACACCAGTGTTAGAAATATATGGCACTATGAAGTAGTTGTCTACTCCACTCAGGTATTAAACACGTAAGGAGGATAGTGACATGTAAAGTTGTGAAATGCAGAGTAAAAGTCTCCAGAGTTAAATGCCTTCTTTCATTTGATTGAAGCTCCACTGTACTTTGTATGACCCTGATGCTAGCTTCCAATAACATAAAAGAAACTGTAAGGATGTGTTTATTCTACTGTAGTTAATGAATGAGCTGAGAGAGTTGCTGCTGACAGGGAGGAAGGTTGTAAAAAAGAACCCCAGGGGACTCTAGTGAGACAGCCCAGGTCAAAACATATATTGGGCCAATCCACACATTTTTGGTCCTTTTGTTAGTCAAAACCACACCATGCCTAACAAACACAGAAAGGATTCCTTCAGGTCAAAATATTTCTTTTTGACAATCACTTTCTTCTCTTGCTTCTAATCCAAACTTTATACCACTGCTTCATTATCTTCCTAAAGTGTGGCTTTTATGATGTAAAGTATTTATTCAAAAAACCTCAATGGCTCTTTTTCCGGGGGGAGTTTTAGTCCCCTTCCTAACTTCCACAGAAAGCAAAGAATTGATAACAGAAAAAATTAATTATTAGTGTATTAAGAATGTGTTAAAATCAGATAATACTTTTATGTGTATGAATACTTTTCTGAGCAAATCAGAAGGGGTGTCCCTGTTCATTGACATAAGATGGGCATGTCTATTCTTTAAATTATTGTTCAGGAGGAAGTACAGTTAAGTCTAGGCTGGCAGTCTGAAATAGAGAAAGAACCTGGCCCTTGAGAGAGAATTGATTGCTCTTTGCCAGGAGGAGGAAGAGGGGATTTCTTTCACTTTGCTATCTCATTGGCCATGCTGCTTTGCAGCAAATCTCTCCTACCAGTAGGAGACACATAAGCTACTAAGAAGAAGAGACATGGGGCAGCTAGGTGGTGCAGTGGATAGAGCACCGGCCCTGGAGTCAGGAGTACCTGAGTTCAAATCTGACCTCAGACACTTAACACTTACTAGCTGTGTGACCCTGGGCAAGTCACTTAACTCCAATTGCCTCACCAAAAGAAAAAAAAAAGAAGAAGAGACATAAATTCTAGACATACTGGGATACAGAGGTACAAACTTAAGGTTGGAAACAATTTCAAGGAATGGGATCTTTACTAGGAGAAAAGAAACTGAAGAGAGATAGAGTTTTGGTAATTGAGGTTCAAACTGTGGAGTCATAGGTGACTCCAGGAGCCAAGATGAGCAAGTCATTCAGCAGAGATGCTTCACTCATGGAGGAGACTCTAGCACATCAGGGATGTGCTGTACTGAAGCTATGAATAGTTTTGGCCACATGTATTCCTTACATGTGAATGTGACTACTATTGTACTCTAACATCTGTCTTCACAAAGCTTACCAACTTGTAGGGGAGATGGCACATGGACACAATACTCATAATATGAAAGGGCAAAAAGGGAAAGGGGAGGGAAATGATCATTTATTAAGTACCTGCTATGTGCCAGGCACTATGCTAAGAACCTTTCAAATATTCTCTCAATGAATTCTCACAGCAACCCTGAGAAGTAGGTGCTATTATTATCTCTATTTTACAGAAAAAGAAGCTGGGGAAGAACTTAAGTAGGTTTATGTCTATTTTTCTCATGAAACTGCACATTTGTGGGAGAGTATACCTCATGTGTTTTGGGGGAGATATTTTACAGCTTTTATTCTTATTATACCATCTTAGTAAATGCCTTTGTTAAGAATTAGTTGTTTCTACTGACTTATTATTAATGTGAGACATACTTCACATTAATGTGGGGGCCCCTACACAGAGGGTTACCCAAACAATTGAAGTCATGCCTACTGGGAAACAACCTGTAAACATGTGAGTCTTGAGTTGGGGCAGGCTCTTCAGGAAGGGTAATATATATATTTTAATTTGGGGGAGGCGGGGCAATGAGGGTTAAGTGACTTTCCCAGGGCCACACAGCTAGTAAGTGTTAAGTGCCTGAGGCCAGATTTGAACTCAGGTCCTCCTGAATCCAGGGCTGGTGCCTTATCCACTGCACCACCTAGCTGCCCCCATATATTTATTTTATAATGATAAATTGAATAAAGTCACTGGATAAATCAAATCATGTAACCATTCTGAACTTCTATTTTCTCAACTGTAAAATAATGGAGTTGGACAAAATGGTCTCTGGGGTTCTATCTAACTCTTGATCTCTGATTCTATGAACCTAAATTCAAATTCCTTCAGTGTTCAAATCCAACCTCAGACACTTACTATCTATGTCATTCTGGGCAAGTCACTTAAGTTCTTCCTCAGCTTCTTTTTCTGTAAAATAGAGATAATAATAGCACCTACTTCTCAGGGTTGTTGTGAGAATTCATTGAGAGAATATTTGAAAGGTTCTTAGCATAGTGCCTGGCACATAGCAGGTACTTAATAAATGATCATTTCCCTCCCCTTTCCTTTTTTGCCCTTTCATATTATGAGGATTGTGTCCATGAGCCATCTCCCCTACAAGTTGGTAAGCTTTGTGAAGACAGATGTTATATCTTTTGCATCTTTGCAATTTTCCACAGTGCCCAGATCCTTGGAGAGATTTTATCAGGGGAAGGTGTCAGAGAAGGGCACAATATGGTGACAAAAGGAACAGTACTGGAGGAATTCTCTGACTCCTGCAAATTCCCACTTTTAGTCTCACTTCATCAGAGTCTCTTCTAAGACCTTGTCTCACTCTCCAAACTTCCCATAATAAAGTCATCCAATAAATATTTGTTGAACCACTGTGAAGGAATGAACCATGGTCTATGATCTATCTATGTATCTATCTGTCTATGTATGTATGTATGTATCTATCCATTCATCTATCTATCTATCTATCTATCTATCTATCTATCTATCTATCTATCTATCTATCTATCTATCTATCTATCTTACATATATCTATATCTACCATAGACCAATGTTCATTTATACATATATATATATATATATATACACACACACACACATATATCTGCATGCATACAATAAGGTCACAGAAGTGGCAGAAATAACTACTTGGAAATAATCATCTAGTTTATCTCAGCATAATGAAATATGTACGAAGGTAGCAGCTACCATTTCTGCCAAATCTGATAATTTTGGATTTCCTATAAACACATGCCCAAAGATAAGGTGTAGAGCAGAATGCTGACTTTATGGCACTGATTCATGATTGCCTGTTCCCTTTTGATGTTCTCTATTCCCCCAAGCCCTAAGGTACTCAATCATTGAGTATATGAGTGACTTAGCTGGGATATGTGGACAGAACAGATCCTTGGAGAGATTTTATCGGGGAAGGTGTCAGAGAAGGGCACAATATGGTGACAAAAGGAACAGTACTGGAGAAATTCTCTGACTGCTGCAAATTCCCATTTTTAGTCTCACTTCATCAGAGTCTCTTCTAAGACCTTGTCTCACTCCTTTTTATTTTTATTTTATTTTTGCAGGGCAATGAGGGTTAAGTGACTTGCCCAGGGTCACACAGCTAGTAAGTGTCAACTGTCTGAGGTTGGATTTGAACTCAGGTCCTCCTGAATCCAGGGCCAGTGTTTTATCCACTGTACTACCTAGCTGCCCCTTGTCTCACTCCTAAACTCACTCTATGATAGGAGCTGTAACATAGAGGCTAGTCTTAGGATCAAAGGATCCATACATGCTGTGTGTATTATATCCTGTAGCTTTACTATGCTGGCAGATCGAAGCCAAAGCAGAAGTGTTGGGGAACTTTTCAACAGAATTACACAAGTGCTTCTTCTAGCCCTTCTATTCAGTTGCATCATTTCCCCTAGCATGCTACCAAAAAAAAGCTTTGTGCCAGAGTAGATAATACAATGCAGTTGAATTGTCAACAAGCATTTATTAAGCACTTCCTATATGCCACACACTGTGCCAAGTTTAAAGGTTACAAAAAAAGGCAAAAAGATCATCCTTGCCCTCCAGGAGCCCACATTCTAATAGAAGAAACAGAATGCAAACAACTCTGTACATCCAAGATATATAAAGAGTGCTGAATCTGTCATCAGAGGAGATGGGTCCCAATCCTGGTTCTACTACTTGTCATATGTGTGACCTTCAGAAAGTTATTTAATCTCCCAGTTTCCTGAGGGTTGGATAAGACAATGTGTAAGTTCCTTCAATCTTTAAGGTAGATTTGATGATTGCTGCAATGGGTTCCTTTTTGTAGCTTCCTGTACTTATCTGCTGATTCTCCTGTTTTCATGGATTGTAGGTATAAAATACATGAAGTACTGAACAAAACACAGTGAATGTTAACCTTTCTACTTTAGATATATACCTTTGCTTTAAAATTTGGAAAGAGGCTTAAGAGTTAAATCTTCAGGGGCAGCTAGGTGGTACAGTGGATAGAACACCAGCCTTGGATTCAGGAAGACCTGAGTTCAAATCCAGCCTCAGACACTTGACACTTACTAGCAAGTCACTTAACCCTCATTGCTCCATTCCCCCCTCCTCAAAAGAGTTAAATCCTCTATTTAGGCCAAGTGACAGACAATGAACTTTTTGGGAGGGATTCTCCTTGCAGACTCTTGCCTTCCTAAGCCACGAGGCACCTGTCCAAACTTCTAAGGGACTCTAGAAATATGTTTAATGACCATCTGAAATACTCTTAGTTCTGACAATGTATCAATAATGGAGTCCTGGAGACCTCTGCCCATTTCTACATCATAACCTTATGAAGTTAGACATGAGGTAAGCCAGCAATCCCTTCCCCATTTCTTGTTTTGCCTTCATTCTTTGCACCCTCAACCACCTGTAATGTTCAGATTTTCCTATGTAGATTTGGGAATGGAGGCAACAAATGACTACCTCTTCTCCCTCCAGATAAGATACTAAACAATTCAAAGCAAGATCTAGAATGTCATTTTTGTTCATAGGGTGTGGTTCATGTTTCTGATGTGGTTGCTAAGTTACCAAAAATCAACCATTTAGAAAATATTTGCTGCTAACTGGGAGATATTGATAGGAAAACCTGATCATCGCTCTCAGAAGCAAACTTCAGAACCCTGATACTAAGACCTTTCTCATAGTTTCTCTTTCTAGCCTCTAGCAAAATGTTTCTGCAGAAGGAATATACTTCTGATAACAAAAATGGGGGTGATAAAACCAAACTGAGTAAAAGAATAAAAAAAAAAGTAAAATAATGAAAAAAAATTTAAATACCCTCAAAGACATGTAAATTCTAATTTTATCCACATTGATCCTCCAGATTTAAAAGTGACAAGTCAGGAGACAGTGACCCTTAAGTGCACTTTAAAGCTTCCACATTCACACATGGCTAGGGTTCAATGAAGCATAGACATGTGTTTTTTTCACTTTGTAAATGCTGGAGCATTAACAAAGTCAATAGTGAATAAAAAATAGGCCTTTGTAGGAGACCAGTGAAAGAACTGTGTTGGGTTGGGGATTGCCTACAGGCCTGTAGCAAGGAGAGTCAATGTGCATGATGCTTAATGCAGGACTTTTCTTCATCTACAGAACAATACAAATTAAACTGCCTATGGTCTCATTAAATTAAGAAATTAAAGCCAAATACCAACCTGGTATTTGCATGTATGCCTTAAGTGCCATAGTTTAAACTCATTGAGTGAAAAATTCAATTGCACAATTTGAAAGTACACATCCAGGCTATATTTTGTTTCATTTTCCTTGAAAATGCCAGCCTAAGGAATCCAGATACAAAAAGCTAAATGTCTTCATAATATTGTGTTTTTATATGGTTAGAGAAGCAGCAAGGCATAGTACCTAGAGTATTGGACCTGCCATCAGGAAGATCTGGGTTCAAACTCTACCTTGGACACATACTAGCTCTCTCAGTCCTTCTGTGCCCCAGTTTCCTCATCTGTACAATGAGAAGGGAGAGTGTTAGACTCAGCCTCTAAGGTCCCTTTCATCTATAAATCTGTGAAAAAGAATTAATCCTATGAAAGGCAAAAGTTAGAGGACTCATAACTATCATAGTTTCTTTTCACTATTTAGTTATTAATGCATATATCTGCATTTTGATGGAAAATGAGATTCCCCCCCCCTCTGTTGTTTATAATCAGTCTAATTAAATGGTCCTTTTTTGACTTGGATTTTAACTTGTGGTTTGTACATGGCACAATATGTATTCGATTTCAGTTGTTATTCAGTCCTAATTTTTCGTGACCCTATTTGGTATTTTCTTGACAAAGATACTAGAGGAGATTGCCTTTTTCTTCTTTAGCTCATTATAGAGATGAAGAAACTGAGGCCAACAGGGTTAAATGACTTGCCCAGGGTCATACAGCTAGTAAGTATCTGATGCCAGATTTGAACTCAGGGAGATTTCTTGATTCCAGCACTCTATCCACTGTGCCACCTAGAAGACAAATGCATTCATTAGCAAAGCATAAAGCAGTCTTTCCCCATTCCAGCCCTCCCCTACCCCCCCACAGTTGACAACCAGTGTTGCATAATAGATTGGATACTGGCCTTGGACTCAGGAAGATCTGGTTTCTATTCCTATATTATGCAGTCTAACACATGCTAGCTAGATGACCATGAATAAGTCATATCATTTCAATGCCCCATGGTAACTCTATAAAACTAAGTTATAGACAGTTGCTGATCTGCATTGGCAGGAGTTTCTCTACCTGGTATTCACTAGGCTAGTGAAATCACAGTTCTAGACTCCCTCAAAAATGTTCCTGGGGTATCACATAAGTAGTAAATAGCAGAATAAAGATTCAAACACAGGTCCTTTTATGCCAGATGAAAGGTCATATCATACCGCTTAGGGGATTGAATTAGATAATCTGTGAGGTACATCCCATACACCTATAATCCTAAAATGTTTTTCATTTATAACATGTTCTAAGGGGTTGGGAAAGATTGAAGGCAAAAGGAGAAAGGGACAGCAGAGGATGAGATGGATGGATAATGTCATGGAGACAATGAGCATGAGCCTGTACAGACTTAGAGAGTATTATGGGGAAAGCATGTTGGGTCCTTAGGATTCTTCTGTAAAGAATTACACAGCATGTCCTAGTTAGGAATAAAAGTACAGTTTTATTTGATACAAGAGAAACTGGCCAGGAGGAGAGTTTAAAACTCTTTCCTCCCTGACTAGACTGGGGAGCACCCTTTTATAGGGCCAAGATGGTGTGATCACCCAAGTGAGGGTGAAATGTCCCTTGGAAGCAATCTGGTGGTGGGCAGTTGCTCTTTCCCCTCCTGGTGCAGCCATGCCTAACAGGATTACCTCATTGAGGGGGTGAGGGAGACTGGAATGAAGGGTGGTGGTCCTGGAGTTACCTCAGTCCAGATCCAGTGCTGCTTATCTCTCTGGGTTTGTCTGTCCTTTGGTTTAGTTTTAGTTTTTTTTTTTTTTTTGGTGAGGCAATTGGAGTTAAGTGACTTGCCCAGAATCACACAGCTAATAAGTGTTAAGTGTCTGAGGCCGGACTTGAACTCAGGTCCTCCTGACTCCAGGGTCGGTGCCACCTAGCTGCCCCCTTTGGTTTAGTTTTAAGGAGAAGGTTACTTGACCTCTCCAGACAACTTCTGGGGTAACTTGGGCTCATAATATTCCCATAACAAGAGATAGTGGAGGATAGAAGGGCCTGGTGTGCTATGGTCCATGGGGTCATGAAGAGTTGGACACTACCAAATGACTGAACAGCAACATCAACAAGTTTTCTGCACAATAATCTGGTAAAGTACCTAAGGAAAGCAATATCACTCCAAATTTAAAAATTAACAAGAGAGAGGAGAAAAATGAGGGTTCAATTCAAGTAAAATACATTTATTAAGGACCCAATATGCACTAGACACTGTGCTCAGCATTGGGGATACAAATCAGGCACTCAAGGCATTCACTGTCTAATGGTGGGGAGCATACAACATGTAAAAGACCATGTATAAATAAGATGTGGACAGGACAAATTGATGATATGTAATCAACAGAGGGAAATACCTAGCATTAAAGGAGGATCAGGAAAAGCTTCTCAAGTGTGAGGGAAAACAATCCCCTTCTCAATAATTCTTGGGAACTCAGCAGTGATGTGACAAAGGCTCATTTATTCCTTTTTGGTGAGAAGGAAGCACCCTAGTGTGCAGCTAGTGGGTGCAAAGAAAGGGGGCTCACAGGACCTGTTTTAAACCCTAGTCCCTAATGCAAATGGACCCTCCCCTTTTTCATCATTGGTCTGATTACTCAAGGATTACAATCTATGTGCAGAAACTAGCTAATCAGAATGCAGTATTCCCATCTCTAATCAGTTCTTCCTTATATGGGCATAACTCAGGAGCAGACCTTATTGAGACCAGGGCCCCTTGATTTTGTTAGCCAGAGGAGAGGAGGAGATCTGAGACTTTTTTCCTAAAAACAGGTCAGGAGGAGTAGGATTGATTCTTATATCCTCATTAAGAGGAGACAACTACCCATTTTCTCACATTAAGGAAAGTAGGATTTTAGCTGAACTTTGAAGGAAGTCACCAAATACTATAAGGGAGAGAATTCTAGGCATGGGGGATAGCCATCAAAAATGATTGGAATTGGGAGATGAAGACTCTTGTGTGAGGAAGCCTGTGTCATGGAATCTGAGTTTGTTTGGAGTGGGGGAAAAGGTCAGATGTAAGAAGTAAATGATTCACCTGTGGTCATATGAGTTAGTAAGTAAGATCCAGGAACTGAGCCTTGGTCCTTCAACTCTGGATTCTGTGCCTACCACCCTATCTATTTCTTCCTATAGTGGTTTGAAACTGGAACCCTGTCTTGTGAGTGATGATGGAATCCAAGCTTAGAATGCAAGTGTCTTGTTCTGGTTAGCTCACCATGCTGCCTCTCCTAAGAAATAGTACTCATTCTGAATGAGTTTATAATCCCATTTGGGAGATAAGGCATGCAGGTAACCAACAATACAGGATGCACTTAGCATGTAAATGCTAAATGTGGCTTGCAGTCAATAAGAGCTATAGGAGTTCAGAGGAAAGGAAGATTGCTTTTTTGATGGGCTGATGAAAGGAGGATTCTCTGAGTGTACAGTGTGCCAAAGTCTATTCATAGTAATTGTTTTTCTTGTTGTGTTGTTTAAGTCATGAGGCAATGTATTGAAATGGAAAGAACACTGGTTTCAGAACAAGATTATGCCACTTACTGGCTAGGATTTACCTGGGCAAGCCATTAACTTCTTTGAATTTTACTCTTCCTATCTATAAAATGGGTATGACCACACTTGTACTGCTTCCCTCAGAGGGTTGTGAAGAAAGGGCTTTGTGATCTTTAAAACTATAAGGAAGCATGTTGTTATTGATATCTTTCTCACAGGGTTATTATAAAGATCAAATGGGATAATATATGAAAAAATATTGTGGGTACTGGAAAGTGTTATAAAAATGTTAAGTGTTATTATATAGTGTTTTTCTTTAAAAGTAACCATTAGTTTGAGTATTTGTAGTGATACACATGAGCTATTCTTGGTTGTATCAATGAGAGGGGCAAAAATCCCTCAATTCAATACAAATTTTCTTTTTATTGTCAAAACATGAACAATAAAATCAGCCAACAGGGGCCCACAAGCAAGTTGGAAAATAAAATTTGTTATATTTCTTTATAAAGTTGCTCATCATTCAGTCTTACCCTTGCTGATAGTGTCAGCCCTGCTCATAAACCAGAACCTTTGCTCTCCATCTATTCTACTTCACTAGTACATTATTTTCTAGGCTTGAGTTAATTCCTTGTGTTGTGGCCACATTCTCCCAGTAACACTGTCCTTGTAGGAGAAGACTCAGAGAATCTGGGATTCCTGTACAGATCAGTGGGAGGAGAAGTAAATGTAGCAGAAATATTCTTCATTATATTTGTTCATATGTGAACATAACTTAATTGCTTCCTTTTTTGGTAAGGAAGTATAAAGAGGATGAATAAATAAAGTTTAACTTTTAAGACTCCCAAGCACTGGGGTACAATGAATGTGTTCATAGAGATGAAAGAAAATCAAGTGGGGAGTCCATTATCCAACTACTTCTGGCAGCTAACAATGTTTATTCAGAGAAAAGAGCATTTGGGCTGAATCATCTGTATTGGCTACCTATGATGATCACTTGTTCTGTCCTCAATGAAAACAAGTTTCTAGAATACAATATGTGAAGGCACACAGTTCCGATGAGTGTTTGTTGAATGAATGAATTAACAAGTAACCCAAGAAAAGCTGGAATCACTTTGGCCTATATTAGTTCCATCCTTCATCTTTTTGTTCCTAATTTTTAATGGGATGTGTATGTGTGAATACATGTATGTGTGTGTACATGAGAGCAACAGAGACAGAGAGCCAGCCAGCCAGCCAGCCAGCCAGCCAGCCAGCCAGCCAGCCAGCCAGACAGACACACACACACACACACACACACACACACACACACACACACAGAAACAGACAGAAAGAGAGAGAGAGAGGGAGAGAGAGAGAGAGAGAGAGAGTTACTTACTAAACTGGCATTATCTGATATTTTCCTGGAGAAGCCAGAAAATTCAAATTTTTTTTGCCCTTATATCTAGAGCAACTTTACCAGAGGCGCTGAGTTTTTGAGCATTTGGTACTTTGGGTTACCAGAAGAGGTTTATATTAACCTGAATGCATTATAAAAGGGATTCCAACTTTTATTGCTGGCAAAAATGCATAATAAAGGTAGAAATGTGAGGAGCATTCTGTTAGCTTTTGTTGACTACCTATCTAGTCTTGGTCCTGGCTCATGTGGTGGCTTAGAGTCCTCAGCTATGCACTAAAAGCTTTAATTTTGTTCTACAGGGAGAGGTTTGCTAGCCACTCCACCTCAGTAGAAGGTATCAGAGGAAAAACAGATGGCTCTGAAGAAACTAAAATCTAATAGATAGTAGTAGACCATGAGACTAGTGGAGACACTAGTGGAGATGATGCAACAGAGTGCAGAGTTCAGAGAACTTATTATTTCGAGACATATCCAATATGTGTAATTTAAGATAAATGATATCATCAGAGGAGATCTGAGTTGACCTGGTTCCCTATGTGCACTGGTTATAGATGTCTATAACACATATATCCTAGCCTCATGGGTTCCTGACACGTTCTTCCTAATGCATGTTACATGGGCACCCATGTTCACATATATGTATACTATATTTATATTTTCTGACCATATGTTCCATATGTATGTGCTTTCCACATACATCCCTTAGTCACTATTATTCTCCTCTGGTATAATCTTTCTCATTGGTGTGTGATAACCTGTGAAAGAATAATTTCCATTTGGGGATGGGGTTGGGTAGAATCTATCCTTGTTACTTTATTTGCTGTATTGTTTGGTTAAATGCCCCTTCTCTCTTTTTCCCCCATTTATTTAGAATTTTATTTTTCCCCCAAATTACATGTAAAAACAAATTTTGACATCAATTTAAAAAACTTTGTGTTCCAAATTCTCTTCCTCCCTCCCTCCCTCCTCACCCTTAAGAACTCAAACAATTCAATGTAAGTAATACATGTGTAGTCATGCAAAACATTTTCACATTAGTCAGGTTGTGAAAGAAAACAGATAAAAAAACTTTAGAAAAAGGAACTAGAAAATTATGCTTCAATCTGTATTCAGACACCATTTGTTCTTTCTCTGGAGATGGACTGCATTTTTCATAAGTCCTTTCAGAATTATCTTGGATCATTGTATTGCTGAAAATAGCTACAATATTGCTGTTACTTTGTATATAGTACATTTCACTTTGCGTCAGCTCATGTAAGTCTTTCCAAGTTTTTTCTGAGAGCATCTTGCTCATCATTTCTTATAGCACAATAGTGTTCTATCATGATCTCATCCCATAATTTGTTCAGCCATTCCCCAATTGATGGAAATGACCCTTCTCTTAAATTAATATGTTCTGTTTGGAAGATAAAAGTGAACACATTGATGGGGATTCACGAGCTACTGATTTACATGGATGCTGACACAAAGTATCTCAAAGTTGTGATAGCTTTTCTAGAGTCTTGCATGTGAAAGGGGATCTGGTGGCTTACATGCAATGTAAATGCAAAAGGAAAGCAATTTGCAACATGTATAAATAGCAAAAGCTATTCCATGTGACCATGGACCAATGCTAACAATAACTGAATTAATACTGAAAATTATTGAATTACACTCCCTAAGGGATTAAAAGCAGCTAGTCATCAGCTATAGCTCTGCTACTGCTTCATGGACCTGTGGACTATATGGATAGAAAGTATGTGATGGAGATGGGTTTTCAGTTATTATCACCCCTGCAGTCTGGCTCTAAAAATCTCGTTTCGTCCAGCTCCTGATCTTCCTTCTTCTTTCTACCAATTCACTTTCATCAATCTTTATTATCTGTCATGCCCAAAGGTGGCAGCCCTGCCCTCTAGGGATATTTCTTTATTCTATAGTCATTCAAGGCATGAGTACAGATAACCAAGGAACTTGACAAGTCTTTTGGGAGATGTTCCTGATAGAGAACATGCTTTGTCTGTTTCTCAGGAAATATCCTCTACAAAAGGTATGTGAACCAGAGCAGGGAATTATGCTCTGTCAATGCAAGGGGTTACCAACATACATTTTGAATGTGATAGCTGCTTAAAGTTAACCAACAAAATCCTGATGTGAACATGGTAGAGTAAAGAGGGACACCACAGGACAAGGCTGGTACTTTAGAGAAAAGTCTACAAAGTATTAATCCTTCCTCAGAGGATTTGATTGTGAATAAACCTTCTCTTGCATGTTCCACTCTGTTCTTTCCTTAATATCCAAGGAAGTGCTATCTATGAGTTGCTTGGGTATGGAGAAAAGAGAAATTACCTTGTATCTCTCTTATTTTTTTTTTCCTTTCCCCCTTCAAGTTATGCTATAATTCAGTGTTTGGTCCTTGGCTGAGCTAGGATATACTGCATAATGAAGTGGAAAGAATGTTTTATTAAGTGATTGCACATATATAACCTATATTAGATTGCTTTCTTTCTTGGGGAGGAGGGAGGGAAGGGAAGGTGGGAGAAAAATTTGGAACTGAAAATCCTATGAAAACAAATGTTGAAAACTATCCTTATAAGTAGCTGGAAAATAATAAAATACTGAACAAGAAAAAAAAAAGAATGTTTTATTAAGAGTAAGGAAACCTGGGTTCAGATCCTTGCTCCAATACTTACTATTCCATGTGACCATGGACAAATCATTTGACTTCTCTGAACATTAATGTTCTCTTATGTAAAGTGGAGATAATAATATTTGGATTATCTACCCCCCCCCAGGGCTTCCAGGAGGAAAATGCTCTATGTACTTCAGAGATATAGCTATCAATATGAAATTATTATGACATAACAAGTACTTGTATATTTATCTTTTCTCATTTGAGTAAATGAAGGCAATGCAATGGTTATCCCATACGATCTCATGGTGAGGGGTTGGTACCTAGAATAGAAAATAAGACAATGAATGAGTTGAGAGGTACTTGCAGTGGGAGAGTAAAAACAGTCAAAAGAGAAGGTTTTAGGTCTTTCTTCCTCTTTCCCTCTTCCCCACCCTATCTGTGTGCAGGAGAGATGGGACTGATAGACTAGAGAACTCTAGAGACTATCAACACCACTAAAGAAAGTGACAGAATAAGTGCTATATAGAGGGTTAGTTATGAGGATTACTAAGAAGGTGTGTGTGTGTGTGTGTGTGTGTGTGTGTGTGTGAAAGAGAGAAAGAGAGAGAAAGTAGGAGAGAGAAAAGGGCTAAGGGGAAAGGGAGAGAAGATGGGGAAAGAAGCAGACTCTTATCCTGTTTGAGTGCAGGGAGCAGCAGACTAAAATAGGAACTGTGGGAGAGAAGAGATTCTATGAGAAAAACTCTCATGCCCAGGAACTGTACGAGACTCTAAGGATTTATAAAAATCTCTGTAATTAATAAATTAATAGCAATATCTAACATTTACAAAGTGCTTTAAGGTTTGCCAAAGGCCTTCAATATATTTTTATTCTATGATTTCTATTTGACTTTCCTCATTTAATAAAGCATTCTGTAATGCTGTGAATTGTGAGCTTGTAAGTGGAAAATAGGTTTCAGAGTAGAGTACTAAGGGGTACTGTGTATACATTTCCCCATATTTCCTTAATGTATTGTACAAGTCAAGGGAGTAAAATAATTTCTGAAAGCATATCTTAGTCCTTTGGATCATGAGAAAAATCTCTGTTATAAGGGTTACAATAGAAGTAATTTATTATTCTCTCTCTCTCTTGCTTTATAGTGAAGATTTTCAAAAACTAGTGATTAAGTTCCATTGAATTAAAGTTCACTGTATGTAATCCTTGTCACAAAGCCCACTGGTATGGACTCTCTCCTAGTTGGTGGAGATGAAGACCCTGCCCTACATTAGAGATGGAAGAGCTCCAGCCTTCTTTAGCCCCCTTTGGGGTTTTAAGTTTTATGTCTTCTTCAAGCTTTGAGTTGCTTAGGGCACTTCTGGCTTCCAGCTTTGAGAGGGAAAATGGAAGAGGCTGACCCCACTTTAGGTTACTGAAGGGAAAAAAAAACTCTGGGAAGACATGAGAGGAGTTGGCAGTCTCCATCATGTTTCTACATCTAGCTTGCTACTCTAGAAACTATATCTTGGATGAAATCAAGGACTTTCTCTTAATTGAGCTGAGTTATCTTGGCCCTGCTCCCCAGTGGTATTGGGAGTATTGTTTAGAATATATTCTCTTATGTATACCATCTCTGACTTCTGTTTTGTTATGATTTAGATAAATGGGTTTCCTTGCTATTCAATGTGTGTTCATTGTGGAACTGGTATTTGGTGGGAAAGGGTAAAGACTGGGTTATAGCGTTTGGCGTTCCCCTTCTCCCCTAATAATGACAAAAATCAGAAATTAGATTGAACCTGATATCTCCTAGACTAATAATATTTAAGGGTATATATAATACAATTCCATCCTGATACCCCTTCTCTCCAAAGAGAGCAGAGTGGCCAAGCTTCTGGCCCCAACCTCTTGTTTCCCTTCCTGGCAGTAATTAAAGTCTCACTTGTAGAAGGGTGGGGGTAGAAGAAGCTAGAGATGTCTATACTGTCTCCTTTCAAGCTATGAAACACTAGCCTTTACTACAGGTGGTCATCTCTACACAGGTCTCTCTCTCACTGTATGTAGAGCTTTCTACCCTTGATGTCTAATGCATTCTTTCTCTGACTTGACGGAAATTTTGGGTCGAGGTTGGGGGTCATGGAGAAGGGTTACTTTTAGTAAACATAAAACCGATACAAGTCTTTTACCTTGTGTGAGTTGCTGAATAGTTTTTGTTTTTGTTTTTTTGGGGTTTTTTTTTGGTAATGCAATTGGGGTTAAGTGACTTGCCCAGGGTTACACAGCTAGTAAGTGTCAAGTGTCTGAGGCCGGACTTGAACTCAGGTTCTCCTGACTCCAGGGCCGGTGCTCTATCCACTGCGGCACCTAGCTGCCCCTGAAGACTTTTATGGGTAACAAGTCAGCAAACAGTTACTAAGTGCTTACTTTGTGCTAGGCATCATGCTAAGCTCTGGTGATACAAAGAAAGGCAAAAAGCAGCCCCCATTCTCAAGAAGCTCATTGTCTAATGAGGGAGACAATACACAACCAACCATATACAAATAAGATCTATAGAGGATAAATTGGAGATGATCCACAGAGGGAAGATATTAGCATTGAGGAGGCCTGGGAGAGGCTTATTTCAGAAGATAGGATTTTATTTGAGCTGCACTTGTCATGTGCTTTTGATGCAACTTGTGTTTGTTGTTTATAAAGGACAAGGGGGAGAAATCTTCTCCTAACCTTTATTGCAAGGTGTTCTACCATCTTTCTTAGAGATTCCTCTTATCCACTCCTCTAATATTCTTTTTTTTTTGGCAGGGCAGTGAGGGTTAAGTGACTTGCCCAAGGTCATACAGCTAGTAAGTGTCAAATGTCTGAGCCAGATTTGAACTCAGGTCCTCCTGAATCCAGGGCTGCTACTCTATCCACCTAGCTGCCCCCACTCCTCTAATATTCTTAACTCAATTAAATACTTGCTTTGTTTAACAAATTAACATATGTTTTTGAAACACATTAGTTCATATGCCTAATTCTGGATTACTTTCTGGTCACTTGGGGAGGACTTATTACTTATTAAGTGGTTCTTAATTGCTTCTCCAAATGGTATTCATGGTGTCAACAATGTCCTTGATACACATTTTTTAGACACTTTTTTTTTTTTGTGAGGGCCTAGGCTATTTGGATTGTCTATTCCAGACTTCTCCTGTCTTGAATTTTTATAGTTAGATATTTTAAGTGCACTGAGGAGAAACCGTCATTTAGAGAAAACTTGTAGTCATTTAATAAAGTGAATCCTAATTTATATTTTTCTAGGGTCAGATTTGTCTCTGTAGTTTTGATTAATGTGTGTATCACCCCTTCAAGGGCTACTTCCCAACTTTTCATGTACTTAGGCTAGGTCAATCTCCAGAAAGTAGTTGAATACTTCTCCGATTAGGATTTTAGGGGTAACCTTGAGGAACTGTAGGATTTCTGATACTATTGTTCATGGGCAGGCTCCCTAATATAAACTAGCCAGACAGAATTAATTAGCTTTTTTAAAAAATTAGCTTTTAAAAAGGGATATTTGCTGAGATGGTATAATACGAACAGTGGACACAAAAACATTTTCCCCAAAGTCTGTAATGCTCTGTCTCCTAGTATACACAATGTCCCTGGAGAGAATGGGATCAAACTTAGAGAGCACATGTGGATAAAGGGCAACTCATGACTTCTGGTTACTGGAAGTTCTTTTCTCCCTATGTGGGTGAAAAGGGAGTGGAAGGGTGGTGCAGTGAATAAAGCACTGGCCCTGGATTCAGGAGGACCTGAGTTCAAATCCAGCCTCAGACACTTGACACTTACCAGCTGGGTGACCCTGGGCAAGTCACTTAACCCTCATTCCTCCACAAAAACAAAAAAACAAAAACAAAAAAGAAAAGGGAGTAGCGTCTTCATTAAATTCTTCTTTGGTAGAGATCCTTTCTGGGATCTGAAGATTGGAGCCTTTGTAGAGACCTGAAGTTGCACTTTTCCCCAACCAAAAGAGGTCACATTCTTTTTTTTTTTTTTTTTTTAGTGAGGCAATTGGGGTTAAGTGACTTGCCCAGGGTCACACAGCTAGTAAATGTTAAGTGTCTGAGGCTGGATCTGAACTCAGGTCCTCCTGAATCCAGGGCCAGTGCTCCATCCACTGCGCCACCTAGCTGCCCCTAAAGATCCATCTTTTTTTGTTGTTTTTTTTTTTTTTTTAGTGAGGCAATTGGGGTTAAGTGACTTGCCTAGGGTCACACAGCTAGTAAGTGTTAAGTGTCTGAGGCTGGATTTGAACTCAGGTACTCCTGACTCCAGGGCCGGTGCTCCATCCACTGCGCCACCTAGCTGCCCCTAAGAGGTCACATTCTAAAGAAGCTGACTTTCTTCAGTGTCTAGTTTTTGTTCCCACCTAGGTGCATAATTTGTTACTGATCCAATTTCTCTGATGAGTCAATGGGAGTGGGGTGAGAGTAAGGGAATATAATACTTCTTCTGGAATAATTTTTCTCCCCCTTTCCTTCCTTCTGTTAACAAGTACAAGGGTCTGGTTCCTGGAATGCTCCCAAAACATAACTCTCAAAACAGTTTTGCTAAAATTCTCCTACTAGACAGTGGTGTCTGATTTTTCCAACTGTGAGATTTAAGATTGGATATAAGAGCATTAAACTCCCCCTTTAACTTTTCCCTTATATATCTCCCAGACCACTAAGAAAAAGAAGCCTCTGAGCTTTAATCAGTGAGGGATTAGCTTTTATTGTTTGGGAATTAATTAGACAACAAAAAGGTGATACCAATTAGGAAAATAGGAAAGTAGAAATACAAATGAATAATCTTAGATCTAAACTTAGTCTATATTCCATTAGAAAACTCACCGAATCCCAAACTGCCTGCCAGGCTGAGAACCAGAGCCAACCACCAAAAGCATGCGCCGTCATGGCTAAGCTTAAACGCCAGAGCGAGAGAGACAGAGAGCCGACTTCCGTTCCACCCTCAGTTTTTAAACTGCCGTCTGGAAGCATGGCATACTTGGACACGGTGTGCTTGGCCAGCTCTCCGGGCAGCAGCAGGCACATGGCCCATTCCTTGTGGTCTCCTCCCCAAAAGGGCGGTCCTTCAAAAGCTGCTTCAGTAGCATGCACTCAACTCTCAAATGATTAAGTTAGAACTTCCATTTTTTACCACACAACTAATCCCAATATATTTTGTCATCTGATTTTATCTAATGGTGCCAAGAATTTCACTCCTTCCCAAGTTGATTAATTAGGTTAATTTACACCTAGTTTATGCCTTTGGTTGGTTAATTGATTCAATAGAGACATCTAGAAATTGTCCATGCCTGTTTTATCATTGATTGACTGATTCTGTGGTTTAAATAAACATTCTCACCTTATAATGGCATTTGAGAAATTTGTTAGCTACATTAATTGGGATTGGGGTTATAGGCCATATTTTTTACATATGTAAAAATGATTTGCAAACCTTAGAGTGCTATCTATTCAAATGTAAGCAGTTACTTCTACTCCTATTAAAACTAGATTATAGAGCCTACCCAAGAAGTTGCTTATAGCAAAGGTATTAAGTAGAGAAATGCTCACTGATCTGTGGAAGTTGTGGATCCTTACTCTGCCTTAGTTTGTACTTTCTTGGAGCTCTTACTAACTATGTGCTAAGTAATACAGAGTCCAAGGATTTAACTCGTATCTGAAGAGACCCTGGTGACAGCCCTGTCCCATCATCAATAGGGACTTAATCATGCTTAAAGTCATGGTAAATGACTTTTTCCAATATACTCTCATCAACAGGTATAAAATCCTTGACTCCGAAGACAGCTTTATGCAGGAGGAGTATAATTGGTTGCTTCGAGGATAGCATCTACTACTTTAAATGTCAGGAACCTTAGCAACTACTTGTTGCAGAATTGCCTCCACATTTTTGTTCTGATGTCAATATTTCTTTTGATGCCAGACAAGGCAGAATGCCATAGGATTGAAAACACTCAGGTTGTAACCAGAATTTACAACTCTATCAACTCTTCTTGGGCACTGTGCCAAGAAATCCAGCCTACATTTAAATAATGTTGGTACCCAGCCAGACTGTCTCCTCAGGGACAATAGGAAACAACATGGCCTTTCAAAATGTCATTGGGATATGATGTGCCAGGATCATGAAGATGAATGTGGCGATCCTCTGGTATCATATTTCCAGGAACAGCTAAGTGAATGAGCACAGAATGGGGAGAGATAACATTCTGACATTCAATGTCAAAATGTCAGTGTGATGTGGCAGCCAAAAAAGCTATTGTGATCTGGTTCTGAATTAAGAGAGGCATAACTTACAGAAATATGGAGGCATTAGTATCCCTGTTCTCTGGCCTGGACAGTCTACATGTGTGATATTAGGTTCAGTTCTAGGCATCACAGTTTAGAAAGGACATAGATAAGATAGAGAGATATGGGATGGTGAAAAGACACAATGACCTCATGTCACATGAAGACTGTTGGAAAGAATTAAGAATATTTAGCCCAAAGAAGAAAAGACTCAGGAGGGACAAGGTATCTGTGTTCAAGGAGCTGAAAGGCTGTCATGAAGGGATTAGCTTTGTTCTGGACTCAGAATGTACATGCCTTATTCTTTTTTTTTTTTTTTCCGGAGCAGTGAGGGTTAAGTAACTTGCCCTGGGTCACACAGCTAGTAAGTGTCAAGTGTCTGAGGCAGGATTTGAACTCAGATCCTCCTGAATTCAGGGCTGGTGCTTTATCCACTGTGCCACCTAGCTGCCCCCAGACCAAGAATGTAGAACTAAGATAAATGGATACAAGTTGTACTGAGGAGAATTTAAGCTTGATATCATAAAAATCTTCTTTAAAATTGGAGTTATCCAAGAGTATGATGGGATGCACCAGGAGGTAGGAGATTTCTTCTCACTATTCTTCAAGTAAAGAGTAGATGACTACTATTATAGTTGCGATAGAGGTAATTCTTCATATGTGAGTTGGTCTTGATGTCACACTTTTTCTCCCTGGCCTGCAAAACTCTCAAGTGTGGTCCAAACTATATTAAAATTGGGAAATGTTTAACAAAATCAATAAAAATATAATACAGCAGGAAAAATGTTAATTTGTGGTTTTCTAAGTCAACATGCAGCCCACACACATCTGTTTCTATTCAGGTTTGACAGCATTGGTTTAGATTGTGCCTGAAATGCCTTTGAATTTCATGATTATGTGATTCTGTGAATATAATGAGCAAGTTACAAATGCTGGTGAGGTCTTTGAAATTTCAAAATTAATTATAATGGCCACCCATATGCACGTTGAATTTAATAAGGATGATATCAAGTGAAAAGGTACATGAACCCAATATCTCAATTGTGGGCCAACTACTAAAAATCACTGAGAAAGATCAGTGAGGGAATGTCCCAGAGGTCAATAGATAGCATTTGGAAAAAGAGTTGTATAAACAGATGGTATTGGTACAAACTTCAAAGAAGAGGTCACTGAAAGTGACCTTGAAAGTAAGAGTGGGAAGCAAGAAATATACCTACTTTTTTTTTGCCCCATAAGAAGAGTGAGAGAATGAATGTCTGTCACCTGGGAGGTTTACCAAAGATGTGATGTTTTCAGGAGAAATCCAGTTTTCAATTAATTCAAGGAGGCAGGAGAGATATAAAAGTAAGAGAATAAAGATAAATGGAAGTTTTTTTAAAATATAAATTTTTAGGGTTTCCAGGAGCAGAGTAGAATAGACTAATAATAACTAGGATAATGATAATGATGATAGCTAGCATTTATAGAGCCCTTTAAGGTTTGCAAAGTGCTTTAGAAATATTATTCCATTTTATCTTCATAGCAATCCTGGGAGGTAGGTGCTATTATCTCCATTGTATAGAAGAGGAAACTGGGGCAGAGTTAAGTGACTTGTTCAGGGTCATACAGCTAGTAGTGCCTTATGCTGGACTTGAACTCAGGTCTTCCTGACTGGAGAATGATGTTCATCATTTTCTCTACTAATCTGCCTAGCTTCCTCTGTAAAGGTATGTGGACAGATGGATTGGGCTTTGGGTGGAGCGAGTCTGAGCAGGAGAGGGAAATAATAGAAATACAGATAGAAATAGGAGAGTGTTTCAGATGTCCTTTTTCAAATGTGTCCAAACATGCTCTTTGCAGAACCACATCCTTGTGCCTAGTTCCTTAAACTGTTCTTCGGTTTTCTTGCTACCTGATTGGTGGGCTTACTGCTTTACCCATATATTCTCCCCAGTAACTGAAACCCAGTATAAGTCCCCATACTCAACACCCTGTGCTCTCCTTTGGAGTGTAAACCTGCTTGATACCCAGCTGCCTCACATTCTGTCTGTCAGATGCTGAGGGTGCCAGGGGCTGCATGAGCCCCATACACGTGGGGCTTGCTTTGATCCCAATAGCATTGGTATTGGTTCTTCTGTGTCCCTCTGACTTTTTTCTTCCTGTCAAATATCAAATTATGCAATTCTAAATATTGAAGGTTATTTAGTCCAACTTAATTTCTATGTTTCTGGAGTCCAAATCCAGTCTCAGACACTTAGTAACTATATGATATTGGGCAAGTCGCTTAACCCTGTTGGCCTCATTCCCCTCATCTGTAAAATGAGCTCAAGAAAGAAATGGCAACACATTCCAGCATCTTTGCTAAGAAAATCCCAATGGAGTCACAGAGTCAGATATGTCTGAAATGACCAAACAAAAATAACATATATTCTAGAAATGGTCATCCAATCTCTTCCGAAGAACTCTAGTGATGGGACTCTCATTACTTTTTATTTCTTTTTTCATTTTGTTGTTGTTGTTGTTGTTTTTGTTGTTTTTTGCAGGACAATGAGGGTTAAGTGACTTTCCCAGGATCACACAACTAGTAAGTGTGAAGTGTCTGAGGCCAAATTTGAACTCAGGTCCTCCTCTGAATCCAGAGCCGCTGCTTTTATCCACTGCTCCACCTAGCTGCACCCAACTCTCATTACTTTTTTTTTTTTTTTTTTTTTTTTTAGTGAGGCAATTGGGGTTAAGTGACTTGCCCAGGGTCACACAGCTAATAAGTGTTAAGTGTCTGAGGCCGGATTTGAACTCAGGTACTCCTGACTCCAGGGCCGGTGCTCTATCCACTGCGCCACCTAGCTGCCCCTCTCATTACTTTCTAAGGCAGCTTGTTCTTTCTTGGATAGCATGAATCATTTAACTTAGAGTAAACCAAAATCTACATCACTGAAACCTATACACATTGCTCCTGGTTCTTCTGTACTCTGGGTCTAACCAAACAAGTCTAATCACCTTTCCACTTTTCAAATATCTGGATAGCTATCATCCTCTCCCTTCCCTCACTGACTTCAAAACCTCTCTAAGCTAAGCATTTCGAGTTCCTTTAAGTGATCCTTGAATGAAATTATTTTAAGTCCCCTCTCTTTTGTGATTGCTGTTCTCTCTAATACAGGCGACTTTGTAAAAGTACATTCTAGACCAAGAGAACATTGTGCACAGAGACAGCAATATTGTTTGATGAAGAATGGTCATTGACAACTATTCTCAGCAATACAATGATACAAGACAATCCCAAAGGACTAATGGTGAAACATACTATCCACCTCCTAGGAAAGAACAGATATTGATGGAACAAAGACTGAAGAAGGCTATTTTTCACTTTCTTTCATTTTTTTCTTTTATTCAAGTTTTCTTGTATAAAATGACTGATATGGTAATGTTTTACCTATCTGATTGCTTAGCACCTCAGGGAGGGGAAGGCAAGGGGGAGAAGGAGGGATAAAATTTGGAACTCAAAATTATAAATAAAAATGTTATTTAAAAAGTACATTTTAGAATAGGGCACATAGAACTGAACACAATGTACCAGATGTGGTCTGATCAGGGCAGAGCATAGTAGGATAGTCATCTCCTTCATTCTGGACACTATATTTCTATCAATGGAATTTAAGGCTGCATTCCATATCTTTTATTCCTATTGAGCTTGTAATTTTTGAAAATTCCCATTTTCTCTCCAAAATAAAAATTGATGTCTAACTAAGGTAGAGTGGTATAGTACACTCAATTTTGAATCTGATGACCTGAATTCAGATTCTGGCTTGGCCATTTATTTATGTTATGACCTTGGGCAAGTCTCTTTGCTTTTCTTGGTTTCTGTTTTCTCATGTGCAAAATTAGAGAATTGGATCAGATTTTTTCGCATTTATTTTGTGCCCATTTAATACCCAGGATAGACTATCTTTTTTTTTTTTAGGGCAATGAGGGTTAAGTGACTTGCCCAGGGTCACACAGCTAGTAAGTGTCAAGTGTCTGAGGCTGGAATTGAACTCAGGTCCTCCTGAATCCAGGGCTGGTGCTTTATCCACTGTGCTACCTAGCTGCCCCGTAGGCTATCCCTTTTTAAACTGAGGGGTGATTCCAGATATGGGATGTACATGGTAGGAGCACAAAGCAAGCAACCAAAGTGCATGTCTTTTCTGTTCAGAGAGTTTCTTGCTCCAGATTTAGTATCATTCTTTTCTTCCTCTGTAAAGTATCCTTGTTGCATAGAATTACAAGATTTTAGAGGCAGAAAGGACCTCAAAAGTTATGTAGAGTGATCCCTATCTCACCAAGAAATCCCTCCATAACATACTCAATACACACGACTTAATCTGTGATACTGTTTCCTCAATTTTGACTTTATGCAATTGCTTTTTTTGAACCCAATATAATTATTATTCCAATATTACACCACCTTGCTGTTATAGGTTACTTATCTGCTAACCTCAACTACCTAGAACTAGCTTTAAAAAGAGGAAGTTAACAAAAAGGGGACTCTCAGCTACAAAAGATTAAATGTGAGTATAATTAATACACCAAAGTTCTTAGATTTTCTTCACAGAAGAGCCCACTACACCATCACCCAGATACTCCTATATTTATGTAGCAGATGTTTTGCTTTGCTTTACATAGAAGTGGGTCACCCATTTAGTATATTAATGAGGTTCTGTCTCAGCAAGCAATCAAGGATTTCAATCCAGGGACAAGTCAGACATGGCCAAAAACAGACCCTCAAAGTTCCCTAGTTATCAGAATGGCAGCTGTGTATTTTGAGGGACCAGGTAGAAGGGCACCTGATATACTTTAGACAGAATTCTACCAAGCTTGATGATTTGGTTCCTTAGTCCACAGCAGATTAGAAACAAAATTGGAGGGAGAGTGGCAGTGCCAGAGGCAAGCATACTGATAGCAATAAGTGATAACTAATAGCCTGACAGTAAGCAAGGAGACAAAAGTTAGAAAAAAATCACACACAAGAACTCAGAAATTACAACTAATTGTTACCCCCTTATTACAGTTGAAGAAACAGAGTCAGGCAGAGGTTAAGTAACTTGCACAGATTCACGAGGGTGGTGCCTGGGGCAAGACTAGGAATCAGGTTTTTCTGACTCCAGGACAATATCCAATACAGTACTTAGCTATCTCTATACTTATATATACCATACTACACGTTTAGTAGACCATGTTTAAAGAAGGTATGTTGGGGCAGCTAGGTAGCGCAGTGGATAGAGCACCAGCCCTGGAGTCAGGAGTACCTGAGTTCAAATTTGGCCTCAGACACTTGACACTTAGTAGCTGTGTGACCCTGGGCAAGTCACTTAACTCCAATTGCCTCACACACAAACAAAAAGAAGCAAGATTTTAGAGGTAGAAAGGACCTCAGAAGTTATGTAGAGTGATCCCTATCTCACCAAGCAGTCCCTCCATAACATACTCAATACACATGAAAAGGCTTTAGCTTTTCCTTAAAAATCTCCACTAATAGCTTTTTATTCCATTGGGCAACTTTGGTTGGTCATTTTATTTCATGACATCAAGTCTTAATTATCCTGTTTGTTGATTATTTACTGCTAAGTTTTCATCCTGGACTAGATTTCTTTTGTTACCTAGAAATTTCTAGGTCACCTTATTGTAAGAAAAATGTTACTTTTGTGTTTCAGAAGACCTGTAATTTCATCAGTTCTTTCTACACCGATGTGGATCACAACCCCATCATGCCTTAATCATCTGTTTGATGAATTGCTCTGGCCCAAAGAATTTATCACTTCATGGCAAATCCCTTTTTGATCAACCTCTCTTAAATTAGTTAAACTGGTCCTTGGACCAGCACACTGATGCTTGAAGCTTCTCCTTTCTTACCTTGCACTTGGGAGCAATGATATAGTGGAGAAGAACTTAATTCTATTGGAAATATAGTGTATTAAAAAATCCCAAAGCCAAATATAAATACTGTTTTGGATTTTCCGTATGTTTCTTGCCTTCCTAATTATGGATAATTAAGAAATGACCACATTTTCAAAAGCTTCTATAACCATTTGGGGCATTTACTCCATAATCTCTGAGTATATTAGAGTTTCATAACCCCCTTTAAGCATAGGAAGACAGAGGTATTATAACATCATGACACAGTTTAATATTTTTGTTACCTAAATGTTATATTGATGATCTTTTAAAAAACAAATATTGTTGTCCATTTCCAATGACACTCCTATTCCTCTCCTCAATGGAACTCACCCTTTTAACTCTAGCTTGTATGTGTTGCCTATTTAGGTTACTTGTGTTTGCATGAGTCTGTCTAAATTCTATTCACAAGTAGGTGTAAATAGATATATTCTACTATTCTTCAAAGGAGATTGATTCTTGCCAGTAGGGCAGCAGGAGAATAGGGTCACAGGCATGAAACACTTAGTTCTCCTCATAAAAAAGGTACTGGGATAGAATTATATCTATCTGCTCCCCCAAATATTGTTAGTCCAGGAGAAATATTTCTTAGGTTGAAGTCACTCTCTTGATCATTATCTCTTCTCTGAGGAAAGAGGGCTTTAAACTATATCTGAAGACTGAACTCCCCAGCAAATGGAAGTTATACAAAGACAAATAACCTATGGTGAATAAGTCCATTTATCCAAGCTGATAGCAAAGAGAAATCAAAGAAGTTATACAGATTAGAATATACCAGATAATACACAGAGTCAACGATATTGTCTTATATCTCATCTCAACCAAGAGAGAGAAAGTGGAAATGTTCTAGTGTGGCAACCTGGGAATAGGTTCATGGTTATGGTACCTGATCTTCCGCAAGTTGTCTTATTAAAGAAGTCTTTTTCTTCTTCCAGGGACTTTTGCCTGAAAAAAAATCTGGAACTGCATGTCTTCTAGAAGTTGGAGGCCAGAAAGCAAAGGACTTCTCTTCTCCAGAGCTGATTCCATCTCTCAGGTAGTCATGGAGCATTGAATAATGGTTCTCTACCAATAAGGAGAATTTTATGCAGATGGGCTCGATCTCCTGGTTACATAACCAAAAATACAGTTGAGAAAAAGAATTCAACATACTAGCCACTCTTGACAATGAATGACTTTTTCCATACCTAGAGTCTCCCACCTTTCTGCCAAGAGGGTAAAGGCACTAAAGGCATGTCAGTCTTTGGACATCAAGATTTACTTTTGAATGGACTTGAATTCTGATGTCCTTCAGTGTTCATTTCTCTTAATATCACTGTGGGATTCTGAAAAATGTTTTCTTTTAGTTATTCTACTTTGCTCTACACACGTTCACAGGAGTCTCCTTGTTAACCTGAATACTTCAGGTTGATTATTTCTTGGGAAATGATGCCCCATTTCATTTGTATGCCCAAATCTATTGAACCATTCTGTTATTGAATGTCCATTTTGTTTCTTCTTCTTTACTACTACAAAAATTACTGCCGTCAGATCTTTGATTATATGTAACCTCTCTCTGACCCAAGTTAAGGGTGGAGACTAAATTAAAATTCATAGACCTTGTATTTCTAATATATGCTTAAGCCTACTGAGCAACACCCTTTTTTTTGTTTGTTTGTTTGTTTTGGGGTTTTTTTTGCAGGGTAATGAGGGTTAAGTGACTTGTCCAGGGTCACACAGCTAGTAAGTGTCAAGTGTCTGAGGCCAGATTTGAACTCAGGTGCTCCTGAGTCCAGGGCCAGTGCTTTATCCACTGCGCCACTTAGCTGCCCCTGAGCAATAGCTTTTAAAAAATAGTTACTCGTATGCACTTTGATTTGAAGTATAATATATTGGCAAAATTGCTGACTCTTACTTTGTCTAACTTAGAATTCTTGGTTAGATGGGACAACATACACCTATTGGTCTCTCTCCTTTCCTGCAGCTGGTATTCACCCAAACCAACCCTTAATGACATTTAAAAACATACAAATAAGCAGCTTACACTTGCATTACATGTGCTTCCCTAATGTTAGAAGCTTGCCTATCAATTAATTGATGGAATGTCACATGGTTAAGTCATGAATTATGCAGGTCTAAACCTTAATAAAAACCATAATCAAGTATAGTAATAGTTTCCTTGCTAACATCAATTTACTGGACTCTGATGGACTTACCCCTTGCCTGCTTGTTTATTAATTGTGACAAAACTCACTATAACTATACATACTATATATTACGTCTGTGACCAATATCCTTTGGATACGATTTCTGTCACTGTAATCTCTTTTGCATGTGACTTTCAGAACTATCAGGGAGGAAAGAAAAAAAAAAGTAATTCTCTGTTAAAGTCAGTGATTTGCTGAATAAGCATTCCTGTTTATGAATTGGAATCTATCAGACTGCAAGGAGGCATCTAGAATTTACAGCAGAATCCTTTCTGCATTGCGAAATCATCTATGTCCTGGCATTCACGAATTCTGTGCCTCTCTGTATACTCCAAATACAGAGAGTCTGCTTGCAGAACTCTTAATTTATACCTCACCTCCCAATAATGGGCCTATTAAGGATGTGGCAGTGAAGTGATGTAATTATCAGCCTGGCTTCCTCAGGCTAAAGTTATAGATCCCAGGAGCTACATATTCCATTTCAGTGAGCTTCTGCCTGGATGTGGTCCCTGCTGATGTACCGTAAGCGAATGACTCCATTGCCAAGGAAAAACACACGAGATTAATAAGAAAGCCTGCATTTTGTCAGCTAAGCTATTACAATCAGGAAGATGAAGGTTTTCTCTGTAATGTGATTTCTGCCTCTACTTTCCAAGTGGTGGCAATTAAAGTTCTGTTCATAGGATGGGACCATGAATAATGGTGTAGCATAGCATTAGGAAAACACTCCATTCATCATTGGCGAAGGGCAGAATACTGACCTCCAAAGCAATGCTTCAGACAGAGGGCACAGAGTGAATGTGGTATAAATACATTGGCAAAATGCTTACTTTACTAAGCCACTCAACACAAGGAACCACTCTTCTCAAATTGGGAGGGAGAGCATGGTGCCCATTAACATATGTTAGGATTTTCTAACAGGTACCATTGTAGAGAGCTGCTTAATCAGCTGCCAGACATCTGAATGGTTCCCAGGAAGGAGTTTCATTTTATTCATATATGATCTATTTCCTGCTGATGATAGTAGCAGGCACTGTATAGAAAATTGGATTCACTAAGACTCTATATTCAAACCCCAACATCCTTCCTTTGCTTAAATCACCACTCCATTCTTCTTTGGGGAGAGATAGGGTTGTTACTCAGTAGTGTTGGCATGGTTCAGAAGGAAGCAGTGTTTTTATTGTTCTTCCCAGGCAGGGTAGTATCCGCTGAAGGTGAGACAGGGATAGTGAGAGCCACCTTAATCTTGAATAGAGCAAAGAACACTTTCTAAAAGCTTCAGCCTTGATCAAAGAACCCTCCCTTACAATAAAGAAAAACAGGTAAGAAAAACAGCAGATATAGGGACCATCCATCTCTGACAATGTAGGCACTGCCCTGCTGAGTCTCCAGCTTCCTTTGGAGAAGAGTGAGGTATGTTTCATTCTGTTCTCCAGTACCAGAGGTAACTAGTGGCACAATGGATAGAGTGCTGGGCCTGGAGTCAGGAAGACCTGAGTTCAAATCCTGTCTCAGACACTTACTAGTTGTGTGGCCTGGGGGCAAGTTACTTAACAGCTATATCCTTCAGTTTCTTCAATTGCAAAATGGGCATAACATAGTGCTTACCTTGCAGGATTGTTGTGAAAATCAAATGAGATATTTGTAAAAGTGCTTAGTACAATGCCTGGCACATAGTAGGTGCTTATTTCGCTTCTCCCCCTTCCCCTGTATTAAGTATTCATAAGTACCAAATATATGCTAGGCACTATGTTAGTGATATAAAGGTTGACTGGCTATTTACACTCATTCGGAGTTCACTTTCCTTTTAGTAATTTTTTCACTTATGTTATAGTAGTCATCGTGTATATTGTTCTTTTGGCTCTACTTACTTCACCATTCAAATTCATTCAACAAACATTCATTCAGTTTCTATTGTGTGTCAGGCATTGGGGAGACACAGACAGAAACAAATTGGTCCCTGCCACCAAGCATTTTTCGAAAAAAAATGTTTGGTGATCAATTGGTTCATTTGTGGCACTGAAGTAAAAGGAAACAATAGGAATAATCTAAAAATACATAATTAGTATATACAAAGTGATTTTGGATGGGAGAGGGTAGATCAGGTTGGCACCTGAGCAGAGCCTTTAAATAAGCTTGAGGAAAAGTAAACATTAGAAAGGAAGGTAGATCAAGCATGGAACACAGTTTGTGCAAGGGCAGGGATATGGGAGAGGGAATACAAATTTCCCCTCATTCTCTGAATTTCTCATATTCATCCTTTAAAATTATACAGTAATATAACATTTTACTCCATTAATAAATTAGTTTATTCAATCATTTTTCAATTAAGGGACCTCTATTCTGCTTCCAGTTTTTTGCTACATGGAAAAAGATCTAGATTTGTTTTATAAAAAATGTTCTGTTCTAGACTTGATTTAAAAAACAAAACCTAATTATTTGAATGTATCCTCCTTTAGGGCAGGGTTTTTATAACCCATCTCACGGGTTAGCACTGTTCCTGATAGATAGTAAGTACTTATCAAATACTCATTGACTTTCCTCATTTTTGTTATAATCTCAGGGAGTTGTGGGTAATTTCACAAGGAGCTAGCTCTAATCCTTAGATTTTTCTAGAGCATTGACTTTTGTTTTTTTTGTCTTTGCTATTAATTCTCTCTCTTTTTTCCAAGGCATATATGTGTATGTAGTGACACACATCCAAATCTACACATACATATCCTTCCAAGCTACAATTTATGAGCTCTTACCAGTTTGCTTCCTACTTACAATCAGCCAATAGACTAAATTAGCACTTAGCAAAGGCATTTACTCAAATGGTATAATCTTATTTTTTATTTTAGTTTTTGTTTTAGTTTTTTTGTGGGGCAATGAGGGTTAAGTGACTTGCCCAAGGTCACACAGCTAGTAAGTGTCAAGTGTCCGAGGTCGGATTTGAACTCAGGTACTCCTGAGTACCTAGCTGACCCCAAATGGTATAATCTTAACAAGCACAGCAGATACAAAACATCATTCCCATAAATCTGGGACACACCCTCTCACAAATCAACAGTGTCAGTGAGTAAGGGGAGCACAAAGTACAGTGGTACTGAGGCACATATGTAAGAAAACACACATGGCAAAGGCAACTCACATTTTTGGAATTATGGGGCTCAAAGTCCTTTCTTTCCTCAAAAAGTCCTCCTAAACTTCACTACTGGAAGTGGTGTCTGTATTGGATAGGTTGCTTATCCGGGCTTGCTTCTTACAGGGGATAGTGGTTTTATTGGATAGATTTGTTCAATTCACTGTACTTCCTGTGCTGGCTCCCAGGTGGCAGCTGTAATCTCCACTACCTCTAGCTTCAAACTCAGCTTTAAACCCTTGGCTTGGGTACTGCTATGCTCTATCAAAAAACAAAAAAAATCCCAAAATTGATGCCTCTAATTCTGCTCCCTTAAGGTCTCTTTTGTTCTTCTTGCCAATTTCCCAGGTAAAAGTGGGAGAACAGAGGTTTGATATCTCCTTTTTGCAATATTACTTGGTTTTGGTCTTCCCTCTATGAGAAAACCCTTCTAACTTATGGTGACGTTATATTGATTCAGTACATTTCCTATATCTTTATCTCTAAAAATTAGGATATAACTAGGCAATGGTCATTTGCCCAGTAATTAATGATCGTCTCTAGGGTGTAGGTTTCCCTGTTTTTTTTTTTTTAATTTTAAAGTTCTTCTGCTGTTCTATGCAAATAAATGGCCCTAGAAAAGGGAAACAATTTATTCCCTTGGGGCAAGTGAATTGTTTCTTTTTATATTGAGGCAATAGAATGATTTACTCATATCTGAAAAGGCTCTTACTCTTTACAAAATGCAAAATGCAGTATTAATGGAACAAGTCCTTGTATGTCATTGTCTGTCTTTGTATGTTATTCCTTATGGTCAGCAAATTTACTTAGTGAAAGGGCACAAAGTTACATCCATCCATCCAGTCATCTATTTCAAGAGGAATTATTTTAATCAACAAATTGAGGTGTCCCTTTGATCTCCTCTGCTATTCTTGCTAGCTGTGTGACTAATGGTAAGTCACATTACTTTTGAACCTGTGTCCTTATCTCTAAAATGAGAATAATAGTGCATGAATAGATGAGCTATGTGCAATAGTGGATAGAGAGTTAGGCTCAAAGCTAGAGTGATCTGGGTTCAAATCCAGCCTCTTGACAGACCACCCCAGTATCTCTTCACAAGTCAATTTATCTTTCAGTCTCTCCAGGCTATAAGGTAGATACATACATATTTGTATTAGTAGAGGAAGTTCTCCACCAGGAGCTCCCTCCCTGGATGAATCAGAACTCTGGTAGAAAAAAAAATAAAAACATTCCCCCATTCCATAGGGTTGTTGAGATGAAAGAGTTTTGCACACTGCTCAATGCATTTTGAATATGAGCCTTTTTTCTTCTTAAATCAGACTTCTGATTTCATTGATATGGGAAACTCTTGGTGAGGAAACTTCCTCTACCAATGCAGATTGGCAACTGTTCTTAAACTTTTCTTTCTGTGTTTTTGTTGTTGTTGTTTTTTGGTGGGGCAATGAGGGTTAAGTGACTTGCCCAGGGTCACACAGCTAGTAAGTGTCAAGTGTCTGAGGCCGGATTTGAACTCAGGTACTCCTGAATCCAGGGCCGGTGCTTTATCCACTGCGCTGCCTAGCTGTCCCTGTTCTTAAACTTTTAATCTTAAAAAGCTGCATGGAAAACTAACAGGTTAAGTGATTTGCCTAGTTTATATAGACAATATTTGTTAGCGATGAATGAATCTTGAATCCTGTCACTCCTGTCTCCAAAGCCTGGCTTTTAAACCACAGCACTTCACTATTTTTTTGTCCTTAGCATTGACATCATCAATATCTACTGCAATAATGATACCAAGAATTTATTAAGCACCTAATAATACATGCTGTGCAATCTTCCAGGCCCTAAGATAAGACAAAAATGAAATATTCTCTTCCTTCAAGGAACTTATAGTCTATTGGGTGAGATAGAATTTACATAAATTAATATTTCCACACTATATACAAGATAATTTATTTTCAAAGAAGGCAATAGTATCTGGGGGATAAGGAGATGCTTTATGTAGAAGGAAGGTGGCTCTTCAGTCGGTTTGGACAAACATTTATTAAGCAACCACCACAAGCACTTTGCTAAGGGCTGGGAGAAGGTGATGGAGGTGAAGATGGAAAGCCTTATAAGCATTTAGTGCTAGTGAAAAGGCAGGAGGTGGAGCATCATGAATAGTAGGTAGGCCAGTGTTGCTCAATTATAGAGGATGTGTTGGAGAATGCTAAACATCATTAATGCATAAGCATACTCAAGCAAAACAAAAGTAGACATTTGTTTTGCTTGACTGTGCCTACACATTTAATATATTTCTCTTTTTTTCCTAGTGGATGGAAGAGATGGGAGGGAGGAAAGAAAAGAATGCTCTATAATTGTTGGTGTGAGAGAGAAGCATTGAGAAATACAGACACATGTTGTTGTTGGTCTTTTGTTTTTGAAGAGGACTGATGACATCACAGAATCATGTCTTGCTTGACTTGTGAGTGAATTGGATTTAAGTTAGGCAGAGTTGCACAAAGTCATTAGCCTCATTTTTCCAGAGTCATAGAAGTCCAGTGGCAAGACAAAAGTCAGGATGACTGGTGATGGCACAAGATGACCTTGGCATCTTTGATGTCTGACCAAGCTTTAAGCACCTCATGACACCTGCTTCAGCTGCCTTCATAGCCATTTGAACAAATCATTCCATTCTCTTTTGCCCATTTTGCTAGAAGAAGTCTTCACATGCTTTGGGTAGGCTGCCCTGCCCCCCCTCACCTATGGGTTTGAGGCCAGTTGCTTAACTTCTACCTGCTTTAGTCTGTCTGGGGTGTGGCTGCTGCACATACTACAACTTTTTGGGGCCACAGCTGAGAGTTGAGTGCCAAGTGGACACCAAGAGAGAGAGAGAAAGAGAGAGAGAGAGAGAGAGAGAGAGAGAGAGAGAGAGAGAGAGAGAGAGAGATTGAGGGATGGAGGGAGATAGACATATACACAGAGACAGAGAATATACCAGGACATTGGGTTTTGATCTTATGTCTATTTGTTATTTATTTATTTTGGATCAGACCTATAATTTCCTCAGTTCAGGGCAGAGGTGTCAAACTCTTGGCCCTGAGGTTCCTAGTAAGATGTCGATTAAAATGGAATAGGGAAGTGTTTGACAAAATAAATAAAATGAGATACAACATAGATTATGTTAACTTGTGGTTTTCTAAGTAAACAGGCAGTCCATAGGAATCTACCTGCTCTAAAAGTTGTCTGGGGACCTGAGATGTGACTTACTTATGGTATGTGTATGTGTCAGAATCAGGATTTGAACCCAGATTTTTTCCAACTCAGAGGATGTTTTTGTATCAACTTATCACTTTACTACTGTTATTACTACTTCTATTTAATAGCATTCTTTAAAACAGACACTTAAAATGTTTTTATATCTTAAAGAAGCCAAATAGAGGATTTTATATTTGATCCTGGAATAGGGAGCTGTTAAATTTATTGAGTTGGGAGTGTGTGTATGTGTGTGTGTGTGTGTGTGTGTGTGTGTGTGTGTGTGTGTGTGTGTGTGTGTGTGTGAGAGAGAGAGAGAGAGAGAGAGAGAGAGAGAGAGAGAGAGAGAGAGAGAGAGAGAGAGAATTAGGAAATTCTCTTTGGATCCTGAATGGAGAATGAACTCAATTAAGGATTGGTTGAGGCAGAGAGACCAACCGGCAGACTATTGAGATAGGACAGGTAAAAGGTGATAAAGCCCTGAAACAGGGTGGTAGTAGTGAGAGTGGAGGGATATATATGAGAGATGATGTAGAGGAGAAAGAAGGAATACTTGGCAGCAGATTGGAGTCTAAAATGTAGAAGTGAGGAGAGAGCTTACTCTAGTCATCAGGGACAGTCAATACCAAGGCAAGGGACAGGAGATAGAATGCTCTGTGTGAGGAAAAATTAGAAGGCTGGTTGAGCTGAATCATTGAGTAAGTGAAGGATAAAAATGTATAAAGCTGGAAAGGTAGCCTGGGGCCAGATTGCGAAGCAATTTAAATGCCCCAAAATGAGTTTATATTTGATTCTTAAGAAAATAGGGAGCCATTGGCATGTATTGAGAGAAAGTGATGTTTTCGGAAATGTTTTAGGAAAATCACTTTGCAGCTGTGTGGTGCTTAAATCATCATCACTTCACTACCACCATCTTCATCTTCATTTTCATCAATGACTTTGAGCAAGTCTTTACCATTACCTCTAAAAAAAGGAGCCAAGAAAAGATACCTTTTTATTTAGCCTCAGATGATCCCTGAAGGGGTAGGAAAGGTCATAGGAATGGTTAGGACAGCCTTCCCTCTACCTCTATGGTATTTTAGTTGAGAAAACTAAGAAAGAAAGCCCATCAGAATTGAATTAATGTTGGAAAGATTCACATTCTTCTTTTGTTTACAGAACAATCCCCCATACAGTTTGTGATCTCTGTGGTCCATTGAGACGCCAGAAAAAAATGAGTCTTTTTAAAAAATTCATGTCCAAATTTATTCTGTGTATTACTGGTTGGAGCTATAGCTTGATCAAAAGCAACAGTCAGCTGTGCCACTTGAATGAAGGATTTTTGTTTTTTGTTTGTTTCTTTGTTTTTAGGTTTCCCTTGATAACAACCTGTTTGGAGGGAATTATAACTGTAAGGGAGGAAAAAAGTCCCTCTAGTTAAAAACTTGGCTTAGAAATGTTCACAAGGGAAGACTTTTTCCTTTGGTGTTTAAGTAAGTCTATCAAACCTAAATCATTTTGCTTAAGAGCTTCACAGAAGACAGTGCAAACTGAGAAACCCCTATCTATGAGTATTACTGGCAGCAGCTTGAGAATCATAAAGTACAAGAGATGCTCTAGGGAAATGGAAAGATGACACAGTGGGGGTGACTTTCCCTCTGCAAAGATGAGCTAGTTCAGTTTTTTCAGAACAACCAACTCTTTTCAAAAACAATTGTTGCTGAAAGCTTATGGATGGGTTCTCACCCTTCCTAAGAACTCAGTTCTTCCCTTAGCTATAGAGTATTACTGAGCTTCATAGATCTTACAACTGGAAGGGACTGAAGATTATGCAGTACAGGTCCGTCATTTTACAGATGAGGAAACTAAAACAGGTTAAGTGACTTGCCCAAGATCACATAGACAGTAAACTTGGAGATAAGACTGGAATTCTGCTTCTAGAGCACCTGTAATTTCCATTGAACCATGTTGTCTCCTAATACCATTTATGGCTTTAGGGTTAAGATTCCCTTTGAGCTTTCTAACTGATTTTATAGCCTCCACCTTTTCTGCCCCATCTTCATTCCAACTCATCCTTCACATCACCCAGGTATGCCTGTGTGTAAATGGATCCTTTCTGAGGGGAATGGCAGTACTCTTCTCAAGATTTCCCAGGACACTCAGAGCATACATATGGCCAGATTTACTCTCCTTCTCATGCTATTCAACTACTCAAAGCCTTTGAAATAGCTTCCTGTTGTCTTCCAAATAGCATCTAAAATTCCTTAGGTCAGTATGTTGTTACATATACAAAAATCTTAATCATAGTTTATGAACTGGTTGAAATGCTGTCAATGCTATAAAACCTTCCTTGATTCTCTTCAACTCCCCCACCCTGCCCATCATATCTAGAATAGAACTTGATTCATACCATATATATATATATATATATATATATACACATATATATACGTATATACATATATATCACAATATTTTGTATTAAAGGTGTGTGTGTGTGTGTGTGTGTGTGTGTGTGTGTGTGAGAGAGAGAGAGAGAGGTCCTACTATACTATAAACTCCATGAGAACAGTGCTTGTTTCCTATTAAATGTTTTTACTTTCTCTAATAACTGGTACTATGTTCTGCATAATGAATATATTTTGACACTTTAAAGTCTTTGGGTGACACAGAATTCTAGAGGTGGGGAAAAGCGAACCAGTGTCCTGGTTGTAGTCTTGTACAGAGGACATGGACAAGAACAAGGTAATATGAATGGTGAGTTTGAGAAGCAGATCACAGACTTTGTGAGGCATGTTAATGTAGCACTGTGGGACTTCAACTCTTTGGACATCTGATGGAGCTCTTTTCACTAAAAGAAGAGCTGCTGATAAAAATGCTGATTTGCTTAATGATAGCTGCATTCTTTTAAAGGTGATGAAAGCAACTACAATTCTGGGACTGGTTCTGACTAATGAAAAGGAACTGGTTTTTGAAGAGAAGCTTGGGAGGAAGTGATCACACCATTAATGTGACAAGCACCCTACATTTTGAAAAAGCAGATTTCTAAGAATTCAGAGTAAGGATAGGGTAAGCTTTCCCAAAGTGATAAAAGGGTCAAAGAAAGAACAGGACAACTGTTGGATTTGCCTGGAATAATGACAATGGACAAAAGAATGTAAACCTAGTCAGCTTTGCTTCTGCTTTCTCTGCAATGGAAAATAGTTTTTGAATTACTTGCATCTGGGGCATCACCATCCTTCTACCAATTCAGTATATATACCTCAAAATTATCTTTTACTTCATTCTCATCTCCCTCATCCAATCAGTTACCAAGCTTCGTCAATTTCAACCACTACAACATCCCTCACATCTGTCTCATTTCCCTGCCTCATATAACTATCACCCTAGATCAGATATTCATCATTCCCTATCTGGACTATTGCAATAACCTTCTCCTTGATCCCTCTACTTCCAGTTTTTTCCCTTACCAATCCATCTTCCACACATCTGTCAAAATAATTTTCTTAAAGCACAACTCTGATCACACCAACTCCGTGGACAATCGTCTTCAGAGTCTATTGCCTCTAGTCTAAAATACAGAAATCCTCTGCTTGAAAGCCCTGGTTCTAGTTGACTTTTATACTTATTTTGCAATACTTTCCTTCATGCATGCTGTCTTTCGGGTCAACTAACTTACTGTTGTTTTTTTTTTTTCCTTTTCTTTCTGACCTTAGTATTTTATTTCTTTCCTCTACGGCTTAGCACAGCTTGTCCCACAGGTCTGGAATACTCTCCTTCCTCATCAATCATCCTCAAAATCCTTAATTCCCTTCAAGTCTCAACTTAGATGCCATCCCCTTCAGGAAGCTTTTATCTCCTTAGTTGTTAGTGCTCCTCCTTTCTTCAAATTATTTTGTATTTTCATATGACAGGGTGTGGAGGTAAGGAGAGATAATATTTGTAGAAAGGATCTGATCCCCTTCAGCAGCAAAGACCAGATTATATCCTGTCAAACAAGTGCATACTCCAGCTGTCATATGCACCACTGTACATAGCCCTCTGGGCTATGGTCCCTTAGTTCCTGGAACATTTCTAAGGCTCTGTGGCTGCTTCGAAGATTTATCCTTTTTGTTCTGCAAAACTAGTGACCCATATTCCTTTTCATGGTCTAGGGAGATTTCTATGGAATTTTCTGATCAGATTTCTATGGCATCATTCTCTTCCTCCTCCCAATAGCTAATATTTATATAGCCAGACACTGTGCTAAGTGCTTTACAATTATTATCTCATTTTATTCTTTACAACAACCCTGGGAGGTAGATGCTATTACTATCCCCATTTTATAGGTGAGGAAACTGAGACAAACAGGTAAAATTACTTGGCCAGGGTCAAACAACTGATTAGTATCCGGGGCTATATTTGAACTCAGGTCTTCTTGACTCCAGGCCCTCTACTTTATCCATCATGCCACCTCGCTGGCATGCTATGAATAACATGCTTTGTTATTGATAATATGCTATGCTATCAATAATACCTCCCAGTCTTCTTGTTCCCTTGTCTTCTTCCCCCAATCAATTCACCTCTAACTCTAGATGATATTTTTGAAAGGCATGTTGGAATAAATGAAAATTAAAATAAATTAGAGGCATTAATTAGTATGTAACATAGATAGACCGTACTTTTAATTAGGACCCTGCACCCAGCCCCTCCCAAAGCTGAACTATTTGGGGAGCTGGAATCCATTTTTCTCCATTTTAACTCCCAGGCCCTGGAATGGTACTAACCTAGAAGTTAAGTTTTGAGTTTCTCTGATATCTTTCTTTTACTCTGTATTGATTTTACATGTACCAATTTAGATAAATATTATTTTCTTAATTAAAATGTAAGCTCCTTGAGATCAAGACATATTTTTGCTTTTTTCCCCTTTTTTATCCCCAGTGATTAGCATAGTGTCTCCAACATAGAACATACTTAATAAATGTTTGTTGGTTGGTTGATTTCATGTATACATCTGGAAAATCCTGAGTAAGGCTTCCAGCTGACGGAATTTAGGAAACTCAAAGACTTCTGAGAATTTCCCTCCAGGAAAGAGGACTCAATTCTTTCTCCTGGAGTTAAACTTCTCCCTGTATCTCTATCTTTTTAATTTTAGAATATATTGTGTTGGCTTATGACAAAGAGATAAGCAGCTGCTAAATAGAATCATAGTACCTTGTGCACAGCTGAGATGGGCCTTCAAGCTCTGGAGGAAGAAAAACAAATGAGACGCAGGAACAGACAGGCAACAGAGAGTGCAGTTTTCTGATGTCCTCATTGCGGCAGGAGCTGAGGCTCCCGTATAGGACTGTACAGCCACACTGTGGCCTGTGGCTCTTCAAGGCGCTGATCCATAGTCGCCCGTGACTGGCGGAAGCCGACTACTACTACTACTACTACTACTACTACTACTACTACTAGTACCTTCAAAATCAAACAACATAAGTGGGAGTAAGTCAATTAATCCTAGTTGATCAACATCATCTTCTCCTATCCCCAATATTCTTGAAAATATTCTTAGCTCTATAAAGACATATTCTACCTAGTATGGATGTGCCTGCTGGCTATTTAAGCAGAGCCTAAGCAGGGCTGGAATGTCACATGCTTATCTGTATAAATATTGTAATCCTTCCCAGACCCAGCCTCTTCCACACCAGTATAATATAAATTCCTTAAAGTACTGTTTATTTTTGCCTTTGTGCATTTTTACTTTGTACTTAACATAATGACTGGCATGCAGTAGGTGGGCAATTGTGATGTGGTCAGGAAATTTGGGGTCCAATTGATTGTGAGTCATCCCAAAAGAATTACAAGACTCAGTGACTCAGTTTACCAAGTTTTATTGCAATACTGTGAGTGATCACAGGGAGAGTACCAGAAAAGTGGAAAGGTATCTCTCAAATAGTGAAAGAAAAGACAGTTATATTTATAGTATAGATAAACTGATTATCAGTCTCATTATAATAATCTCCACCTTGGGGAGGTACAGGAGAGTGCCTATTCTACTCATTATACTATTCTCCACCTAGGGGTGTTACAAGGGAGGGCTTATCCTACTTTGGAGTTCCTGGGGGTCCTAAGCCAACCCCGAGGTGGGTACCTTTTTCAGTGGAGGTGTGTTTTGGGGGTTTACACGTCATAAGGTGAATCTGAGGACAAATTCGGCCTTTTCTGTGCATATCTCTTTCTGATTCCCATGGCTAATTTCAAAATATAATCATTTTTCATTAGAATTTCTATAGGTTGTCTTTTTCCTTTATTGTTATTTTGACCTGACCTGTTCTGGTCCGTTATGGATGTTGATCACTATGGGTACGAGAACCTAACATAAGTTATCCATTAACTGAGGTCTGACTCCCTTTTAGAGCTAATATCTGAATTAAAGGTTGGGTCTTAGGTTTTTCTATTAACCCCTTTTTACCTCC
This sequence comes from Dromiciops gliroides, assembly GCF_019393635.1. Lineage (NCBI taxonomy): Eukaryota > Metazoa > Chordata > Mammalia > Microbiotheria > Microbiotheriidae > Dromiciops > Dromiciops gliroides. The sequence goes on from NC_057861.1 coordinate 554,549,864, forward strand.
TACATCAATTGGGTGGTGCAGTGGAGAGAGTGCCAGGCCTGGAGTCAGGAAGACCTGAGTTCAAATCTACCCTCAGACACTTAACTAGCTGTGTGGTCCTGGGAAAGTCATTTAACTCTGTTTACCTCAGTTTCCTTATCTGTAAAATGAGCTGGAGAAGGAAATAGCAAACTACTCCAGTGTCTTTGTCAAGAAAACCCCAAAGAGGATTATGAAGAGTGGGACATGATTGAAAAATAACTGAACAACAATTCAATAGGTACTCAATAAATGTTTTTTTAAATTGAACTGCTATTTAAAAAAAGGACCTCAAATGTCTTAGAGGGAACTGAAATCTCAGGAAGAACAAGCAGATAGTAAGAGGGCAGCTAGCTACTTTGAAGGAGTTCATGGCAGTAGACCAGTGTGAAAATGAATATGCCTACTACCTTGATTTGCTTGATTTTTCTCCCTAATTATTCAGGTAACTGAGGAGAGCAGTATGGGATTAACTCACTAATCAGGATATGGAATGGTTTGACAAACCAACAGTCTTTGCAGTGACCAAGAGTAAATCCATCTGGAAATGCAGAAGCAGTGACCCTGAAACTAGTTTAGCTCAAACCAGCCTTGGGCGGCCCCTGAGCTATCAGCTAGCCTTGGACCCTTGGAGACATCCTGTTTATCTTGTTTTTACTTAAGCCTTGGACTCTCTGAGTCAGCATGCTTATCTTATACCAAGAAGTCTTCACCCCTTGTGCCTGGAACTTTCTGTCCATAAACTCTCCCTTCTTTCCCTGATCAACCCATTTTCCTCCCCCCTTTCCCATTTTTCACCTTCTTTTGTTAGAAAAGTATATAAACTACTTCCTGCTTTGCCCAAACAGAGCTGTTTTAGCATTAGGCTGTCTGCTCCACATGATCATGCTTCTACCTGCTTAATAAAGATCACTCAACTTTTACAGTCATGGTCTTCCTCTGGTTTTCTTCCCATGTGGAAAAAGGACTTAGGTCTCGTAGGGCTGGCCTGTGCACTCTCCAGTTTTCTTTCCTTTGGGAAAAGAGGGATTCTGGTCCCATAGGGTTTGTGCCTCAGTTTACACCAGGACAAATGACATCTTACAACATTGAAAAAACTAGTTGATGGCAAGAGAGGCAGAATGCTGTAAATGTATATGTGAACTAGCCTCAAAGTCAGGAAGATTAGAGTTTAATTTCAGTCTCTGACACATAATGGCTATTATAGCCTGGACAAAGCTTTTAACCTCTCAGTACCCTAGGTAATATTAATTGCTGAGAAGGTGCTTTGGTAGAGAGTTTCCTCAATCTGTAGTTTCCTATACCAATGAAAGTACATGGTCTGTTCCTATTGTTATCTCTACTATACTGGTAAATAAGGGAAATACTGTATATGTATATCTGTATATCTAGATTTCAGTTAAGAATTCAACAGCATCTCATACCATCTATCCTTGTGGATTAGATAGAGTAATGTAGGCTAGAGTAGGGCTTCTTAAACTGTTTTCACTCATGACCCCTTTTCACCAGAGAATTGTTTATGTGACCCCGGGTAGCTAGGTGTACAAAATAGGTATACATAAACTTTTACTTTTGCCAGATTTTTCATGGTCCCCACATTCAGTTACTCATATCGGGTTGTGACCCACAGTTTAAGAAGCTTTGGTCTAGATAATATTAGAGTTAGGTGGACTTAGAACTGTTTGGATGATATGTTATGATTAATGATCAGTAATGATTAATGTTGCAGGGTGAATCTTAGTCAAATACCTTAGGGATCTGTCTTTTTTTTTTTTTTAACTAATGCCTTGGATGAAGGTAAAGGTGGCATACTCATAAATTGACAGGTGATATGAAGTTGAATGGGATAGATAATATATTGGATTATAGAATCTGACTCCAAAAAGATCTGAACAGGCTAGAATGATGTTTTGAATCTAATAAGACAAACTTTAACAGAGATAATTGCAAAATCTTATCCTTGGTTTCAAAACATTAGCTTCAATTGTCTGAGATAGGAGAGGTATGCCTAGATAATTGTTCAGGCAAACAATATCTGGATGTTTTAATATACTGGAAGCTAAAAGTATTAAAAAATAGGACAGTCAAAAAACCCTAATGTGATCTTTAAAATTCATTATGAAGGATAATGTCCAGAATTGGAGAGGTGATAATCCTGTTGTATGCTATTTGGGTCTTTCATTGTATACTACTTTGAAATAGACTTTCAGTTCTTGTCATCACATTTCAGGGCTTTTTGGATGGGTGTTAATGGATGATGAGAGGTCTGAAGTTCATGCCCAATGTTAAGCTTTTGAAGGAACTGGGTGTGTTTAACCTGGAAAGAGAAGATTGAGGCCATGAGTTGAGCTTGATGTTCTCTAAGATTCTACCCAGTAGATAACTAATGAATAGAGAGCCGGACCAGAAAGCAGGAAGGCCTGAGTTTGAATCCTGCCTTAGATACTTATTAGCTATGTGTCTCTGGGCAAGTCACTTCCCTCTTTCTGGGTCTCAGTTTCTTCATCTGTAAAATGAAGGGGTTGGACTCGATCCGCTCTGTATTAGGGGTTATTTCAGCTCTAAATCTTTGATCCTATGAAAGTATGCAATTCAGTGATAGGGCAGAAGGCTGTCATACAGGAGAAGGTTTAGACTTGTTCTGCTAGGTAGAGAAGAGAAGGATTAAGAACAGTGTGGATTAGAGTTGTAGAGAGGCAAATGTTAGCTCTTTTTAAGGAAAATCTTCCTAACAATTAAAACTATCCAAAAGTGGAAGAGGCTGTCTCGAGGAACAGGTTCAGACATAGCTAAGCATTTATTTTAGTGTCAATGATGATGCAATTCATTTGGTTTCTTATTTCTAGCTAAAGTCATCATAGTTCTGATAGATCAGCTTGGTCCCGAACAAGGTATTGGAGCAAAACATGTCCCCAGAGTTTATGGGTCTTCCCAGAAGAAGCTGGCATCAAACTACCAAAGAAAGTCTCTCCCCCACCCCCACCCCCCCATCCTATTTCCCTCTGCACTAAACTACAACTTGCCCCCAGAGGCACCAGGGATCAATTGTTAAGTGATATGCAAACTGCACAACCCACAGAAAAGACAAAGCAAAGAAATGACTCATTTTCTAGTGCCAGTCAGTCTCTTTCAGCCTGGATTACTGAAAGCTACTGCTGCCCATCTGTCTGTACCACTTTGATCCCATCAAAAGGAAAGAGGCATTATTCTGATTATTAATATTTTAGATGTCTTTTATTCTGAGTATCTGCCAGCCAGAGGAACTATAAAGTATCTTTTGACTCCTCTGTGCTATTTCTCTTCCCTTCTTTCTACATCGCATTTTCTCTATTTTCCCCCTGTCTCTGCTTCTGTCTCTTTTTATTTTTCTATACTTACTGACCTCTTTCTGGGTCCATGCTGTTTTCTTTTTGTTCTTACTTGTAAGTAGAATAAACAGTCTCCACAGTGTACCACAATGAAAAACTGGACATCTCATTATAAAGCAGATTTTCACAAAGCGGATAGAATTTTACCATAGGGATATTATATTTGGGGTTTATATGGCCAATGATTTGGTATCAAATACCATCATTTGATAACTCAGTGGGTTCTTGAACTTTTCAATGTGAGCACTCTCTCCCATATTGCAACTATCTAAGACTTTTCATGAAATATAAAATCATAATAATAGCTAACTAGAATTTGTAGGGTACTTTGAGGTTTTTTGAAATGTTCTACATGTTACCTTACTTTGTCTTCACAATAACCCTGGGAAACAGGTGCTGAGAAAACTGAGAAAGGAAGAGGTTAAGTACCTTATCTAGGCTTAGACAGCTGAATATCTGAGGCAAGATTTGAACAAGATTTGAACTCTGCCTACTGTACCATCTAACTGCTACACTAGACACCATCTTTACCATCTTTTTTTTTTTTTTTAAGGCAATTGGGATTGTTACTTGTCTAATATCACACAGCTATTAAGTTTCTAAGGCTGGATTTGAACGCAGGTCTTTCTGTCTCCGGCTTGTGTTTTAGCCACTGAGCCATCTAGATGCCCCTATACTTGTTCATCTTAAACTTAACCTGTCTCAAACTGAAATAATTATATTTCCCCATAAACCCTCCCTTCTTCCTAACTTCCCTGTTATGGTCAAAGGTCCTATCATATTCCCAATCACTTGGGTTTGCAACTTACCTACCATTCTCAACTCTTCATTTTCTGTCATTCTCTTTATCTAAGTCTTGCCAAGTCCTGTCCAATTTATCTTGATAACATATCTTATTTACAATCCCTTTTCTCCTTTGATACTGTTACCACCCTGGTCCAGGCCTTCACATCTTCTTATGCCTTATTGCAATAGCTTGCTGGTTAGCCTCTTTGCCTCAAGTCTCTCCCCACTTCCATTCATCCTGCACTCAGCTTTCAATATGATCTTTCCTAAGTGCAGGTCTGACCATGTCACACTTTCTCTTCCCCTTCCCCTACTGTAAACTCCAGTGGCTCCATATCACCTCTAGCATCAAAGCTCTTCATAAACTACTCCTCCCACCACCTTTCCAGTCTTATACCATTCTTATCCCCATGTGGTCTGCAATCCAGTGATTCCTTAATCTTTGCAAAGTACACTCCACCCAACTCTGAACATTTGCACTTGTTATCCCCCAATACTTGGAAATTTCTCCTTCTTTTATCTTTGCCTCCTAGATTCCTTTATGTCCTAGCTACAATCCTATGTATTTTCAAGAAGACTTTCCTTCTTAATTCTAGTGTCTTCCCTTTGATATTATCTCCAATTTATCCTGACTATAGCTTGTCCTACATAGTTGTTTGTATGTTATAGATGGCATTAGCTTGTGAACTCCTAGATAGACCAAATTCTCTTTTGCCTTTCTTTGTATCCCTAGGTTTTTTAAGCATAGTCAACAAATATTTATTAAGCACCTATTGTGAAGCAGGCACATAGCTCTACAGCTAAAAAGCTCCACAACTGAAAAGGGTCTTGGAGATCATCTAGTCTAACCATCTCATTTTGTAGATGCACATTCACACACACATATACAGATATGTATACACTTACATGTGTACATGTTTTTTTGTTTTGTTTTGTTTTGTTTTTGTTTTGTTTTTGTTTTTTAGTGAGGCAATTGGGGTTAAGTGACTTGCCCAGGGTCACACAGCTAGTAAGTGTTAAGTGTCTGAGGCTGGATTTGAACTCAGGTACTCCTGACTCCAAGGCCAGTGCTCTATCTACTGCGCCATCTAGCTGCCCCTCATGTTGTTTTATATGTACATGTTATCTCTCCAGGTAGAATGTAAACTCCTTGAGGACATGGACAAGTTCATTTTTGTCTTTCTATCCTCAGTACCTAGCACAGTGCCAGGCACATAATAGGTGCTTAATAAATGCTTTATGCATAAATAAATGTACAGAAACATGCATATGAAGATATATACAAGTATTCTTTGTTACTAATTATTACTAATATAGTGTTAATATTATTATATTGATATGTTGATACATGTACTATTTATAGTATTAATATTATATTAATATGTCAACAATGTACATATTACTATCTATTGACTATTATATTGCAACATATTAATATATGTAAATATATTAGTGGTTATTCAGTCATAGATTGTCTGTGTGTATATATATATATATATACATATATAACTATACATGTACATAAGTGTTTATATGTATACAAGCATATATAATCTATTATTGGATCTAAACAGGATGGGAAGCAGTCTCCCCTGAAAGTCAATGCAGACTTTTTTTTGTGGGGGGGGGCAGACAATGAGGGTTAAGTGACTTGCCCAGGGTTACACAGCTAGTAAGTGTCAATTGTCTGAGGCTGGATTTGAACTCAAGTCCTCTTGAATCCAGGGCTGTTGCTTTATCCTCTATGCCACCTAGCTGCCCCCCAGACTTTGAATATTAAAAGTGCAGACTATATTGCTTATAGTTACAAATATGGAACAAAAGATGTGACTCAATAGGAGGCAAAATAGATATCTCTAGCTTCTTCTTCTCAGACCCCCTCCCTCCAACTTCTCCATGGGAGACTTTCATTCCTACTAGAAGGGGAAGCTAGAGGTTGGGACTGTAGGCTGCTCTACTCTCCTCAAAGAGGGAGGGTATTGGGCTAGAAGTATATTTATCTGCTCCCTTAAATATTGCTCATCATCACTTCTCCACCTTTTGGCTAAGATCAAGTGTAGTATCTGTTCTTATCAGTTTAAATATTGCTCATCTAGGGGATTTGATTGGGTTCCATCTAATTTCTGACCACTTTGTCAATTTGATTTTTTGGGAAAGAGGATCCCCCAAGATCTATATCTAAGGTCTGAGCTCTTGATTCCACCTAATATCAGTTCCACAAGAAACATACATAGATAAGAGCAAAGGAACCAATTTATTAAAATAATAAGAGAATATATACCAAACAATACAGAGTGAAGGAACTCTCCCATAGGAGTGAGGTTGCTCACAACCAAAAGAGAAGGTCCTTGATTTTATCCATTGGGAAACTGTCTGAAAATTTTAATGTAACGGGCTGAGAATAGGGACATGATGGAGAGAGTCATCTCTTCTTCTGTCTTCCCAGAATCTTTTCCTTTAGCAATCTGAAGTGGGGTTGGCCTCTTTCAGCTTCTTTCTCAAAGCTTGAAGCCAAGAGTGTACCTCAAACCTCAAAGAAGACTTGGAGCTTGACTAGTCTCATAGGAGACTGGTTCTGAAAGAGAAGTGAAAAGGTCCTCCTGCTTGAAGAGTCCCTAAAGGAGACTGACTCTGATGACTCCAGAAAGGTGATTCAAAAGGGACTATTGCTTGAAGCATCCTAAAAGTGACTGACCTTGGGAGAGTCACAAAGGGGAGTAGTAAAGGCAAAAGCTCTCTCACCTCTCACTAACTCTGAGCTGTAGTCATGGCAATGATGGGTAACAGCAATGGTGGGACAAGTTTGATTGATAGTAGGGCTTCATGACCAGAACAAGGTTTCTATAGGTGATCGTCCAAGCTCAGAAACTATGTGGGGCTGGTGTGAAGCAGTTCTGGGATTTTGTTGCAGCAGAGTTCATCTGGAGGTTGAGTACAAAGGACTGTTGTTATGCCATATTCAAGGCACAGCTTGCTTGTTGGGCCTTAGCTCTGGAAAACAGGTTGTTTCCTAGTAGTAAAAAGAAGGGTGAAAAGAAAGGGGTGCTCTTGTCATGAGGGTCATGACATTTCCCCCTTTTGGCCAAAGGGAGGGGGGTGTTTAAAAGAATCCCTTCCATTTTGGAAGTAAAAGCAGGTATAAATCAAGATGCCACAAAAGGCCAGTTGGGGCAGGATGAGATGCTGAGTCAAGGGACAGCTGTGGGCTTATGTTGGTGGGATTGGGGGTTAAGGTGGCAAATCCAACAATTTGTTAGTCTCTCCCCTTTAGCAATGATGGAGAGTAAATGAAGAATGTCATTTTTATTCCAGGAGATTGATTCCTTCAGATGACTTATTGGGGAAGTGCATACTTGAAATCATCATGAAATTCCCAATAGGGTGAAGAGTGTAAGCAGACAATGGGTCTTTTCTAGCCATTGTCTGTTACAGTCAAGAAAGAAAAGCAGGAAGCCAAGCATGTAGAGGGAAAAAATGCCAATATACCCTTAAACCAAGGCCTTGATGGTTGGACACATAACAAAAGGGAAGAGAAAGAAAGAGAAAAACAGTATACTCAGTCCTTGTTCGGAGTCTTGGGACAGCTGTCTCATCTGGATGTCAGCTGCTTCTGCATCTGTACTAGATGAACCTTAAGATCCTCAGAGGATTCTCCTGTTTACCCAGGAGTGGAGGGGTTCTTCAGATGATGCAGGAGTCCACACCCACACATTTGACAGCTATGGGAGGAGTCAGAAGGACCAGATAGGGGCTCTTAGATCAAGGGAGGGAGTAAACAGGTATAATTTCCTGGATTCAGAAAAGGAGGTGTCCCACTCCCCAAATATTTGTAACATGGAAACAATGACTGAGTGACCAATATGGGTCCAGTTTTTAGATAAAAGGGCTGCTTGAGATGTATAATTGTGAGAAAACTCCTTGCATCAATCTTTGGATCTGAGTTTCTAGTCAGCATAACCTAAATCCTTGGTTAAAGCTCTCTAAACAGCACATAGAGATGGTCCAGTTTCCCGGCCATGCAGGGCTAGATTTGAACAATGAAGTGGTTTTCTCTCAATTCCCATAATTGAATAAAATTTTCTCACAAGACAGAAGTTGGACTAGACCCATAATTGAATAGATACTGAGCAATTTCCAGGATTGTCATAAGATAGACATTCACTCAATTCCCACTATGAACTATTTACTGTCCTAATCCTCTCAATTTTCCTTTTTAATTTATGGGGAGTGGGCAACCCACTCCCTCCATAGATTGCTTATCTATAAGATAAATCTATAAGATTTTTTTTTTATAAAATCACAATCTTAATTGAATTGTTAGGTTACATTAATGTCAGGTTACATATCAAATTACTTAGAGGGCTCACAAAAGTTCTGAGAAGGAAGATTCACACGTCACTAAGGTAACCAAGAAAACCTAAATATAAACACCACAAAACAAAAAACCAAAGCAATACAATAATTATCACCAATATTAACTAACATCAAGTCTCCTTGCATACCAGCTATCTATTCTCAAAGTCCATTTAATCAGATTAGTTTTGAGTTCCAGATATCCCATGTCTAGTGCTTAGATAGGCTTCATTCTCAGGACAGCTGTAAAGGGGGCTCTTCTTCTCTGGTTCCAAATCTAGGGGTTCCTAGATAATTCTGCTAGTTATTAAAGAAGCCTAACTCCTCTCCCACAAGCTTAATCACTATGGAGCTAAAGAATTATCTTCTTTCTCCTTCTTGTTGTTGAGTCATTTAAAGTTATATCTGACTCTTTGTGACCCCATTTGGGGTTTTCTTCAAAGATACCAAAGTGGTTTGTCATTTCCTTCTCCAGCTCATTTTACAGATGAGGAAACTGAGATAAAAAAATAGTTAAGTGATTTTCCCAGGGTCACACTACTAGTAAGTATCTGAAGCCAGATTTGAACTTATGAGGAGGAGTCTTTCTGATTCCAGGCCCAGTGCTCTATCCATTGTGTCACCTAACTGCCCTTTTCGTTCTCCTTAGTTCAATCTAAAAGTGGAGTTATAGGACCATATTTCTTCTGGCCTTACTGGGGACTTGGAGGCACTTACAGATTTACAATTTACAGATTACAAACCAAAAGTCTGTTAGGGTAAGAATTCCTAGCTACAAAATAATAGATGCATTCTTCCACATGCTTTTGTTTCTGAGTATGTGAGGGATGGGGGATAAAAGGACAATATCATCAAAACATTTGAAATGAAAGCTAGAGAAAATGAGAAAGATCAGATGTAAAAAAAGAGATTATTTGTTTTCTGAAATTTCACATGAAGACAGCTCTTTAAGGATTCCATTTCCTGGCTACGGTTTGACACAAACAGACACAACACTCTATGGGAATGCAGTTCTTGAAGGAAAATGGAAAAAGTAAAAAATGTGTTTTTGAAGCTTTACAAAACTCCTATTTTCCCAGTCTCATTTTTTAAATGACTCTCATCACAAGAAGATGCAGGCTGTGCCGGATTCTATCAAGGAGAAGAAATTATCCAAAGTGGGCTCTCTAGGTTTGTAACTTTTTTCCTCCTTTCTTCTTTTGTTATTTATTTCTTTATTTCTTTATTTTGGGGTTGGCTTCTGTTGTTTTAAAGCATGATAACCAGGAGGGATCACAGCACTAAATCTAAAGATGAAAATTGATACTGTAGCTTGGTTGGGAAATGTTTGTAATGATACAGAGGCTTTATACAACCAGTCTATTGTATAGCAATGGAAACAATCTATCCCTTTATTGTCCATAGGCAGTAACCTGTTCATATGTATTTCAAGAGAGGCATTGGCACAAAGTGGAAACAATGTCAAGAAGACCAGGGCTAAAATCCTACCTTTTATAATGAACAGTTATTAGAGCTTGGGCAAGTTACTTAACCTTTCTTAGCCTCAGTTTCCTTATCTATAAAGTGGAGCTAATAATACCTATGATACCTACTTATAAAGGGCAGCTAGGTGGCACAGTACATAGACTCATCTTTCTGAGTTAAAATCTGGCTTCAGACACTTACTAGCTGCATGACCCTGGTAAGTCACTTCACTCTGTTTGCCTCAGTGTCCTCATCTTTAAAATGAGCTGGAGAAGGAAATGTTAAACCACCTGAGTATCTTTGCCAAGAAACCAACAAATGGGGTCACAAAGAGTCAGACATGACTGAACAGCAACAACCTACTGATGGGTCTGGGGTACCTCATGTTAAGGGCTAAAATTCTAGCTAAACTGTCTAAAATATCTAATGAATGGTCGCCAATAAATTATAAGCTTTAGCAAGAGTTAGACTTTTGAGCATTTATTAAGGAGAATAAGAATTTGGTAAAGAGAGAGAGAAAGGCCTCGATTCCTATCTATTAAAGGGAGAGCGCATTTCTAGCTCCGCTCTCCACCAGAGTCCTCAGGAAAGACCGAGCGCCAGCCTCTTCCTTCCTCCTCCCACTAGCCAACGTCACTTCCTGACGCCAAAGAAAAGACTCCTGGTCTTGCTCTCAAAGATCTTCGCTTCATGGGTAGAACTCTTCTATAGTGAGTCTCCAGCAGGTGGCATCATTCCAATCGTTACACTCAGAAGTTTTCTTTTACAAGTTTGTAATGTCTATTTTAGTCCAATTTCTTAGGATACACACTAAAGGGGAATCCTTTGGAACATACCCCCTCTGTCCTATAGGTATGAGGCTATTTTAAACCATTACCCAGATGTCATCCTGTTTAAGGAGATATTAAATCCAATGGTCCAAACCTGGTTCAGACTTTAGGCTGAGCCTTTCGAGAGTGAGGGAGATGCTGCTGCCCATCATGTGGAAAGCCAAGCACTGGCAAGGAAGAGAGAATATACAAAAGACATTCTTATCTCTGGGTGCAGTGTTTCAGGTAAAGAGGAAAATCCTGTGCCCCATGTTGGGTGCCAGAAATATGTCACAGGGGAAATAGGTGGTAGGGGTCCTTAGGTATTTCTCTGTAAAGAATTACACTCTTGCACATGTCCTGATTAAAGATAAAAGAAGAGTTTTATTGAGTACAAGGGAACCTGCCTGGGAGGAAAATTTAGAATTTTTTCCTGCCCCAACCAGACTGGGAACAATTATTTTATAGGGGGTAGATGGGATGATCACCTGAGAGTTGAATGTCCCTTATTGGGGGTGGCTTGGGAGAAGTTGGGTGAGGGGGTAATGGTTCTGACTTCTGGAGATATCTCTGTCCCCTTTGATATGGGGGAGAAAGCACGTGGGTCCTTAGGATTCCTCTGTAAAGAATTACATGCTCTTGCACACAAAAGCAAGTAGAATAAGATAGTAGTTTATTTAGGGGCAGGGGAAGGAAAGGGAAACCAAGAGAGAAATCATTGGATTTCTTCTCATGGGGAGAAAGGCATGGCTCTGAGATACCAATCAGACAGGCAGGTACTTTTATAGAGGACTGATGGGGATGACCATCTGACTGTGGAAAGTTCCCTTAGTGAGGGAGGACCATCCTCCACTGGTGGTGGCTGGAGGAGTTGGGTGAGGGGTGGCTGCAGTTCTCTCAAGCCATCTCTCCTCAGGACACAAGGGCAGCAGCCACACCTAATCTTATCTCCCCAGGGTTGAGGGAGAGTAGAATGAAGGGTGGAGGTCCTGAAGCTAGCTCACTCCTATCTGGTTCCACTTATCTCTTTAGGTGTGTCTTTCCTTTGTATTAGTTTCTCAAGGAGAAGGTTCTTTGATGTGCCCCAGAGAACTTCTGGGGTGCTCTGGGCCCATAACACCTTGATGCTGCTCAGGCAGCAGCCATGCCTAATAGGATTATCTCCCTGAGGGGTGGGGGACACTTGAATGAGGGGTGGTGGTCAGTTATCTCAGTTCTGGGCAAGGCCAATTATTTCTCTTGCTTCTTTAGGTGTATCTGTCTTTTGATTTAGCTTCTCAAGGAGATAGTTCTCTGAGTTCCCCCAGAAAACTTCTGAGGTATCCCAGACTCATATAACTACTTTAAAGTTTGTGCACATGCATGCATGCATGTGAAAAACAAATGAGACAACGCAGATTAAGTATTTTGCAAACTTTAAAGATCTATGCATATGTGTTATTAGTTGTGATAACTTCCCTCTTAGATTTAATAACTAATTATTATATCAGGACCAAGGTTTTCCCCCTCTTCTACTTCCTCATCCAGAAATCAACAAGTGTGGGAAATCTCTCTGAAAGATGTACCCAGAGCAAGATCTAATCAAAGACAGTAAAAGAAATTCTAAGTTTGGGCTAATGGGTGCATTCCTGCTCATTGTGTTTGCTCAGATAGGTCTTGGAACTATTGATTCTCCCTTTTGTCAGACAGGTGATGTGGAAATTGATGTCTCTTTGACCAAGATTTGGGTTACCCAAGTCACATACTTTAAGACCCATTGTAATATATTCCACCCCCTCAATGAAATACTCATTTTTTCCCGTTAATTGTTAACCAATGGGGGAAGCTAGGTGGAACAGTGGATAAAGCACTGGCCCTGGATTCAGGAGGACCTGAGTTCAAATTTGACCTCAGACACTTGACACTTACTATCTGTGTGACCCTGGGCAAGTCACTTAACCCTCATTGCCCTGCCCCCCCCAAATGTTAACCAATCAGTGTTGATTGCCCCATGAGGGGTCTTTGGTCTAAGAGAAATGGCCAAATGACCATCTTTTTATTAATAAACATGCTGGCCTTATTAATAAAATTATTAAATTGCCCATAAACTATGTCTCTGGGAACTTTTCTTTTTCTTTTCTTTCTTTCTTTCTTTCTTTCTTTTTTTGGTGAGGCAATTGGGGTTAAGTGACTTGCCCAGGGTCACACAGCTCATAAGTGTCATGGGTCTGAGGCTGGATTTGAACTCAGGTCTTCCTGGATCCAGGGCCAATGCTTTATCCACTGTGCCACCTAGCTGCCCCTACTGGGAACTTTTAAAAACATCAAATAATATAACTTTTTTTCTTTTTTTTTTTTTGTGAGGCAATTGGGGTTAAGTGACTTGCCTAGGATCACACAACTAGTAAGTGTTAAGTGTCTGAGGCTGGATTTGAACTCAGGTCCTCCTGAATCCAGGGCTGGTGCTCTATCCACTGCGTCACCTAGCTGCCCCCCTTTTTTTTTTTTTCAAATAGGACACTTTTATTCAGTTTGAAGAACTTTTTACAAAGTTTGACTAGTATATATGGAATTGTATTTGTTTATTCCTTCATTTTATTCATTGAGCCATCATCCGTCTATCTGTCCATTCATTTATCCATTTCTTTATATATATTCATCTATCTACACATCTATATGTTTGTTTATTGTTAATTTAACAATTATCAAATAACACCAACATTCTGCATGTGCTGGTGCATTCCCAGAATCTCTGCTACTGGGGAGGTTGAGGCTGCTTGAACTTGGGAGCTTTGAGCTGTTATGGGGGAAAATAGGGTATGGGTTTGGGGTAGGGGTTGGAGTTATTAGGAATTCCTCTTTAAAGAATTACACCCTCAGGGCAGCTAGGTGGCGCAGTGGATACAGCACTGGCCCTGGATTCAGAAGGACCTGAGTTCAAATCCAGCCTCAGACACTTTACACACTTACTAGCTGTGTGACCCTGGGCAAGTCACTTAACCCCAATTGCCTCACCAAAAAAAAAAAAATTATACCCTCTTGCACACAAAGCAGTGAAATTAAGATGGTAGTTTATTTAGGGGCAAGGGAAGGGAATTGGAGGGGGAAGGGAAACCATGAAAGAAATTCTTGGATTTCTCATGGGGAGAGAGGTATGGAACAAAGCACGTGGCTCTGAGGTACCAATCTCCTCGAGCAGGAGTCTGGTAGGTACTTTTATAGGGGACTGATGGGGGTGACCATCTGCCTGTGGAAAGTTCCTTTAGTGAGGGAAGATCATCCCCCACTGGTGGTGGCTAGAGGAATTGGGTGAGGAGTGGAGGACCATCCCCCACTGGTAGTTACTAGAGGAATTGGGTGAGGAGTGGCTACGGATCTCTCAAGCCATCTCTCTCTTCTGGACACAAAGGCCGGAACCACACCCAAACTTATCTCCCCAGGGGTAAGGGAGATCAGAATGAAGGGTGGAGGTCCCAAAGCTAGCTCAGTCTGATTTTGTTCCACTTATCTCTCTAGGTGTATCTGTCCTCTGGTTTAGCTTCTCAAGGAGAAGATTTCTTGATGTGCCCCAGAGAACTTCTGGGTTATTTTGGGCCCACAACAGAGCTGTAGTAGGCTAAAGTTGTTCAGGGGCCATGTTAAATCTGGCACCAATATGGTGAATCTCTGGCTGAAGGAAGCCATCAGGCAGTTTAAGGATGGAGGAACTAGACAAGGTCTGAAACAAAGTGGGTCAAAGTTCCTATCAGGGGTAGGGAGGATCCTTTAAGTGGCTACTGTACTTCTAGCCTGATAGATAGGGAGATCTAGTTTCAGAAGCAAATCAACAAAGAAATAACAACAACAAAAAGTCAAACCAATTATTTCAATATAAAAAGAATAAGGATTGCATAAAAGCTGTCAATTTCTATTACATATAGATCCTTTTTCTTAATATTTCAAATTTAACTTTGTAGTTCAACACTGCCCTGCATATCTCTCATTCTGAATTCCCTTCAGCTTTATGTTTATTTAAAAAAAATGATTTATAAATTCTTTTCTTTCTCTTCTTCATTTTTCTTAGTAACATTATCACTAACCCTACAATTCCCCTCCTGAAGGTCCCTCAGAATCAAACCCTACTTTGTAAAAAAACAGATTTAAACATTGATTATATTTGAAAATGTCTCATTTAGCACCCTAGGCCAATACCTCTCTGCTCAGAGATGGGAAGCATGATTCATCATCAGGTTTCTATTATTGTGATTGGTCATTGCATTGACTATACTTCTTAAATCTTTTTAAAATAGTCTATACATTTGTAGAATAGTCATTGTATAAACTGATTTCTGGTTCTGCTCACTTCACTTTGCCTCCCAGGCTTCTTTTAATTTATCTCTTTCATCAAGTCTTATGATAAAATACTACTCCATTACATTGATGTACCATAATTTGTTAGGTCATTCCCCAGTTGATGATTACCCCCTCCCCCCAGTTTTCTACAACAAAGAGTGCTGATGTATTTTTGTATGTATAGGTCCTTTCCCTCTTTCTTTGATATTATTGGGCTGTAAACCTAGAAGTGTTATTGCTAGATCAAAAGCATATACAGTTTAGTGAATTTTGTAGCATAATTAAAAATTGATTTCCAGAATGGGTGAACTACTTTACAGCTCCACCAATATTACATTAGTGTGCCTGACTTGTCATGGCTATACCAACAATTTGTCATTTTCCTTTTTGCCATCTTTGTCACTATTTAAAAAAAAGTTTTACTGATATATTTTGTTTTTACTTTACATTTATAGATAAATACAAATCTGATGAGTATAAAGTAGAACATCACAGTTGTTTTAATTTGTATTTCTTTTATTAAAATGACTTGGAGTATTTTCTCATATTATTTCTCATAGCTTGCCATTGATTCTTTTGAGAGCACACTGTTGATGTTCTCTATTTACCAGCTAAGGAATATCTCTTTGTTTGTTTATATTTGTACCAGTTCCCTATATATCTTGAATATAAGACCAACATAAAAACTTGTGGCAAAAAATTTTCCCCAGTTAAGTATTTCTGTAGTTCTCCATGATGCCTTCCTTGCCCAGGAAAATCATCATTGGGAAATCTCATCATCCTGCAAGATTGAGTTTGCCTTGATACTCACATCTTATTAATACTCCTCTGCACCTTTGACTGGAGAGAAGGGCCATGGGCTCAGGGTCTTTATTTAAGGAGAGGGCTCAGCAGAGTTTCTCCTCCACTCCTCCCCATGTCCCATGAGCTACACTAGTTTCAGGCATCTTTGGAACTCTCATTCTTGTCCCCAGACTAGATATCTTCTCTCTCCCCTTTGAACTTCCTTTTGTATGTTGTTTTCTCCCTTTAGATTGCAAGCTTCTTGAGGCCAAGAACTGTCTTTGTTTCAATTTCTATGTCATTGGATTAGTAAATTATTTAAGAAGTATTATCATTTTAAAACATATTGTCGTGGTCCAACTATAGACACTGAATATCTTTCCAATTATTTAGGTCAGTTTTTATTTCTATAAAGAGCATTTAAAATTTATATAGATTTGCTTTATTCATATCATTTCAATGTGGGTTTTGATAGGTGAACTCCCAGATAATTTGTGGACTTTGTAGTTATTTTGAACAGAATTTCTTTTTTTCTTTCTTCTAACTATATTTTCTTGGTGTTATATAGAAAGGACAGTGATTTTTGTGGGTTTATTTTATATCCTGCCACTTTGCTAAAGCTATTGTTTTAATTAATTTTTACTTGAATTTCTAGGGATCTCTAAGTAAATCATGCTAAGTACAAAAAGGGATAATTGTATTTTCTATTTCCTTACAATTTTTTCTTGTCTAATTGCCACAGCTAGAATTTACACACATGCACACACACACACATACACACACACACACATGTAATGATGTAGATATCCTTAACTTATCCCCAATCTTATAGGAAAATGATCATATTTCTATATTACAGGTGATACTAGCTCTTAGTTTTAAATAGATAATATTTACTATATTAAGGAACCATGCATTTATTCCTCTGCTTTTTAATAACTTTTTAATATGAAGAATTGTATTTTGTCAAGCTTTTTCTTAATCTAATGATATTATCATGTTATTGTTATTGTTTTTGTTATTAATATGATATAATGTTCACAGTTTTCATAACATTGAACCAGCACTACATTATTGGTATAAATACAAGATGTTCCTAATATAATAGTCTTTTAATATGTGGTTGCACACTCTTTGCTAGTTTTTTATTTAATAATTTGACATTAATGTTCATTAAATATATTTTCCTAATGTTTTCCTCTCTGTTTTATATTTTCCTGCTTTAGATATCAGGACTATATTTATCTTATTGAAAGAGTATGGAAGGAACACTTCTTTTCATATTTAAAAATAATGTATTATGTAATTTAAGATTCTAAATGTGGATTCTAATCTGTTCCCCCAGTTTTGGGGGAAACTGACTAAAATCACTGATAAAACAAGTTTAGGTTTTTAAGGGTTTATTGAAAAATAGAAAGAAAAAGACTGAGAACAGAATTCCAACAGCCTGGCATTCCTATCTTTCCTCAAATTTCCTGTGAAGTCCTCTGCTGCCACCACCACCATCAAGTCAGGAACCAAAAAGAGAGAGAGCTCTCCGTGCAGGCCCTCTTTCCTCCTTCCTGTCTCCGCCCAGAAAATAGGAGGCTCCTCAAGTTGATTGGCTAGTAGCCTTGATAGACAGCACCCATGAGCAAACATCACTTCCTGATGCCAAGGAAAAGCCACATGGCCTTGCCCTCTGAGGCATTTTCCTCATGGTGGAGCTTTCCTATAGTAAGTCTCCAGTAGGTGGCATCATTCCAATCATTACAGTATATACTATTTGAATTAATTCTTTCAATGTTTGTTGGAGTTCACTTGTAATTATCTTGTCCTGGAATTGCTTATTTGGGAATTACTTTGTGCCTTGGTCAATTTTCAGAGTTTGGATTTTTAAAATTCCCTATTTCATAATCTGTTCATCTGGGTTGTATTTTTAAAAGTATCCATCCTTTTCATCAGTTATAAGTTTTATTGGCATATAATTGAGCAAAAAATTTAAATTATTTGATTTTGTATTAGAGTGAATCAAGGGGCTCTCAAACTTAGGGCATCTAATAAAGTTCTTTGTCTCAAGCTGGAGAGGCAGTCTTCTTGGATTTGAAAGATTCAGGGAGAAAGAATACTCACTCAGGTTTTGTTGTTCAGTCATTTTCAGTAATGTCTGACTCTTTGTGACCCCATTTGCTGTATTTTTTGGCAAAGATATTGGAGTGGTTTGCCATTTCCTTCTCCAGCTCATTTTACAGATAAAGAAACCAAGTCAAACGGCTTAAGTTACTTTCCCCAGGGTCACACAGCTAGTAAGTGTTTGAGGCTGGATTTGAACTCGGGGAGATGTCTTCCTGACTCCGGGTCCAGAGCTCTATCCACTGAACCACTTACACTCAGTTGCAAATCAATTTATTGCCATAAGGCATATTAGCATAAACTAAAGTGAGATGCCCTATAAAAAAGGAGGTGGGATTAGATTGAGACATGCAGTAGGAGGGTACAATCCATTTTTTTCACACAACATATTGTCTCTAAATTTGTTGTGATTTCTTTTTTTTTTTTTTAATTTTTGAAACTGCCAATTTGGTTTTCTTCTTTGTCTTTCTATGTGTCTTCTGTCTTTCTGTTTTTAGCAAACAGTCAATATATTTTATTAGTTCCTCCCCCAGGAAACCCAGTTCATAGTCTTATATATTAATTCAGTGTATTCTTTTTGTTTTCAATTTTATTAATCTTTTCTTTGATTTTCAGGATTTCTATTTTTAAATGTTGTTGGGATTTTTTGTTTGTTTTTTGAGAAAGGCTTTCCTTATCTTGCCTTGGGTAGAAGTGCAGTAGATCACTCCTGGACTTGATCCTGCCAAAGAAAGCTTTGACTTGCTCTATTTCTGACCTGGGCTGGTTCACCTGTCCTTAGGTAGCCTGTTGGGTAACTGTTCCCAGGAGTTCACCATATTGGTGCCAGATTTAGTGCAGATACCTGGTCAGCATTGGCCCACCTAAGTTTAGAACTACATGAGCTCAAGCTCAGACAAATTATCAGCCTCTTCTTCCCTACCAGTAGGGATTACAGGTGTATACCACCATGCCCAGGCTTGACTGCATTTCTAATTTTTTTGGTTGCATATCCAATTTTTCTTTCTTTTTCCTTCCAATGACATTCACATTATTCTTCACAACTTTTGCATATATAGCTATGATCTAAAACAAAATTTTATGGCAAGCCAATATGCCCAAGCAATAAAAGTTCAGTTTTGAAGGGAAGACTTGGTATCAGGAAGGTCTAAGAAGTGTAGATATCAAGGTCTCTGACAACCATTGGATGCCTGTATCATAGGATATCCTTTCCCAAGATTGCACAGAGTTTAAAGATAACTGGTACTGGTAGCAAAACCACAGTGGTTTGCCTTAGTTTTTAGCCTTCAGGATATTGGTTGGCTACCTCAGTCCTTATTCTAGCTGTTTTAAATAATCAATATTTCTGTCTAACCTTGTCTTTTCTCTCAGATCCCTAGCCCATGCTAGGTATGACTGATTCATCTCCTATCTGTTGCTATTTTGGTAGTAACAAATTCCTGGCTGATAGAAGTAGAACAACAGAGAATTGTATCACCAGTTGCCAGAAATATTGCCTCATGGTTGCAACAAACCAAATGAGAGCCTGCTCACCATTAGAGGCTCTCCATGAATCTAGTGATGTCAGAATATATACATTAGTATGTAGGATCACTGAAGCTCTTCCTGGAGGAGGCAGCAACAGTTATAGAGAAAGGGCTTCACTGTTCCTTTGGAACCTCTCTCTCTCTCTCCCTCTTCCTCTCTCTCCACCCCCTCACAGGCACAAACACACAGACACACATACCACACACACCTAAAAACTACTTTTTTGCATCATATTTGTATATTGTCTTATTATTGCTGTTTTCTTTTTTTTCTTTTCTTTTTTATTTTGGTGAGGCAATTGGGGTTAAGTGACTTGCCTAGGGTCACACAGCTAGTAAGTGTTAAGTGTCTGAGACTGGATTTGAACTCAGGTCCTCCTGAATCCAGGGCTGGTGCTCTATCTACTGCGCCACCTAGCTGCCCCTATAGTTATTTTCTTGAAGGAAATTGTTTGCTATTTCTATGATTTGTTTTTTACCTACCAATTTGTTGGGATTAGATTATTAATTTCTATTTAAGTTTGAATACTTTCTTCAAAGACTATTATATTTTAATGTAATATGATCAATAAATAATATGTTTATGATTTCTACTTTTCTGCATTTGTCTATGAGTTGTTTTTTTTTAGTGCCCTAGTACATGGTGCTTAAAATATGTACATACCTTTATATTTCCATTCAGTAATTACCAGAGATCTATAATAAAGTTTTCTAAGATTCAAATCAGGTCATAAACTTATTTTTAAATTTATCTTTATTTTATATTGGTATAGGTTTGAGAGAAGCACACAGGTTACCAACTATTATATACTTGTTTATTTTTCTGTGTAATTTGATTAACTTTTCCTTTAAATACTAAGTATTGATAATTCATTATCTGTTGTGCCTTTAATCAAAATACAGTTTTACGTCCATTATACCTTAACCATGTCTATTTTTAATGTTACCTTTTCTGAGATCATAATTGTTACCCCTGCTTTTTAAAATTCATCTAACGTAATAAATTCTGTTCTAGCTTTTCAATTTAACTTTATATGAGTCTTTATGTTTTAAGTGTATTTCTCATAAACAACACACTGTTGAATTTTGCTTTCTAATCCATTTTGCATCCTGCCTCTATTTTATGGGTGAGCTTAACCCATTCCCATTCATTACTGTTACTTGTGCATTTTCCTTTATCATAACTTTTTTTTTGGGGGGTGGTGGTGAGGCAATTGGAGTTAAGTGACTTGCCCAGGGTCACACAGCTAGTAAGTGTCAAGTGTCTGAGGCTGGATTTGAACTCAGGGTCTCCTGACTCCAGGGCTGGTTCTCTATTCACTATGCCACCTAGCTGCCCCCATCATAACTTTTTACATTTTTTTTCTCTTTTTCTTCTGTCCTTCCCCACCTTTACAAAGAAAAGAATGGAGAAGAAGGAGTCTGATACATTAGCAATCTATATTTGAAGTGGTCTGTCCCTATTCCTCTCCTTCATTCTTCATCAAGCCCAGATCCTGATCTCTGGTTCTTAAAATTTCTCTCTCTCTCTCTTTTTCTTTTTTTAAAAAAATATCTCTTCTCTATGCTCAGTGCTCTGAAGTTGGTATTTGTTTTGCTTGGGACCTCCCTGACCTGATTTTCCCTCTCATAGTGCTTTTTCTCCTTTCCTTACTGGTTTGTTTCTCTGTTGAGTTTCATATATTTCTTCTTCAAGTTTTGTGTCTATGTTTTTAACATTCTTTCACCCAGTTCAGCTCAAAGTGAGGTCATTGGATGTCAACACACTTTTTAAAGAAGGCTATTAGTAATGCGAGCGTTCCTACTTCTGACTTGTGATAAGCAACATTTTAAAATGAATACTTTAGAAGATATTTGTGAAAAATTCAGGCTTCAGAACCTTGCTCTGGAGACTCTAAAATTCAAAGAGCAGCAGGATTATTTCCCACTTCAATACTATTTTTAAAAAATTCTGTTTTATACTTAGAGCTACTAGTGTGTATGTTTTTTTTTTTTGGTGAGAGCTACTAGTTTTAATGATTTTGAATAATTCTAATGGTTCCCTGTGTTTAGACATTTGCAGTTTTTAAAACACACACACATATTCCACATTACTTGCCAATGAGCATTTATACCAGTTAAAGGGATTTTCCTTTTTCCTCTGCATACTAGCATGCTGCTAGATTTGGCAGTCAACCTGGGAACAGATGTGTTTGCCTGTAGAACCAATTCAGTGTTGTAGAAGGAGATAGGAAATTCCAACTGTTTCATATAAGTAATTTTTATTCCAAAAGAAAAATATTAGTAACTATGTGAAAAAATTACCCTTTCAAAAGTGTGGATGTAGGTTGAACAAATAAATGATTTTCTGGGATTTTTACTTAAAATATTAAATCAGGGGCAGCTTGGTGGCGCAGTGGATAAAGCACTGGCCCTGGAGTCAGGAAGACCTGAGTTCAAATTCAGCCTCAGACACTTGACACTTCCTAGCTGTCTGATATTGGGCAAGTCACTTAATCCTCATTGCCCCGCACCTCCCTCCCCAAATCAAATCAATAATCCAAATGAATAAGGATAATACATTCCTAGTCAATGATAATCTTTGCTTTGGATCTCTCCTCTTCTTTTTTGTTGATCACCACTGGCCATTTTCAGGAAGGTGGGAATTTGGAAAATTGCTTACCAGCATATTTGTATTCTTTGTTCCACCTGACACTTGAGTAGCTAGACAGATGTACTGCTGGTATATGTCTACGGGTATTATTAGCACATTATATATGTGAGTATGCCGCATGACTACAAATACCAAGTAGATTTTCTGTGAGGGAAGAGAAATGTGGAAATGCATCTCTGAATAGCTCAAAATAATGTAAACAATTGATATACACTCAGCAGCAAAATGTCTTTTGAGAGGCACAGAATTAAAGTACTAGAAGAAACTTTGGAAGTCATTTGTACACCATGTCCCAGTCCACATAAGAATCCTGTCAACAACCCCATGACATATGGTTATCCAACCTCCAATAAAAACTTCCCTCATGTAACCCATTGTTACTTCTAATATCTGAAGACAACTGTTGTGTCCCCCTTAAGTTTTCTCTTCTCTGGGCTAAAAACCCCTTTGTCTTTCATTTAGAAGTAGATAGGTTACTCAGTAGATAATGTGCTGGGCCCAAAGTTAAGAAGACCTGAGTTCAAATATGGTCTCAGATACTCACTAGCTGTGTAACCCTTGGCAAGTCACTTAACTTCTATTTGCTTCAATTTCCTCAACTGCAAAAAAGGGAGGGTAACAACACCTATCTCACAGGATTGTTGTGAGGATCAAATGAGATAAATATTTGTAAAGCATTTAGCATGGGGCCAGTAGACACTATATAAATCTTAATTCCCATTCCCCCTTC
Source organism: Dromiciops gliroides (assembly GCF_019393635.1). Classification (NCBI taxonomy): domain Eukaryota; kingdom Metazoa; phylum Chordata; class Mammalia; order Microbiotheria; family Microbiotheriidae; genus Dromiciops; species Dromiciops gliroides. The sequence goes on from NC_057861.1 coordinate 554,572,777, forward strand.
CCCACAGTGAAGGAACCCAATATACCTTTATCTAATTGAATTGAATTCAACCAGATCCTTGTATGAAGTAACTTCTGATCATTCTCCTTTCAATATTCAGTAAGCTTGCCAATGTCCCTTTTAAAATGTGGTACCCAGAATTCTATACAGTATTCTAAATGTGTCCTAGTTTTGGCTTATTTATCTTGCTCTTTCTTTTGACCATTCTGGGCAATTTAGAGCTGGATCTACTCTTTTGAATTTGAATACTTTGCCATTAACTACTATAGGCTTTGACAGAAGTGATTTTAAGGCTTCAAAAACTTTTTTTTTTAAGTGAAGCAATTAGAAAGTAGTTTCTGAGACTACTGATGAGACAAACTCTTAAGCTCACAGTGGTAATGACCCTCAAGAGACTACCTTTTTTTCTGTGTCTTTTTTCTATGCTGAAGTTGCAATGTGCTGTAATTAAGAAAACATGCAAGGAGAGAGCTCAGGTATTTAAATTAGGCTAAAATATGGGATTACAGATTTCTGTCTGGGGGGAGGGGTATAAAGCCCATATGTTACTTGGGCTCTGTAAAGAAATTCAATCCTGCATGGTCTGTGTAAATAGAAGACTAAGGGAGTAAGGCATTAGCACAAATTCTATTTCTCTTTTGTTAGAGTGGAGGCAGATGAGGTCCCAGCAGCTCTGTCTGCATGTGGAAGGCCAGGAGTCTGGTCCTGAAAGAGCAGCCCAGGGAAGGATTGGAAAATCAGCTAACCTACTTCTGTCCCCTAAAATGGCAAGGAGGATGCTGCTGGGGGCGGGGGGGGGGGACAAACAAACCGAGTGATAGAGTTTTGGAGAAAACCTTGGTTGGAAGAGGTAAATTAGAGTTCTGAAATGCCCAAAACACTGGACTATGCTATGTGTAGGGGACCAAGTGAAACAGCCAAAGGCTGGATTAGACAAAATCTATTGGAAATTACAGATCTAGCCAAGGTGGACCAGGCAGAATGCCTGATGTAGTGCTATTAGGTCCTTTCAGACTGTTGCTTTTCTTGAAGATACACAATCTATTTCCCTTAGGAGGCAGAATGAAGTTCATAAGCAGGCACAGATAAGCAGGCAGTATTGGAACTACCACATTGAATCTGAATTATATTTTAAATGATTCACTGATGTTCTTTGCTTTCTTCTCTGCTTTTCTTAGAATCACTATTTCTATTCTGATAGAGCACTGGCCCTGGATTCAGGAGCACCTGAGTTCAAATCCGGCCTCAGACACTTAACACTTACTAGCTGTGTCACCCTGGGCAAGTCACTTAACCCCAATTGCCTCGCCAAAAAAAAAGTGAATGTGATGGGTTTTGAGAAATCTGTGAAAATTAGAATAAACTGAAGCAGTGAGCAGAATCAGGAGAAAATTTTATACAGTGAAACAATCTTGGGAAATTGTGAAAAAATTAAGGATTATGATTAAGGCAATGGCCAAATAAGACTCTAGAAGACTGATGATGAATCATACTTTCCACTTTTCAGAAGAGAAATGATGAAATGAAGGCACAGAATGAAACATGCATTTTTCAGACTTAGTCAATATGTAGATTTGTTTTGCATGACTATATGTATTTATTATAAGGAAGGGCTTTGAATTTTTTTTTGCGTATGAAGAGAGTAGGAAAAGATCAGAATAGAAATAGTGATTCTAAGAAAAGCAGAGAAGAAAGCAAAGAACATCAGTGAATCATTTAAAAATGAACTTAAGAAATCAGAATGAAGTTCATAAGCAGGCACAGATAAGCAGGCAGTATTGGAACTACCACATGGAATCTGAATTATATTTTAAACCCCCCCCCCCAAACTGTATGTAGTGGGGGAAAAAAAACAAAAACCAAGGCTATTCAAAGCAGAAGCTTAAAGTCCTATACACAATCCTTTTTCCCTTTGTATATTGAAATATCCATGTGTACTAACATTTATTAAGTTCACAATAAAAAATAAGAATAGTAATATGTCTGGAAGGGTTTGGAGTTAGAAGACCTAGGCTCAGATTTCGGCTCTACTACTTCCTACCTTTATGACCTTGGGCAAATCACATGTTTTATGAACATGTTTCCTCATCTCTAAAATGGGAATGATAATATCCTTACCTACCTTCATGTAGTTGTTAGGAAAGCATTTTGAAAACTTCAAAGCACTATATAAGTGAAAACTCTTACTTGTTTGACATGGAGGATGCAAAGTCCAGGGAAGAATAATGTTGTTTCTTCTGTTCCCCAATTTTTGCCTGCTTCTCATAACCTGGAGAACAATAAGAGATGCCAGATTCCCAAATATTAGGTAGCCTCCACTGCCATTTGTAACAAAAGTTAAATTTGTAATTATTGTCTAAATCAACTATATTTTAAAATTTAATATAACAAACATGATAATTTTATGAGCAGATAAATATACATAATAAATTTTTATGTTCCCAAACGAACAGTGTGACTTTAAATCTGTAAAGGGTGCTTGCTTAAAATATATGTATTTGCATCCATTTCATTTTCTTCCATATTTCTGTTTTTAAAAAAACTCATAGGGGAAAAAATAAAGGAACATTTTCCCATGGTATCAAAGTAGCCATCAATTTTACATCTCCAATCCAGACCTGTCTTGATTATGTTCAAAGCAAGTTTTTCCTTTACTCCTTTGCCTTCAACTCCCAATGCAGATGAATGAATCCAGTTACCTCCTTATGATTCTCACACCTCCTGAATTTCTTTAATAGAAGAATTTAATAGAATTTAATTTAATAGAATTTTGTTCAGGCTGTGCTTCCTCATCCCTCCTTTCCCACCCCCTCCATCTCATCTCCTTCACCATATTAAGAATCTAATCTTAACTAACATTAAATAATAGCTTAACATAAGCTATTTATTTTCCTTTTGTGGACATTGAGTATGTTTCTATGAAAGTTTATATTATATTCATAATTGCTATTGATTTCTTTTAAAACATACATGGTTTTTCAGTGTATTAGTAGAATTATCTCTATCTTGTATTTATTCTTTTGTAATATAACCCCGTGTTCATCATCCCTTTTATATGGTAAACTCCCAAACTTTACAGTCTAGAAACAGTTCATTGTCCCTAGGGCAGCTTTGCAAGCTTACTTACCACACTGCATATCTGTCAACATTAAAGAAAGATATAGAAAGGTTTCTAGACTTAATTTCATTCACAGTGTCAAGCACATATAGAAAGCTCTTTTTTGTTTGTTTGTTTTGCAGGGCAATGAGGGTTAAGTGACTTGCCCAGGGTCACACAGCTAGGAAGTGTCAAGTGTCTGATGCTGGATTTGAACTCAGGTCCTCTTGAATCCAGGGTCAGTGCTTTATCCACTGCACCACCAAGCTGCCCTGAAAACACTATTTTTTTTTTTTTTTAAGATTTTTGGTCAACAATCCCCCAAACTGATTAAAATGATCAAAAAGTGGCTAGTCCTTAAAATTTTTTGTCTGTTCATTGCCCTCTATTTTTTCATTCAGTTGGATTACTGTGTCTTGGTTTCTCATAAGGTCACTAGTTTCTATTTGTTCAATCCTAATTCTTAGGCAATTATTTTCATCAGACAGTTTTTTTAATCTCCTTTTCCATTTGGCTTTTCAAACTCTTGACTTTTTTCTCATGACTCTCCTGCATCGCTCTCACAATGTGGACTCATAAGAACTTTCTCAGTAAGGAATTCACAGAAGACACAAGTCTGAACTGAATATGAAGGGATAATATCGGTAAATCATTTATATTTTGTTCTCTGTGAGGCAAACAGGGTGGGGTGTCTGATGTTTGGGACCAGATTTGGGCTTGGGGCCTCCTGTGTCCAGGGCTGGTGCTTTGTCCACTGTGTCACCTAAGTAATCCATGATGATATCTTTAAAGTAATGTTGAGTGTGGGAGGAATAGAATGGGGGAGGGGGAAGGGGAGAGATGGTCTTGGGAGAGGTAGTTCACATGAAGGAAACAAGAAAAAAAAGCTTATGGAGGGGAGGAGAAGAGAGGGAAGGAGTTGGGGAGTGAGTGAACCTTAATATCATCAGAAATGGCTCAAAGAAGGACTAACATACATACTCAAGTAGGTATATATACATATATATATATATACATATACATATACATATACATATTTTAGTGAGGCAATTGGGGTTAAGTGACTTGCCCAGGGTCACACAGCTCGTAAGTGTTAAGTGTCTGAGGCCAGATTTGAACTCAGGTCCTCCTGACTCCAGGGCCAGTGCTCTATCCACTGCACCACCTAGCTGCTCCAGTAATATATTTTTGCATTAAGGGAGGGGAGGGAGATAAAGGGGAGGGGGGGGAAGAAGGGAAGGAGGGAAGGGCAGATCGGGGGAGAGAGCAGTAAAAAGCAAAACACTTTCAAGGAAGATGAAGATGGTCTGCATTACTGCACAAGTATGACATATTGAATGGCTTGATCTCATAGGGAGGGTTGACGAGGGAGGGAGGAAGAAAAATTTAGAACACAGAATTAGCTCAAAGACCTTAACCTCATCAGAGTGGGCTCATGGAGGGCATAACATTCATACCCAATTGGGAGGAGTAATCTATTTAACTCTACAGGAAAGTAGGAGGGGAAGAGGATAAGGAAGGAAGGGTGAAAAAAGGGAGTGCAGAGCAAGGGAGAGGATAGTCAGAAGTAAAACACTTTTGAGGAAGAATAGGTAAAAAGAAGATAGAATAAATGTCATGGGAATGGAGTGGGATGGAGGGAAATAGTTATGATGATTGATTATAATGGCAAAACGTATAGTACCTACTTTGCTGGGCTTTTATGAAGAAAATTCTCCATCAAGCTTAAGGTACTATATAAAGGTTATGATGAACAGGATACTATCAGAAAAACCTGGAAAGACCTACATGAACCGAAGCAGAGTGAAATGTACTGTATACAAAATAATAGCAATAGTGGGGGATGATCTGCTGGGAAGCATGTGGTTATTTTCAGCAAGGCAATGATCCAATATAACCCTGAAGGACTTATGAAAATTGCAGCCCATCTGCAGAGAATGAACTGAGAGTATCTGAAAACAGATGGAAACATATTAAAAAATTTTTTTTTTCTTTTCCTCTTTGACAATTCCTTAATCTGAAGTTTTGGGGTTTTTTGACTGTTTTCTCTCACAACCTAGCTAATGTGGGAATGTTTTCCATGACTACTCATGTATAACTTATTTTGAATTGCTTGAGTTCTTGTGGGTGGGGCGGGGTGGGAATGGAGGAAGAGAAGTTGGAACACAAAGTTTAAAAAAATTGATGTTAAAATTTGTTTTTACATATATTTTAGAAAATAAAATTCTATTCAAAGGAAAAAAAAGAATTGTATGAGTTGAGTATACTGCTCACCAGCATTCATTACATTTTGTGTGTATGTATGTATATGTATGTAAATGTATATATATGTTTATATACTTATATATACATGTGCATATATTTATACATAAATATTTATACTATTGTAGTAGTATTACTTAATTTTATAATTATACATAAATATATAATATAATTGTATAATATAATAAATATGTATATATCATATATATATATAAATGAATGTTGTATGTATAATTTCTTGCAGGTTGTCTCTCCTATTAGAATGTGAACTACTTGAGGGTAGGAAACTGTACTTTTGCCTTTCTTTATATCTCTCATGCTTGTCAAAATGTCTGGCACTTAGTAAGCATTTAATAAATATTTGTTGACTGACTATGATACCATTATTATTTCTACCTCAATCAGATTAGTCTTCCATGTGACTGATCAGCAGAAAGCCAAGAATCATAAAATCATAGAGCCAGAAGAGACTTTATATATGATCTAATCCAGCATTTCCTAACCTCTGTTCTTTGGAATATTATTCTGCTTGATGTGAATTTTTGCTGTTGCAAAATTTCAATGTTAGAGACACTTTATTTTAAAACGAGTATATTTAAAATCTTTATAACAAATCTTTATCTTTATAACAAATATTTATCATTACTCAATATTTTTCAGCATGAATATATGATTCATGTCTCTATTCCACTGCAGAATTGTCCTGGCTCTCTATAACAGGGATGTTTTATATTTCCATAACTTTTGGACCAACATTTGTGAGTTTTAATAATATACTTCAATCCCCAATGTATTCTATGACCAATTAAGTATGGGAAATAGTAACTGGGTCCAAATTTCTCAATTTATGGACGAGTAAACTGATGCTCAAAGAAACCAAATGTTAAACTCCTCTTCTGAGAAGAGATTTTTACAGTTGTGTTTGGGTGAGATCTGACTCAGGACAATCATATGGGAATTAATTTTTAAAATTTAATTTTTATTTTTTTTGTGGGGCATTGAGGGTTAAGTGACTTGTCCTAGGTCACACAGCTGGTAAATGTCAAGTGTCTGAGGCTGGATTATCCACTGCACCACCTAGCTGTACACCCCCCTCCCCCATATGGGAATTTATATATATATATACATAGTTTGTTTTTTGTTTGTTTTTTTTCAGGCAATGGGGGTTAAGTGACTTGCCCAGGGTCACACAGCTAGTAAGTGTCAAGTGTCTGAGGCTGGATTTGAACTCAGGTACTCCTGAATTCAGGGCCGGTGCTTTAAACACTCTGCCCTCTAGCTGCCTCCCATATGGGAATTTAGATCTGATCCTAGAACAAAATTAAACCCTTGTAGTTCACTCAACAATTTAAAAAGGAGATTTACTTTGTTGTAGCAGGGGAAGGATATACAGTAAGGATTCACATTAAAGACAGCATGAGTTGATTCAGCTAAATGAAATTCTCCTGCTTTCTAGTTGCCCGTGGTGATCTATCAGCCAAGCATCAGAGAGTGACCAGAAATCTTCTTGTCTGTTCTTTGTATTTTTATTTTTTTGAGAACGGATGGCCTTATCTTAGCCAGGCTGGCAATGCAATGGCCACTAACAGGCTGATTCCAATACCTAGTGGTATAGGAGATTTGACCTGTTCTATTTCCAACCTGGACCTATTTGCTTCTTTTTAGGTAGCCTTGTGGTACCCTGATCCCAGGAGTCTCCATTTTGGTGCTAGGCTCAGTGCAAACTCTTACCCCCTTAACCTTCTGCAGTTCAGAACTCCCGAGTTTAATGTGATCTACCAACCCCAGCCTCCACTAGTAGCAGGGATTATAGGCATGTACCTGTTTGTACTAAGGCAAACAGGAAATTATGTCAAGAGCCTAAACCTTTAGTCTTCTGAACCAATTAAACCTTAAAGATGATTTTTATACATTTAAAGTTAAAAACTAGATTAATTTGCAGGGAGGCAGAAGGTTAGGGTATGGCTTTCACCCTAACCTGCACTGAGCATCTGTTAGTTGATTAATGCTGCTTCTCTAAGTGAATTCACAAAGTTTTAGAACCAGATGGAACCTTATAAATCATTTATTCCCCAATTCTTTTTTTTTTTCACAGATAAGGAAACTGAGGCCAAGAGAAAATCAATTCAAGGTCATGCAGTACTCTTTCTACCATACCACACTGCTTTGCTAGAAGTAGAGGAGAAAATTTATGATGCTGGGAAGGGTTATTAAAAGTGTTGCTGGGGCAGCTAGGTGGCACAGTGGATAGAGCACTGGCCCTGGATTCAGGAGGACCTGAGTTCAAATCCGGCCTCAGACACTTAACACTTACTTACTAGCTGTGTGACCCTGGGCAAGTCACTTAACCCCAATTGCCTCACCAAAAAAAAAAAAGTGTTGCTAAACAAAGGTGAATTTAAAATCTCATTATATATACATTATTTTTAGTTGTGTTATGATTGCTCATCACCAAATGTGCTTTACTTTATAGAGTGTCATAACTGACCAGCAAGCTGAGGTGGCTAAGTCACTAGGAGTAAAATTGGGTAACAAATTAAAAGAAATACTCAGTTGACATCCTAGTGATTTTAGGACACTATTCCCATTAAATTTATTCAATTCATCAGTTTTGAATTCCTATTCACTTCCATCCCTTCCTCCTTCTCACATATGTATATTAGATAGTAATATGAACCTGATTTCTAAGGAGCCTTTTTGGAATTTCATCTTGGACCTACTTCATTGAAAATGGCATTTTCTGTTATCATCATCCTTCCTCACTAAATTACAGTTAACATTTAAAAAAAAAAGAAAATACTTCTAAGCCTTCCCCTCATGTACAAACGAACTCCCACCTTATCTTTTCAGTTACACAGCAAATGGTTTTATTGCTGTTCAAAAAACTCAACATAAAAGTGATGTAGGATACAAAGCTTTTGATGATTCTTTACAAGGGAGCTTGGTGAACTTGCCAAGCTTAATCAGGGCCAGGATTGCATTTTCAGATAAGGTCTGTCTTTTTGTGAGTCAAAGGAAGGTTAGTTTTGCATCACAAGCTGTAAAGGTGCTGTTGAAGAAGGTCTGCTTGCTGATTTATATCTATACTCAGGAAGAAGAAATCCTGGTTTGTAAAAAGGTAGAAATGTAGAGTCTTGGTGAATTCCTTTGCCTTCCTTGTGCCTCAATATTTCCATCTCTTAGATGAGGAATATAACAATAAGTGAAATGAATTTTTAGCCTTTGAAGGATGAGGGAAGCTTTTAGATTAGGTAATACCATTCATTGACATATGTAATAAACTAAATACCTTCTGAGAGTCATTCATCTATCCTTCATTCATTTTTACTGAGTGTCTACTATGTGCATGGCTCTGGCTGACATTGAAGAAGATGCAAATAAAAATAAGAGACAGGCTTTTTATTTCATGGAGCTTACAGAGTAGTAGAGAAAATGTATCAGAAACATGTACAAGAGAGCCTCTTAGGCATCACCTTCTAGTCTTAATAGTAGTAGTACTGTTACTCCTGCTAATATTGTAATGATGATTCCTTGTACTATATACTTTTCAAAATGCTTTTACATTCATTATTCAGTCTATTTCCCACAATGGGACTGTTGTAAGGGGTGGGGGTGGCAGGCAGATATTATTGACTTCCATCCCACTGCTCATTCTTGCTTTTCCATTTGTCACACTTTGGAAACAGCGAGGTGAGGAAGCTAATGTGCTTTGAGGTCATAAAGGAAATAGCAGCTACTTAAATATCTCTCTGTCCTACTTTCAGTCTCAAAACATCACTCAAATTCCACTCACTCTATCATTTGACTGGGTGAGTAAGCTGGAAAGTCTGGAGAGCATTCAATTATATGTAAGCTTTGTGTCAGAGGCTCTGGACAAAAGGGGCCAGACTGTGTTTTAGGGGACTAGCTACTCATTTCTCCAGGTCATTGCCTCCATCCAAATAATCTGAGAACTCACTATCTCACATTCCACAGGGCACTAACTTGGTACTGTTACTAACTCCCCTTGCAAGCATATGGCTCACAAAACTCAAAGAAGAAAAGGTTTATTTACAGGTCATTGAAAACAAAAGGATACCATAATAGAATCCCCAGAAATAACAATACCTGCCCCAGAGATCTAGTCAGCATGCAATGAGACTCATAGACTCACAGAGACTTAGAACTGTGGGGTGCTCATGAACCTACCACCATAATTCCTGATTTGGGATTTTTATAGAAAATAAGGATTCTGTGACTCACCCTCAGCATTTCTCCTTTACCTCCTGCCTTATGTCGGTGTTGAGCATGTCGTCAATTCCAAATATCTTTTTCATTTTCTGTTCATATTTGCCCTGTTCATTTTGGCAACTAGCCTTAAGGCTGCCACCATTCGCTTATCTCCTTGTGAATTAAAAAATCCCTTCCTGACTTATGTGCATAACTCCCATTAATGTTTATGAGAATTATCTGTACTAGCATGAGACTGTGCCCCTAAAGCTACTGAAAGGCATTTGACTAGGTTTTCAATGAAGATTAATTGTTAGAGAGAGGGAAAAAAATTTCCAGTCTGTCAGCTTGAAGTTTACCTGGAAAATATGCAACAGAAGATAGCCAACGAGGAAATGTTACAACTGAGGCATATCAGAGGAAACGATGTCGGAATGAAATCTTTGATAAATTACATGGTTAATGCTATTGACAGGAAGGTTCCAAAGTTTGTAGAGAACAACAAACTGGGAAGCAGTGAAAATAATGAGCAGTGCTATTCCCAGATACAGAGCCATGTAGACAATCTGTTTGTCCAAGAGAATTGAAGGCTAATGCTTTTCACTGGGTTAAATTCATTTATTCTAATAGCTTTAGAAACAAAGCTGTGTGAAGGGAAATAGAAGGTAAAGGAGAAGCATGATCATGCTTCCAATAGATGTGGAGTTTAGATTTTCAGCATTCACATTTTATTGTTATTGTGTGTACATATGTGTGTGTTGGGTGGGATATTACTCACACTATGTACCTAGGCCCTGAAGCAAAACTGAAAGGATTTAGGCTGAAAAATAACAGCAGAATCTAGGAATCCTAGATTTTTACTGCTATTTAAATCTTATAAAAATTAATGATGGCTTCTTTAGTTTCTTGTTCTCTTTTGTCTGTTGAAAGAAAATCTAGGAGAAGAAGTGGAGTACAGTGAAAAGAACACTGCACTTGGGGTCCAGTACTGTTCAAATCCTAACTTTGTGACATACGCTTTGTGTGACATTGTGGTTGTTCAGTTGTGTCTGATTCTTTGTGACTCTCATTTGGGGTTTTCTTGACAAAGATACTGGAATGGTTTGCCATTTCTTTCTCAACTCATTTTACAGATAAGGAAACTGAGACAAAGTTAAGTGATTTGCTTAAGATCACATAGCTAGTAAGTGTCTGAAGCCAGATTTGAACTCAGAAAGATGAGCCTTCCTGACTCCAGGCTCAGCATTCTATTTATTCCACAACCTAGTTGTGTGACCTTAGACACGTTTATCAACTTTTCCTTGACCTCAGTTTCTTTAGTTCTAAAATGAAAGAGTTGGACTATATGAGCTCTAAATCTAGGATCTCAAAATCTATGATCCTTAAATCCCTCCCTCCCTCCCTTTCTTTTGTTGAGCTTCAAATTTCTTCAGTCTTTCTGAAAGTAGCTAAGCCCCCAGCTCCCAGGCCTTTGGTAAAATTTAAGATTTCCCCCAAATTTAATATTCCATCAGAGAAAGCCCAATCTCCAATATGAGGTGTCAATCGGAAAAGTAGAATCAAGATCCATTTTTGTATAAGTTAAATCCAGAGACCAGGAATACTTGTGGATTAGCCCCAAACTCCTTCAGACTTTCAAGAGTCAGATGATTCAGTGATTGGTTTCAGTCACAAACGAACTCAGTTCAGTCCCTGGGGTCTGGGTGGAGTACCTGTAAGTCTCAGAATGAGACACAACTACAACAGCATCTGGTGATGGGCAAATATATAATGAAAGAAATTGCAATTTTCTTCATTATACCCTATGCCCCTTTGGAAGAGGCAGGGAGACCCCTTAACCTTTTAGTGCCTTAGGGGACTCTTTAATGTTATACATGGCTAAGCAAATGCTGATCTGAACCTCTCTGGGTTCTGTTCCTGACTCTAGACATTTCCACTATGACCCAGAAGCCTGCTGATGCTGGAAGATCACTCCACCCTTCTAGCCCTTTCCTCTGATTGGACAGTTCCCTTTGAAACCTCCTTTTTAGGGAAGGTGCCCAGGGCTATCTGGCTACCTTCACTCCTTCATTCCTCTCTGGGATCCTCTCCTGACTCTTGGAACATCTTTCTCCGTTAAGCTCCTTCATAGGTACCTTCTCCTCAACCATCTGTTTTGTTGTCAGCTTCTTTTTATGTGTTTGTTGTCTTCCTCTATTAAAATGTAAGCTCCTTGAGGGCAAGGACTGTCTTACTTTTTGCTTATATTTGTATTTCCAGCTTAGCACAGTGCCTGGCACATAGTGAACTCTTAATAAATGCTTAATGACTTTGTTTGATTTGAACTGCTTTGGTCAAGGAAGTCCTTCTCATACTGTTGAAATCATGGATATAATTAAAAAAAATTAGTCCCACTCAGACTTTCTTTACCACCGTAAGGCGGAAAATGACAATGCTTTCAAATTTACTAAAGACTTTCTTCATATTATCTCATCCAATCCATATAATTGCCCTATGAATGAAGGCCTGAGGAAATGAGGAAATCATGCTTTAAAGGGATTAAATGTTTTGCTTGTGGTCCTAGAACTAGCAAGGAAGTGCCCTAGGCAGGATTCTAACTCAGTGCTCTTTTTTTTTTCTCCTTTTTTTTTCTCTCAGTGCTCTTCTGACTCCAAATAGGGTGCTCTTTCCACTAGATGGTGTTGCCTCCCTGAAATTTATGCCTTTAAAAATCAATTCTTAAAAACCTCCCTTGTCTCAGATTTAGTGAGACAGTCCTCACTTCCAGAAAAGGAATAGTTTTGTGAGACCCTATCTCACCATTTTTAGTTTGGAAAATGGGGTCACCACTATGGTGATTTCACATTTCTCTGTCAAAACCCACTCAGGTCTGAGTATTCTGGATACTCAAGAATTGTGCTTTACAACACAATTCCTAGGCCTCCTCTGTCTCACAGCAATGTCTCCAGGCAATACCCTGGGAATTATGCCTGCTCAGAGCTTACTTTGTCCAACTTGAGGGTCTTAAAAAATGGGTTTCTATATTGCTCTCTGCTGGTGTGCAGTTATTCTTCGATATTACACATTCTTCTAAGTCTGCCTAATATTACTTTTCCCTGGCCATAAATGTATTATCCTCAACAAGGTTCATAAAATGTAAGCAAGAACATAGAGTTTCATAAATAGAGTGGAGAAATATCTACTTTCAGAATTTATTTCTCAGATACAGGTTTTGCTCAAATAAATGTTGTGACAGAAAAGTGAGAAGAGAATATGTGTTCCGGAAAGCTATTCCTGCTCCTGGTGACAGTGTAACGATTTCTTTCTTTCAACCACGACAGATTTCCATTGTGACTCTTCATCAAAACAGGTAGGAGTGATGACTTGCTAGAGCTCTCTGGCTAGCAGACACTGGACAGTAAGCTTAGCTCACGTCTTTTTCTAGGTCAGACATGTTGGTAGCTTAAGGAGCAATGCATTAGGGAAATCTCCTTTATTTCCTTGGGGTTGTTTTTCTGGTTGTTTTGTCTTTAAATTAAAAAGAAAGATGATACTACACTGGAACTGAAGGGCCATAACACTATTCTCTATGCAGTGGTTCTCAAATACGGCCCAGGGAGCTCTGGGGATCCCTAAGACCCTTTCAGGGGATTTTCAAGTTTACAATTATTTTCATAATCATACTAACACATTTTATTTTCCAACATAATAAATATCAATAGAAATAACAAACATAAATAAAAGCTCTTTGTGAGGGAATTGGGTCCTTAATAATTTTTTTATAGTGTAATGGGACTCTAAGACCAAAAAGTATAAGAACTGCTACTCTTCAGTATGAACTTTGGCAGAAGGTCAGTGCACCTTGGGCTTTATTAAAGGAGATTTGTTTACTAAAGTATAATAAATACATCATTATGATAGCTTCCCCAATAATGTTGGTTTATGGCATGAGTTTAGGGCAGGGGTGTTACCTTGGATTTCATGAACTTGGTTTTTGGAAAAAAAACAACCACCACCACCTTATAACTCTATTTCAATATACATGGTTTCCTTTATACTCCTATGTATTTTCTTTCATGCATTTATAAACATTGTTCTGAGAAGGGATCCATTAGTTTCACCAAGCTTCCAAAGGTGTCCAGGATAAAAAAAAACAAACAACCCAGTTAAGGTTTAGGGAGATAGATCGTCTTTTAGTGGATTTCCAGCACGTAAGTTGTCTGATTACAAGTTGATTTGTAAGTATGGACTCACCCTGGGGCCCAACTGTCCTGAGGGGTGATTGATTCAGTTACCTATCACATGCTGGTCTGGTTACAGCCATGTTTCCACTCCCTAGCCATCTCCTTTCTATCCTCCATGCTTTCTTCTGCCATGCCCCTTTCCAGTTCTGGAACCATAATCAAGCCAGTGGCGGCATTGCTCCTGGAAGAGGTATAACAATCTTTTTCCCTGCAGGCCTTTAGTGCAGTATAATTCATTCCACTCTTAATAGAAATGTATCTACTTGATTGTTTCCTCTTTATACCTTGTTCAACTTAGGCTTCAGAGATAGAAACAACAATCTTTATAGAATAGGAATGTATCTGGTGGAAGGAGTACATCTCGAGTGAGGCTTTGTGCATGTAGTAGAGAGGTCTTTGTATCAGTACCTGTGGACTCTGATTGGCACTAGGAGGTGAGTGAAAAAAAAAAGAGAAGCTTCCTGGAAAAAGTGATCATTGATATATACAAGTATAAGAGAAGGCCTAGCAGCAGGGTAGCCTACTTCCTAGCTGCTGAAACAAGCTGAGGTGAATTGAGAAAGATAGAACCTTCCACTGTGACTTAGATGATAATAATGGGAAGATTCAGATAACTGCATGAATAAATCATTTCTCTGTCCTTCAGTCTTGGCATCCAAGAGATATTTGTCAGGTCTTTACCACACTGGTGTGTGACTTGGAGCATATTGTTTCTGTTCACTTGGCAGTTAGACCATAAACTCCTCTCTCTATCTTCCTCTCCCTTTCCCTTCCTCCCCGCCCCCGACCTCTGTGTAGTACTTTGTTAATAATTTTTAAGGGGTGGGGAATCAGATCTGTGAATTTATCCATGGAGGGAAATCCTGATGAAGAAACATACTGTGCTGTAAAATCTATAACCCCATCTTGCTAAAAGAGTCAGAAACCAACAGTAATAAAGAAAACATCTATAAAGACTGGACTATAAAGATGGAGAATAGAGCAATGGGTATAGCAGAGGATGTTGTCCTGCCAGCTGTTTCCACAGTTTAGCTCTATTTTTTATTTTATTTTTTGGTGAGGCAATTGGGGTTAAGTGACTTGCCCAGAGTCACACAGCTAGTAAGTGTTAAGTGTCTGAGGCCGGATTTGAACTCAGGTCCTCCTAACTCCAGGGCCGGTGCTCTATCCAATGAGCCATCTGGCTGTCCCTCTATTTTTTATTTTAAACCCCATATTATGTGTGTATATGACTGCAAGGTGTGTGCCTACCCATTTTCTTAATTTTAGCATCATCACATTCTTAGGCATAAGTTTCATATATATATATATATATATAAAAGCTCAACTGGGCCCAAGACACTGGCTGAGCCCACCATATGTGTGTACCTTTTCCCTTATGCATAGTTTCACCCTTCTAAAATTGTATAAAAACCCACAGGTTTGTCCACTGGTCAGCCAGTCTTAGCTAGAGAAGACCAGTCAGCTTAGTCACTGAGGCTTACTCTCTAGTGGAATGGGGAAGCCTGCCTGACTTTGTCCAAGGAAAACCATGATCTAGCCTTGCTGGGGGCCCTAATGGGCTCATCCTGTACACTGTGGCTTTCCCTCCTTAGAAGCAATCACTACCTGGCAGAGCAGTGACCCAACTTTGCTCGCATCTTGGTGGGAACTTCCTGTACCTGTGTAAGTGTGGAAAGCTCTGAATGGTCTTGCCCAATGCCAAACTTGGTCTCAGGCATTTTCACTTGCCATTACAATAAACATATATTATTCTAGACTGGACCTAAGTCAGCTGAGGCACTGACATGTCATGTTTGACAGTATAGACTGGTACCTGGTTTTAATTCTGATTAACTGCTTTACTTTTAAAATACATGTTTCTGGGGCAGCTAGGTGGCGCAGTGGATAGAGCACCGGCCCTGGAGTCAGGAGGACCTGGGTTCAAATCTGGCCTCAGACACATAAAACTTACTAGCTGTGTGACCCTGGGCAAGTCACTTAACCCCAATTGCCTCACCAAAAAAACCCAACAAAAAAC
Source organism: Dromiciops gliroides (assembly GCF_019393635.1). Taxonomy (NCBI): domain Eukaryota; kingdom Metazoa; phylum Chordata; class Mammalia; order Microbiotheria; family Microbiotheriidae; genus Dromiciops; species Dromiciops gliroides. The sequence goes on from NC_057861.1 coordinate 554,588,588, forward strand.
AAACAAAAAAATTATGTTAAAATACATGTTTCTTGTATGCTCTGCATAAACTGAATTTAGATCAGGGATTTTTAGACTGAAGTGTGTGAATTTGTTTATACATATATATATATATATACATATATACATACATACATATATATGTTTATAAATATCTGTGGGCAGACAGGTGGCACAGTAGATAGAACACTGGACTTAGAATCAGGAAGACTCATCTTCATGAGTTCAAATCTGGCCTCAGACATGTACTAGCTATGTGACCCTGGGCAAGTCATTTAACCCTGTTTGCCTCAGTTTCCTCATCTGTAAAATGAACCAAAGAAGGCAAAGCATTCTAGTATCATTGCCAGGAAAACCCCAAATGCAGTTATGGAGGATTGGATGTAACTGAAGCAACTCAATGATAGCATTCATGTATGTACATACACACACAAATATGTATATATTACATAATACATTATACACATATGTATACAATACATTAATATACAGTTATATATTTTGGTTTTTCAGTTATTTCAGTAGTGTCTGACTCTTCATGACTCCATTTAGGTTTTGGGCTTTTTTTTGGCAAAGATACATGAGGAAACTAGGGCAAATAAGGGTAAGTGACTTGTCCAGGGTCACACAACTAATAAACATCTGAGGCCCAATTTGAGGTCAGGCAGATGAGTCTTTTTGATTCCAGGCTTGGTACTCTATCCACCGTGCCACCTAACTGCCCTACAGTTATATATACATATACACATACATGAATTTGCATGCATATATAATGATAGTAATATAATTGGTTTTCTCTGCAATTCTATGTATTTAATTTTATGCATTTAAAAATATGATTTTTGGGGCAGCTAGGTGGTGCTGTGGATAGAGCACTGGCCCTGGATTCAGGAGGACCTGAGTTCAAATCCAGCTTCAGACACTTGACACTTACTAGCTGTGTGACCCTGGGCAAGTCACTTAACCCTCACTGCCCCCCCCAAAAAAACAACAAAAAAAGTCATGTAAAAATATGATTTTTGAAGGGAGTTCACCTTCATCAGATTGCCAAGCGTTCCATGACACAAAAATGGTCAAGCACCCTTGACTAGGCCATTTTAGAGCTTCTTAGCTCAGTCAGGATGGAAACTTGAGCCAAATGAAGCCATTTGCCATCCAAAATACCCCACCTTGAATTCAGGAATCAAAGTGAATCCAGAGTTGAGGGGAAAACTAACAACATTTAGGACTATTTGATACTTTTATCCATTATTATTAAGATAGTTTTTCTCAAATAGTTCATGCACTATTTTATCATTATGCGATATGCCTTGGTAGAGGAAGGTTGTACTGAGACCCTTGCATTACATGGAATCTTGCATTATGTCTTATTTGAGGTTTTAGTGGTAATCATTAGGTGGCTATGAGGTGCAAAGGATGAAATATTGAACTTGGAGTCAGGAAGACCCAAGCTCAAATTTGACTTTAGACATTTACTAGATGTGGGATCCTGGGGCAAGTCACTTAACGTCTTTCTGCCTCAGTTTTTTTCATATATAAAATGGAGATGATAAGAGCACTTACTTTCTGGGGTTGTTGTGAGGATAAAATGAGAAGAGATTTGTAAAGCACTATACAAACATGCTATAGAAATGCTGGTTATTATTATCACCACCATTCTATTACCAACTGTCAAAGATTCTGGAGGCTCTTAAGGCACTGGATATTAAGGAGCATTTTGGGTTTCCTTTACCTTTACATGTAGTCCTAGTAATATTTTATCCCTTCTCAGTTTCAGACTTCTAGTGCCTACATTGCCTCATCTTTCAAAGTCAGATTTTACCTTATACTTTATATTTGCCTTTACTTGATATTTTATATAAAGTATAAAATAAAATAAAGTACATATGTAATTGATATATATATAATATATTTTATATAATGTATATAAATATAATAAAAGTATATAATATATATAAATAGAATATAAATAGAAACCAATAAAGTATATATACAAATATACTTTTATTTTATATCTTAAGATGATTGTATTTTCTCCACAAAAGTACTACTCTGAGGCTTCACTGCAGCAAAGAGATCATCTTGGATTCAAATCTAGGAGGTTTATAAGTAATTTACTTGTATACAGACAGACAAATACAATGACCACAGAATGCAGTCTACTCGATGAATATTTTGGTTCAAGGATGTCTGCTTGATATTTTATCCAAAATTAGGTGAAATTTTTTTTCTTAAATCTGATGAATGATTCTGGAATTTTAGTAGCAAATGCCCAACTTCAGTTTCCATTTCAATCGCTCACCTGGACCTTGTGCTTTGTATTATGAATTTTTCTAACACATATGTAGCAACTAAAAAGTATCTGCATGGCTCAGGCAGTCATTTTATTTATTAAATAATTTCACCCTTAAAGGCTTAAGAAAAAACAAAACACTACTGAGTAAGTGCTAATCCAGGGGTTTTGACGACACTCAATATAAGCATTTTCTTTTTTTCTACTGAGACAGCACTGGTTTCGCAAGCATCTGTTTGATAGCAGTGCCCATTTTAGCAGCTGAAGGGGTCATGGCCAGTAATGCCCAGATCCACACTTGGAGGGATTCTATCAAGGGATAAGCTGAGTGCTGCAAAAGCTGTTTTTCAGAGAAAGCTTTGTTTGTGGATTGCCTTGGAACCTGGCTCATGACTTTTTAGCTCATATTAATATCCAGGAGCTACTCACTTGTATTGACCCTCCATCTCAGTCCCTGTATTTGTATTGATCTCTGTGTTACAATCTGACCTGCATTATTTATTCCTGTCAGTTGGGGTGTGTGTGTGTGTGTGTGTGTGTGTGTGTGTGTGTGTGTGTGTGTATGTGTATGGGAGAGAGAGAAAGAGAATGAATGAATGAATGATGGAAACTTGGTTTGAACCCTGGTTTCCCAGTTCTTTCCTTTTGTCATGGGTAAGTTCAATGATAAATCGATAGTTTCAGTGGTAGTCTCCTCCCTCACCCTTCTGAAATGTAGTTGTTCTCATTAACCCCTTTTTTAACCTAGACTGGTTGACCTGTGTTTGTCAGTTCTCAGCGTATATTAAACTGTAATTAATTCAAGTCAAGTCAACAGCCATTTATTAAATGTCACAGTATGAATGAATGAGTGAATGAATGGAAAGCATAAATTGTGTTTGCTATATGGGAATACAAATAGAAAATTTGGTCCCTGATCTCAAGGAGCTCATGTTTGCTATATGGGAATACAAATAGAAAATTTGGTCCCTGATCTCAAGGAGCTCATGTTCCAATGGGAAAGACAACATGCATGGAAGGCTTTACCTTAAAGTCAGTTGGAAAGGTCCCATGCTCCTTAGGGTACAGCAGCAAAGCAGATAGTAATACCTCTTCTTTAATGTCATTTCCATTGGGAAAATTACATCAATTTGTGATGTTGAACAATTTGATAGTACCAAGGACTTTATAGCAAGAATTCTTCTTTCTGGGTCTTTGGTAGATGTAGGAACAATTGCTAGGCTGTATTACTACAGGGGTTGCTTTCCAGGATGATGGCTACAAGTACAGTGTTGGAAAGATTGTTATTCCTAAGGCTCTTGGGTTCAGGGTCCTGGTTTCTCTTGTGGTCTGAGGGGAGATGCTGGAAAAGGTAGTTATGGTTGATTGACTTGACTGGCACATGCTGCTTCCTGTCTCTCCCTCAGGGTATCTTGCTGCTTCAACTCTACTGGTTTGCCTTCCCTATGGGTGGCAGTTGGTGAGGATGGCTATCCCTTTCTCTGTAGGAGCAATTTTCCCAGGTGATGGTTGTGACAGCTGGACTAGAAGTAAGATCACTGATGTTGCAGTGGGGGTGGCTACTTCCAGGACTCTTATGCTTATTGTAGTAGACAAGGAAATCTAGTTGTTTTTTTTTCCTGAAGGGAGAAAGAGAGGGAGAAAAGGTCACTGTTTCATCTTCTGCTTACACATTGAGTTTAGCCCATAGTCAATGTTGGAAATATCTCCATTGTCCCCTATCCTGGACCATTATTGCACCCACACTGGCTGGATATCTAATAGCTCTTATGGCTCTTTTCAGTAGCTACTAGTGATGATTCTACCTTGGCTTGAAGTTTTGATGCCTTTCTTTTTCTTCCTACAAGTGCTTTCAGCCTCAAGGTCATGGACAAGATCCTCACAATTGGATAATGCTGGCTAAACTGCCTGACCAGCAGGTCAGTTACCCTACCCTCAAGACTTCAAGTGCAATTTTACTCTGAGTGAGGCCAAAAGACAAGGAACTTAAGAATAGTGGACAGCTGACCTTGTTTGTTAACAGCAATCAAAGTGCCAGGAGACAAGAAAAGACTGAACACTAGTGAAAGAGGGGGTTGATCAAAGGAGTGAGCTTCCTTAGGAGACAGAAGGGGATATGATCAAGGACACAAGTAGAAGAGTATGATAAATACTTGCTGAACTGAATTAGAGGAATGCATTTTTTTTTCAAATTAAACATAGTAGATAGCATTAAATTGGGGGGAATTTCAGTTGATGAGTGAAACCATAGGCACTATTGAGAGCTGGCATTAATACAGATCTTTATATACATTTCAAAAATCTCTAATAATATGGATACAAACTACTATTATTTTCTTTTACAGACAGAATACTTGGGTTAAGTGTCTTTTCCATGATCACACAGTTGTTAAGCAGCAGAATTCAAACTCAGCTCTCTCACTTTTTTACAATCCCATACTCCCTCTTACCACATTACGAAATTTGGTTTTCTCTATTAAGAGCTCAAACTATCTCATTTATCATCAGAAGAGACTGTGCAAGTTACTCATTAATTTTAGCCTGAGCATAATGTTTTAAATTCTGTTTGCTACTCTGTTAGAAATGAATCTCACCTGCTGGTGATGTTTCTTATTGTCTGGTGGAGCATCATTAGGCCCTTGTTTCTTACTTTTACCTGAACAGAAGCATGAACTGACATCAACCAAGACAGAAACCCTCCTGGGGAAGTGGGACAATTTCACACACAAAAAAGAAGGCAGAAAGACATTTCTTCTGGTTCAACACTTCTTGGTCACAAGGTCATTTCTGCTCTAGTGCTCATCCATGTCCAACAGAGGAAATATCACTGCCACCACAGAGCTGACTCTCAAATGGATGGTAAATATTAGACTGCAGGATTGTAATAAAATAAATCAACTGCAAAATGAGAGAATAATAAAGTTTAATTTTGTAGTTTGACTGAGTGTCTTGCTCATCAGTAGTCAGTTGAGTTTACTGCTCTGCTTTATTGTTCTTAATTTGAATTTTTCTTTTATGCTGTTGTTACATTTATGCTTCTATATTCAGAGATGCATGCTGGTTTTAATTGCATGACTTCCATTGACCTAAATGGGAATTATGTAGCTAAATTCCCTATATTGCACTGAAAATTTTGGAGTTAATACATCTACATCATCTTCAATTTACATGAAATTCTTTCTGATTTCAGGGTGGCTGCTAAGTATAATTGTGTTCAGAATGATTTTGCTAGAGAACTGAGCAAACCTTTCTAAATGTGTTTAGAAAAACACATTTAAGATTTAAATTGGAGAAGTCTTCATAAGGCAATATGCTTGAATTTGGTAATCATATAATTATTAGAAAACCTACATATAAACATGAGACCTTTTTTTAGAGTCCATTCTTTGGTTGGTGTAAGATGGCAATTGAACCCAAAGGAACTCTTGACTTTCTTTTCTTCTAGATTAGGGAGCGGCAACTTTCCAGAAGTGGTCCGTCAAGGCTTCATTTATTAGTTCTAATATCAGGTTCCATGTGCCTATGTTACATCTTGACACTTATAAAGTCTTGCTTGATGAGAAGGCCTCTTTGGCTGGGTTTCCATCACTGCTTACTTGGATACCTTTCTCCTAGTACTCCGTGGTGGATAAAAGGAGACTGATTTTTCTCATATTCCATGTCCCTTGGATTCACAGCCTAAATGCTTTTTCTTCTCATGAGACAACCCTTTGCACTAAAGTATAGCATATGCAGGCAGTTATTTTTAAAGGCATAAATGATCTTGCTATAATGTAAAGAAATGTCAGAGTTCAGACTTTTTACAGATTAAGGAATATACAATACTTAATAGTTTTAAATTACTTAGTTTAGCTTTTCTCAAACATTATTCAGTATCTTTTAGGCTGACTTAGTTTTACCTGCCAGTAACTAGTTCTTCTAGTAATCTCTGGCTGTGGGTCATTGTCCTTTCTTCTAAGTGCTCTCAATTAAATTCAGTACTCATTTATTTATTATTTACCTACTTTCTACCAGGCAATGTGGAAAGTACTGGGACACAAAGATAGAGAAATGAAAATAATCCCTTTCCTAGATTTTACAAGAAAAGGCTTTACAACAACATGTTCATGGATGAATAAATACACAGTAGATTTTTTTGTTTGTTGTTGTTGTTTTGTTTGTTTGTTTGTTTTTGCAGAGCAGGAGAGTGAGAAGAGAACACAAGCAACTAGAGATTAGAAAATGCCTTATTCAGGTGGTAGCATAAAAACAGAGGTGTCAAAAAGGAGGGCATATGGATGCAGAAGTAACACTTCTGAGTACCTTGGGGAACCAGATTAAAATGTAATTGGGAAATACTTAAAATTAAAAAAAAATAAAAAAAATAAAAATACAATAGTATATAGATAACATTAATGTTCGGTTTTCTGAGTCAACATACAGCCCGCAGGGATTCTTATGTATGGTTTAGTGGCCCCCAGTTTCTGTTAACATTTGACACCACTAGGGAGCTGTAACTAGGTGACTGGGATGCTTATTATTCCAGGGGAATTTATGTGTAATGGGTTTGGATCCAAATTGTGAACAGAGGGGGCAGCTAGGTGGCTCAGTGGATAAAGCGCCGGCCCTGGAGTCAGGAGGACCTGAGTTCAAAGCTGGCTTCAGACACTTGACACTTACTAGCTGTGTGACCCTGGGCAAGTCACTTAACCTTCATTGCCCTGCAAAACAACAACAACAACAACAACAACAACAAATCATTTGGGGGCAGCTAGATAGCGCTGAAGTGGATAAAGCACTGACTCTTTAGTTTTCTTGGCAGATACTGGAGTGGTTTGCCATTTCCTTCTCCAGTTCATCTTATAGATGAGGAAACTCAGGCAAATAGGGTTATGTGACTTGTCCAGGGTCATACAGCTAGTAAGTGTATAAGGCCAGGACTTTCACTTTATCCACTGTGCCACCTGGATGTCCAGTTGATGCTGTTATTAATACCATTTCACAAATGAGGAAATTAAGGCTGAGAGTGATTAAGTGACTTGCCCAGGATCACACAGATACCAAGTGGTTGAAGCAGAATTCAAACTAAGGTTTTCCTGTCTCCAAGTCTAGTGTTCTCTCCAGTGCCTCACTCAGTTTCTCTGCATTTTCCAATTTTTCCTCTGCTGCCAAAATTGGTAGATGTCTCTTATGTGTCATTCTAGACAGAGGACCAAGAAGGTCATGTGACTTTGAGCAAATAACTTCCCTTCTCAAATACTCAGTTTCCATGTCTGTAACATAAGACAATACTTGCTTTATCCATCTTATGGTGTGGGGTGGACTATGAGAATGAAACTCCATACCATACAGAGAAGTATTTGGAAATGTATAAGGAGATATCCTACTCCAGAGGATTGTTGTTATTGTTCAGTGGGTGAGCTGTGGGCTAGGGATAGTCTTAAGCCTGATGTTGTCTTTGGCACCCAAATGTGGTCTTGGCAAAAAAAAGCTGGGAGAGAGGTGATGACTCAAGGTTGTTGCTTGGACTGTTTAAGTGAAACAGAAATCCTTTCTTTGTTCTAGTCCTCAGGAAACATCTCAAAGTTTTTGAGACTTACTTCCTACCCAGAAACTTCTCAGTGGCCTGCCTCTGTGTCTCAAAGGAAGTGTTTTATCTAGAAACACCATGTTTTATCTGTGACTGTTTCTGTGCTTCTATTTTCTCATGTATAAGCCTGACAGGTAGATTACAACCTGTGGCACAGTGTGGCCATTACATACTGCAGATAAATTGCTATACTGAGATGCTCCCAGAAGAAATGTTGTCAAGTGGTTTGGGTTTCTGGTTTTATCTTTCTCCCTCCTTTGAAGGGGATCATATATAGCTTGGGTGGATGCTTCTCTATGTCTTTGAATTGATTAGTGTGGATGTAGAAAAGGGGCCATTATCAACATATATGACTGTATCTTCCCTTATTCAAAGATCTCACATCTACATTTTCACAGTTAGAGTCATACATTCTTAAAATAAAAAGTTCTGCAACAATACTGATACCAAAGATGTTTTACCCAATAGTTTTCTGCCAGGTAGCATGATCTTAAGAAAAAGAAAAAGATATTTTTAAAAATACTGCTTTCATTTCTGAAAAATGTCCTTTTCTACTTCCTTACCTTGAAAGGTATCCCTTGTAACAAGGAAAAAGAAAATAAAAAGTTGTTCAGCAAAATCAGCCAACATATCAACCACATCTGACAAGTATATGTTCTCCACCTCAGCAAAGAAAGGAGGTTGGGTGTATTATTTCAACTCTTAGGGCTAAGTGTAGCCATTATAATTACAAAGCATTGTTTCAGTTGTAGCTGTTATCTTTTCCATTTTCATTTTTATAGTCATCGTGCATATTGTTTTCCTGGTCTGGCTCACCTCTCTTTGTATTACTTCATGTGTCTTCCCACAGCATACACTTTCTACAAGGAAACATTCTACTCAGGAAGAAAAGATGGCATCTTTAAAATGGTTATGACTGATTTAGAACAGTGACCAACAATTAATTTGACTGGCTTGAAGCACAATGAAATCTAATAAACCACCTTGGCTGCCTCTCAAAGCAGGAAAAAAAAAACAACCAAGATGTGATTAAAAGCAATCTCTTCATTAAATCATCACAGTTCTCTTTTCCACTCTCTTGGCCCACCATTCTATGTTAAAGGGAAGTGGGCAGTTGCAAGGATTCATAAACAACAATTAGGGCATACTTCCCCACAGACAGACTCATGGCTGCTCCAAGGTGGTGATATAATCCCTTGGGTCATGTAATTTAGAAAAAGGGCATAGCTATGGATAAAAGGAGGAGGAGGAGTAGAGATGAAGGAGGAGGAAGAAGCATTTAAAATAGAGAGCAAGGGGTAGCTAGGTGGCACAGTGGATAGAGCATCGGTCCTGGATTCAGGAAGACCTGAGTTCAAATCCGGCCTCAGACTACTAACTGTGTGACCCTGGGCAAGTCACTTAACCCCAATTGCCTCACCAAAATAAAAAATAAATAAATAAAATAGAGAGCAAAGATGATTCCATCATCCCATGAACTCTTCTGTGAAATTCTACTCTAAGAAAAGCTGAGCTTCTAGTATCTTAGTTCCATGAATCAAGAGAGCATTACGTTTATTAAAATTGTTTCTCTGTTCCATCTGGGCTCATGATAGGGTACTGACCAGTGTAAGAAGAGTAGAAGGAATGCAATGAGATTATTTTACCTCCATACTCCCCAAAGGACTAGGGCTCACTAACATAGAACTTATCAAATCATTCAGACTGGAACTAGAAAGAAACTAAGGCTCATTCCTGTCTTTTTGTGCCAAGACCATGATTTTAAATTGCTTGTGGGACTGTTTTCCTATAATTTCTCAGTACTTTCCCTTGAAAAGAGTGACTTGCCAAGGAATCTGAATGAGGTTAAAAGCTCTAAAAAACGTCTGCCTGAATGAGGATATAATTTCTCTCATTTTGATTAATCTCCATGAATTTTTCTCTGTAATAACCATTCTGATTTTGACTATATTGGGGTTGGAAAAAGTGAATCAGTGTCTTCCTTTAGGGGAGCTCTAGTGTAGTTGTTCTATGATCCTAAAATCCTTCCCAAAGGCAGACATCACAAACATATTATATAATATGGTGGCCAAGGGTTTGAATGGGCTAGAGGTTGGGGTCAGTGAGGTCTGGGCTGGCTCAAATCCAGAGATATGAAATGAAAGTCTCCCTAATGGAATCTGCAATAATTGTGTTAGCTTGGCCCCTGGGATCCACTGTTGCAAGCATGTTACCTCAAGGATATAGGGAATGGGATGTGGTTTATGGGTCCTTGGGACTGATACATAGGATTTGTTATACAATAAATGGAGTAAGAGATAGCTGCAAGAATAATACGGAGATGCAGTATTAGTGGAGTGCTGGTTAAGATAAACAGAGAACGCATGGAGGCACTGATGTACAAGTGGAGTAGAGCTGTTACCAGTACAATGGAAGACCACTAATTTGCCCCCAATAAGGCACAATACTACACAAGTTGCAGTGAACAATAAGGGATAAGGTATCTAAGATTGATAGTTGAATGACATTTGGGAAGTCCAAGGGAAGAGCTAAGCCTGCATGTGTCAGGGGAGTAGGATTTTGTAAACTGAACATGAAGTTCTGTAGCCAAGTGGGAAGTTGGACTAGGCCTATGCTTGTTTTTGTTTGTTTGTTTGTTTTGTTTTTTGGTGAGGCAATTGGGGTTAAGTGACTTGCCCAGGGTCACACAGCTAGTAAGTGTTAAGTGTTTGAGGCCAGATTCAAACTAGGGTCCTCCTCAATCCAGGGCCAGTGCTCTATCCACTGTGCCACCTAGCTGCCCCTAGGCCTATATTTGTGCATCAAATTAATTCCCAATAGCCTTATAAACTAGAACTGTGTAGAGTCGATGAAATACTTGGATTAATCTATATTTCCTCTGTTACTCATGACTTTGGTGGTCATGATGGAAATCACTCTGATGTGGATAGTAGTTTAATAATTTATTTTGTGGGGCAGCTAGATGGCACAGTGGATAGAGCACCCACCCTGGATTCAGGAGTACCTGAGTTCAAATCCAGCCTCAGACACTTAACACTTACTAGCTGTGTGACCCTGGGCAAGTCACTTAACCCCAATTGCCCCGAAAAAAAAAAAAAAAAGAAAAAAACCCCAATTTATTTTGCAGATCAGTATTGGGATTGATTAAAGGTTTCATCTACTTCTTATATGACAAGGAAAAAAAATGTAAATTCTTGTGTGTTACCATCCCATGAGAAGAACATTCTATGATCTGATGATTCTATATTCCTTATAATAAGAAAAGAAGCTAGACTTCTGGGGGGGAGGGGTAGATCCAAGATGGTAGAGTAGAGGAAGCACTCAGCTGAGCTCTACCAATATCCCCCTCCAAACGACCTTAAATTAATGCCTCAGATCGATTTCTGGAGTGGCAGAACCAACAAAAGGTCAGAGTAAGATATTCTTCTAGCCCAAGACAATTTAGGAGGCTTGAAGGAGAGATATATGACATATAGTTGGAGGATAGATCACATGGATACAACATCAGTGGTGGGACCAGGTGGTAGCAACAGAAGCAGTGGCAGCTTCAGGAGCTCTAAAGCCAGAGATAGATGATCTGGCAATTGGTTAGAAAGATATTACAAGGGACCCCTATGCTATCAGTAGATGCAGAATATGGCAACTCCATTGCCTATACTTCAGTTCAAGGGTAGAAAGAAGGATTTTTTTTGTTTTGTTTTTTTGTTTTGTTTTGGGTTTTTTTGGTGAGGCAATTGGGGTTAAGTGACATGCCCAAGGTCACACAGCTAGTAAGTGTTAAGTGTCTGAAGCCAGATTTGAACTCAGGTACTCCTGAATCCAGGGCCAGTGCTCTATCCACTGTGCCATCTAGCTGCCCCGCGCCATCTAGCTGCCCCTAGAAAGAAGGATTTTTGATCAAGAAGGAGCAGGGGCCTTGAGGAGCAGAATTGCTTTCAGCCACACAGGATCAGGGATGCTGAGGAACAGTATTATTTCCAGTCCCAAGGGAGCAGGAAGCCTAAGAAGCAATGTCAATTGTAATCCCAAGGAATCAAGGGCCCTTTCTGGGTAAGGACAAGAGTGCAGATCAGGAGAGCAGTGACGACACCTCTTTCCAAATCAAACCACCTTGGAAACATTGAAAACTTCTAAACCCCTAGAACTTACCCTGAAAAGAGAAATGCAAAAAAAGCCTGGAGCCATGATACATGTTGATACATGTAACTTTTAAGAACTTTATCATCATTATTAGGGCAGTTTAGAAGGATTCTACATAGACAGAGGATTGGAGAGAAAGAGGGATACCCTGAGAGAAGAGAGAAGGGAGAAGAAGAATGCCGGAAAATATGCCAATGAATAAATGAGCATTAACTTATTAATGCTAATTTTAGCATCAATAAAGTCAATTGCTTTTAGTGACCATTACATATTTATGTAAATTTCACAAAATAAACATAAGAAGAATGGTCTTTCACATTAACTTTGAAAGGCCATACAAACACTAATTAATCTTCCTTACACTGAGGGCAGCTAGCTGGGGCAGTGGATTAAGCACTGGCCCTGGATTCAGGAGGACCTGCATTCAAATTAGGCTTCAGACACTTGACACTTACTAGCTGTGTGACCCTGGGCAAGTCACTTAACCTACATTGCCCTGCCCCCCCCCCAAAAAAATCCTCCTTACACTTTCCATGATAGAAACTATTAGTCTTTGAAAACTATTTTTGGGTGTGCCAATGTAGGGGGCATGTGTGTTACCTACGTAGATTATGTGTGTCCACATGGGTCTGTCTAGATATGGTTCACAGCGGGGCATGAGTAGTTATTTCTAGAGTCTTCTCTGCTCACCCTTCTCTAAGGGAGAATGAACAGGAATCAGGGAAGGTATACAGATGAGAATACACCTAATAATACATAGACTGAATGAGCTCCCTCATTGGGAGTGAGATATATTAGCTCAGTGAAGAGAGTCCCATATCCCACCCAAGGGGAAATTCCTTAAAGTTTCCAGTGGAGCGAGCTGAGGGTAGTGACCTGATTGAAATATTAGTTCCTCTACACCTTTTACAGAAAAGCACATTATGGTTGCATTTACTTTTTCTTTTCGAAGCCTTTGGAGGAAAGCCCACAATTCCTTGGTGGCACAGTACCATGGTTTTTCAATAAATTTTGGTTGGTAATAGTAGTGAATTTATCTACTCCCAATATTAAAGTCCAGCTTTCAATGAAGAATCTGCTAAACCAGCTAAATGCAGTCAGATAGCCAGTCAGGAGTTAACAGATTAGGCTGCCAGTTAAGTTAAAATTATTTTTAACAAAGTACTCCATAAACATGAATGCTCATGTATAGTTTATCTCTTAGCTCTCAAAATGATACTAGTGACTAGCATAATTTCAGATGTCACTGGGCATGCTGAAAGGGTAATGTAAGTTGAGCTTTCTAAAATACTTTTAGTAATTAAGTCAGGGATGTACTGGAGTGAACTTGAATTGGTTCATGAGAGTTGATTGTTAAATTTATGGTTTGAGCATTTTCACTTTGGAAACTATTTAATGCTACCAATTAGGGCTTGCTTTATTATTTTATTGATTGTCTAGACTAAAGAAAGTGATGGAGAAAACATTAATAATGCAGACTAAACTTAAAAATATATCATGAGTATGGTTTTTTTTGGATGGGAGAAAGATGGTTATTAAACATTTACCAGCAAACCACTAGAGGTAATGCATGTATTCAGACTGCCTTGAGACTAGGGGTAAAGTGTGTTCTTTTGGTGGGAAGGAAAGACAAAGGGGTGAAGGAGCAGGAAAAAAGGAGAAGGAAGGAATGTTTACTCTTTCAAATCTGGCTCCAGTCTATCTTTGTAGGCTGATTACACATTATTCCCACTCATAATACTTTACACTACGACCAAAATGTTTAACTTGTGTACTATACTTGATATTCCATTTCCAGTCACCATGCCTTTGCCCAATGCAAAGAATGTTTTCTCTCCTCTCTTCCACCTATTAGAATTCTTAGCTTACTTCAAGGATCAAATCAAAGGCTATCTCCTTCAAGAGGTCTATTCTGGTTTCTTCAGCTATCACTGCTCAGCAACCAGTTTGCATTTATTTTTCATGGAACCTCAGCTCAATAGTACCCCTCTTCCCAGAGACTTTGGATATCATTATTGTACTCTTAAGAGAGAAGGAATTGGTAAACTGGGTCTGGCATTTGATTGTTATCTCTGAAGAAGCCCATATGAAGCACTGAGGCAGAACAAAGAAAACTTCCCTTAGGAGACCTGGAGAGTTAATCACCATTGAGAAAGAGTCTGGGCAAGGCTTAACGAATTTTTGTTTTTGTTGTTCAGTCATGTCCAACTCTTTGTGACCCCATGGACCATCACAGGCCAAGCCCTTCTATCATCCACTATCTCTCAAAGTAAGTGTCATATTTGAGAGAGTTTGAGGAAGCATTTTTAAGAAAACTGAGTTCAGGAGATGGCTAGGTAGATAAAACACTGGCCCTGGATTCAGCAGGAAATGAGTTCAAATCTGGCCTCAGACACTTGACACTAGCTGTATGACATTGGGTAAGTCACTTATCCCTCATTGCCCTGCAAAAATAAAAAAAATCCCCATAAAATCCAAAACAACAACAACAAACAAACAATAAAAAAAGAAAACTGAGTTTATTTTTTATTCTGTGTAAAAAAAAAAAACCTGGGTGGAAATGGCATTCCATGGAGAATTAATTCCCAAAGGCTTTTTTTTTTTGGTGGGGCAATGGGGGTTAAGTGACTTGCCCAGGGTCACACAGCTAGTAAGTGTCAAGGGTCTGAGGCTGGATTTGAACTCAGGTACTCCTGAATCTAGGGCCGGTACTTTATCTTCTTCATCACCTAGCTGCCCCCCGCAAAGGCTTTTAATTGCCATCCATCCAGAAATTATAGGACTATGACTCCATTGTTTTTGAAAGAATCATAAATTGTAGGCATTTGTTAGAGATGACTCTATGATAATTTTCCATAGCTGAAGCATTGTTGCAAAATTTATTTATGGATTTTCATTATTTATTTATGCATTTATTTATTTAATTTATTTATTTGTTGCAGGGCAATGAGGGTTAAGTGTCTTGCCCAGGGTCACACAGCTAGTTAATTGTCAAGTGTCTGAGGCCGGATTTGAACTCAGGGAGTCCTGAATTCAGGGCTGGTGCTTTATCCACTGCACTACCTAGTTGCCCCATCTTTTCATTATTTATTACTGTTATTAATTGCGTAGTACAATTATGCTTTTTTAAGTCTATGAAAATAAAGTTGTTTGAGACTGTAAGTGAAGGAAAAAAGTTTTCCCTAGTTTTAAAAACCAGGGTAGGGGCTAATAGCTAAGTACTTAATGAGCTTCTGTATTTGTCGGAAAGTATGAGGTAATTTCAGGACACATCTTTTGACTGTCTTTGAAGCTGGGGAATGAAAGACAATAAAAGAAAGAATGAGGCATAGGCTGAGGGGTGAGATGTGATGTATTTGTCAGCAAGAGCTCCTGAAAGGTACAGCATCAAACCCCAAATCTTATATTTTCATGGAGACTTTTCCTTATCTCTTTTTTTTGGATGGAGGGGTATGAGGCAATCGGGGTTAAGTGACTTGCCCAGGGTCACACAGCTAGTAAGTGTCAAGTTTCTGAGGCTGAATTTGAACTCAGGTCCTCCTGACTCCAGAGTCAGTACTCTATGAACTGTGCCACCTAGCTGCCCCTTTATAATATCATTTTTTTTGGAGGGGGAGAGACTTTTCCTTGAAGGATATAGCAAAAACTCTACTACCTATGTATACATAGGATGCATTTACTTATCTGTGAACCTATTGTATTTTCCTATAGGATGTAAGCACCTTGAAGATAGGGATAGTCTCACTTTTATATTTCTATTTCTAACATTTATCATGGTTCCTGACATATCCAGTAGTAGTCGCTTAATATATGCTTGCTAATTGATTGAAAAGATGTCAGTGTGGAAATTTGCCAGACCATTTCCCAATCTTTTTTTTCTTTTGACAAAACTCAGGAATCATTTAATGATACAGTCTTTCCTAGAGCATAAATTCAACCAAATATCATTCAATAAATAAATTATCTTTTTACTGGCATGTATCTGGGTCAATGATTTCAGGAGATCAATAACTTCCTTCATTTGTATGCGGTTAGCTAAGATAAAAAGCCAAAGCTACGGTCTAATCAGTTGTTAGACTGAGATGGACACCAGAAGATTAGCGGATTCTGGGAAAAGGATTGGAGGGAAGAAAATTGGATGGGCAGAGGAAAAGGAGAGCAGACTTAATTTTGCAGACCCAACTCAGTTCTTGAAGACTTTATCTTAGAATGATTATGGTATAAAGTAGAGTTGAGCTTTTTTTTGCTCGTGACTGTGACAGCTAGGGAATAGAGAATAATAATAATATCTCTCAGGAAGTAAAGAAGTGAGCTTTTTAGCATCAGAACTTAAGGCAAACTGGACTCCTAGGATTTAGCTATTGCCATAACTCCTTTATTTAAGAATAATTCAATTAAATTCAAATCCTGCCTCTGACACATACTAGCTGTATAACTATGGGTAGATCACTTCAAACACTTTCAGTGTCTAAAAATTGCTGTTCTGCATTGGAAATTTCCTTACACCAATGAAAGCACAGGTCTCCGTACTTCCTTTCGTCCCACCCCTGGCAAAAATCCCACCTACATTTATATATCACCTTTTTCACTATAGCCCTATGGGTCAGGTGGTATAGGTATCATTATACTCCATGGATGGGGCTGTTAGATGGTGCAGTGGATAGAGGACTGGCCTGCTTAGTCAGGAGGACTTGTGTTCAAATCTGGCCTCAGACAGTTGACACTACTAGCTGTGTGACCCTGGGCAAGTCACTTAACCCCAATTGCCTCAAACATCTGGGGCCACCTCCAGTCATACTCATGTATGTCTTTCCACTGGACCCAGAAGGCTCTGGAGGAGAGAGTGAGGCTGGTGACTTTGCCTGGCCCTTCCTCACTTAAATCCAATTCATTACAATCATGACACCACCTTCCAATGTCATGGTCCTCTTTGAGAATGAAGGACAAACAACACTCCATTTAACATGCTTGACTCTGGCCCCTCCTTTCTGAAGGTCAGAAGACATGGGCTTGAATCTTTTCTATGTCACTTTTCCAATGGCGTGACATTAAACTAGTCGTTTAATTCTCTGCATCTGTTTTTCTGTGTGCAAAATGGTAATAATTTCTGCTTTACCTATCTCAGAGGATTGTTGTGAGGATTCAGTACAAAAAAGGAGTAGAAAGGGCTTTTCCAATTGTAAAAAGGCTATACAAATGTAAGGCATTATCATGAATAATAGTTCACTTTTATAGAGCACTTTACTATTTGCAAAACACATTAGTCATAATAATCCCTTGATAGGTAAAGTAAGCATTAGTACCATTTTACATATGAAGCAATGGGGAGAAATGAACTATTTTAGGTCACATAGACTCTTATTAGTTGTGTGACTCTGGGCAAGTCACTTAACCCTGCTTGCCTCAGTTTCTGCATTGGTAAAATGAGCTGGAGAAGGAAATAGCAAACCATTCCATATCTTTGCCGAAACCCCACCCCACTCCTCCAAATGGTGTCATGAAGAGTCGGACATGACTGAAAATGACTAAAAGACAACAAAAGGCCATACAATTGAGAAGTTGCAGAGCTGGGACAAAATTCAAGATCCTAAATAAAGAGTTGTAAGGGACCTTTGAGGCACTCTACTCCAACCCCCGTCCCCATGCCTACACTTTGCATACAATGAAACAGGTCCAGAGATATTAAGTAGTTTGCCCAAGGTAACACAGATAATTGGAAGAAGAGGGATTTGAATTCAAGGCCTTTGACTCCATATTCATCTGTTTTTCCACTATCCCACCGAGTGTTCCTACTACATCACACTGCCTTTCTTCTTCCTTCTGTAAGCATGTTGATTCTCCAAATATAATGAAAACTTCTTCAGGTCTCTTGAGCTCTGCTTTTTGTCTTTGTATCATCAGCATCTAGAACAGTACCTGGCACATAGTAGGTAATTTGTAAATGTTTGCTGACTGATTGTTCATTTACAGTTATATTTTCTTTAAATTCTTCCTTATTGGGTAGGCATAGCATAACCAGCAGATCTTAGTTTCATTTGCACATCTGGAGATTTTCATTTGCAATTCCTCTTTCTGATCATTTATAAAAATGTTAGCTAAGATGAGTCCTAGCACTGCACCCTGGGGACTTCAGTGGTTATGTTTCTTAATCCAGAAGAAAACATTCATTTATTTCCTAAAACTAACTCAGTCCTCTAACTGTGACAAAATATGCTCCTCCATTCCATGGCAATTCTTTAATTTAATTTTTAAGTAGCCAGTGGATATAATTTATCTAGGCCCTTTGAAAGTCTAAATAAATCACATTCCCTGGTTTCTCTTTGTCTACACATTTAATCATCTTTCCTATAAGAATTTTAGGATGTTATTCTTAAAGGTCACCAGGCATTAATGCATGTGCCCATTCAGTCTGGAGCTGTTGGTAGACAGAGTAGGCAATTGCTTACATGGCATGATCTCAGGGATTCTGTGTGAGGTCATTTACCTTCCCTGAAACTCCTGTCCCTCTTCTACACAAATGAGGTACTAGGGAGGGTGGTTTTGGATAGGAAACAGGAGGAATGCAGATGGTGTCGGTAATGAATTGAGAGATCAGAAGTAGGAAAGGTAAAAACTATTGTGTACTTCACAACTTGTCTTAATTTCTGATGGCATCATTACTTTTAGGATCAGCTCATATCCTTTAATACAGGGACCATGATGATCAATTGCAAAACCTTCAGAAGAGGGCACACCAGTGAGGCCCCGCAGCAAATTGTCATCACTTTGAAGTCCTGGTTTAATTTGTCTTTTCTCTGGGTTTCCTGTACCTTCATTCATCTTGCCATTTCGTATTTGTCTCAGACATCAGTGGGTTTGACCCAACCTATAAGACTTGGATTTCTGCTGTTTTTCTTGATGTAGTGACATGAATCTATTTATACATCCTTTCTCAAGTCACTTGACTTTTCAATTTCCTCATCTGTAAAATGAGCTAGGTAATTTATTGGATTCCTCCCATCTCTAAGTTCCAGTGGCTTATAGTTCTTAGATTTTGAACTTTGTCCCTGAATTTTACCCACTCTCCACCAATTGGCATTTCTTTTCTTTTCTTTTTCTTTTTTGTAGGGCAATGAGGGTTAAGTGACTTGCCCAGGGTCACATAGATACTAAGTGTGAAGTGTCTGAGGCTGGATTTGAACTCAGGTCCTCCTGAATCCAGGGCCAGTGCTTTATCCACTGCGCTACTTAGCTGCCCCCACCAATTGGCTTTTTAAAAATGATTGCATTATTGGACAAAACCCCTCTCTTTTTCTCACCTTCTCTGATTCCAAACCCATGTATTTCTTCCCTTCCAGGGCTGATTATATCCCTTGTATGGACATGATACTTTGAGCTGGTCCCTGGTGCCCATCAAGGAAACAAACCTAAAATACTAATTATTTATGATAATAAACTTGCTGTCTCTCTGTGTACATACACACGTGTGTATACACACACATATATACATAGGGCAGCTAGGTTTTTCAGTGGGATAGAATGCTGGGTCTGAGTGAGGAAGACTCTCTTCTTGAGTTCAAATCTGGCATTAGATACTTACTAGCTGTGTGACCCCTCAGCAAGTCACTTCACCCTGTTTGCTTCAGTTTCCTCATCTGTAAAATAAACTGGGGGGGGCAGCTAGGTGGCACAGTGGATAAAGCACCGGCCCTGGATTCAGGAATACCTGAGTTCAAATCAGGCACAGACACTTGACACTTACTAGCTGTGTGACCCTGGGCAAGTCACTTAACCCCCATTGCCCCCCCCCACACACAAAAAAAGCTGGAGAAGGAAAGGGCAAACCACTCTAGTATTTCTGCCAAGAAAACTCCAAATGGGTTCATGAAGAGTTGAATACAACTGAAAAATTACTGAACAACAACAGTAATTATTTAACCTTAAACAAATTCATTATCCAAAATTATATACTATTATTATTTCTGTTCAAATGCTAGCAAATAACTGTAATTTTAATTGCTCAACAATTCATTTTGAGAGATAGCTTTGCATAGTGGATAGATGTATACTGGCTATGTGCCATTCGACAATTCACTCAAGGTGAGGCGGAGCCAAGATGGCAGAGGAAAGACATTAAACGCACAGAGCTCTTGATACAATTACCCCCAAAACAGCAATAAAAGAACCCCTGGGGCAGAAAAACCCACAAAAATATGGGCTGAGATTCTTTTCCAGCCATAGACAGATTAAAAGGGGCTGTGCTGAGCTAAGAGTAAGGTCCAACCCTGGGATTGCATAGACAGAGACCCCAGGCATGCCTCACCAAAGGAACTTAACCCCTGAGCCAATGAATCAGCTGCAGCACCAGCGTCTGGTCAGGTGAGAGGGCTGAATGGCTGGCTGGCGGGGGGAGTGTGTGTGTGGGGGGAAGTGCAGGGGGTGTCAGCAGGACTGAGGGAGGAATCCTGCTGTCTCACCCCAGCGGGGAACCAGGAAGAAATCCTGAGTGGCGGGAGGCCCAGGTCGGGGAGGGGCACAGGCTCATCAAAGCTAAGAACCACACCACAGAAAGCTTTGCTGATTGGTTATTTAGTAAGTTGGCTTGAGGTTATCTTTGGACCATATAACAGGCCAGGCAAGAGAAAAACCAGCCCTCCCTCAAACCAAAACACCTGGGACCCTCTGAAGCTGGGGACAGTTGTATAGCCTAGAAACAGGGCCCCCCAGTGGGGAGTTAAAAGTCAAGTAAAAGACAGCAAGATGAGCAAGCAAAGAAAGTTGAGAATTATAGAAAGTTTCTTTAGTGACAAGGAAGATCAAGGTGCACCTGAAGAGGATAACAACCTCAGGGCCCCTACATCCAAAGCTTCCAAGAAATATATAAACTGATCTCAGGCCATGGAATCTCGCAAAAGGGATTTTGAAGAGAAAGTAGGAGAGATAGAAGGAAGATTTAGAGAGAAAGAGGAAAGAATGGGAAGATAAATGAGAGCGATGCAGGAGAGTCATGAGAAAAAAAGTCAACAGCTTGAAAAGTCAAATGGAAAAGGAGATAAAAAAAATGTCTGAAGAAAATAATTGCCTAAGAATTAGGATTGAACAAATGGAAGCTAGTGACTTTATGAGAAATCAAGACATGGTAAAGCAAATCCAATTGAATGAAAAAATAGAGGGCAATGTGAAATATCTCCCTGGAAAAACAGCTGACCTGGAAAATAAATCCAGGAGAGATAATTTGAAAGTCATTGTACTACCTGAAAACCAGGACGAAAGTAAGAGCCTAGACATCATCTTCCAAGAAATTGTAAGGAAAAATTGCCCTGATATTCTAGAAGCAGAAGCTAAAATAGAAATTGAAAGAATCCACTGATTACCTCCTGAAAGAGATCCCAAAAAGAAAACCTCCAGGAATAGTATAGCCAAATTCCGGAGTTCCCAGGTCAAGGAGAAAATATTGCAAGCAGCCAGAAAAAAAGGACAATTCCCTCAACCTCTCAGTGCTCCAGGTAACTCTAAGACTATAAATTGTAGAGATATTGCTTTTTTGTATATATTATTAGAAGAAAGTTTATTATTGTGTTTCCTACACCAATGAAATTATGGGTTCAAACCAAACAACAAACAAATGAAAAACCTAGCAGAAAAACAATTTGAAAGTCATTCATTAAACTGTTATTTTTTAGTTGCTATGGTTACAAAAATGAAAACAACATAGTCCTTGCCTTCAGGGAGCTTACACTCTAATTAGAGGGTACCATGTATATATAGATTAGTATAATGAGGTAGAATGTGACATGGATGAAGAGAGATATAGGAATGAGGCAACATTGTTTAGAGTAGTGGAAAGAGAACTAACATCAAAGGACCTGGGTTCAATCCTTAGTTCTACAATTCACCATTTGTGTGACCTTTGGCATATGGCACCCACTTCTCAGATTTCTTCTCTATAAAATGGGAGGTTTGAATTAGTAGATGTCTAAACTTACTTCCAGGGAGTTAGGTGGCACAGTGGATAGTGCCTCAGGACTGCATTCAAGACTCATCATCTTGACTTCAAATCTAGTCTCAGACACTTATTATCTGTGGGACTCAGTGTGTCCTTTAACCCTATTTTCCTAAGTTTCCTCATTTGTAAAATGATCTGGAGAAGGAAATGGCAACCTGTATCTTTGCCAAGAAAACATCAAATGGTGTCAGGAAGAGTTAGTCATGACTGAAAAATGATTCAACAACAAGAAGCTTATTTCCAGCTTTAAATCTTATGAATTTTTCCTTTGACCTTCAGGAATAGAAATCAAAAGAAAGAGAACATTTTTAATAGTTTCTCTGAGGTCAGAGAAAAGGCTGAGCCACTGCAAGTCTACCTCTTTTTTGAGCCATGTGGGACTGAGCCCTAGAACCAGGTTCTTGGATCACCACGACACCAAGACTTGATTTGCACAGATCCTTTTATAAACACTTCCACTGTGTTGAATAGACCATGCCTTAACCTAGGCCCCTTATCTTAATTTCCCCTTCACCCTCTCTAACATATTCTACCCTCTTATTTTGATCTGTGTGTTTGTATCATGGCTCTCCTCGGACTAGTAAGAGAAGGCTGTTTGCTTTATGATTCATCTTCCTCTGGGCACTGCTGAGCCAGCCAGTTACCATTTGGGAGCTAAGGTTTGCTTTCCTTCAGTGTAGCAGGAGGAATGTAACTAACCACAGTAAGGGTCAAAGGGTTCTAAGAACTTCTGCAATTAGCAGCCAGAAGTTGTTCAGCAAATTGCAGTCACTGTTTGTTAGGCTGCCTCTGAATTTAGCTTGCTTAATTAGGTCTGTCCCATTGCCAATAGGTTGCTGTCTTTCCTGAACATATCTCACAGAGAGGAAGGAGCTGGTTCTTGGTGAATTTTAATAGCCTCCTGCGCATTTTTGCAACTAGTTGATTTAACTGAACCTAGTGGGAAATCCAGTCTATAATTTTGCACAGACAGAAAAAAATGAAAGATCCAGAGTGATCTAGGTTTTCCCTTAAAGACATGAACTTTTGAATTGATTCACTCTTTATCTGCTCCAGAACTAAGGATGAACTTTTATACCATTGTGCTTTTTCCTCTTCATTAAAAAAAAGCTTTGTTTTTAAAGCTAACTTGTATTTTCCTTTTAAATGAAGCCAATACAATTTTATTGAGCCTCTATTATGTGTTCTATAAGGAATTGAAAACAGTAAGAAACATGGTTCAAGTCACCAAGCAACTTACAATCACAGTGCTCTGCTCATATTTCAATACTGCAATAGATTTTATGATTTCATTGATATAGGGGGCCCCTTCACTGATGCCCATTGCTACCAAGTCATGCCTGCCCATCTCATATGACTTTTGTCCATGCCCTCCCATGTTCAGCGTGGGCTGATATTTGAGTGAGATCACAAGGATATCCATGGCTTGTCCACGTTTGTGTGTGTGTGTGTGTGTGTGTGTGTGTGTGTGTGTGTGTATCTTGGATGGATACTGCAAGTGGACAATAAATTGGGTCCAGAACTGAAGAAGGTGAGGAGAGTAGGTTGGCTTGCTTTTAGGAAATTGCAAACTTATTTTAATGACTCCAATCATCTCCCTAAAACATAAGCCTATCTTTCTAACAAATGTGTTTTTCTGGTGATGTATGTCTAAGAGACATAGAACTCTATAGTTTCTAAAGAACTGAAGTTAGAAATCAACCAAGAGGTGATAGAGTAGTATGTGGTAGACATGATCAGACTATAATACATGACAAAGAATTATAAAGTAATAGTGTAAAGGCTGTCATCAAAGAAATGTATGTTCAAAGAGATGGGCTGGTTAAATGGCTCCACCCATGGTAGGAATTTAATAAATGTTTGTCCCATTTAAACTAATTGAATTGAAAGGGGAAATAATATAACTATGTGAAATGATAGCTCTAATTATTTAAATAATGGTTCAAGACAGTGATGGAGAAGATGTGGCAGTACAAGACATAATTAATTGATAAGTGAAGTTATAGGTAATAATTACCATAGGCATTCAGAGAAGGAAGGTTCTCTTGAAGGAAGGAGAGCTAAGCAAAAGCTTTAAAGGGGGTGGTTGCATTTTTTGGGGGGGGGGCAGGGCAATGAGGGTTAAGTGACTTGCCCAGGGTCACACAGCTAGTAAGTGTCAAGTGTCTGAGGCCAGATTTGAACTCAGGCCTTCCTGAATCTAGGGCCCCTGCTTTATCCATTGCACCACCTAGCTGCCCCCAGGGTGGTTGTGTTTTATCTGGATTTTGAAGAATGGGTAAGATTTAGATTGGGGAAGGGGAGGGAAGATGGTATGAGAAAAAAGACCTTACACAATACTTTGCACAAAGTAGTTGCTTAATAAATGTTGGATTGAATTAGATTGAAAATGGATGCAGGAAAAGCCAAGAAGTGTTTGGAGAATAATGAGTGCAGCATTTTTGTTTGAGATAGAAAGTATTTGTAGAAGAGTAGTTGGAACAGAACTATAACCAGGAATTCTGCTACCTAGGGAAAATACATCTGAAGAGGGGTAGGATAGGAGGGATACTAGGGTCTAAGGCAAGGCTTCCTTTTTTTTTTTTAACTTGTAGTTCTTTTATTTTTATAAAAAATTAATAAACATTTTTATTTAAAGTTTTGAGTTCCAAATTCTATCTCCCCCTTACTGAGGTAATAAGAAACCAGATATAGGTTATGCCCACATTCAGTTAAGTAACTCCATATGGGTTCAGGACCCACAGTAAGTCCTGGTCAACTAACCACAGCTTAAGGGCAGACCCTTTGATTGGCTATGGAGACTTTCAAAAAGGCCTACCAGTCTCAGCAACTCTTGTTTGCTGTGTGGATCTTCTTTACAGCATCCCAATGAAAGGAATAGAGTCTCCAACCTGGTGAGTTTTGAAGAATCAGGAGAATGAAGTTTCAGGAACCCAGTAATCAGAATCAAGGCCATGTTTTATATAGCCTGTCTAGCATTGATGCAGGAGTGAACTAAGGGAATACATGGCCATGAGGCAGAGTTAAGATTGAGACTGCCTCATATCTTGGATGTATGGAACTTGCATATCATCTTTGATCCTTTCAGACCTTGGTATGCTTATCAGTACTTACATCATATATTGAACTGAATGTACCAGGGTTGGTTACAGCATTGCCATTCTCTGGCCTCACCACATTTTTGAGGTGGGAGACAGAGCTATTTTTTTTTCATTTCAGTATTCTTTTGGTTTTTTATTTTATTATTATTATCATTATTTTTAGTGAGGCAATTGGGGTTAAGTGACTTGCCCAGGGTCATCCAGCTAGTAAGTGTTAAATGTCTGAGGCCGGATTTGAACTCAGGTACTCCTGACTCCAGGGCCAGTGCTCTATCCACTGTGCCATCTAGCTGCCCTATTCTTTTGGTTTTAATGTCTAAAGTTTAATGACTTCTTAGGGGTAAGGTCTCTAAGTGTTCTTGGGGTCCCACATCCCACTACATTGCTACATTTATGAAGTAAATATTCCCTTGTGAAAACTAATTGATGTTAAATGGTAAAATGGAATTGGGGCACCCTCCACTAAACCCTAAAACTTGAGCCCATAGAAGTAGAAAAGAGATTACCCTCTGGAACCCTAAGGGGCAGATATAACAACTTGGTTCTGGGAGAGTGAGCCAGAGTAAACTAGCTACAGATAGGGAATACAGATAGGCAGATAGGGAATCCTATACAAGTTACCCAGGAGTGCTTCAGTATCTTATGAGACAACACTTAAGGCTGGATAAGACCAGTAAGCAATGACAAATTATTTCTAATATGACAGTGCTCCACTAAAGGGAAACCCAGTAGGAGAGCAACAAACTCCCTGGTGACAAACACAATTTACTCAGAACTGATTGACTTCATTTAGTTTCTTTCCCCAGACCCATGAATGACCTGGGGCTGACTAAACTTTGTCAGTTCTAGCCTCTGATTACTTTGTAGATCTCCCAAAGAATCTTGTTACTCTCAGTTTATGTGAAAGAATTTAACAGGTGAAACAAAAGGTAATCAATCCCAAAGGCAGCCTTTTTGCATACTCCACTTTTTTTTGTTGTTTGTACCCCATATAAACTCTGGTTTTGGCCCTACCCTTTGGGTACTCCTAGCTTGCTATGGGGGTATCATGAGTTATAATTCCTTTGCCCCAATTAAAGACCTTAATTTTATCATATTGATTGCTTTAATAATTTTTCAGGTTGACACTGGCAAAGTCTGAGATGTATAGGGCTACGGGGTAGGTTGGGGATGGCCATGTTGCTGTGCTCTCTAAGGCAGATTCAATACTTTTTTTTGAGTCCACTGCTGCCTTCAGTGAAAAACTTTCCAACTTCCACTCTCTTTTCACACTGATGCAATCCTAGGAACTTAACCTTGCATGGAAGAGTTAGAAGCAGGAGACAACTAAGAGCAGAAGAGTTTAAGAGATAGTTTAAGAGGTAGAGCTAGGTGGGGTAGTGGTTAGAGTCCTGGACCTAGAATTAGGAAGCTGGGTTCAAGTCCAGCCTCAGACTACTACTATCTGTGTGACCCTGGGCAAATCACTTAACCTCTGTGTGCCTCAGTTTCCTCCTCTGTAAAATGGGGATAATAACAGAAGTTACCTCCCAGGGTTTTTATGAGGAACAAATGAAATAATAATTATAAAGAACTTGGTAAACCTTAAAGTACTATGTAAATACTAACTATTTTTGTCTTCCACTACTGAATTTTCCCAAAGTCCCCACAGCTTTATAATCAAATTAATATCATTTTGGCAGCTTCATTTGCCACCAGCTGCTCTACTTGGCTTCAATTCCCCCACCATCCTCATCATACCCCTGTATTATGTACCTACTGGCACTCTTCTCACCCTTTCTTTTTATTTAGTGTGCTCCTCCTTTAGATTATAAGCTCTTTTTCTTTTTTCACTTGTATCCCCAGTGTTTAGTCTGAGTGCCTTACACATAGTAAGTTTTTAATAAATGCTCATTATGTTACATCACACGTTCAATTCCACCAAATTTCTTCACTGAGAGCCTATTATGTGCAAGGCAACTCACTTCTGTTCATTTCAACAAGCATTTATGAAACACCTACTTTTTGCAAGGCACCTTGCAAAGTGTCCGGGACCTGATCAGCCCGAAATATTTGAAACACAATCCCTTCCAAGAAGGGACTGTAACTCATGAACCTGTACCTTCTACAGCAGCCAACAGTTTCTTGTACATAGTAGACATACAATACATATTTGTTGTATCCATGAACATAAATTATTTTTTAAGACTTAAAGGTTCAAAACTGTTTATAATTCCTTTTTAAAAAGTCATGTCCCAGTGAGATGAATGAGAGTAACCTTTAATTTGTAATTTATAACATAAGAACTTAACCTTTCCAACTTGCTTAATTATGCAAGTCACTAATAATTTCTTTATTCATTAGGGAATTTAAACATCATATTTTATATCTGCTGCTTAAACTTAATAACATAAAAAGATAATCACTATCACCACTGCAGTGAATCTCATGCTAATTTTATCACTTCTATTTAGGATATTGGGAAACAAATCTTTTTAATCAAGAAAAATATTCAGTGTGGTCAAAGAAGTTCTAAGGCATTTTTAAAAAACCCTGCAGGTGTCCAATAATTCCTATCTTATCCATCCTTTTTTGAAAGTTTTTATAAGGTTATTTGCATGGATTATGTTTTATTTTATTTTAATGGGTGTGTTCTCTGATAAAGAAGCTGAGAGATGGATTTTATGGCCAAGGTAAACTTTGCACTCTACTCTCTAAGTTGTACAATAGTTCATATTTGGAGTTAACAAAATTTTCATCTATATTTCATCTAAATTTTCATAAGACACTTGAATAGGATTACTTTTTAAAATAGCCTTTCCTATTCAGGAGGCAGTATGCTAAAGTGATTAGGAGGTGATCTCAAAACCAGGAAAACCTGGGTTCAAGTGCAGTTTTCTGACTTATACTGGCTGTGGGACCTCAGAAAGTAACCTCATTTCTCAGTTCTTTAGTTAACTCTCCAAAAGGCAGAGAAACTATTTTGGTAGAGGTAGTTTCCTCATGTGGAAGTTCCTTATACTAATGACATCAGAGGGTCAGTACTTCTTCTGCAGGAATTTGAAAAAAGTCTACCATTACTAAAACTGGGACTAGCTGCTCACTCTGCCTAGAGCAGAAGAGATACGCAGTAAAGGTGAATGAATTAATGTTCTCATTACCTCTTACACTATCTTGTTATTTTAAAGTCTCTTTAAGGGACAGAAAGGAACTGCTTTTTAAGATTCTTTTTACAAAATGACAGAAGGGAACATGGCCAGAAAAGAAGAATTGAACTGCTAATTGTTAGAGTACAGACAAAAAATTCTCAAACAAATAGAACAAAAAGAAATCAAAACCACTAATTTAAAAACAAATAAACCAAAAAACCCCCAAATCAAAGCAAATAATCTTCCATTTGTGGCTGTAGATAATGCTGATCCAACCTGACACGTTTGAAATTCTGTCTTAATTTCTCCCCTGGTCAAGGTAAGACACTTTGTAACTTATTACTGCATTCTAACTTGGTCATTTTAGTGCTTCCGTTTCCCACCACAAAATTCCCCATGTACTATTTAGAATTTGTTCCCAATTCATCTCTGCCTCCTGGCTTCCTTGACTTCTTTCAAGTACCATCTAAAATCTCACCTTCTACAGGAAGCTTTTCCCAGACTCCCTTATATTGCTAGTGCCTTTACACTGTTTTTTTTTTTATCCTGTATATAGAATGTTTTTACATAGGTATTTAGATATGGTCTCCATTAGGCTGGGTTTCTTGAGAGCAGAGACTATCTTTTGTTTTTCTTTGTATCATCAGTGCTTAGCACTGCCTGACACAAATAGTCAATTAATAAATGTTTATTGGCTTACTTCCTTTTCCTAGTTATTAGCCCTACATTAATTTATATGTTAGCTTGGATTTAGAAAAAGTGAAATAAGTTGTCTAAGGCTAATCACAGGGAAGTGAACTATACCTCTCTCCAATAAACCACATTTATCTAACACATCTGTGGGTATTTGTTGTTCAGTCGTTTCAGTCACGTCTGACTCTTCATGACCCCATTTAGAGTTGTCTTGGCAAAGATACTGGAGTGATTTGCCATTTCCTTCTTCAGCTCATTTTACAAAGAAAGAAACAGAGACGAACAGAGTTAAGTGACTTGTCCAGGGTCACTTAGCTAGTAATTGTCTGAAGCTAGATTTGAACTCAGGAAGAAAATTTTTCCTGACTCCAGGCTTGGCACTTCAGCTGTCTTAGTGGTATTTGGGACATGTTTAATGAATGCTTTCTTGTGGAAAAACTTAAGTTTTTTATAGGCAGTAGAGGCAAACAAATGATTCCAGGATCTTATAAATACATTACTGACCCATGTAATACCTGGCATTTATATAGTACTTTAAGGTTTTTAAAGCCCATATACATATTATCTCCTTGGATCCTCCCAATAGAACTAGGAGGTAGATGCTATTTGAACACTTATTTTACAACTGTAGAATATTAATTTTACAGCTGTATAATCTTTATGAAGGTAAAGTGAATGTAAATCTGACCCCAGATACTTACTAGCTGTGTGACCCTTGGCAAATCACTTAACCCTCATTGCCTCAGTTTCCTGAGGTAAAATGACCCAACAATAGTCATACAGCTAAGAAGTGTCAAAAATGAAATTCAAACTCCATTCTCTCCTTAGTCCAAATTCAGTCTTTTGAGAAAGATTTCAAAGAGTTATGGGGTTGATGAAGGTTAATGTCTTGATGAATATCTAACAACACAGAACCACTACTGAGATAAGGGGGATGAGGAATAGTACCTGGCACTTTCATCTTCTACTAAAGCAATTCCTAACTCTGGACCCATGAGTACATGTCTCAGAGGAACCTGATCTCTAAAAAGAAGTGTGAGGCTCATTTTTCCCCACACTCTCTGGCTTTTTATCTTTCCCAACCTGGAGTCGGGGAGAATCTCTTAAAGCTTAGTTTTGGTTCCTGTCTGTGATCTTCCCAAAAGAGGGATTAGAAAGGTTCTTAAGTATTGTTGTTATCATTGAGTCATTTCAGTCATGTCCAACTCTCCAAGACCCAATTTGGGTTTTTTTTTGGCAAAGATTCTGGAGTGGTTTGCCATTTGCTTCTTGGTTCATTTTACAAATGAGGAAATTGAGGCAAACAGTTAAGTGACTTGCCCAGGATCACACAGCTAGTAAATGTCAGGTCATATTTGAACTCAGGTCCTCCTGACTCCAGTGCTGGTACTCTGCACCATCTCATCACCTCTACTCAAATATAAGCTTATTTTCTCCATGAAAAAGAAATCTTAAAACACCAAAGACTCACAATCATTCATTGACAATGGCTTAAACATGAAGTAGTAACTTATGACTACCATTACACGCTCCAAGAGACTTGTATTTAAAACATGAAGCATTTAATGTGGCTATTGAATAAGCATTTCACTGTAGTTCTGCAATGTCTGAAAAACTCCCACAATGTTTATGTCTTTTGGCAAACCAGGACAGAAGTTATATTCTTCCTCCAGGGATGTGCTGTAGTAGCTATAGGAAGCATTTCCTATAGTAATCCAGCATTAAATGGGAGATCTATGAACTCCTGACCTCTCCAATTCATAACATTTTCCCTGAGGCTTGATATCAGAATTATTATTAGTCAGTTATGTTCAGGAAAAGAAACACAAAGCAAAAGAGGTAACCAGGGCCCTGAAATCCTGAATCAGACTCACCTACTTGGGTACCTTCTCCAGAGGCTACCTGTGAGCAGATGTCATTACTGCTGGGTTTTGTGGGGGGAGCATCCCACAGAGTCTCTGAGTTTCTGTGAGTTTCAAGCCACAGATTCAGTAGCAGAAGGGAAGAAGCAAGAGAAAAGAAGGAGTAGAGGGTAGAGAGTAGGAACAAATGAAGAAGGGAGGAAATTAGAGAAAGGATGGAGTGACACATAGAGAGACACACAGAGAGAGATAGAGAGAGAAGGAAGAGGGAGATAGAAACAGGCACAGAGACAGAGAGACACACACCACAAAGAGGCAGAGATAAGGGAGAGAAAGGTGGAAGAAGAGAAATAAAGAAAAGGAGGGGGAGGAAAAGAAGAAAAAGAAGAGGAGGATAAGGAGAAAGAGAAAAAGAGAAGCTGTCTTTTAAAATTGATTCAGTATACCTCTTTCTGTCAAGGATTATCTAAAGTTTGTTGTATCATTCTCAAAGCTCCAAGTCTTTCAATATTGAGTCAGAATATACTTTAGCCACCAGAAGTACCTCAGGGCCCTGCAGATCAGGAAGAATCACTTATTTACTCCCATTAAAAATAGGGTTTTGTTTTCTTATCCAATCTGCCACAATTTTTCATTTTATTAGTTTGTTTAATCCATTCTCATTTAAAGCTATGAGTTAGACTTATATTTTCCTCCCTCTGTCTCTATAATTGTTTTTTTTAGTTATGATTCCCCCTTTTCCACTGTAAATATGTTATGTTCCATCATTTATTTTATTTTAATCTTTTTTTAAGGTCACCCCCCCACCCTTTTAAAGTGACTGGCTCTCCTCACTCTTGATTCATTCTTTGCATTTATCTTTCCTTCCCTTTAGGGTTTTATTTATTAGTTAAAAACTGGTCCTCACTTGGTTCTGTGATCTTTCCCTCAAGCTTGGTGGAGTGCTGCATAACGTTCCACATGCTTGATGTCCTGTCCTGGTGACCTGTCTCACTTCCTTTGCTCCTCAGTTCTCTGGCCCAGCACTGGCAGTTCAGAGCCTGTTTTTCCCAGGACCAATAGGTTAAAGCTTTGCATCACTGGTGCTTCCAGGTTGCAGATCCAGAAGACTTTCACTCTTCAAGAGCTGTTGCCAAGTTGGTTGTTTAGGCCTGAGATAACTTACCTAGCCTGAAGTCAGGGTCTCCACAAAACTGGAAAGAGGAAGCGGTTACTGGTGTGTAGTGGTGGGTTTTAATGTAAGCTTATGCCATGTCCTTGAGTCTGCTAGTGTGGCCCTTCAGCCAGTATTGTGGGAGTTGGGAGAGGGGTGCTGAGTGAGTTCAGGGTCAGTGAACATCAGTTCCTGGCTTTTTGTTTTTGTTTTTAACCTTATTTTGGATTCTGGGTATCCTAGACCACAGAAATAGCTGACGTTGCTTTATCTTCAGCACATAATTTCTGTTCTGGAGAGGTTTGAGAGGTTGTAGGGGTCAGAGAAAATGTCTAGTCGACCATCTCATTGCTCACATTACCCAGAAGTCTCCCCACAATTACAAATAAATGCAAGAAAATATGTCTTGAAGAACCATTTGGAAACAGACTAATGGGACAGAAAAATGATTTGATTTTGTAAAGGCTATGTCAGGTTTTGAAAGTTATTGTGAACCATTTGAAGGCTTTGAAGCTGGGTTAAAAAGTTCAACTTTGCAACATATGGTGAAGGGGACTGGATAGCATTTGACGTGTTATGGTTGAATAGATAAGTATGGAGAAAAGCTAGATACAAGATTTAATGCAAAGGCAGGCCACCACAGGCTTTTTGTCAAGAAAGAAATGTCTGAGGATCAATTTCTTGAACTTGGGATTCAAACTTTTCAGTCAAGAAGAGTACAGAGTCATACCCTAGATTCCAGAAGAGTAATGGAAGATCAGCTTTCCTCTAAATGTCATTATAGTGGTCTTACTGAACTTGGATATGGGAGCTTCAACTGTTCTTTGTTTATTTTCTCATTTCTAATACTTTCATCTGCAATTACTTTTGAGCAATTTAAAACTATTCATTGCATTCTATATGGTCTGGTGGAAAGGGAATTAGATTGGCAGTCAGGAGACCTAAATTCTGGTCTCAGTTCTCAATTAATAAGTTAGTCAATAAACATTTCCTAAGTACCTACTATGTGCCAGGCACCATGCTAAACATTGGGGATACAAAGGAAGATGAGATTCCCTGCTTTCAAGGAGCTCACAGTTGAATGGAAGATACTATACATATAACTATGTATAAATAAGCTGTATATAGGATAAATTGGAAATAATTAACAGAGGGAAGTCACTAGAAATAAGGAAGATTGGGAAAAGCTTCCTCTAGAAGGTGGGATTTTAACTAGGACTAAAAAACAAAAGCCTGGAGGTAGAGATTAGGAAAGAAGACATTTCAAACATGGACCCTGAGAAGATTCCTTCATTCAAATGGGCCTCAATTTCCTCTTCTGTAAAATGGGGTAGCTTGATTGCATAGATTCTAAAGTCCTATCCAGCTCTAAGGCCATGATGAAAATGCCCTCTGGTTTTTATTACTCAAATGTATTGGTCACTCTGACCTCCATGATACCAAAACAACTGACTGATTTTACTTATTCAATGCAATAACTGTTAAGTTTAGAGGAGACAACAGTCAAATTAGTTATTTGGAATCTTATAGATTATGTTGCTGCCCCCCCCATCAACCACCAACCAAAAACAATTATTTGATTGTCTTTTTAAATTTTCAAGTGAATTAAAGTATCCTACAGTTTTAAGTGTCCACAGACATTATCTAGCTGAATGTGGTGTCAAGTTCTAATAAAAACACATCACTAAAATTTACACAAGGATCCCTGCAGGTCACAGATTGATCTAGAAAACCACATATTAACATTATCTATGTTATATTTTTATTTATTTTGTTAAATATTTTCCAATTACATTTTAGTCAGGTTCTTCACTGGGAAGTGTGGTGGTATATCTCACACCTCTGATCTCGCTTAACTCATGGCAAAAGCTTGAATCCTTGGTACACTATTTCTCACAAGTGGTCATGTAGCCTCCATAATTTTGGAGAACTCGCTGTCTACCAAGGTAACATATTCTACTCTTGGACAATTCTTATAGCCCTCACAAAATCCATTTCCCTGTACCTTCTATTCATTTGTTATAATGTATCAACAGCACTTAGCATATAGTACAGCCAAGTCAGCAAGTATTGTTATCCAGTAGGATGGTAGATAATAAATGTTGGTTGGCTGGTTGATTGATTCATGCATACTTTGGGGTCAGCTAGGACAAGTCTAATCCTTTAACATGGCAGTTGTTCAAATATTTGAAGAAATCAATCATTCTCCTCCCCTTAGACCCATGTCTTATATTGCAAGTTTTTTTTGTTTTTAATGTTTTCTAGTTTGTCAACTTCTCTCCTAAAATGTGATACTCAACTGAATACCATACTTCAGATGTGCCCTGACCAGAGCTCCCCTGTTTTTTCTGGACCCTCTAGATCTCTAATGAAAACAGAGATAATTTAAACTTTTCTGGTACCAACATCATATGACAAATTCAATGCCTCCAGGTCTTTGTCACAGGAAATGTCATGTAAGCATGTCTTCTACATGCTGTCATTGTTCCCTTTATTTTCTTGGGTACAGATACAGCACTTTAAATTTATCATTACTACATTTCAAATAGTTCTAATCAGCTCATTGTTTACATCATCAATCAAACAATTAACATATATATATATATGTGTGTGTGTGTATATATATATGTATATATATATGTATGTATATATATATATATATATATATATATATATATATATATATATAGCTTCTACTATGTTTCAGGCACTGTGCTAAGAGCTGGGGATACAAAAAAAGGCAAATGAGAGAACTTGCCCTCAAACAGTAATGGATCTAAGTATTCTTATAGATACAGACTTTCTTATCCAATGTAATAGTTACCTGAGCTAGTGTGGTATTGTAGAAAGGGCAGTAGTTCTAGAATCAGAGGACCTGAATTCAAATTCAAGGCAAGTCAACAATTACACCAGTGATATTATTTGTTTCACCCTGGGAAAATCACTTAACCTTCCTGGGTCTCGGTTTCAGCTACAAAATGAAGCAGTAGGACTAGAAGGCTACTGATGTACCTTTCAACTCTAGATCTATGATCCAATGTAGTCTGCTAATCTGATGTGTGCCATATATACAGTCATCTAAGCCATTGATAAAATCATTGAAAAAATAGGATCATGGGCACAAACCTCCACTGTACCAACAGAGATGGCCCTTTGGGTTAATCTCAAGAGTCTATAGGAAGTACAAGGGAATCAGAGGGCCTGTGTTTGAAAAAACAGTTCTATGACAACTTTGAAAATGATTAATTTTCTCTCTCTTCTCTCCTTCTGGCAGGAGGAATTCATGGAGAGAAGCCTACTTTGTTACCTACTGTTCTGCTTTCAAAGCAGCTGGCAAACCAATAAATTATACCATTTTTATTTACTGTCTTCAATTGCTTATCAATTTATTCCCTTTGATTTAAAAGAAAACAAGTGGCAGCCCTCAATCCTGACTTGTATGGTTAAAACACCATACAAATACCATTTCCTATCAGCATGATCAAAAGTGTGGGGGTAAGCAAGGAGAGTCCTGGATCCTCATAGAAGAGAATATCACCATCACCATTATCACCATCACCATCATCAAAAGCAGGAGCAGAAGAAGGACGAGGAGGAGGAGGAGGAGGAGAAGAAGTACAAGTGATGGTGGTGGTGATGATGATAGTCATCATTGTCATCATAATAGCATTTATTTAGCTATTTAAATTTCTCAAAGTAGGTGCTATTATTATCATGCTCATTTTACAGTGAGGATAATAATGCAAATAGAGGCTAAGGGACTTCTCTAGGCCCACACAGCTAGTAAGTGTCCAAGGAAAAGTTTTATCTTAGGTCTCCCTGAATTCAAGTCCAATGTTCTAACCAGTTTGCTACCTAGGAAACAAATATCACACCTTAAACTAGTAAGAGAAAGCACTGAGGCTATGTATGTATGTATGTGTGTGTGTATATATATATATATATATATATATGTATGTATGTATGTATGTATGTATGTATGTATGTATGTATGTACTTGTGTATTATTGTTGTTATTACACCCAGGATTATTATTCAGTATGGGCATCATCACAAATAGGAAAAGCTCTCACTCTCTTGATTAAGTAATGAATTGAAAAAACAACATCAATTAAACACAAGCACCAAATTCTGTGGTAACCACTGGTAATATACATGCAAAAGTGTAATGTGGGTGCTGATGCAATCCCACACATGGAAGTGACTGGAGAGCCTACTTCTAGATAGTCATGATAACATATCATGGATTGATTTGGAACATGTGCACACATTCTGTAACTGTTTCTGTTAGGAAAGGAGGCTTTTTGATTGGTTGTGTAGCTCACTGGAGGGATTTCAAAAAGGCACTAGTAAGCAATGGTACACACTTGGACCGGGCTTTTTTGGACTTGGGACATTAGAGAAGCAGATCCTACTGAGGGCCTTTGGGTGGCCTTTCCACAGAATGACAGAAACCATGGAGAGAATAAGACCCTGAATTCTCTCAGCTGAGAACTTTGCCTCATATTTTAGAGAAACAATTGAGTCCATTCAAACTGAGCTCTCTCTTCTCCCCTCTTCCTCTTCTCCCATCACTCATATGACTTCTTTCACTATCTCTTTCTTTACCACTATTCATATGATGAGAGCCTTACTCCTAACCAAGCCTAATCTCTCTACCTGTTCAAGCAATCCCATTCCATCCTAGATTGCCCTGTCATCCCCACACTATCACTTATTTTCAATCTCTCACTGTCTAATGATTCTTTCCCTACTTACTCCCCTATGGCCTACAAACATGCCCATGTCTCCCCCATTATCAAAAAACCTTCATTTGATCCTTCCATCTTAGCTAACTATTTTCCTATTGCTCTTCTGTGTTTAGCCTTTGTGGCTAAACTCCTTGAAAATACCATCTACAATAGATGTCTACACTTTCTCCTCTCACTCTTTTCTTAATCCTTTATAATCCAGTTTCCAACCTCATCATTCCACTGAAACTACTCTCTCCAAAGTTACCAGTCATCTCTTGTTTGTTTGCTTGTTTGTTTTTGCAGGACAATGAAGGTTAAGTGACTTGCCCATGGTCACACAGCTAGTAAGTGTCAAGTGTCTGAGGCTGGACTTGAACTCAGGTCCTCCTGAATCCAGGGTTGGTACTTTATCCACTGCGCCACCTAGCTGCCCCCACCAGTCATCTCTTAATTGCCAAATACAATGGCTTTTTCTCAATCCCCATTCTACTCCATCTTTCTTCAGCTTTTAACACTGTTGATTACTCTTTTTTCTTTGCTACTCTCTTCTCTCTGGGTTTTCAGTTCACTACTCTCTCCTGGTTCTCTTCCTACTACCTCAGTCTCCTCGCTCAAATCCTCATCATACCCTGTAACTATAGGTGTCCCTCAGGGTCGTATCCCTGTATACCACTTCCCTTGTTTTTTTCATCAACTACCATGGTCATTACAATCTCTTTGCTTATGACTTTAAAATCTAGTTTTCCTACCCCAAACTTTCTGATCTCTAACTTGCATCTCCAATTTCCTTGCAGACATCTCGAACTAGATGTCCAGTAGACATCTTAAATTCAACATGTCTAAAACTGAACTCATTACCTTTCACCTCTAAACCATCCCTTCTTCTTAATTTCTCTATTATTGTAGAGGGCAGCACCATCTTCCCAGTTTTTCTGGTTTGCAACCTTGGTATCATCCTTGACTTCTCATTATCTCCTCCCCATACTCCTTGCCCATATGCAATCTGTTGCCAAGGTCTGTTGATTTCACCTTTGTAATATTTCTCATATGTGCCCCATTTTCTACTCTGACTCTGCTACCACTTTGGTGTAGGCCCTCATCACGTCATACCTGGACCATTGCAATAGCCTGCTGGGGGGTCTGCCCATACCTCTTCACCAATCCCTCCTCCATTCAGCCACCAAAGTGATTTTCCTAAAGCATAAGTCTGACCATGTCACCTCCTACTCCATAAACTCTAGTGGTTCCCTATTGCCTTCATGGTCAAAGACAAAAATCCTCTGGGACCTAGCTCTCTCCTACCTTTCCAGTCTTCTTATACCTTACTACCTACCTGGAATGCTCTGCCTCCTTGTATCTGCCTATTGCCTTCCCTGGGTTCCTTTAAATTCAGTAAAAATCCCACCAGGTACAGAAATCCTTTTCCAACCCATTTTATTCTAGTGCCTTCCTTCTTTTAATTATTACTTTCTATCTTATATATAGCTTGTTCATACATAGTTGTTTGCGTGTTGTCTTGCCCATTAGATTGTGAGTTCTCTGAGGCTAGGGACTGTCTTTTGCCTCTTTTTGTATTCCTAGCTCTTTGCACAGTGCCTGACACATAGTAGGTCTTTAGTAAATGTTTATTGATTGACTGATGTATCCTGTTGAGGCTTGATCACTGGGTTCAACTAATCCTTCCCTCCTACATACTGTGAATTTCCTTGTAGGGTCTTGAGAAACTCCAGTTTACTAACTTAATAAAAGTAGTCATGGTTTTTGTAATTTTAATTAGTAAGCCAATATGAACCATTATGCTTCTCAGGATTAAATACAAATAGAAAACAGTTCAAGAATTTTTTCCACAATCATGTCTGATCACCACCATACAAAGAGAATATTCTTTGCACTTAGATAAAGGGCACTTTCACTTAGAAGGCATTAGAACATAAGAACTGTGGTAGACTAAAGTCATATAGACTTATTGTTAGAGAAAGAAGACTTCTGAACAAAAGGTATTCATGTTTAGGAGCCTCTAGTAACAGGACTTTAAAATAAAAGGATATGAAACAAACCTTTCAACAGCTAAACTTCCAATAAATATTCACTGTTCTGACTCGAACTCCATATTTTGGAATAATAGGGCTTTTCAATGTCATATCCAACAATGGCCTATTCCTTGTCAAACTAACCATTTGTTAGAAGATAAAGGCAGAGAGAGAGACAGGGCAGGAGAAATTTCAATGAGTAGAAGGAAAACCTTTAAAGATATTTTTTGTTCTTGGCAATTACTGCTTGGTTATGTAAAGCAACACATTTATCTGAAAGCCTTTTCTTCAAGTGAATGTTGCATTATAATGAATACTAAATAAAATTGATAGAATACAGATTAATTTTTAATAAGTAGCTGTTGTGTACTGCATGTAATAATATTGAAATTAATACATAATTAAAGGTGATTTGTATAGGATGGTTCACTTGAGATTTTGAGCAGCTAACTTGTACATTTCCAAACAAAGATCACATCTCTCTCCAGATTCCAAGACACTGACAGGGATTTATAACTCTGTGCCCTTTTCAAGAGAAAAAAATCACACTTAGCAAAGATATTTGAGAATTCTTGACCAATGCAGAAATAATTAGCTTTATATCATATAACATCAATACTGAATACTAAAATCAATACAATTATAGCAATAGTCATTGACCTCTGTCATGCAGGATGTATAGTTCAGAATCCAAACAAAATAGGAATTCTCTGTAGATAGAGAGGTCATCCATATGCTGCTGTTTATGCTATTTTCATAAAGGCTAGCAACATTGAAGAGCCATCTCAATTAGTAAGAACTTAAAGGGTTTGGCCTGACCATATATCTAGGAAAAACAAAGTGGATGATAAATGGTTTACTTAAAACAGGTCTCCAAATAGGAT
The DNA here is from genome assembly GCF_019393635.1 of Dromiciops gliroides. Classification (NCBI taxonomy): domain Eukaryota; kingdom Metazoa; phylum Chordata; class Mammalia; order Microbiotheria; family Microbiotheriidae; genus Dromiciops; species Dromiciops gliroides. The sequence continues at coordinate 554,628,159 of NC_057861.1, forward strand.
ATTGTGGCCTGACTCCAATAGGCCCAAGGCCTGGCCTTAAGAGGTGTGTGATGAACCAATCATAGAGTGGGAGGGAAATGGATCAATTTCCATCTTTCCTGTGATAGCCAGTATTAGGGCTTGTCTCCAATATAACAACACCTACTGTTATCACCCAACACTGCCCACTCCAGCCCTGTTCTCCCCTGTACAAACTCACAACTTTTTCTTTTCTGAGCATGATATAATTTTCTCTTGGAAGTTATAGTCTAATAACTACTCAGGCACCCACAGTGGCAACTTAGTGGGTGCCACTGGGAGAAATTCTCCCCATACCTACTCCTCTCTGTGCCCCACATTACCTTGTGGTTTTGACAAGTGTACTTCAGAAGGTAGTTTTTGCATTCTGGAACAATGATTGTTGATCAAGACCCTTCTCTTTTTCATTTTGGGTGTGACAGAGTGAATTTTACAGGGTGGGCAGGCATGGATGGGTTGTCATAAGTGTTACTGATTTCATTACATGGTCTTTCTTCCAAAACCTACTTCTCCTCTGAACTTCCCCGATTCTGTTGAGGGTTCTACCATACTTTCTATCAGTCAGGTGTACTATCTTAGGGAATCCAATCAATTGGTAAATTTTACCATTTTTATACCTCCACAATATCTCTTTCATCCACCCCTTTCTTTTGACCCAAAAAGCCACCACTCTAATTTAGGCCCTCATCACCTCTCCCCTGGGCTATTGTAATTGCAATAGTTTCCTAATTGTCATCCTTATCTCCAGTCTCTCTCTTCTCTATTCTACTTTACATACAGCTGCCAAAGTGATTTTCCTAAATCTTAGATGTAACTGTATCACTTTCCTACTTAATAAGCACCCCTGGCTCCCTATTATCTCCAGGATCAAATATTATTTCACCTTTATCTTGTAGTTTTTAATGTCTATTTTTATGTTTATGTTATACATAATTGTGAAATGTATATAATTTATAAGTAAGTATACATATTTAGGGGTTGCAGGATTAAAAGTGTTTTTTACTGATAAGAGTATGTGATAAAAAAAAATTGGAGACCATTGGTTTAGACTATAATATGCAAAGAGATAGATGGCTCATTAAGTTGGTTTACCAATATAGGTACCATGGACAGATACTACAGATGAAAAATGAATTCAGTCCCCAATTTAATAGCAAAAGAGAAGGCTGGATTACATATGAGAAACTGTGTAGAACTTTCAATGACCCAAAGCTTTTTTCCCCCTGAAACAAAAACCTACATATGCCAACATTTTAAAAACCAATTATATAATGATACTGTAAGACTGTGAATTTTGGAACACTATAAAATATATTCTTTGAAGAATCAAAATTATATCTTTTCCAAAGGAAATGGAGATGTGTGGTGGTTATAAATAAATTGGGGCTTATGCACATATTAAATTACAAATTCACATTGTGTATTTACAGGGTGGGCCAAAAGTCATGAATATTTAATAACTCCTTTATTTTCTGTTTTTAATTTACAATGCCATAGAATCATATGCAGTATATACACATACACACACATATGAAATGAACTTACATTATGTAGGAAAAATCAAATCTACTAAAAGGTGAAAAATAAAGAAAAAATAAATTTCTAAAAGTTAATAAAACAGGTCTCTTCATGACTTTCGGTCTACCCTGTGTATATGTACATATTTTTATGCATGTATGTATTTATTTATATATTACATATATATGGAGAGATAGAAACTGATTTCACCAGTACAGGGAACTTCTATGGTAGAAATCTCTTTTACCAATGAAGATCAGCAATTATCTGTAAATTTTCATTTGAGAGAGTTGCTGGGAGCTCTAAGAGGTTAAGTGGCTTGCTCATGCCCATGCAGTGAACATGAATCACAGGCAAGGTCTTCCAGATTTCAAAGTCACTCCTGTCTCCACTATGCCAAGCTGTCTCTATACAGGATATTATCAAAGACATATTACACATAAGATGTGGTATATCTTTAGAAATGGAAGTATACTGGTCAGTAGCAAAAGCAAGATTAAGACATGGGAGGGAATGGACAAGAGTAATATAGAGTAAAGTCTGTATCGTTTGTGATCAGTATCACAGGAGGGTGTCCCCCTCCAGTGAAATCACAGAGCATCTTTTGGCATGGATGAAGATGATATATTAGTACAACACTTCATACATCACAAAATTCCCCATGTGAATTATCTCATTTGATTCTAACAATGACCCTGTGAGGTAGGAACGTCAAGGTCTCATTTTCTAGATGATTCAACAGTATCAGAAGCCATTCGATTCAACAAGAAAGAATTTAAGTATCTACTACAGGGATACAAAGAAAGGCAAAAAAAGAACAGTCAGTCCCTTAAGGAGTTCTTAAGGAGCTCACAGTCTAATGGAGGAGACAAGATGTAAACAACTATATACACAGATACACACATATATACATGCATATTATACACATATACATACATATACACACATACATGACACACATTATACATACATACATAAACACAAATATGTATATACACAGATACAGGAAGATGAGTCTTCTTGACTTCAGGCCTGACACTCTATCCACTGTGCCATCTAGTTGACCACTAGACCTGGGAGCACTAAATATCAATGTGGGAAGGGACCAAGAGGCAACTAGGTGGTGTAGTAGATAAAAGGTTGGGCCTAGAGTCAAGGTCCAACTGAGTTCAAATCTAGCCTCAGATACTTCCTAGCTGTTTGACTCTGGGTCAAGTCACTTGACATCTGTCCACCTCAGTTTTCTCAACTGTAAAACAGGATAACAATAGTACCTACTTCCCATGGTTGTTGTCAGGATAAAATAGTATTTGTAAAGTGCTTAGTATAGTGCCTGGCACATTATGTTATTATTGTTCACTTGTGTCTAACTCTTTCTGACTGTATTTGGGATTTTCTTGGCAAAGATACTAGAGTTTGCCATTTCCTTATTCCAGCTCATTTTACAAATGAGAAAACTGAGGCAAACAGAGTTAAGGGAATTGCCCAGAATCACATGACTAATAAGTCTTTGAGTCCAGATTTAAATTTGGGTCTTCCTGACTCCAGACCTGGCACTCTATCCACTGCACCACTTATGTGCCCTGGCACATAGTAGGCACTTAAATGTTTATTCCCTCTATCCCTCACCCAGCCCTTGTACCACTATATTATGCAGAGTAGGTACTTAGAATTTGTTGAATTGAAGTCCCCATTTTCATAATCAATATAAGGCTCTATAGGCTCTAAGCTATGGAAAAATTGTTAAATGCCACTTATGGTAACTTACAAAACAAACCATTAAATTCAGTTTGTCTGGTATCTATGTGCAGGTCCTGCTGACCTTCACTGTCAACTTGTACAGGATCTTCCTACAGAGACTTGCTCACCTGGTGGAAATAACTAAGGCAAGGTGACCATGCCTTTGCTCTAGGGATATGCTTTCTTTCTATGGTAATATGGAGACCATTGTCTCTGTGTCTTGAGTTTCTCCATCAAACTTCCCTATGTGGACTAACGCCACTTCCTTACCCAGCTTCAGGTTTCTACTTCTAGGGACCTATTGCTGAGATATTCCTTTCCAGGAATCCACCTTTTTCTATAATCTCTGCAGGGGTATGGGCCAAAATTACTGAGGTCTCTTCCAAAAAAAACGCACCTGTGGTTGGACTTTTTTCTGTACCTCCCAAAAACTGTTCTTGTTCCAAGTGAAAGAATTTTTATTTATGGCTCTGGTGCTGATCAACAGTTCATACCTAGTGACACTGAGATCCAGTGACATGATCTTCTGGAGAGTTGTGGAAGAGAATGCGATTTCAGGGGCTATTATTTGGCAGTCCTTGAAAACTACCAAGCCTTTTAATGATTTTGGTGGGGGCAAATGGGTCACTGGTGTCCATTAGTTTAATCATTGGATGGATGCGAAAAGGTCCCAGTATCCTTGAGAAAAGTCATCAAGGAGCATTAAATAAACGAGGGTACACACTACATACGGCAAGTGCCTGCTATTATATCCCTAGAAATCCTAGGGTAGAGAAATTATGTCCTGATCAGAGGCCATCCTGGGATACAAACTTCCACCTAAATTTCTCTGCATGAGGGTCATTTTCTCATTACCAGAGTGTCTTGGCCATCTGCTCTTTCCATGAATTCACTAGTGCCCCTTAGCTCAGAGAGAAAAGAGAAAAAACTCCGAAAGCTCATATAATTCTGCCACTAAATTCACTCTGGTCTCTACTCCACATCATCATTTCTCTAATTTACTACTTGTTCCTCTCTGTGTGTTGCTTTATCTACTGAGGACACAGAGTAGCATTTTAATGATAGGTTGCTGGGATTTAGATTTTGCTGATGAATTCAAGAGTTGGCAGTCCCTATTACTATGTACAAGGGGCCTGCTCTCAAGAAGTGCAGCTCTAAGGATACAACAGAGACCCTCACTTTACTGGGACTTTTTTTCTGGTGACCCAAAGAGATTTGGCCTGGAAATGAAGAGGAATACAGCTGTTACTTATTTTCTGGGTAATCCTGGGCAAATAATTGCAAAAACTTTGGGTCTTATTTTTTTTTATCTTTAACCTGAGGAAATTGAAGCAAATATTCACTAGGGTACCTTCTAGACCAACATTAAGGCATATCATTTTAGCAGTGGCAGTATTTGAGCCCAAATCTTCCTAATTCCAAAATCAGTTTCTGTAGGACTGCTTCTAAGTCAACCCAATTATGGTTAACCATTTGCCTAGATAGACAGATGGATAGATAGATTTACAGCTAAGTGGACAATCATAATTAAGAAATCTGGATACCAGAAACATTATGCATACATAATCATGTAGTAAAAATATTTCTTCACATGTAGACAAGATTGTTGTTGCTGTTCAGTTGTGTCTAACTCTTTGTGACCCCATTTGGGCTTTTCTTGGCAAAGATACTGGAACAGTTTGCCAGTTCCTTCTCCTGCTCATTTTATGGATGAGGAAAATGAGGCAAAGGGGGTTAATTAAGTGACTTATCCAGGGTCACATAGCTATTAGATGTCTCTGATGTTGGATTTGAACTCAGGTCTTCCAGTTCTATCCACTGTACCATCTAGTTACCCTAGAAAATAGGACAGGTAAGATTCATTTGTTGGCTAAGCTGAAAGATTTGGAAGATACTTTTGTTTTGGGTTAATAGTAAAAAATGATATGATTTCTTCTCTAACGAGTTAATGCCTTGCTACAGACATTAGGGAATGATACAGGATTAGTTATGTTTTATCTGCAGTGGGGAATAATTAATGCTGCTGTATTAATGTGAGTCCTCTATGGTAATTACTTTTTAAATAATAATATTTACAAGGTGACTTCCTCACAACAAACCTGTAAGGCAGGTAGTTCAAATACTATTGTGCCCATTTTATATATAAGTAGGCATTCAGCCTGACCTCCATATGGAGTTTATATTGTTGTTTGCCTCTCATCCTTGAAGAGGACCTTTACATCAGGAAATGATGGCATGACTTGCACTGAATCTGATTTAAGTGAGGGAGGGCTGTGCAAGGTCACTAACCTCATTCTCTCCTACAGAGACATCTGGGTCCAGATATGCATCAGGATGACTGGAGATGGCCCCAGATATTTAAGGCAATTGTGGTTAAGTGACTTATCCATGGTCACACAGCTAGTAAGTGTCTGAGGTGAGATTTGAACTGGGGTCCTCCCAACTTCAGGGCCAGTGCTCTATCTGCTGTGCCACCTACCTGCCCCATCTCCATATGGGCAAGGAAAGGGTCTGAGAACTGGCATGGACTTCTGGGATATATAGTCTGACACTGGGTCTTCCCATGGTGGAAGGGATTAAAAGACCTAGAGTGGGGAGCAAAGTGGGCTGCAGCATGATTTCAGGAAAAGAGAGAGTGTGACTGGCCATGGGGGTAAGGAGAGAGGAGAGAGGGAGAGACAGAGAGAAAGAGAGAGAATATAAATTTGAAGTTGGCAACATTTATTACACATTTTTTCTATTTAAAAAATTAATAGTTACTGAATTTTGTAGTACTTTATTTTTAAATTTTTTAAAAGGTTTAGAATTTTATTTTTTCCAAATTACATGTAAAAACAAATTTTGACAACAATTTTCTAGGACTTTGTGTTCCAACTTCTCTTCCTTTCTCTCTCCCTCCAAGGACTCAAGGAATTCAATATAAGTTATACATTGCATGACTATTCAGTCATGCAAAACATCTCAACATTAGCCAGGTTGTGAAAGAAAACCAACACAAATAAAGCTTCAGATTAAGGAACTATCAAAAAAGATTATTCTTCAATCTGTTTTCAGATATCTTCGGTTTCTCTGTAGATGGATTGCAATTTTTATAAGTCTTTCAGAGCTATCTTGGATCATTACATTGCTGAAAATAACCAAGTCATTCACAGCAGATCATCGTTCAGTATTGCTGCTATTTTGTATACAGTACATTTCCCTCAGCATCAGTTCATATATGTCTTTCCATGTTTTTCTAATAGCATCCTGCTCACCATTTTTTCATTTCTGATAAAGTAACTAACAAAAACATTTTTTTCAGTTTTTATTCAAATACCATCAGTTCTTTCTCTGTAAATGGATTGCCTTTTTCATAAGACCTTCAGAGTTGTCTTGGATCATTGCATTGCTGAAAATAACCAAGTCATTCACAGCAGATCATTTCACAATATCACTGTCATTTTGTATACAGTAGATTTCACTTTGCATCAGCTCATGCAGGTCCCTTCAGGTCTTTCTGATAGTATCCTGCTCATCATTTTTTTTTGTAGTAAACTACATTTATATAGTACTTTAAAGAGAGATTTCCTTACAATGAACCCATGAAGATGATTATTACAACAGTAATAGATAACTTTTATGTAGTACATTAAACTTGACAATTTTCTTCACAATAGCCCAGCAAAATACCATACATATTGCCATCATCATCATCGATCAATCATCATCCATCAATCCTCAGTCAATCCTCATCATTGTCAATCCTCCTCTTCTTCATTCAGTCTTCATCATCATCAGTCAGTCCTCCTCATCAATCAATCCTCATCAATCAATCTTCATCTTCCTCCAGTCATCATCAATGCAGCAATCAATCTGTCATCATCATCAATCATCATTATCTTACATTACTCTTGCCTCTGCTTCAAAATATTTTTCATAATTACTTTTGTTAACTCTTTCCCTCAATCTTATTCCCTTCCCATGATATTTACTCTGTTTTCTATCTTCTTTTACCCTATCCCTCCTCAAAAGGGATTTGCTTTTGATTGCCCCTCCCCCAATCTGTCCTCCCTTCTTTCACCCCTCCCTCCTTATCCCCTTCCCCTCCTACTTTCCTGCAGGGTTATATAGATGACTCCACCAAATTGAGTGTGTATGTTATTCCTTCCTTGAGCCAGTTCTAATGAGATTAAGTTCTTTGAGCTAATTCTGATAAGTGTAAGGTTCATTTACTTCTCCACTTCTCCTCCATCTCTTCCTGAACTCCATAAGCCCTTTCCTGCTTCTTTTGTGTGAGATTTCACCCCATTCTACCTCTGCCCTTTTCCCCTCCCCCAGTGCATTTCTCTTTCCCCTCACTTTTATCGTAAAGAAGTCATCATGGGGAAGCTAGGTGACACAGTGGACAAAGCACCTGCCCTGGACCCAGGAAGACCCGAGCCCATATCTGGCCTAGACACAAGACACTCACCAACCCTGACTGCCCTTTCCCCTCAAAAAATGATAAACAAAAACTAAATGCTTTACAGATTTCATCCCTTCATAATCAATTCCCACCTGTGCCCTCTGTCTCAATTTATTCCTATCATCTGCCCTAATATTTAGAAAGCTCTTATGATTAGACATATCAACTTCCCATGTAGGAGTGTAAACAGTTTAACCTTTTAACATTTCTCATGATTCTTTTTTCCTGTTTACCTTTTTATGCTTTTCTAGGGTCTTGCATTTGAAAGTCAATTTTTCTATTCAGTTCAGGTCTTTTCATCACAAATAGTTGAAAGTGCTCTTTTTCATTGAAGTCTCATCCCCCCACCCCCAAATAAAGATTATACTCAGTTTTGCTGGGTAGGTGATTTTTGGTTGTAATCCCATTCCCTTGCCCTCTGGAATATCATATTCCTTGCCCTTTCATCCTTTAATGTAGAAGCTGCTAGATCTTGTGCTATCCTGACTGGGGTTCCACAGTATTTGAATTGTTTCTTTCTAGATGCTTGCAATATTTTTTCCTTGACTTGGGAGCTCTGGAATTTGACTATAATACTCCTTGAAGTTTTCCTTTTGGGATCTCTTTCAGGAGGTGATCGGTGGATTCTTTCAATTTCTATTTTACCTTCTGCTTCTAGAATATCAGGGCAATTTTCCCTGACAATCTCTTGGAAGATGATGTGCAAACTGTTATTTTGATCATGGTTTTCTGGTAGACCAATAATTTTCAAATGATCTCTCCTGAATCTATTGTCCAGGTCAGCAGTTTTTCCAAGAAGATATTTCATATTGCCCTCTATTTAAAAAATTCATTTGGATTTGCTTTATTGTGTCTTGGTTTCTCATAAAGTCACTAGCTTCCATTTTTTCAATCCTAATTCTTAGGCAATTATTTTCTGCAGAGAGCTTTGGTATCTCCTTTTCCATTTGACTTTTCAAGCTGTTGACTTTTTTCCCATGCCTTTCCTGCATCACTCTCATTTCTCTTTCTATTTTTTCTCTACCTCCCTTACTTTCTCTTAAAAGTCTTTTCTGAGTGCCTCTATGGCCTGAGACCAATTAATATTTTTTTTGGGAAGCTTTGGATGTGGGAACCCTGACATTGCTATCCTCTTCTGAGGGTGCACCTTGATCTTCCTTGTCACTAAAGACACTTTCTATGGTTTGCAACTTTCTCTGCTTGCTTATCTTGTCCCTCTTTTATTTGACTTTTAACTCCTTACAAGCTATACTGTCCCAAGCTTCAGAGAGTCCCAAGTGTTTTGGTTTAAGGAAGGGCAGGTTTTTCACTCACCTGGCCTGTTCTGTGGTCCATGGATAACCTCAGGCCAACTTGCTAATTAACCAGGCAGAAAAACTTTGTGTGCTATGGTTGTTAGCTGCAACAAACCTGCACCCCTACCCCACCTGGCCCTCTGCTGCTCAAGATTTCATCCTGGTTCCCTGCTGGGGTAGGACTACTGAATTCCTCCTTAGGTCCTGCAGACACACCTGTATTCCCTCTCACTACCACCACATGTCATTTAGCCCTTTCACCCAACTGTAAGCTTAGTTTCAGAAGATGCAGGTGCTGTAGCTGATTTGGAGGCTCAGGGGTAAGTTTCTCTGGTGCAGCTTGCCTGGGGCTGGAACTGTATCAGTATGATTGTGGGGTTGGACCCCACTTCCAGCTTGGCACCCTATCCTGCCAAACATCCAAGCCATCTTTGGCTGGAAAATAATCTCAGCCCATCTTTTTGTGGGGTCTGCTGCTCCACTGGTTGTCTTTTTTTTTTTTTCTAGTGAGGCAATTGGGGTTAAGTGACTTGCCCAGGGTCACACAGCTAGTAAGTGTTAAGTGTCTGAGGCCAGATTTGAACTCAGGTACTCCTGACTCCAGGGCCGGTGCTCTATCCACTGCGCCACCTAGCTGCCCTCCACTGGTTGTCTTAAGGCTGTGTTTGGGGCCTTTTGGAATAATTGTGTCATGAGCTCTGAGTGCTTAATGCCTTTCCTCTGCCATCTTGGCTCCGTCCCTAAGATCTTAGAAAAATCAAATTCTTTAAGGCTGCCTCATTATTGAGATAAAATTATGACCTCTTTTAACTGTGCAATATGTGATCTGTGCTCTTAATTGTAAACAGGGGTCCCTGAAATACTGAGTCACAACATATTTGTAGTCTACTGATTTATAACATGATAGAGGTTTGAGCTGTGGCCTAAAGTACTAGTGGTTTTGTCCCTAGTTGGGAGCTCTGAGCCATGAAAACAAATTTCATAGTTTTGATAGATAGTTTTCTCAAGATACAAGAAACTTATGTGTTTGAAGGCCAAAGGGAAAGAGTAGAAAGGAAAACAGGATTTGTGGGTAAGGGAGGAATGATGAAAGGGGGTGCCCAGAAAATCACTGAAACCGGTATTAGAGAAAGATGCCGAAGATCCTTCATCAAACAACTATTAAGTCAAAGCTTTGAAGGATTAAAGCTTTGCTTTAATAATATTTTAAAATACCTTGTACTTGGAATAATAATAATAATAATAATAATAATAATAATAATAGCTAGCATTTATGTAGTGCTTTAAAGTGCTTTACAAATATGATCTCATTTTATTTTCACAACAACCCTGTGAAACAGGCACTATTATTATCCTCATTTTACAGATGGGGAAATTGAGCCAGCTAGAGGTTGTGACTTGCCCAGGTTCACCAAGCTGGGATAGTCTGAGACTGGATTTAAACACAGATTGTCCTGATTCCAGATCTGTGCTCTGTGTTCTATGCCAAATGTCTCTAATAATTAAAAAAAGATGGAAGGTTGGTTAGTATTCTTCAAGTCTTTTGCTAATCTTGTGGCAAAAGGCTTTTATTTCCCTGAAATATGATTCCAATTTGACTATGATAAGCCATGGTTAATTTTAAGATATTTCTCTTTCTTATGAAAAAAAAAAAGGACTGATCAGCAGTTACTGCCAAAAATTCATTAAAACACATCTTCAGCTCTCCTTTAAGGTCATTGGTAGTATCTTGAGCACTGCTAATTAGAAACTGGCTATTTCCTCTGTTCCTACCTGAAGCCCAATAGGAGCAATATCTCTGATTCCATTTGGCATTTTGCTGAATGTTCAGTTGCCTTGAGTTAATCTTTAACAGGATGGATAACTTTGCATTTTCTTTTCCATATTTTCCTTTGGTTTTTTCTTTCCACATACTCAATTACTAACTTCTCTAAAGATGTCTTTTATGAATTTATTGAGATACAATTCACATTTGCCACAGGATTGGAAGAGAATACTAATGAAATATTTCACTGTAAAAATGGGATCACAAAGACATCCTTAGCATCTCCAGAAACCTGACCTATCCTTAGCTGAACTTCAGGACTTCAAGGGTGCAGTAGATTTCAGGGAAATTCAGGAAACCTTTATTGATACATTTATGCAAATATTTAACAAGTTATTTCCCTCAAGTAAATACCTATGGAAAAAGTACCATTGAAGTTTATATTTTATTCTGTACATAGGGTCTGCAAAGAACACAGGACTGAAATTTAAGAAACCTTACTTCTATTTCCAAGCCTGTCACCAGCTTCCTATAAGATGCTAAATAAATAATTTAAACTGTGTCTACATATGGATAAAAATGGAAACCCCCCCACCCCAATATTTGGATGTTTTGTCTATACATTTCTGAACTCAGCATTAGGTAAAAACTGCCTTTGGAACTAATAATAGGAGTTTTTCTCTTCTTAACTTATGCAGCTAGTTGGTGCGGTGGATAGAATGCAGGGCCTAGAATCAAATAAGTTCAAATAATATTTCAAACTTTTATTAGTAACTCTGGCCCTGGGCAAGTCACTTAACCTTAGTTTCCCTCAGTCTCCTTAATTGTAAAATGGGAATAATAATAAGACCTTTTAGGATTGTTGTGAAGATCAAATGAGATAATTAATTGTAAATTGGTGAGTAGAATACCTGGCACATAGTAAGCATTATATAAATGTCAGATATGACTTGAATAATTTTCTTTTTTGTTTGTTTGTTTGTTTTTAGTGAGGCAATTGGGGTTAAGTGACTTGCCCAAGGTCACACAGCTAGTAAGTGTTAAGTGTCTGAGGCCGGATTTGAACTCAGGTAACTCCTGACTCCAGGGCCGGTGCTCTATCCACTGTGCCACCTAGCTGTCCCCTTGAATCATTTTCAAGTGAAGTTTGATATTACTCAAATTGCTTCCATCCATGGAAACACCCTGATGCTTTACTGAATTCTTCAGTTTTCATTTTGTCTTTGGATCCCCAGCACCTAGCACAGTGCCTTGAACATGATAAACACTTAATAAGTTGTTGGATTGAATTGGATTTTGTTGGAACAGCATGACTGCAGCGGACAAGCATGCTGGATTTGGAGTCAGAGCAACTGAAATCAGGTATTGGCTCTCTTACTTACTGTCTATGTGACCCAAGCAAATCAGTCAACTTAGTTTTCTCATCCTTAAAATTTGACCATTGGAATCAGTGACTTTGGGGTCCTTTCTAGTTTGCCTTTTAGGGAAAACTAATAGTTGCTGTATCCTTATTGAGGGAGGAGAGGAGAATCCTAGTAGATACTGGCCCTATCATTGTAATACATCAAGAATTTTATGGGCTGTTCCATGACCCCTGGAGTATATTTTCATTTTTCTTTTCATGTTCACTAAAAAAAAGAAGCAACCCTATATTTTATATGACATTTAAAAAAATATACGAGAGTCCCTTGCTTTTATTTTTATTTTTCATTTTTTTTTTGTGAGACAATTGGGGTTAAGTGACTTGCCCAGGGTCACACAGCTAGTAAGTGTTAAGTGTCTGAGGGCAGATTTGAACCCAGGTACTCCTTACTCCAGGGTCAGTGCTCTATCCACTGCGCCACCTAACTGCCCTGTCATTTTTTTCTAACTGAATTCTGATTCCCTTTTACACATTTTCCCTTTCCCCTTCCCTTTTGTATATTTTCTTGCTTTACTCATACCTAAAATGCCTTCTTTCCCCATTTCTGCTTATTAACCTCATACCAATTATTCAAGGCTCAGCTCAATTTTCATATGCATAAAAATGTATATGTATTATATATAATAAAATGGATATATTAATAAAATATATTTGTAAAGAGCATAATAATATAACATTTCCATTTATGGAAAATGTATATTTTGATACATACATACATACAATTTCAACTGTACCTTGAAGGATGGGTAAGAGGTTAATTAGCAAAGATAGAAAAAAAAAGATGGTCTGGGTATAAGGAGTAAAACAAGAAAATATATAGAAGCATATATATATATGTATATATATATATACATATACATATACACCCATGATACATACATGCATGCATGCATACATTAATTCACACACATATATACACTAGCACTTGTACTTTGAGATGACTAATCAATCACCTTTGTTGGTCACTGAGCAGGGTCTTTAAATGTAGCAACTGTCCTCCAATGCTCTCTTCTCTTTCTGACTACAGATTGTGTTAACAACAATCCAAACCTCTACTGTAAAGAGTGGGGAAAGGGATTACCCTTCTTTAACCTGGCTACATGACAACTAAAACCCATGTCTTATTTGGGAAAATTATAGACTATCTTAGAGCTCTAGCTATTTTCTCTGGTTTGGGTTTCTTTGCCCTTTTGTAGGTGATAGAGCAGTGTTCCTGAAATAAATATTTCCAGCCTTAGAGGACACCTTATATTTTTAAGAGTCCTAGACGTCCTGAGTGCCTTGGTTTGAGCTTTCTGGTAGCAGGGGTCTTTCTGCAGTGCTGAGAATCCCATTGTCCTGGTAAATTTCTCAAATTCTATGCTTACTGGGAGACATGGACTTGGAAGAAATTGTTTGAACAGTGCTGAGCTGAGGTGAAACGTGAATGTTAATTGAACAGTATCATAAAATACTTTCTGTTTTGATGATTTTAAGTCTCAACCTCCCAGCAGAATAGATTTTTCCCTTAGGCAATTTAGCCAAAGGTAATTAGCCAAAGAAAGCAAGGAAATGAGTCTAACCCCTTTCTCTAAAAGCCAAGATCCCTCTAGGACTGAACCAGGCCATTGCTCATGAAATTTCAGAGCCTTCTCAATATTAAGAGGCCCCTTATTGGACCCATCAGTGATACAGACCAGTATCTAACAGTGTTCCCTCCACTCCTCCTGCGATGGAATTAGTTTTCCTGAAAATGTAACAAACAAAGCTGTTCTCAGGACTTAATTGATCCCTGCCTCTCTTGATGCAGCTTCCTGGTTACCTAAGGACATGAAAAGCCCCATCCATATGAAGTCCAACTTGGTGGATATATAAAGACCATAACCTGCCCTATAAACCAGATATTTCTTCATATGGAGATGAAAGATATTGCATCTATAGAAGCTAAGTACCACTGTGTTCTTGTATATCATTGCTATGTTAAGGCAAAATAAACCTCCTTTGACTTACAAGTTTCTCATTGCATTCCCCAAACTGAATCTGAACTAACAGGGTTCTTCTGATGTCAGCTGATCCCTAACAAATGAATTATAATTTGTATATTTTCCCACACAGGGAATGGCACAGAATAGAGACTTGTGGAATGAATGAGCATATGAGAGACAGATTATTTCTCCTACTTATAATTCATTCCATCTGAAATAGAACAAATATATAAAGTTTTAGGATAACTCAAAGATTTAGTTTGGCTGAATTTGCCTTCACTGGAATAGGATGTGCAAGTTTAATTTTTCAACTTTGCTGGGAGAAAAGCAGAATGAATATATTTCCAGAAATAAGATATGAGTTGAATGTAAAATGTTAACATACAAATTAAGTTGAGATGATGCAATTTCTATCATGGGAAATAAGAGATTGAGAGTGAAATTCCCTGGTCATTCCTTTTATTTCTTTATTTTGCCCAAACTGTGTGTAAAATTGGCAATCTGGAAATTGGCCTATTTGGGGGAAGTTTCATTTATGAAAATGAAGGCAATTTCCTGAGCTACTTTCCAAGGAAATAACCACTGGTAGGGATTGCAATTGGTCCTTAACCTTATTGGATTGTTTCTCAAGCATTATTTTAATTTCATACCTCCTCACTTATCCTGCTTATCCAGTAGTCTAAGCAGCTTTGGATATAATCTAAGCTTCATTTAGTTATTTAGAATTTGGCTGGGAATGAAGGTGCCTCGATGCCATGTCTATCACTGCCATGAACCACCTGTGTAATTTTAGGTAAATTACCGCACTTATTGGAGTCTTTTTTCCTCCATCTCACTGTAACACAAATCTATATAGTACTAAGCGCTTTTCTTCCAATCATCTTGTCTATCAACAACAGCAATAGCTGTGGGCTTCAGGGTTTACAGAGAGCTTTACATACCTGATCTTATTGGATTTTCACAACAATCTTGTGTCGTAGGTGCTAAAGGCATTATTAGCCCCATTCTGCAGCTGAGTAAAGTTGGGCTCATAGAGGTTAGCTAACCTGCCCAGAGTTACACAATAAGTATCAAAGGTGGAATTTGAACCCAAGTATTAACTGAATCAAAATACCAGTGATGTCCAATATTCAAATAGAAATTGGGACATCAATCCCTACCTCAGGATCCCTGCAGGTCATATATTGACCTAGTTTTAAAATGTAATATTATCTAGATTTTATTGCTTTTTAAAATTTGTTCAATATTTCCCAATTGCATTTTAACTTGGATCCTTAGACTCAGGAATGTTGTAGTCTGAATGCTATACATGTACAGGCCATTGTATTTGATAGCTCTGCACTATTCCATGCTTCCAAGCATTATTATCCCCCTTGTATGTATGTGGAAACGGAAGCAAAGTGAGTTTAAGAGACTGGTCCATGGTCACATGGTTTATGGACTTGGCTTTCTTGATTCCAAGGTCAGCCCTCTTTCCATTACTACACCATGCTGATGGGGTTAGGTCTGTAAGGTCTGTAAGGAAACTTCCAGCTTTGAAATGATGAGAAATTACTGTTTTACATCCCATTTTATGGAATGAGGGAATTCTTTCATTCTGTTTGGCATCCTTCTCCTTTGTATTTCACACTAAGGCAATGTTTTTATTACCTCTGGGACAACAGCCACTATTCCTATGTAGAAAGATTCTGGATTTAATCTTCTAATCCTAATCCCCCCACCCTCAAATACACATATTAATAGATTGAGTCTACAGAGAACATCTGACTGCATCTTCCCCTTAGTGTTTTAAGGGATATGCCTCAAAGGCAATGGGGCTCTTCTAATGCTGTCCCATTCACGTGTGTTCTCCCTAATATCAACTACCAGTAATTCCCACCCCAACATCATTTACCAGTGCTAGTTATCATTTCCCACTATCATTTTATAATTTTTTGTTGTTTGTCCCCTTAACATCACCAATAGAAAATTAAGATCAATTATTTTTTATAAAATAATATTTAATGAGAAGATTCAGCAAGAACTGAAGTATGAAAATACTTCTCCGAACTAGGACACAATCTTCCTTCTACTCTCTGCCATTTTTGACTCTAGTGTAAAGAATGAACTTAAAGTGGTTGCCACTAAACATTTGTCTTAGCAAGTTAGGCGTAGCTACTAGACAAGTTGATTCCTTACCTGCCAGACATGGTGTCTTGGTTGCTGGGTAGATTCACTTTGGCTTTGGGCCATGCAGGTCATTTCACTATCTCCTATCACTGGAGCTCTGGTGTTTCCTCCAACCTTTTGAAACTCCTAAGGTTGCAGCAGCCTGGTCTGCTCTATGTTGTCCTAGATAGAGAATATGAAAGCTGAAGGAACCTCCCCTCCTCCCACCAAGAGGCTTAGAGCAGTTTATCTTCCTTGGTAGCAAGTGAGGAAGAAAAAGTGATTTGGTCTTTTCGTGCCCTTTGTAGTCACTCTCAGTTTTGGCTTAGTGCTAATTAATAGGCTTTTCCCATACAGTAAACTGAAATTGAACAATCACAGAATGAATACCTGTGCATGATCTGAAGTATAAGGCAACTATCTCCCAAATTTCTGAAAGTAAGCTCTACTCATATCCATCTGGGTTGGCACAAGGCAGAATAAATGTCTTTTAAAAACTTTTTTATTTTTAATCACAAAAGTATTTCATTATTTTCCAGTTAAACATATAGTTTTCAACATTTATTTCATAAGATTTTTAGTTCCAAATTATTCTTCCTCCTCACCTTCTCTCCCCCCTTCCCAAGACATAAAGCAATCTGATGTAAGTTATATATGTACAATCACATTAAACATATTTCAAGGCAGAATAAATTTCTAATCCTTAAGGGACTAGGCATCTATTGATAAATCCCTCATTGCACCAAAATTCATATTCTTCAGGAGGTTTTTGCAATTTGAGATAACTCTAGGGGCAAATCCTGTTTGTTATAGGAGAAAACTTGGCAAAACCCGATATATTGCTTTCTAATCTTTTTGAGCCTCAATTTCCTTCATTTATAAAATGGTGATGATTAAAAAAGTACCTGCCCTGCCTGCCTCACAGGATGGTTGCTAGGATGAGATAATGCTTGTGCAAGTAATTTTAAAACCGTAAAATACCATTTAAATGTAAACTCTCATCTTCATTATTGTTGTCATCATCTTCATCACCATCGTGAAGAGGAATAACAATTTATGCACAGTATTTTATTTATTATTGCATATCAGTGAGTGGACTGGAGTATAGCACCCCACAGAATGTTTGTTGAGCATGTCCTACCAGCTTTCAGCTGACCACTATATACTAGATCAGCAGTAGAGCACCCCAGCACTTTGTGATGACAAAACAATCTCCTTATGGCCTGTGAAGCAAGAAGAACCTCTGACCTGGTAGATCTTTAAAAGGGAATTGATCCACCTTTGCTTTTGCTCTTCTCTTTCTGCCTATGGATTATGTTAGGAATATTAAAGCCTCTTCTCTTAGGAGTGAGGAGAGTGTCAACCTCATCCTGGTTTCATGGCAACTGTGAGCACATGGCAGCTAAAGTAGATATTTTGCTTGGGTGAGCCTGAGACAGCATCTCAGGCCCATTATCCTGATTGTTGAATTCCTGGCCCAGGACTACCCAAATTATGAGGCACCAAGGTGAGGCTTACTTCATTTCCAACTGCATTCTTCTATCAATCTTTAGATTTGTCTATTTTCTCATTGTATAGTTAGTTACCCTTCCCCTCATTCCCTTTTCTGGGTTCCTTTTATGTGTATTTTCCTCCATTAGGATAAAAGTTCCTTGATGGTAGGTACTGCCTTTTGTTGTTGTTTATTTGTAGCCCTAGTGCAATCACTATCTATCTTCTTCCCTTCCTTCTCTGTTTCTGTCTTTCTTTTTTCTATCTATCTATCTATCTATCTATCTATCTATCTATCTATCTATCTATCTATCTATCTATCTATCTATCTATCCATCCATCCATCCATCCATCCATCCATCCATCCATCCATCCATCTATCCATCTATCTATCTATCTATCTATCTATCTATCTATCTATCTATCTATCTATCTATCTATCTATCTAACCCATCTGCTTTGTTTCTTTGCTTGATCAAAGGTGATGAAGCAGTGATGTATGGATGGGTATTTCCAGCCTTGGAAGCCACCTTGTGAGTTTGAGACAAGCTCCAGAGATCCTGGGTCCTCAGCTAGGATAGGAAGTGTGTGTTTCCTTAGTGCTTTTTCTAGGAGAAGATCATAGGCCAGAATATAAGCTTGACTCCTGATGTGTTTTGCCAGGAGACACCTGAAGGGAGATATTTTAATAGTTTGGAGATGAGGTAAACTTTGAAATGCAGATATAATACAAAATGTTTTGAGGCTTTTAATTCTCAACTTCTTTGTAGAGATAACAATACCTTTGACTAATGTTACTGATTGCTTTAGTCTTGTCAATGCCTGCCTGCTTGTGAGACTTTTGTGTTTAGTATTTCTTTTGAGTAGAGGAAACAAATAACTGTCCTATACCTGCTTTGCACTGCACCTCAAGTACTTTTCTACTCCTCTATTTTGGGGGAGACCCTAGACACGAACCAAATCTAAGCTTTAAGTAATTTTCCAAGGTGTCTGGGGTGGGGCTTTAAAGGACCAAAGAGTACAAGGAAAGAAACCTGACTCCTCTTATTAATGGTCAGAATCTTCCAGGGTTGAATCTGATGCACAGGTGCAGAGAGAGTATACCCCTTCCTCTCCAGGCTGCATGCCAGATTTTCTCTACCATGACTTTGAAATGCCTTCATCTTAGATGCTCTCTCCAGTCCTGGAATTCACCCATTGGAAGTGCCCTCTACCTCTGCAGCTTCTCCCTCTGGTTGGATGGTTCCTCCCAAAATCTCCACTTAAGGAGGATATTCTGTTCAGCCATTTTTCATTCCTCTTCAGGCTGCACTCTGGATTCCCTCTACCATGCCCCAGTTACCTTCCTTTCTCCTACCTTCCCTTTTTAGCTTCCTTTTATGTGTTGTCTTCCCCCATTAGAATGTAAGCACCTTGAATGCAGGGAACATCTTTCTTTCTGCTTAAATTTATATTCCTGGTGCCTAGTACATAGTAAGTGTTTAATAAATGCTTGTTGATTGACTGACATTAGTAGAAAGGTAGAGTTCCTGACCTTTCAGGGTCTAAGTAGAATTGAATTTCCAATCAGACTTTTGGCCTCTATGACAAATACTTAAAAAAAATTCCACTAGCCTCCCCTTCCTTTCCCCAGTATGTATAATAGTGTTGGACACATACACACAGGGTATTTAATACATGCTAAGAATATTAGATTCACAGAATGTTAAAGCTGGAAGGAACCATAGAGACTTTCCAGTTCATATGATAATAGTATCATACATTTAGAGCCAGAAGGGAGCTTAGAGGCCATCAAATCTAACTTGTCTCATTTTATAGATAAGCAAACTGAAGCCCAGGGAGGTGAAATCTGTGGAAATTAATCAAATCTCCAAGCTTTCATTATTTATTTGGAGAAGTATTTGATATTCCAAAATGAAAGATAAGAATTTGCATCATTCCTTGGAGTTTATTACTGGGGGAAATGTGACAGCCTAGTAAGAGGTACATTTTTTTGGCTTCTTTCAAAACACATGACCTAGTTTACTACAAGGTTATCTGAGGCAAGATTTGAACTCAGATCTTGCTGACTCCGAGTCTATCACCCTAGCCACTGTACCACTTAATACCATAATATTAGGGATTCTAGGAAGTGAAGGAGATGAGGGGATACATTCCAGTAATGAGGGAACCTCATGTAAAGGGACAGAGATGGGAAATGAAGTGTTGTGAACATCAACTTCTTTCCCCTATAATCTACACTGAATTTCCTTCCAGATTTATATAATCAGAATCCCTGCTTTCCAGCTTCTAGCCTTGTGCTGGGGCTCCCAAATTGTGCTTATATCACACTGCAGACTCCAAGAAAAGTGATTGTCTGACCACTATTTGAAGCTTTACTTGGTCTGCTTCCTCTGCTGACTTCTGTTTGAATACTTAACTTCATTAAATTGTCCTTAATTTTTCTGATGACCCTATTGCTTCTACCAGGTTCTAGCTTTTTGGAAGTAAACAACTTTAAAAAATAACTACCAGTCAGACCTTATTAATGGAACTGATGATAAGGACTACAAGGATATCTAATCAATCTATACATCACTCTCCCTTTCCTCCCATGAATTACTAATAACTTAGATGCATGAAATCTTTCCCTTAATGACTTAGTCGACCAGTTTCAGCATTCAGGATTGCACTTCAAGCAATCAATAGTCTGTCTCTCTATGAAGTGTGTGTGATAGAGAAAGGGAAGAGAGAGAGAGAGAAAAAGAGAGAGACAGAGAGACAGACATACAGAGACATACAGAGAGAGAGAGACAGAGAGAGACACACACAGATAGAGATAGACAGAAATAGACAGACAGAGAAAGAGACAAATATCCATTCAGGACAGAGACAGCGAATGCTAGAGAGACAGATAGAGACAGAAGGAAGGAGAAAGAATAAGAGGAGAAGAAAGATGGAAAAGATATAGAAAAGGAAGGAGGGGAGAAGAGCATAATAAGATAATATATTGAGAGATGGAAGGGACCCTGGAGTCCATTTATTCAAATCCCCTCATTTTAGAGATGAGGAAACTAAGTCCCAGAGGCTATTGCTAATGGTTTTAGAAAAGTTTTATCTCTAGGGTAACGGAAATTGACAGGTAGTAAGGAGTAGAGGTGAGATTCATTTTAGATCCACTGATTCCAAATCCAGCATTCTTGAAAGGAAAGGAGAGATGAAGAGAGAAAGGAAAAGAAGGAAGGAAATGCATTTTTTGTTTTTCTTATTGTTACAAAGGTGGGGGAAACATGGAAGCTGCTGCAGCTTGTCACCTGATGCACAAAACAATTAGCTTCACCTTATTGATTATTTACTTTCTCTTCCTTGTTTGAAAGCCATCCTGACTTTTCTGTCTTGAAGCCTTAATGCTCTACAGGGTGCAAATTTTAAAGTGCAGTAAACACAATCCAAAATGATATGATTAAAAATGACACCATAGCTGGGTCTGCATTTGAGATCAGGAGTTGCTGCAAATGGGAACAATAAAACAGTCCTGCAATATACATGAATGTCATAATTAGTTAGAAATCACCATGTTTATTTCACTTGCTGGGATAATCTTTAGGTCTGGGCATATTCATTTCAGTATAGTAATGAACAGCTTGATGCATTAGTTATCTGATGTGTTTTTTCTCATCATTGTGGGAAAGGGCTTTTCCCTTCTTTTTGGCACAATATTTAGTAATGCAGTTATTATGATAAATTATTGGAACCTGCAAACACATTCGTTTCTGACTATAATTCTGATGGGACTTATTTTTTTATGATGTAGTTAACATTGGTTCTAATGGAGGGAACTGGATGAGTGAAAGGGGGAGCAAGTTGGCATGAATGCTTTGGCATTAGGGAGTCTTAACACCCATCCTAAGAAGGGAATGTATGTTAACCTTGTTTTTTTTGAAACCTGAGAGTATATGTAGGTACCTCTGCAATGATCATGTAACATCTGGACCCAAGGCAGCTTGACATAGTGGATATAACTTGGAATTAGAAAACTCTGAGTTCAAATCCCATCTCAAACATCTACCAAGTTGTGTTACCCTGGGCAAGTGACAACCTCTTTCATCCTCAGTTTCCTTATCTATGAAAAGGGGATAAAAATGTCATCTGTCTCACACAGGCTTATTGTGAGAATTAAATGAGATAATATACATAAAACACTTTGCAAACTTTAAAGCACAATTAAATGTTATCCATTATTGTAGGATAAGCAAAAGCAATTTCTGTTTTATTTTTTAATGTATTGAATGATAGTTATAATATGGAAAGTTTTCCATTCAAAAGCTCACGTTTTTATGGAAATTTACAAAGTGCTCTCCTCACGACAATTATGTGAGGAAATACAAAACAAAACAAACTTCCTTCCTCCCCCAAACTTGTACCTGTTTTTTTTTTTTATTACTATGTGGGAATTCCTCCATTGGTACAAACTGTAGACATCTGCAACTTGTAGTCTCAAAGAGTTGCCTTGGTTAAGTGTCAGAGGCAAAACTTAAGGCTGAATCTTTACCAAGACTAGCCCTATACTATGTTAAGGAGATATGGTAGAAACACTATTTTATATAGGCTGGGATGGTTTCCCTTTAAGAAGTCAAGTAGACTGTCCTTAAGACTTATAAAAAGTCCAACCTGTACAGAGTTGATGTTCCAGAGTCATAGCAGAATCTCTACTTTCCTTGAGGGTTGTCTTTCTGACCTAGCATTGTTGTTGCCATGGTAAATGTGGAAGTGGAAAGGAATTGTGTTTTACTGTATGTATCAACTAGGGTTTATATTGTTTTTAATCTTATTCTAAGTAATTAAAAAATTTCAATTTATAATTTATGAGTGTTGCATTGTTTTCCAATCCTGAACCTGCATTATTGGACTGACTTGAGTTCTGTCTGTCCCAGAATGTTTGGGATTAGTTGACAGGGATTGATTGTAATGGTTTGCAGATAATTTTGTTGCTGAACTGGGGGAAGGGAAATACAGAAGAAAGGGAGGCTTGGGTGATAGATGGAATATTGGACCTGGGTATTGTTATGCAATAAAGTAAATGCAATAAAGGTAGGCTGAGGTACAGACTCTGAGCTAGATTGGTTTATTAACAGTGATGCATGTAACTGTTTATTCTTTTTTTTTTTTTAGTGAGGCAGTTGGGGTTAAGTGACTTGCCCAGGGTCACACAGCTACTAAGTGTTAAGTGTCTGAGGTCAGATTTGAACTCAGGTCCTCCTGAATCCAGGGCCGGTTCTCTATTCACTGAACCACCTAGCCGCCCCCTGATACATGTAACTGTTAATAAAGTGGGTCACTCTGGAAATCTCAGCAAAGCCAGCCATCCCCCCCCAGAAGGGAGAGCCCCTCTTTATTAATGCACAACAAAGAAGGGGTCTTGGTAGATGTGGAGAAAAGGTGATAGGTTGTAGGATTGGAGAAAGAACCTTAGGAATGGCTATATTGAGAAAGGTAGTATGGCATTCAGGTAAGGCAAATCACATAACTCTTTAACAATAAGGAATGTTCATTGTTTAGCGGATTACAACTAATAGATGTTAACTCTCCTTGGACAAGATTTAAAACTCCCTTAACTACACAAAACCAGGAAAGGACAGGCTATATATCTTTTGTGCATGACAATTTTGTGGGGCTAAATAAACAGATATCCATGAAGTATCCTAGGGGATACTGGCATGAGATGAGTTTCTTTCAAACTAAACTAAATTTAAACTAGTTCAGCTGGATTCCTGAGCTTAACTCTAGCCGGGTGGGTGCAAATACAATTATAAAATTAATACAGCATAAAGTAAGTTACATTGTAGAATCAATACAGTAGAAATCAATCTAGAAGAGATCAGAGGCAATATTAATTTCATCTTTTCACAGCATCAGGTGTATATGGGGAGCTCTCAAAAATCGGTAAGGCAGGAGCCCTCTAAAATTACCTCAATCTGTGCTTAAGGAACTTGACTAGGAGGATAAAAATATAGCAAAGACCAAGACTATCTCCTGACTTTTTCTAATGGTTTTAGAAAAATTCTATCTATAATAATAAGGGAAATGAAAACAAATTGCATCCAAAGGAAACAGCACCTAACAAAAATATACCTCAATAGGTACTTTCCCTTTGACCTGTGTGATTGTGCCCCTGCTATATTTTAGTCTCTCCATGTTTGGTAGCTTGCTCCCCCAATTATTATAGGATAGCAGGCCTGCCTTTTAGTAAGATTGATAGGTGTGTTTATTTCATGTATGTGGTATTCTGGAGTTTTTTTCCTTAAAGAGCATTTCTTTATTGTTGGAAATGCTTATCGAGTCCCATGGCAACATCAACATAGCAAAGAATAGAGACCATACATAGATAGAATACTAGTGTTAATAGGTATGAATTTTTGACTCAGAGTGAAATCGCACTGTAAGTAAAGATAGTGGATATGGGAGTGAAGATGAGAATTGGGAATTTATGGTAACAAATGCTTACATTCATTCCATTACTGCCATCCTGACAGTGACTTCTTATGTAAGAGAATCAGAGGGTAGAGGGCTTTCACCACCAAGGAACTTGGGAGGTTGTAAGAGAAATTTAAGGAGCAAGTAGATAGTCATTAGATTAATGCCCAATGAGAGTCTGATCTAAAGACACCATGAGAGTGACTCTTTGGGCAGAGAAGTTTTGTGAGATAAATAGCATCTTATCATCACCTACTGTTGGTTCTTTTTCGTGTGCTCCCTCTTAAAGTGGAGAATTTGCCAATCTGCACTGATGGAGGGAATTGTTATACTGGGAGATCCCCCCCCCAATAAAATTGCAAGTTTAAATTTTTAATTTTGTTTTGCTCTGTACTGTTTCACTTAGCTTTGAACCACTACTACTGAATCCTTGCCTAAATCTAAGGCAGTAGGAAGGAAAAGGGCAAGCAGTTTATCACAGATGTCCAAAGCTAGCAAAATCGGCAGAGAAAGAACTGGAAACTAATGGATTGCTGATCAGTTGGATTATGACTGAGCAAATTATACCATATGAATATAATGACAAAAAAGATGGCTTCAGAGAAACATGAGATTTGTAATTAAGTGAGAGTGAAATGAGCAGAGCCAGACAACGTATTTAATAATGGCAACATTATAAACACAAAAAATTTGACAAACATTGTAAAGACAATATTGTAAAGATGAATAACTTATCAATCTATGTTCATGAAGATTGATGATGAAAAACCCTACCTGCTGAACTACAAGTGATAGACATGCTGCAGAATAAGACATCCATTTTTAGACACAGACAATAGGGGAAATTATTTTTTCTCTTGACCATTCATATTTGTTACAAGAGTTTTGTTATCTTTTTCTTTTTAACTGATCAGGAAATAAATGGAAATGGGTTAGGATAGGGTTGCACCCCCCCAAAAAGAGAAAAAGAAACAAAGAAAAAAGTCACTGAAACATTTCTTTTAAATGTAGAGAAAAGAATAGGAGGAATTATAGAGAAAATATATAGCTTTTAGTTAGATGATGAATTTATTATAAATTTAAGAAAAGCAAGCTCTACATGATAGAGATTTGCAGTTTCATTTATAATAGTGTTTCTGTTCTACAGTGTATATGGAAGAGTTTATTTTAGTTGGGATTTTTGAAGTTCAGAATAGAACAACGTTTTTAAAAAGAATGATGATTCACAGAAATGACAAGGTGAAGTATATTAAGAAGCTAAGTAGATGTGGGTGAGAGTACATTGGCCTTGGGCTGTGTATGAAGCAGCCTATACTCTATGCTGGCCTATGATGAGATTATTGGGTTTTTTCCCCTCCCCATATTGTTACTATGATCAGAGGTAGTGTGCTATGCAGTGAATGTAGAACTGCCCTACTCTAGGAAGATTTAGATTCAAATCCCTCTGACACATACTGGCTGTGTGACCCTGGGCAAGTCACATAACTTTTCAATGCTTTAGGCCAGAAGTATCAAACTCAGAAAAAGGGACCACTAAAACAGATATAAAGATCCCTGTGGCCACTGCAAATTGACCTTGAAAACCATATAGTAACACTAAGTTCTATTGTATTTTCTTATTTTGTTAACTGCTTCCCAATTTCATTTTAATCTGGTTTGGCTGCACTTGGGAGTAAGCTGCAATGCATCAGGCAGGCACAATGTTTGATACCTCTTTCTGGACAACTCTCTAAGATCATGTGTCAGAGGAGACACTGAACTGCATAAAAGAAGTTTCCTGACCTAGGAATTTTCTATATCAAAGAAAACTTACTTTCAGTTTCCATTCTGGTCCTTATTACTTCAACCAGTAAGGCAGCAATTGTTCCCAGTAACCTTGAGGAGGGCATGGATCCGCTCCCAAAGTGAATTCAAGTGGGCAGCCTATAAAAGAAGAGCTAGCCTGGTCTTCTGGGTCAGGGTTTGTAAACTAGTCCTCACACTATAGAGTTGACTTGTTAAGGGATGGAGAAAGCAAAAGAACCAGGTGGGAATTCTGAGTGGTCCAATAATGCAGCAGCTCTGAGAAAAACTGGTTATTTAGCTGACTTTTTTGTATGTCTGTGTACTCTACATTCTTGGAATCTTCTGCAATAAGGGAAAGTAGAGAGAGCACGGGTCCTGGAATCGAGAGAACCTAGGTTCAAACCTCGCCTCAGACACTTCTTAGCTGTGTGACTTTGGGCAAGTCACAATCCCAATTTCCTTAAACATCTGGGACCATCTCTAATCATTTTACAGATGTGGAAACTGAGGCCAAGGGAAGTTGGGACTTGCTGGTAAGTTACAGAACTAGATAGTATATATACAATGATTAGAGTTGATATTAACTTACTACCAATGGTAATACTGTGTTGCACTAATGTGCAACTGCCTCCTCAGGTTGTATGAACATCTTTGATGCAAAAAAAGATTTCCCTGTCTTTAAAGGTTTCACACTAGACGACTCTCTCTCATGACATTGTCTCTCCCAGAAGTGAGCAGTTCTGCCATAATGTTTGGAGTTAGACTTCAGTGCTTCCCAACAGTGTTTTGTATATCCTCTAATTTTCAGTCCCCACTCTTCAATACATAATAGTGATGTATCCTCCTCAACCTATTTGAACTATATAGAAAGCAAGAAAGCCTTGCGTCAATAATGATAACCTAACTATGTTTAAGGTCTGATTATTGATAATCTGCTTTTTGCTTCGCTCTGTTTAAGGGAAAATCTCAGGGGAGAGGAGCTCAATAGTCATGGTATTTCCCAACACTCCCTCTACTAATCTTTTTAGTACCATTTGTTCACATCCCCTCTCTCTGTTTGAAACAGCAAACGTTGCTGTCTCCCTCCTCTTTTCCTTCATGTTATGATCCTGGCCTATATGTGGAAAACCCCTTTTCCCATCAGTTTCCCATCAGTTTCCCATCTTAGAAAAAGTTGGAATTTTCCTAATGATAATATTACAAAAGAAATTACAAGGGGGAATGAAATAAAGGGAATATTAAAAACAGATGCAAATGACTTGGAATAGATTTCTTAAATAACATCTAGCCACAGAATGGTTTGGTTGACACATGGTTTAATAGGTATCAAATTCATTCCATGCCTTGTCTCAATTCTGTACCCTCTGTTGCCTATCTACAATCTTAGCTTTCAGGTTAATATTTCCCCAAGGTATGGGTTCCATTTAAGTTCATCACTCAAAAAGGAAAGGTTACAAGGTGAAGAATCAGCAACAGATACACTTGCTATGCTTTTGTCACCTGGGATTTACCATTAAAGTACTTCATGGTAATTATAGCAGGTAAGAGACCCTGATGGAATTCTCTCACCTCAGATAAATGATTTCTCTATTCTACCTTTGAAAAAAAGGTTAAATCAACTTATCCTGAAATAGATGTCTATTAGTCCTTGAAGCATGTAGCAACATTTTTCTACATAAATGTGAGCTTTTACCAACTTGTCACATGGGTGAATTTAATTGCATTGAACATGAATATCCCTAAAAAGGAATAGCTATACAGTACTCTTCCCCCTCCTTTATTGATAACTTTGACTTATCCTTTTTTTTTTTTTTGCAGGGCAATGAGGGTTAAATGACTTGCCACAGCTAGTGTCAAATGTCTGAGGTTGGATTTGAACTCAGGTCCTCCTGAATCCAGGACCAGTGCTTTATCCACTGTGCCACCTAGCTGCCCCTGAACCTTCTTTTCTATGTTGTCTCCTTTAATTTGGATCAGGGACTGTTTTATTTTTCTATTATCTATCCCCACTCACATATCCTATATCTCTTTAACCTAGTGACATGACAATAATGAGAATAATAGCTACCATTTATGTAACTTTGTAATGTTCTTTAAAGTTTATGAAGCACTTTGAAAATATTATCACATTTGATACAGCAGCCCTGGAAGGCAGGTGCTATTATTATCTCTATTATACAGATGAGGAAACTGAGTAAAAAAGAGGTCAAGTGACCCTCCCAGGGCCACAAAGCTACTAAGTCACTATATGAACTCAGATCTTCTTGACTACAGGTCATTAATTTACATTCATTAATTTATATTATCCTTTCCTCTACTCTAAACCTATTGTACTTCATTTTCAAAACCTTTCCCCCATCCCTAACTTTCATAAGTGTCTATTACCAGTGAAAATCCCTCATGTTAGTGTGATAGGCTCTTCTTACTGCAGTTACTTCTTTGGTTTTTTTCTTCTCCATTTTTGTCCTTTGTCTCTGATGGCACTTGTCTAAGTATGCTTCATCCCTACAGGACCAGGCTTCCTTGTAAGTATGCAGTTCTCATCCAATTATGTTAATTATCTATTGCATTTGACATATTTACCATTTCAAATCCTCAGTGTGCCAATGAGATTCTTGTCAGGTGTGTGCTGGAGCCAACTTGAAGGCTCCTGAGCTGATTGTTAAATTTTCAGTGTGAACATTTACAACTCAGAAATCTGCAAATATTTGGGCTTAATTTACTGTGTGTGTTTGTCCCAAACTTAACGTGATGGAGAAAATGTTAATAATAATTCAAATTACATTTAAAATTATGTCACAAATATATTCTTTTTTTGGTGGAGGGATCATTGTTAAACATTTATCAACTCAGTATTGGCCCTTGTGGTCCCAATTCTATACCAAAGGTCCTTCACCTATTTATGTAGGTCAGGCCAGGAGGGAAGATTTTTTAAAAAAATTGATCTTGGGATATATGTAACGGGTCGCTATTCTCTAAGAGTCAACATAATGGGAAGGATGAAGCACTTTGGGGCACAAAGGTGAGAAAGAACACAGATTGGATGGTAAACTGTAGAAGAGAGACTGTTCTTAAGAGGTTTCTACCATGCCTGCAGCTACCAAAAATAGCTGTGTTGAGGCCAATTGATTGAACTAGCCCTTCTACTTGGGACTGTTATAAACAGAAAGTCTCAAGCAGAGAAATGGTTCAAGTGAATACTTCCAGGGTGTCTTTGGACAATGCTAGCCTTTACAATTCTACAATTTGCTGAAAGATTGTGTGTGAGGATAGAAGATTAAGAGGAGGCAGAAGAGGTTTATGAACAGGTGAAGCCTATGGGTTTATCAGTGCTTCAGGGTAGCCAGGGATAGAGGACCTGGAAATGTTCCTTGAATGTAAGTTTGTGTTTGTGGTTTGTGTGTGTGTGTGTGTGTGTGTGTGTGTGTGTGTGTGTATCTATCTTCACATCTATCTCCATGTACATATTCTGCCAATTTTTCTTTAGGAATGTGGAAGTTGTATTCTCTGTCTTCCCAATTTTTTTTTTTTTTTAATGAGGCAATTGGGATTGTGACTTGCCCAGGGTCACACAGCTAGTAAGTGTTAAGTGTCTGAGGCCGGATTTGAACTCAGGTACTCCTGACTCCAAGGCCAGTGCTCTATCCACTGTGCCATCTACCTGCCCCCCCCCCCAATTTTTCATATGTGCTGATATCTATGATATATCCAGTGAGAGGGGCTGTGATGAAAACGCTCAGATTCAATGGATACTGAATCCCTAAGTATAAGCCTTTAAAGTTTTTATGGTTGAAGACTCTTCTACCATAAAAGCTTGTTTATGTTGGTGAACCAGAATCCTAAAAGTCAGAAGTCCCACAACCCTGAAATTGGCATAGCAGAGGGGAAGGGGATATGATCCATAGTACAGTTGAACCTAAGAACTAGAAGGAAGCACAAGAGATCATCAGGATCAGCTCCAGACTACTGTGAACCATTCAGGATGTAACATGACCTATTCTCTCCTTTAATGCCTCTGGTGACAAAGGATTTCATTTGAGTTAATTCCAAGGTTATATTGCCTGAATAGTCAAGAAGTTCTTCCTCATCAAGAAAATGTTAGGGGGGCAGCTAGGTGGCACAGTAGATAGAGTACCGGCCCTGGAGTCAGGAGTACCTGAGTTCAAATCCGGCCTCAGACACTTAATACTAACTAGCTGTGTGACCCTGGGCAAGTCACTTAACCCCAAATGCCTCACTTAAAAAAAAAAAGAAAATGTTAGAGGTGAAATAGATATTTTCTATCCAACCCCATCATTTTAGATTGAACTCAACTCCTGTGCACATATGAACAATTGAATGTCAGCAATTTCTTATCAATGTTTCATACAAGAAACTTTAAAGATAAACACTGAGTGAACAAGATAAGGAGAGAAATGAGATGAGAAATGAGTTTCAGTAAAGAGTAGGGTAGAAAGAAAATGAGTTTATAGGATCATGAGATGATTAATCTAGAACTGGAAGGGACCATAAAGGCCAAATGGTCAACCCCTTCATTTTATGGATGAGGAAATGGAGGCTCACCGAGTTGAAATAACTTGCTCAAAGTCACATAGTAATTGGCAAAGCTGTAATTTCCAGTGATTCTGAGGTCAGCACTCCTTTGAAATGGGCTTAGGTCGGGGGTACCCAACCTTTTGTGAGGGGGAACTACTTTTCAAGTTCTTGAGTTTTGGGATTACTAATGGTGGGCAAGGATGGATGGTAATGTCCTGTCAGTATGTGTATATATGTATAGACATTATAAATATACACATATATCTATATATTTTATCGATATACTTGTATCTATATCTATATTTACTTACACATATACATTTCACAAAACACTACTCTATATTCAGTAAGAATAGGTGGTTTAGGAAGGGGAGAACTGCATATTGGGAAAAATAGGAATTTAGAATTCCCTGATTTTAGAAAGAGAGAAATGGGGGGGATGTTATTGATGACTAAGTCATCAGTAGAAAGATTGATTAGAAAGAAAGGCTAGGGGCAGCTAGGTGGCGCAGTGGATAGAGCACTGGCCTTGGATTCAGGAGTACCTGAGTTCAAATCCAGCCTCAGACACTTAACACTTACTAGCTGTGTGACCCTGGGCAAGTCACTTAACCCCCATTGCCTCACTAAAAAAAAAAAAAAAGAAAGAAAGGCTATATGGTCAACAATGTCAGGGAGACAAGTGTTGAGGCTTGGAAAGAAATATCTATCTTATGTGTGATGATCAAGGAAACGAATAGAAATTATACTAGAAAATAGATGAATGCACATGACTGAACTGAGGGTAAAAGATGAAGGTTGAAAAATAGAGTAAGTGGGCCAGTTAATGCCTGGGAAGTAAAACTGAAAACCTGGTAGGGCACTAAATAGAGGCCACTCAGATTTCCTTGTCTAAAACAAGATAGCTCAAGCTCTGTGTATGAGGGGGAATGGAAGGTTTTTGTTTTTGTTTCTTTTTTTTTCCTCCCAGTGATTGCACTGGGTATGAATGTAAAGTATTGCATACAATGTTATTAGCTTTCATGTTGCATTTGAGAAGGTCATCTGGGCTCATTTTGTACAATTTGCTTACATTTGCAATTAGCTTGGTAAGGAAGGTCCCATCCTCTCAGGTCAGTTTATCTGTCCTTTTCGCTGTGTCTGAGTGTCATTAAACTTGTGACTTTAATAACAGCAGAATTCAGCAACTTACATGACAGAAATGTAAAATGCTATACAGTTTTAAAATTATACACGAATTAGAAATCTATAAATGAGAGCAGAATTCAGGCAAGTCCTAAAAGTAGAAAAGGTGATTAAGGAGAACGTTAGAGAAGCCAAGATTTTCTTTTTCTTTCCTTTGGCAGGAAAATAAAATATATATATTTAAACAGATGACTTGGTAGTACAAAGGCTCAGGAACCCAAAGGTGATGTCACTTTTTAAATAGATGTTTTGGCACATATTTGAAGGCAATATTGGTAACGAGCTGGAGTGAGCATCTGGAAGACTGGAACCATCTGTGTTCAAATGCTGCCTTAGAGACTCCCTGGTTCTATGACCGTGGGCAAGTCATTTAAGTTTTCTGAGCCTTGGTTGCCTTATTTATTATACTGGAATAATAATAGCCCCTACCAAACTGGCTTATTGTGAGGATCAAGTGAAAGTTAAGAGAAAACATCAAACAATTTAAATATGAATTCTATATTCTAGTATTCATATGGCAGCTATATGGTACAACAGAGTGCTGGACCTAGAATCAAGAAGACATGAATTCAAATCCTGTCTCAGACACTAGCTGTGTCACCCTGGGCAAGTCACCTGACCTTTCAATTCTTCAATTTACTCATCTATAAAAGAGGGATAATAAGAGCACCTACTTTCCAGGGCTATTTTGAGGGTTAAATGAGATAACATATGTAAATCTATAAAATGCTAGGTATAGGCTAGCAATTTAAAATTAGCAATTTGTCTTTTTCTTTTTTCAAATTAGCCAAGCAAATCGAGGAGCACAGTAGTCACAGGAAGCCAACGAACCCATACTTCTTCATCTTCTTTTTCTTCTTCTTCTTCTTCTCTCTCCCTCCCTCCCTCCCTTCCTCCTCCCAATCTCTACCTATATCTTTCTATTTCTAAGATATACCTATATATATATTTCCTCTATCTTTATCTATACCTATATTTCTTTATCTATGCCTATACTTATAACTCTCTATACCTATATCAACATACACCTATCTGTAATTCTATCTAGTTAGCTACAGTGTGTCCCCAAAAGTCTTAGTGCATGTCAATATTCTTTTAGTTATACCAGAATGGAGATGGTAAATTAAATGACAAAATATTTTCCCTTGCCTATAGTATTTGAATAAATGATTAGACACCTGCTGGATATGAATAACTTCTTATCCTAAAGGTAAATTGAAAACAGTTGGAGTAAATGTTTTACTTCCAATGGCATCAGATCTTGTCATCTCTTTCATATAGTGGATTCTTTTTTGAGAAAATAATCTAGAAGATTTGTAATGAGACCTGTGAAGGTTAAATCAAGGTCGAGGCAATAGTGTTCCCAGATTTTTTCTATTTGGTCATAAAAGATTGTCTCATTTCCTTTGATCACATGAAATACAGTTGACTTATGTGCCATAAATAACATTAGTCTCTTAGAATGTAGGGGACGCTGTCAGTGCCCCTCCACCAAGGGCAAATTTAAATCTCTGGTGGGAAGTGATCAAATTAGCTAAAGTTTCTATGTTGTCAAGGCTCAGTCTACTGATATGCTAACATTTATTCTTCAGCTTTGTATCTAGCTTTTAAGGTGGTGAGGTCAGGAGCGTGATTGATCTGGCATCTGGCTAGGTTTGGCCCTTTTTTATTCCTGTCTCAGGGCGAAGGAATAGGTTCGCTTGTATTCCACCAGATGGCAGTCTTTGTCCAGCAAATCCTCTGGTGGCCATTGTTACCATCATTTTTTCTTCCCATTTCTTTTTTTTTTTGGCCTGTTTGGGTTTTATCTTTTATTCTAAAGGAACATTACTACTGTCACAACCTCCCTTCCATCTTCAGAATAGCAATAAAGGTTTTTGGAACCTTACATGAACATGAGGATATGGCCTGCTTAATACAGTTAAATGACAGATATCTAGAAGAAGCACACACACACACACACACACACACACACACACACACACACACACACACACACACAGAAAATCCCACCCCAAATAGAATTAAATAAAACAACCAGACTACAATATGCAACACAGCCTTTGTTCCCTTAAAAACTAACAACAAAACAAAACTTCCCCTGTGGATAACTGCAATATTCTGGGTGAGAAGCAGCCTGTGTCCTGAGGCCCTTACAGAGAGAGCTCAGATAAAGATCTGAAAATTAGCCCAAGCTCACATTATTTCCACCATCTGAAGGATTCTATGGCTTTAACTTTGCTGACAATTTTATTGATGGTACATGTGGGAAGAATAGAGCCCTGGCTCGCTCTTCCGGAACTGTCCTGGCTTCACAGTAGCAACAGAGGTGAAAGTGAGTTGAATAGATCATTAAATACTACAAACATAACTACTACTGCGGGCTGTGCACTGATCCAGTGGATGGACTGACAGTGGGATGGGTAACCAGCTGGAAATGTGCCAGTTGAAATTAAGGGCTTCAGCTGTGCAGAGACCTGTCTAATGACATTGGGTGTGTGTGTTGGGGGTGGGGGAGAGAAAGGGGGAAAGGCATTCTCATAGCGGAATGTCATACTGGGAATGCAGTGCACTGGGAGTGGCAGCAAGCCCCAAGCACCACCCTCCCACCCCCACTCTGACAGTGCAGTAATCAATTATGCCCAGACCTCTGGATGGTAGTGATATGAGGTATTGGGTTATTGTGGGGAGAAGTCATGAAAACCCTCCATGTCAGTGCTTCAGGTCAAAATCCTGTAGAGTCTGAGTTATATGTCTGGCTAACAGAGTTGATTGCCAGAAGGTCAAAGATAGGTTAGGTAAAGGGAATTTTGCTACCATATCCTAATAGCCCATTCACCTTTGGGTTAGCTTCAAGGTGGGGAGGGCTGGTTGCTGAAGGTAGGGCTGCAGATGAGTATGTGGTTGGTAATTGTTTAACAACCAGCTCCCTCCTCCCCCAAAAATGTATGCAATGCTCTCGTCTTTCTTTTGAAAAAATTTTTTTTCTTTATTTTAAATTTATGGAATAAAACAAGCATTCCCATAACATAGTATAATTTTTTAAAAGATGATTGCACATGAGACTGCAAATCTATTATGTACAACTTGCTATTCCTTTTAAATATTTAATAAAGTTTTAGTGTAAATTTCCTTTTTCCCTCTTCCCACCCCTGCCTTCCCCTCCCCCCCATGACTAACATTAGACACAGATATGCTTTCTACTTGCTATTGACAACTTTGCTTCATTTGAACTCCTAGGAACAAGATCCCCCTCCCAAGATAAATTGATTACTTGAAATCTCATCATCCTGATGTTTAACTTAACTTTGGATACTCCCCAACTTTCCAACACCCTCAGCCTCCTCCTCCCTCTGAATGGAGGGCTAAAGGGTGGATCACAGGCCTCCCAAATGTTTCTTTCATAGAGAGCAGGCACTGGATTTTCTAGTTCACTTCTCACTTTTCATCTTCATCTCTCCTTCCTTTGAACTCTATGGAACAAACCTGCCCTTGGGATCACCCCTTTCATCCCCTTTCAGTTTCCTTTTGTGTGGTGTCTTTCCCCATTAAGGCAACTAGGTGGCACAGTAGATAGAGTGTTGGCCTGGAGTCAGGAAGATTCCTTCTGAGTTCAATTCTGACCTCAGATACTTACTAGCTGTGTGACCCTGGACAAGTCACTTAACCTCTTTTTTGCTTCAGTTTTCTAAACTGTAAAATATGCTGGAAAAGAAAATGGCAAACCACTCCAGTATCTTTGCTAAGAAAGTCCAAATGGAGTCACAAAGTGTCAGACACAACTGAACAACTTCCTGCATTAGATTCTAAGCTCCTCGAGGGCAGGGACTTTCTTTTTTCTCAGTTATTTCCCCAGCATTTCATAGTGCCTGGCAGAGTGTGAGGGCTTAATATATGTTGATTGAATTGAATTGAAAAAGGACATACTTTTAAGTTTAATCTGCCTTATTAATATTTTCTCCATCACATTCTTGAGTCTAGACAAAACAATGAATCAAGTCCTCATTTGCAGCATTTGTCCATTTCCTACCTATATTTAATGTTCACACTGAAAATTGAACAACTGGCTCTTGTATGCCTGTGTGAGCTGGCTCCATTGAACTCCTGGTTCAAGATTGATTAGTGTTTGGGGAGGAACAGGTTTTCATAGGATCATAGGTTTAGAACTAGTCCAAACCCTCATTCACCTATGAGGAAACTGAGGCTCCAAGAGGTTAAATGACTTGTTTGGGGTCATACAGCTAATAAGTTCCCGAAGCTATATTTTTAACACAAGTGCTGCTGACTCTAAGCCAGTCTTACCCACTGCTCCATGCTGCTTCTCTTTTTTCCTTCAAGCTAAGAGAGGCTTTAGAGTAGGACCAGAGATACCTTATGCATTTTGGTTGGTTGCAGAGAATCCATACAATTGATCAAATCCTATTAATTTAATTTGAACTAGTTGAGGAGTGAAGATTAGTCAAAAGTCTTAATTCTGTGATATTTGAAAAGAAAAACTTTCTCCCTTTCCCTCTGTTCCCTCAAAAAATAGGTAGTCAAGACAATAAGCTTTTATTAAACACTTGCTGTTTACTATTGCACTATTTACATTGTTCTAAATACTGGGGATAAAACTACAAGTAAAACGGACAGTTGCTGACCTTAAGGAAATACAGTCTAACCCCCAAGACAATACACAAAAGGAAGTTAAAATTGGGGGAGCAGGGAACTCCAGGCAAGCAGGGGCATGATGATGATAGACTGGTGGTAGTGGAAAGAGCAGTTGATTGGAAATGAAGAGTTAACTCTAATTCTGAGCCCTCTATAAAGAGATCCCTGGGGAGGAGTTGATATGGATGAAGCCTGTGCCAAAGCTGAAGCAATCTCATGCTGATGGTTTTTCTGATGATGAGATTATCCAGGGATAGGGGTAGGGATGGGGGTGGAGGGGTACAGGAGGAATAAGACAATTGAGTGCTACAATAGTGGATTGGAAACCAAATAGAGCTAGTGGTGGGAAATGGAATGTTTCTATTTCACATTTATATGGCACTTTAAAATTTACAAAGCACTTAATGCTTGTTGTCTCTTTTGATCCTCATACCATCCTGTAAAGCAGGTGCTGTTATCTATATTTTACATATGGGAAAACCGAGGCAGAAAGAGTTTAAGCTACTTGCTTAGGGGCACAGAGAAAGTGTCTGAGAAATGATTTGAACTCACTCCTCCTAACTCCAAATATAGTTCTCCATAATTTCACATTGAATCTCTAATACTTTGAATCAGTGATCATTCTAACAAGCTGGGTCATTTACTTTTTGCATGTTCTATGCCGGGAAATTCACAAAACAAAGCAATGGTTTATAAGGAAATGTGAATCCTGCTTAAGAACAAAACTTTTTTACCTGGAAGAACTCATTTTAGCATAAATATGAGCAATCCATAAATGTATCAATGAATAAAATAAATCATCTCAAATCATTCTGAAAAAATATAAGAACACAAAGAACATTGTGACCCAATCCCATCCTAATTAGTTTTGGGTTCTTTCATCCTCAGTGCTCAATTTACTCATAGAAAACAGGTAACACACTTAAAAAAATCTGATGTGACATAATTCTTATAGGACAGCTAGGTAACAGGGGATCTGGATTAAGCCCATCTTTCTGAGTTAAAATCTGGCCTCAGACACTTACTAGCAGTGCGATCCTGGGCAAGTAACCTAACCTCTCTTTGCCACAGTTTCCTCAACTGTAAAATAAGGATAATAATAGCTTCTAGCTCTCAGGGGTGTTGTCAAGACCAAATGAGATATATGGAAAGCACTTAGCATAGTAAGTAGCTCATATATGCTATATATATGCTAGAAGTAATATTTTACAACACTTTATGAATCCTTGTTAGAACAATAGTAAGTAGCACCCAGGAGGGAAGTTTTGGAAAAACAGATAGAAAATTGCCTTTTATGTAGAAACACAGTGCTATTAATCCACCATCAACAGGGCACATACTTTGAGTTGATTTTTTTCTGTTGTGGAAATAGACTTTATTTGACCTATCCATCTTGTCTTCCCCATTCCCCTAGTGGTTGACATTTATTAGGTTTGGGGATCAGTTCATAAGAAAGGTTCATAAAGGGATGTTGTTGTTTGTCCTTCATTTTTGAAGAGGACTGGTGACATCATGGGTGATCTATTTACTTGCTTGTGAATTGGATTTGAGTGAGGCAGATTCTCACAAAGTTGTCAGCTTCACTCTCTTTTTCTCACTCATCAAAATCCAGTGGCAAGACAAAAGTCAGAACAACTGGCAATGGCCAGGATGCAGGGGATGACCTTGGCTTCTTCAATGTCTGACCAAGCTGCAAGGGTCTGCTTCAGTCATCTTCATGGCTGTTGGAACAAATTGTTCTCTTTTGCCCATTCTGTCAGGGAAATCTTCACATGCTTGGGGTAGATGTTCACCTAACTAAACAGACAGGTTTGAGGGCCTGGTTTAGCCCATCTGCCAAGACAGTTTACAAGGGTATGGCTGCTGAACAAATATTTTTGTTCTAGGTGCTATTGTACATTGTACTTCTGCAGTGCTGGCTTTAGGAAATTCTTTCTACTTACTACTTGGTAGCCAAATAGATAAGGGCAAATTGGGCTCTGTTAGTTTTACTGGCTGTAGTAAAATCCAGGGCCTCTGGTTGGAACTCCATTCTCTAAATCATAGAAAACCCAG
This sequence comes from Dromiciops gliroides, assembly GCF_019393635.1. Classification (NCBI taxonomy): domain Eukaryota; kingdom Metazoa; phylum Chordata; class Mammalia; order Microbiotheria; family Microbiotheriidae; genus Dromiciops; species Dromiciops gliroides. The sequence continues at coordinate 554,666,629 of NC_057861.1, forward strand.
TCCATTGTGGGGACCTAGTATTAGGATTTGGGATCTATATTTTATTAATTATGTAAGAATTGACCTTAAAATGCTCTATTTGTTTAGATAACGGTAAGTGCATTTATATTTATATTCTGAAAGTCAATAAACATCTCATGCAGTTCTAGACAATATCTTCTGGGGAGCAACAGGATGTGAACTGTCCTGGTGACTGAAGATTCGGAAGTCAAATGGGGAAAAATGATGTAGAAAGAAGGCCGGTTCTCTTTGAGAAAATACATTTTATTTTGGAGAGAGATAAGTGAACTAATTGGTCATAGTTTGAAGACTGGCACTTAAATCTCATTTTAAAATCTGACCCAGTGGATCAATTGAATTGGGTTTTAGTCCTACACAGCTGCCTTGCTAAGTGACTGTGACTGATTGACCAGGAGTTAGCAAGACTTAATGGAACCTAAGTAATGACAAATGATCAGATAGGCAGTGTTGCATAGTGGATACAGCATTGATTTAAGATCATGAAGGCCTGGGTTAAAATCCTAGCTCAGACACTTATTAGTTATGTGACTAGGAAAGTCACTTACCTTTTTGTATCTTGGGATTCACATTTAAATTAGGGGATTGGACTCGATGACCTTGAAGATCCTTGGTAGTTCTAAATCTATGATCCAATGAAATTCTAGTCTGGGTTCCATCATTTGTTATATAAGTGTTATATAAGTACCACTTGTGGTACAGTGGAAAGAACTCTGGGTGTAGAGTCAGAGGACCCAGCTCCAAATCCCTCTTTTGTCACAACTACTCATATGACTCTGAATAAGTCCCTGAGCCTCAGATTCATCATCTGTAAAATGGGGATTTTGGACTAGATAGCTTCTCACATCTGTTCCAGTTGATCCAGTTTTAAATCTTTGACCCTAGTAACTGTTTTCTACTTGCAGTTAGCCAGGCAAACTACCTCAAAGGGTTGTTGGGGAGCTCAAGTGAGCAAGTATATGTAAGAGCTTTGCAAACCTTAAAAGCTCTATGTTTATGTTAACTGTCATTGCTGTTTGTTAACTTGTAAATGCAGTTAATAACTCATTTACTCCAGAATCTTGTCTGTAAAGGTGCTTTGGAAACTGCAATGACCAGATTTTGATGCTGATATTGTACAATGTTGATATGATACGGCCAATGCATTAAATAGAGAACCTTTGGATACTACAATTTCTCCCCCAAATTGGGAGATCTTTATATGCCACCAGTTTGGCTATTCGTTCTTTTGCGGGCAACTTTTTCTAAAGGATAACAAAAATCAAACATCTAATACAGTGTTTTTTGCATTGTACAAAATGATTCATATGGCAACTGTTTGAGATAAGTAAATGAAATTTCTGTTGCTTTTTTTTCCCTTTGGACTTGTGGTTTCATCAATGTGAGCAAACTCCTTCCCCAAGGCAGACTGGTAACTTCTGTTAAAAAAAATACGTGCCTAAGGTCTCATACATACATGCTTATGAATGTGTATGCATGTATGCATGTGTATGTATACATGTATGGATGCATGGATTCATGTAGTATGTGTCAGAGATAGGAATTAAATCTAGGTGATCCCAACTTCTGAACTTGGCTCTCTATCTACTCTTGACTCCCTAGCTCCTCACTGCATCAGGAGTAAGTATTCTCTCACTTTGAGACTCAGAGAATTTAAGTGATGTTATCTTAAACTGATATCCACTGCAGTAGGAAACCCAGTCTAGATGCTCAAGACATAATTGTTAATTGTTTGAAATACCTAGAATCATAGTAATAAAAGTCCTTAATGTTTGGGGATTAATGCTTATTGACAATGAGAAGTAAGAAGCACACAAAACTGGCTGGTTCTGGCAGGTTAGAAAGCTTCATTTAATGTTTCTAGAATAAAATTTGCTCCTCCACTTGCAAATCTCTGGACAACTGAAACATAACAAAATTAATGTCTTGCTTTAATACTCCCATTTTCAGCCATCTTGACAATCAATCAGAATTTCTATCTCACTGCCCAAAGAGACAGGGACATTTAATTCACAACAATTTCCCTTTCCCTTCTTTCAGTGACTCTGCTAAATAAAACATGATAGATCACTGTCTGCATTTGCATTTATACTAAAACAGGGCCAGTGCAACAGTAACAGAAACAGGAAAGAAGAGGAAGAAGAAAGGAGGAGGAAGAGGAGAAGCAGAGAGAGAGAGAGAGAGAGAGAGAGAGAGAGAGAATGATAATTCTACCTAGAGTTTAGTTAGCAACAGGATTAAGAGGAGAATTGCGCTGGGGATCTTTTAAATAGATTCAGTACATTACAAAAAGTATATTTCTGAGCATTTCCAACTTCAGGAAAGAGCTCAGTAAATAGGAGAAGACTTGGAAGCTATGCTTAAACAACATTACATTCAAATCAATTAGGATCATAGCCCTATCTAATTAAGATGAGTTTTTAATAGCCCCTTATCTTAAAGTGAAAAGTAGTAAGACTGGCTAACTACTGTATAATAGGCTGCTGGCCCTTTAAATTCCTTTTCTCCCACACCAATTAAAATGGAGATTTAGATGAAAGTCCATTTAGAGGTAGCTATCCATCTTTCCTCTTTCTCCTTGGAAGTTCCTAGAGGTATAGTTTTTTCCTTGTGTGTGTTTTTTAGAGTAACTTAATATGGCTTGTTCATCTTCTTACCCCAACACCATGAATTCATTGGTGTGGCTATTCCTTCCACTGACCTTAATTATAGCTTTCTTATGCCTAAGTAGATGTACTCCATTCATTTCTAGGCCAACATATCACCCAGTGACCCATTTTGTTGACGAATCTCTTCAAACTTAACTAAGGTTGTTTCCTGATTGGCCTATGCTTCAAGTTCATTGTTCAATCAATATTTAAATTGTTTTTAGATGGTGCAGACTTGGGAGAACTTTTGTTCCAGAGGCATTGCCTTTGAAATTGCCATTCCTTTGCCATGATGAGGCATTCATTGGTGTAGGACTTGAGTGGAATATGAGTTATCAACAATTCACATATAGGATCCTAGATCCTTGAGAAGAAAGGAGCCTCTCTCTAGCTGGTCCACTCCTTGCCTTTACCTGAGAAAATTTTAATATCATTTTTATAGATAAGGTCATTGAGGTCCACATGGATTTAGATACTTTATGAGCTCAACATCAAGAAAGTAGGAGAGGAAGGATTGGAATTCAGGTTTAATGTTTCCTAGTGTAATCTTTCCACTAAACACATGCATTGGCCTGAAGAAGGATTTGGATTCCTTCATCTGAATTGGAGATTGAAAATAGCTTTAATTTTCTTACTAGATATTTTAATATTTAATATATCCATGGCTAGCCTAGTATCTTTACTAACACAATCCCATCCCATCCATGGCTTCTGATTCTGTATGATTCTTGTCCCTCATCTTCTATCAGAACTCTGTGGTGGATATTCTTAATGCAGTTGAGATCTTCTTCTAAGACTTTGATTTCTTTGTAGTTACCAGGGAAGTATCTGGGCCATCCGTCATCCCTCATTTTTGCTATGTGACCAGTCCATCTTCTTTTCTAATTGTGCATGTTCATAGTCTCAGAGTTTCATAGATTTTGAACCAGAAAGGATTTCAGAGACCATCTAGTTCACCTCATACCTATAACACTATAACTTTTGTTCAACCTTCATTTTTAGGGAGTTTTTTTCCTGATACCAAGCCCAAATTGCCTTCTTGTAAGTTTCATTTAATTCTTCTGGTTCTACCTTCTGAAGGCAAATAAAACAAGCCTTGTGTTCTTTCCACATCCCAGCTCTCCATATACTAGATTTCAACTATCACCTCCCCTTAATTTTATGTTCTCTAGGCTAAACATCTCCAGTTCCTCCAACTGACCTTGACATGACATGGCTTTGAGATTGTTCTCCATCCTGGTTGTCCTCTAGATAGTCTCCTGTACTTCTCAATGTAGTTGTTAAATTGTGATGCCCAGAAAAAGACACAATACTTTGCATGATATCTGATAAGGGCAGAGTACAGAGGGATGATCAATTCCTTTCCTGAAAGTTAGGCTTCCTTTAATGCATCTTGAAATTAATCATATTAGCCTGTTAGTTTTCCAAGTCACATTGCTTACTCCTGTTGAGCATGCAGTCCACTAAAATCCCAATTTTTTTCCTGACAGACCGCAACCTAATCATGGCTTTTTTATTTTGTACTTGTGAAGTTGATTTTTTGAAGCTAAGCATGACACTTTACATGTGTTCCCATTGAATTCCAGCTTATTTCATTAAGTCAATTGCTCTATTCTGTCAAGAGCTTTTTAAAGCTTGACTATCATCCACTTTTCATTTTTGTGTCATGAGAGAATCTAATGAACAGTTTCTATATGTCTTTATCCAAGTCACAGATAAAAATATTAAGCAGCATAGCACCAAGCATAGCTCCCTGGGGAACCTCAAGTTAACATTACATCATTTAAAGAGCATGTTTTTGTTCAGTTATTCAACCAGTTCTGAATAATAATAGATAACATTTATATAATGTTTACTATATGTCAGGTACTTTGCAATTATTATCTTATTTGATCTTCACAACAACCCTGGGAGGTAGATGCTATTATTATCCCCATTTTGCAGATGAGGAAACTGAGGCAAACCGAGGTCAAGTGACTTTCCCAGGGTCATTCAGCTAGTAAGTGTCTGAGGCTGTATTTGAACTCATGTCTTTCTGACTTGAGGTCCAGTGCTCTATCCCCTGAGCCACCTTGCTACCTGCTATCTATCTAACTGTATGATGTGTCCATATATCTCCAACTTCTCCATTAGATACTACATTAAATTTTTTTGCTAAAAATCTGGTAACTTAGATCTGGTATTTCCTTCCTCTACAAGTCTATTAACCCTGTTAAAAACAATACAAAATGAAAGAAAGTTATTCTTCTATGGCAATTCTTTGTAACTACTACTTCACTCTCTTGATGTGTTCATTCCCCATCTTTTTAATGATCCATCCTAGAATCTTCCCAGGAACTGAAGTCAATTGAACTCACTGGTCCATTTCAGCATATTCTACTCTATTCCCTTTGAAAAAATCATAACATCATTTGCCCTTTCCAATCTCATAATGCTTTCCATTTTTCATGGTCTTTCAATTATTATTGACAGTGGTAAAGGAATCATAGCTGCCAAATTTTCAGACCTGAGCATTATCTGGGTCAGGTCACTTGAATACATTGAAGGTAATTAAATATTTTCATACCATCTTACTTCCTTTTCTTGGGTGTCAACTCTGTTGGACATTTTTGTTCTGTAATTTCTTGGTCAAGTAACCATTGATCTATATGGATTTTTTCTTCCAACTTGAGTTAGATTAGAAAGGGGCTATTTCAAAGGAAAAAATAATGAGAAAAAGTATTCTGATTTCTAGGTCTAGGTTTGCTACTTTTAACATTAAATGAAAAAAGTGGGATGGGATGAAGGAAGAACATAGATCCAAATGTCAGAAGGAATCAACTGATATCAAAGATGAAAATGAACTAGAATCTTACACACTCAGTTTATATAGTATAGTATAAAGGAAAGGACACTCAACTGGGAGTTAGGAGATGTGTATTTTAATTTGAGCTCTGTCGCCAGGTTCTGGTTCCAGTTCTTGACCTTGGACAAGACACTTGCCTTTTTTGGGACTCAGTTTCCCCATATGTAAAATTAGGAGCTTGGAATGAATTTTAAGGGGTCTTTTAGCTTCAACATATTTTGATTCAGTCAGTTAACTTCAGACTTACAAGATAGGAGGAGAGCAAAAAGGGTCTATGGGATTTTATCAGTGGGCACCAGACTATCAGGGACTTTGATATAACATTTGATGTCAAATGGATTTGTATGTAGGAAACAGATGTTTTTCATAGAGTTTAACTGTGTCAGTCCAGAATAAACAGCTATCCATCTCCAAAGGGAGCACTGATTTGACTTAGATGAAGTCAAGGAAAATAATCTATCCCAATAGATAATTAAGATAGAGTGTTGTTGTTGTTGAGTTGTTCAGTCATGTCCAATTCTTCATAACTCCATGGACCATAGCACACCAAGCCATTCTATCCTCCACTATAAAATGGAATAATGTGCTCTAATCCTTAAGTTGAACTTCTTGAGAAAATTCAGGAAAGCTAGATAACAATTAGTGAGTATTTTCCTTTGGATATTTAAAAAAATGCATAGCTATGTCCAATCTAACTAGGAAAAAAATCATGGCAGCTCAAATTTTCAGGGTGTGGACCACTCAAATAGTGTTTTGAATGAATGTTGTGATATGATTTTATCTTCTCCTGCTAGTAAATTGAATAGGAGGGGAAATAGAATTCTGAAATGCTGAGCATTTGACCCCTTTTCAACTTCTAACTAATAAAAGAAGTGCCATAGATAGCTCTTTTGCCTGATGATCAAGCATATCCACTAATTAGTCACTTCTCTGTGAACTGACCCTAGAATTAGTAATCAATATTTTTTTTTCCTTCAGAGATAATTGAGCTTTTTTTCCCCCTTTCTTTCTTAATGACTAATAATGGCCCTTACTAAAAAGATGTTCAGGAAATTCTCTAAGCTGGGTCACTTAGCAATAAGATTCCTTTGAGACACGGCATGTTGTGCTTTTTTTAATAAGGCATTTTTGGAGAGAAAAATCTAGTTCATTTTGTTCCAACTTAGCAGCTAGGTGGCACAGGGACTTGGCACATTTTGGGCTTGGAATAAAAAAGATTTCAATCTTTTTTCAAATCCTTCCTCAGAAACTTCCTAGCCATGAGACCCTGGGCAAGTCACTGAAACCCACTATGCCTCAGTTTTATTTGTAAAATAAGTATAATAATAAAATCTCTCTCCTAGGCTTGTTTTTTTTTAAAATTAATTAATTAATTAATTATTTTTATGTATAAGGTATTTTATTTTTTCTGTTACATGTAAAGATAGTTCTCAAATTTGTTTATACAAGCTTTATAATTTCAGATTTTTCTCCCTCCCTCCCCCCCTCCCCCCTCCCCTAGACAGCAGGTAATCTGATATAGGTTATATCTATATATCCATATCCATATCCATATAGATATATAGACATACACACATATATATATATACACATAATAACGTTAATCCTATTTCTGCATTAATCCTGTTACAAGAGAAAAAATCAGAGCAGTGATGCAAAACCTCAAAATAGAAAAAAAAACAGCACCCAAAACAAAAGAAATAGTATGGTTCAATCAGCATCTATACTCCACAGTTTTTTTTTCCCTTGGATTTGGAGATCCTCTTCTATCATGAGTTCCCTGGAACTCTTGTGTACCATTGCATTGGTGAGAAGAATATAGTCCATCACAGTAGGTCAACACTCAATGTTGATGATACTGTGTACAATGTTCTTCTGGTTCTGCTCATCTCACTCATCATCAGCCCTCGCAAGACCCTCCAGGTTTCTCTGAACTCCTCCTGCTCATTGTTTCTTACAGCACAATAGTATTCCATTGTATTCATATACCACAACTTGTCCAGCCATTCCCCAATTGATGGGCATCCCCATAACTTCCAATTCCTTGCCATCACATAAAGAGCAGCTATAAATATTTTTGTACATGTGGGTCCCTTTCCCCTTTCCATGATTTCTTTGGGGAAAAGACCTAAAAGTGGTATTGCTGGGTCAAAGGGTATGCACAGCTTTATCGCTCTTTGGATGTAATTCCAAATTGCTCTCCAGAATGGTTGGATCAGTTCACAGCTCCACCAACAATGAATTAGTGTTCCAATTTTCCCACAGCTTCTCCAACATTATTTTCCTTTTTTGTCATTTTAGCCAATCTGACAGGTGTCAGGTGGTACCTCAGAGTTGTTTTAATTTGCATCTCTCTAATCATTAGAGATTTAGAGCATTTTTTCATATGGGAATAGATAGCTTTGGTTTCTTCATCAGAAAACTGCCTGTTCATATCCTTTGACCAATTCTCAATTGGGGAATGACTTGGATTCTTATAAATTTGATTTAATTCCCTATATATTTTAGAGATGAGGCCTTTATCAGAAGCACTGGCCTCAAAAATTGTTTCCCAGCTTTCTGCCTCCCTTCCAATTTTGTATGCATTGCTTCCGTTTGTACAAAATTTTTTAATTTAATATAATCAAAATCATCCATTTTGCATTTTATAATATACTCTATCTCTTGTTTGGTCAAAAACTGTTTTCCTTTCCAAAGATCTGATAGGTAGACTATTCCTTTCTCTCCTAATTTACCTATGGTATCACCTCTTATGTCTAAATCATGTATCCATTTTGACCTTATTTTAGTATAAGGTGTAAGATGTTGGTCTATGCCTAATTTCTGCCATACTATCTTCCAGTTTTCCCAGCAGTTTTTGTCAAAAACTGAGTTCCTATCCCAGAAGCTAGAGTCTTTGGGTTTATCAAATACTACATTACTAGTGTCATTTACTACTGCATTTCCTGAGCCTAGCCTATTCCATTGATCTACCACTCTATTTTTTAGCCAGTACCAGATAGTTTTGATGACTGCCGCTTTATAGTAAAGCTCCAGGTTTGGTACCGCTAACCCACCTTCCTGTGAATTTTTTTTCATTATTTCCCTGAATATTCTTGATTTTTTGTTTTTCCAGATGAATTTTGTTATTATTTTTTCTAGCTGTATAAAATAATTTTTAGGTAGTCTGATTGGTATGGCACTGAATAAGTTAATTTAGGTAGTATTGCTATTTTTACTATATTAGCTCTGGCTATCCATGAGCAATTGATATCTTTCCAATTATTTAGATCTGATTTGATTTGTGTGAAGAGAGTTTGGTAGTTGTGTTTATAGAGTTCCTGGGTTTGTCTTGGCAAGTAGACTCCCAAGTATTTTATATTATCTACCGTTACTTTAAATGGAATTTCTCTTTCTATCTCTTGCTGCTGGACTTTGTTGGTCATGTATAGAAATGCTGATGATTTATGTGGATTTATTTTATATCCTGCTACTTTGCTAAAGTTGTTAATTGTTTCAAGTAATTTTTGACTTGATTCTCGAGGATTCCTTAAGTATACCATCATATCATCTGCAAAGAGTGATAGTTTTGTTTCCTCCTTGCCTATTCTAATTCCTTTAATTCCTTTCTCTTCTCTGATTGCTAAAGCTAACATTTCTAGAACAATATTAAATAATAGGGGTGATAATGGACATCCCTGTTTCACCCCTGATCTTATTGGGAAGGCCTCTAATTTATCTCCATTGCATATAATACTTGCTGATGGCTTTAGGTAGATACTGTTTATTATTCTAAGGAAAGCTCCCCCTATTCCTAAACTCTCTAGTGTTTTTATTAGGAATGGGTGCTGTACTTTGTCAAAAGCTTTCTCTGCATCTATTGAGATAATCATATGATTTTGGTTGGTTTTCTTATTGATGTGGTTGATTATGTTAATAGTTTTTCTAATGTTGAACTAGCCCTGCATTCCTGGTATAAATGCCACCTGGTCATAGTGTATTATCCTGGTGATCACTTGCTGTAACCTCCTTGCTAATATCTTATTTAAGATTTTAGCATCAATATTCATTAGGGAAATTGGTCTATAATTTTCTTTCTCTGTTTTTGCTTTGCCTGGTTTTGGTATCACCACCATATTTGTGTCATAAAACGAATTTGGTAGAACTCCTTCTTCACCTGTTTTTCCAAATAATTTGTATAATATTGGAATTAATTGTTCTTTAAATGTTTGGTAAAATTCACCCGTAAACCCATCTGGCCCTGGGGATTTTTTCTTAGGGAGTTCATTAATGGCTTGTTCAATTTCTTTTTCTAATATGGGTTTATTTAAGGATTTTATTTCTTCTTCCGTTAACCTGGGCAGTTTGTATTTTTGTAAATATTCATCCATTTCATTTAGATTGTCAAATTTATTGGTATACAGTTGGGCAAAATAATTCCTAATTATTGATTTAATTTCCACTTCATTGGTGGTAACATCACCCTTTTCATTTTTGATACTGGTAATTTGGTTTTATTCTTTCTTTTTTTTAATCAAATGAACCAATATTTTATCTATTTTATTGGTTTTTTCATAAAACCAGCTCTTAGTATTATTGATTAATTTATAGTTTTTTTGCTTTCAATCTTATTAATTTCTCCTTTAATTTTCAGGATCTCTAATTTAGTGTCTAATTGGGGATTTCTAATTTGTTCTTTTTCTAGCTTTTTAAGTTGCATGCCCAATTCATTAATCTCCTCTTTCTCTTTTTTATTCATGTAAGCATTTAGAGCTATAAATTTTCCCCTAAGCACTGCTTTGGCTGCATCCCATAGATTTTGGTATGTTGTCTCATTATTGTCATTCTCTTGGATAAAGTTATTGATTGTTTCTATGATTTCTTGTTTGGCCCATTCATTCTTTAGAATGAAATTATTTAGTTTCCAATTGATTTTCATTCTACTTTTCCCTGGCTCTTTCTTACATGTAATTTTTATTGCATCATGATCTGAGAAGGATGCATTTACTATTTCTGCCTTTCTACATTTGACTATGATGTTTTTGTGCCCTAATACATGGTCAATTTTTGAAAATGTGCCATGTACTGCTGAGAAAAAGGTGTATTCCTTTCTATCCCCATTCAATTTTCTCCAGACGTCTATCATGTCTAACTTTTCTAGTAATCTATTCACCTCTTTCACTTCTTTCTTATTTATTTTTTTGGCTAGATTTATCTAATTCTGAGAGGGGGAGATTCAGATCCCCCACTAGTATAGTATTACTGTCTAATTCCTCTTGTAACTCATTTAACTTCTCCTCTAAGAACTTGGATGCTATACCACTTGGCGCATACATATTTAATATTGATATTACTTCATTATCTATAGTACCTTTAAGTAAGATGTAATTTCCTTCCTTATCTCTTTTAATGAGATCTATTTTTGCCTGCACTTTGTCTGAGATAAGGATTGCTACCCCTGCCTTTTTTACTTTAGCTGAGGCATAATATATTCTGCTCCAGCCTTTTACCTTTACTCTGTGTATATCTCTCTGCTTCAAATGTGTTTCTTGTAAACAGCATATTGTAGGATTCTGGTTTTTAATCCACTCTGCAATTCGCTTCCGTTTTATAGCAGAGTTCATACCATTCACATTCACAGTTATTATTACTGACTGTCTATTCCCCTCCATTCTATTTACCCCCTTTGTACTTTTCCCCCCTTCTTTCACCCTATTCCTCCTCCCTGATGTTTTACTTCTTACCCCTGCCTCCCCCAATCTGCCCTCCCTTTTTATCACCCCCCCTCTCTTTTCTTTACCCTTTTCTCCCTTGCTTTTGTCCTCCCTGCTATCAGTCCCCCCCGCCACTTTCCCTTCCCCTTTTGCTTCCCTAAAGAATGAGTAAGGTTTCTTTATCCCAATGAACGTATATGTTATTCCCTCTTTGAGTCAAATCTAATGAGAATAGGGTTGAAACAATGTTCCCCCCTCCTTTCTTTCCCTCTATTTTAATAGGTTTTTTTTTCCACCTCTTCATATGATATAATTCATCCCATTCCACCTCCCCATTCCTCTCCTCCCCATAGACTCCCTTTTTAACCCCTTAATTCTTTTGTATCATCACATCAAAGACAATTTATATTTATACCCTCTGTGTAAACTCCATCTCTCTGCCCAAATACATTTACATTTCTTAAGAGTTATGAGTATTATTTTCCTGTGTAGGGAAATAAACAGTTTAACCTAATAGGGTAACCTTTTTTTTCCCCCTGTTTACCTTTTAAACTTCTCTTGAGTCTTGTATTTTGAGATTGAATTTTCTATTCAGTTCTGGTCTTTTCACCAGGAAAGATTGAAAGTCCCCAATGTCATTAAATGTCCATCTTTTCCCCTGAAAGAAAATGCACATTTTTGCTGGGTAATAGATTCTCGGCTTCAATCCAAGCTCCTTTGCCTTCTGGAATATCATATTCCAAGCCTTGCGGTCCTTTAATGTTGAAGCTGCCAGGTCCTGAGCAATCCTGACTGTGGCTCCATGATATTTAAATTGCTTCTTTTTGGCTGCTTGGGGTATTTTCTCCTTCACCTGATAATTCTGGAATTTGGCTACAATATTCCTTGGAGTTTTCCTTTTGGAGTCTCTTTCAGGAGGTGATCGGTGGATTCTTTCAATGATGATTTTATCCTCTGATTCTATGATATCAGGGCAGTTCTCCTTAATAATTTCCTGGAATATGGTGTCTAGATTTTTTTTTCTGGTCATGGCTTTCAGGCAGTCCAATGATTCTCAGATTGTCTCTCCTCGATCTGTTTTCCAGATCAGTTGTCTTTCCAATGAGATATTTCTTCTATTTTTTCATTTTTTTTTGATTCTGCTTGACTGATTCCTGGTGTCTCATGGATTCCTTATCTTCCAACTGTCCCACTTTAATTTTTAAGGCATTGTTTTCTTCAGTGATATTATGCACCTTTTTTCCCATTTGGCCAAGTGAATTTTTTAAGGCAGTGTTTTCTTCAATGAGATTATGCACCTTTTTTTTCCATTTGGCCAGATGAATTTTTTAAGGTATTGTTTTCTTCAGTGAGATTATGCACCTTTTTTTCCATTTGGCCAAATGAATTTTTTAAGGCTTTGTTTTCTTCAGTGAAATTATGTGCTTCCTTTTCCAAGCTGCTGATTCTTTTTTCATAGTTTTCTTGTTTTGCTTTCATTTCTCTCCCCATTTTTTTTTCTACCTCTTGCAATTGATTTTTAAAATCCTTTTTGAGCTCTTCCAGGAAGGCTTTTTGTTCTTGCGACCAATTCACCTTCCCTTGTGAGGCTTCAGATGTAGACAATTTGAGGCTATTGTCCTCATCTGAGTTTGTGCTGGCTTCTTCCCTATTGATACAGAAGCTCTCAATGGAGAGGGCTCTTTTTTGCTTCTTACTCATTATTGCAGCTTATTTATTTATTTTTTAAGTTGAGGTCTGCTCTGGGGGCACCAGGGTCCCTGTTTTGGGCTTCTTGTGCAGGGGTATAGGTGCTGTGTGACCGGGTTTTTACTCTGAGGCCTTTATGGTGTGTGGAGATCCCCCACCCTGCACTTCCTGTCTGATTGTGCTTGGCCAGCCAGGCGCCGGACCCCGGCGTCAGATCCCGCCTGACCCTTTTCGTGGCCCTCTCGGCCGGTGCAGGTAGGTTTTTCCACTTTACTTCTTGGCCACCAGATTTTTGAACCAGGTTCCAGGGGCCTGAGTTGTTCGGCTGTGGCCTGCAGCTCCTGCTGACTTACCCTGACCCCCTCGGAGCTGGGTTGCTGCCCTGCGCTGGGCCTCCCTTTTGCCCGAGTCAGACCGACCTTTTCCTGAAGTCTTCTAAATTATCTCTGGTTGGAGGACTGTGTCTCTCTGTGTTTTTGCAGGTTTTGTAGTTTCAGAATCCGTCCAAAGGCTTGATTTAATGTTTGTTTTGAGGGAACAGAAGGAGAGCTCAGGCAGCTTGCTGTTTCCTCTCCACCATCTTGGCTCCGCCCCCTAGGCTTGTTTTAAAGATCAAATGATATAACATATAAAGTACTTTGTAAAACTTAAAGAAATACATAAATGTTAGTTGTTGTTATTGTTATTTTCCTCTGGTTACAAAATCTCTTTCCTCTCTAACTAGCTAATGTATTATTCTCATTTCTCTCATTCTCACCTCCCTGCAGTCTCCTCCTTCTAACCCCATAAAGTTTCTTTTACTTTCCTTGGTGTAGCTGGGCAGAATCAGTACCCACTGCCTCTTGTGGGGGTAAGGGAGGATACAAACTGAGTCCCATACCATGGGAAATTGGTCCATGAAAACTGAAACTGAAACATGTCTTCCAGTTTGCTTGGGTTACCTCTGTCCAATGGGGCATTGGGTGATACTGAATTCCCACTTAGTTTTACTCACAGTTGGTAGGCCCACATCTCAAAAATTAAGCCATTTTGAGATAGCATACCTTTAACCTTTTCTTATAGAATTGGAAAAAGTTATGCTTTTGGAAATCTTCAAAGGAAAGTACTCATTAATAGCTCCAAGTATTTAAAGTCTTTGATGTCGGTTCATTGGGTTTTTAACCTCACATAGTATTTGTCTTATTATATGGATTTAGTTTTACTTACTCCTTTCTTTTCTCTTTTTAAACTTCTCTCACCAACTTTCCCTTATTCTTTTAGCTGAGAATTTCACCTCATAATTGATTGAGAAAATAGGTGCACTTACTATGATCTTCCTTTTCTCTCCCATGCCATTTCTCAAAGCCCATTATTATCCTCTATTTTCTTCTCCTTTATTCCAGTCTCTGTTAAAGAGGTGGTCCTTCTCACCAAAGTCAGCCATTCCAACTTGAACTCTTGATCTCATCCCCTTCATACTTTCTTGGAAAATTGTCCTCTCATTCTCTAATCTTCAATTTCTGTCTACTAGTGCATTCCCTGCTGCCTACAAATATGCTCCATTCTTAAAATACCCACTCTTGACTCCATCAACCTATTGTCCTACATCTTTCCTCCCTTTCATAGCCAAATTCCTTGGAAAAAAGAGTTGAAACTTGTTGCTTTCACTTCACATATCTCACTTAATTATCAATCTCTTGCAATTAATCTTCCAACTTCATCTTTAAACCATAATTGCTCTCTTTGAAGTTACCAAGTGACCTTTCTATTAAATCTAAAGGGCATTTCTCAGTTCTCATGCTTCTTATCCTCTCCCCAATTGGACAGAGTTTGACACAATTTGACCTTCTCCTCTTAGATTCTTACCACTTCGGGTTCTGAATTTCTTCTCTCTTGGTTCCCCTAAATGTCTGGCAGTTGCTTCTCTGTGTCCATTGCACTCTCACTGTGGGCATACTCCTCATCTCTGACCTGACCCCTTTTTTCTCTCTCCCCTCTGTTTTGGTTATCTTACCAGCTTCTATGGGTTTAATTATCTCTACACAGATGACTCTTTGATCTGGCCCCATCCTCTCTCCTGTGCTGAGTCTTAAATCACCATCTGCTCACTGAACACTTTACACTGGATTTCTTAAATTTAACATATCCAAAATAAAACTCATTCTCTCCCTCCACACCCCCACAACTCATCCTCTTTCATGATTTTCTATTTCAATTGAAGGTACCACTCTCTTGTCATCCAGGTTTGTAGCCATTTGAAATCAATTTTGACTTTCCACTCTTCTTCAGCCCATGGAGCCAATCAGTTTAAAAACATTGTTCATTCTATCCCCATGACATCTCACATCCATCCCATCTTTTCCACTCATACAGCTATCATCCTAATTCAGTTTCCTTTAGACTTTTTTGTGGATCCTTTAGACTTCTGAGAGAGTTTCCTAACTCATCTCCTGGCCTCTATTCTTTTCTCTATTCAATTCATATTGCATGAAACTACCAAAGCTATAATTGCTAAAACAAAGTGTGACTGTTTATCCTACTACTAAAGAAGATACAGTATTGAGGCAGCTAGGTGATGAAGAATTGTACACAACTGAAAAAAAGACTGAGCAAAAAAATGGGAATCTCACATAGAGTTGGTGAGATCCTGAATCAGTGGAACATTAAAACAAGACACCTTGCAACCTCCTCCTCTAAGACTAGCATGTGAAAAGGAACGTTTTAAGATCTATTTTGGTGCCTGGATTTTCTAATATTTCTTAAACCAATTTACCTGCTGAGAAGCCATGAAATTGGATTGTAACATATAACCCAGCAAATGGGTGAGGAAGAATTTATGTACCATGGTGAGAAAATGTTAGCAGGTGAAAGACATCAAAAAATCACTTCATGTTGTAAATAAAAAAAGGACCATGAAGGAAGGTCCAACATACTGGAATTATTACATTTGTATTTCTTCTTTAGTTCCTCAAGGATAAGTTACACCTTATCAGCCAAGATATGTTGGGATGATGTCCTCATTGTCATGTTTTGGTATTTATTCCATTGTCTTAAAGGATTTTTATAAAAAAAACCAAAACACAGTGATTTTCATATTCTCAGTATTCTACCAACTCTCAGCATTTGGCTAAATATTCCTCTGTCTCTAGGGGCTTCCTTATAACATAGATTCCCATTATATGTTACCTGCTATTCTTTCTAGAGGAAGTAGAGTTGAGGCTTCTGAAGAAGCATCTTGTTTTGAAAGACATTCTGATACAGATACACAGATGCCATCAAGAGAAGAGTCATTCATTAATAAGGAAAATGAAATTAATAAGGAAAATGAAAAGCAAAGAGTACTAGTTAGTTATTCATTCCATTTGTAGACTAGCAAAACCCAACCAAACAACAAGAAAAACCACCACCACCACCACCACCACTACAACAACAAAACCCAACCACTAACAGACAGGGCCACCTTATTGTAACTCTGACAAGTTTTCTCTATTCCCAGGTAACGTATCTGGGATGTGATGGAAAACCCCCGAGTCTTGTCAAACTTGTCAACCATAATGCACTCATACAGATCCATGGGGAGCAAACAAAATAAAAAGGCTGAACCTCAAAAGCATTGTTAGTGATTATAACATTCTGAGCAATAACTTGAAATCCTTAGGGGTTCAGGTGGTGTTTTACTCACTACTGTCAATTGAAGGACTTCAGGGGGAAAAACGTAGATAGGAGAAGTGAAGAGATGGTTAAGAAAATGGTATCTGAAAATGGGTTTGAATTTTTGAACAGCATTTTAAAATATAGGAATAACAGGCTATTGAAGGAATTAACATGTAGGAAGGATTGAGTGTACCTGATGAGGGAGGACCAGCTGTGTGTGTGTGTGTGTGTGTGTGTGTGTGTGTGTGTGTGCGCGCGCGCACGCGTGCGTACACCTAGAATCTTGCAAATTTGGATAAGAAATTTAAACCGAAAATGGAAGGGGAGGCAGAAAACTGCTCACACATCTGCTAAACAGAAGGTAGAAGGTTCATTAGGCTGGAGACTCTCAGGAGAGACTAGTAATCCATAGGAGATTATATGTAAGAAGAGATTCAATAATAAAAACCCATGAGTTCATCTGTCTACACAGAAATATACAAAATATTGATTATGGACAAGGCAACAGTGAGACACATTTAACTTTTTAGGTATTCTTGAGACTTGTTGGGGTTGGAACCCATGATTAAAAAATTGGTATTGAACGGCATATTTGGTAAAAGCAGAATAGATTAAAAGGGAGGTGGATAGTAGCTGCATATTAATGGAGGTGGGTGTATGCTGGAGCCAATTCAAATTGGCTAGGGAGAACCCACTGTTAAATTTTCAGTGTCAGAAATCAACAATCATTACAAATCAGGGCTTGATTTATTCTGTTGATTGTTTAGTCTTAAGAAATTGTTGGGGCAGCTAGGTGGTGCAGTGGATAGAGCACCGGCCCTGGAGTCAGGAGTACCTGAGTTCAAATCCGGCCTCAGACACTTAACACTTACTAGCTGTATGACCCTGGGCAAGTCACTTAACCCCAATTGCCTCACTAAAAAAAAAAAAAAAAAGAAATTGTTAATAATGCAGATTAAATTTAAAAGTGTGTTCATACATTTTTTTCTTCCAGAGGAGCCAGCTTTTAAACATTTATCAGCACACCCCTGTACTTCTAGAACTCAGCAGGAATGCCATAGAAATTTCAGGGAATAAAGTCATCACCAGACTAGAAGTCTGGTGACTATATACACTACTACTGCTGCTGCTGCTGTTACTCCTACTACTACTACCAACAACAACAACTGGTTTTATAAAGTGCTTTAATGTTTGCAATGCGATTTACATTCATTATTTCATTTGAATCTCATAACAATCCTGCTTGGAAGCAGGGGAGCATAGTGGAGAGCATTTGAGTCAATCAAGATCAACAGAGGAGGAAAACAGAAGTGACATTGTCACATGACCATGCTACAGACCACCTGTGTGAAAGGAAAAAAGGAATGAAGAGTTAAGGAAATGTATTAGAATTTGGCATGGAGGCCTGACTGAGCAGGGAAGGGGGTGCTTCAGCTACTTAGATATCTTCTTGGAGCTTCATTTCTACCAATGCAGAATCACTGATGATTTCTTGACTTGCCTTAACAATAATTTAATTCTGAAAATTGTGGATTGATTTTAACCAGCAAAGAGGAACTCTGCTGAAGTAGAAGGGATAACATATGGATTAATAGGTCACTGTTCCATCTTAGAATTCATGATAGAGAAAGCAAAGCCAGGTTATAGTCTGACATTCATCCAAGATTTGAGGAATGTAGGTTGTAAAGAGTTCAGAGAAAAGAGAGCAAGGATCCTATGACCTACAATTCTATAGGTAATGTCTGCCCAAAGGCATAAGTAGTGAAAGTCTAGTAATAAAAGTGGAAACTATGCGGATAAGAAAGATAAAGGGGTGCTGTCTAAAGAAATGAACACAGGGAATCCAATGAATAATTTATATTTAACAAAAACATGTTTAGAAAATGAAAGTAAGAGCAAGTAATAGATGACAAGTA
The DNA here is from genome assembly GCF_019393635.1 of Dromiciops gliroides. NCBI lineage: Eukaryota > Metazoa > Chordata > Mammalia > Microbiotheria > Microbiotheriidae > Dromiciops > Dromiciops gliroides. Next base: position 554,685,071 of record NC_057861.1, read on the forward strand.
CAGAAAGGTAGCATGATGCAATAGTATTACATGTTAGGATAATAAACTCATGTAAATGTAGCCACTAGAGCCATTCTCACACACATGCAGATGTCCCCCTGAGAGATACTAAAAGGTGGAGGCATGTCATGTGTCAGCATCTCCTCAAAACCATAACTGATAAGGCTCTGCAAATGGGTTTCTTTTTCTTTTTCTTTTTAACCTGGCTAACCAAAGGACACAACAGTTCAAAGTAAAATACATTTAGTGAAACAGCATAGTGAAATCAATGACAGTCAATCAATCAATAAGCATTTGTAAAGCAATTATTATGTACTAGGCTTATAATGGGTCATATTCTCTCCCAGCATACCTCACTATCAGTAGTAGAGGGAATATATGCAAGGAACACATATAGCAGGGAACACGTGCAAGAGGGACCCATACTGGTAGGGGAAATTATGATTCCACATTAGAAAACTTCTCTGGCTTCAGAGCTGTTGTTAGCTTCTCTGCAGAACAATTGATATTGTTGTCCCATTTGCCACTGCTTTTGGACTTCTTTTGACATGCCTCCCTTCTCCAGGAAATTCATCATTGGGAAATCTCATTAACCTGTGAGATTGAATCTGCCTCAGTGCTCACATCTCACCAGTCCCCTCTGGCCCTCTGTTTGGACCTTTTGATTAGAGGGTAAGGGCCTCTATTTAAAGAAGGGGCTTAGCACAGTCTTCTCTCCATTTACCACCAGCTACACTCTAGGCCATTGCCACTCATCTTGACTTTTGTCTTGCCACTGAACTCTGATGACTGGAGGAAAGAGAGAGGCTGTTGAGTTTGTGCAGCTCTTCCTCACTTAAATCCAGTTCAGGACCAAATCAAGACATGACCCTCATAATATCATTGGTCCTCTTTAAGAACAAAGGACAGGGGGCAGCTAGGTGGAACAGTGGATAGAGCACTGGCCCTGGAGTCAGGAGTTCCTGAGTTCAAATCCGGCCTCAGACACTTAACACTCAATAGCTGTGTGACCCTGGGCAAGTCACTTAACCCCAATTGCCTCACTAAAAAAAAAATTAATAAAAAAAAAAGAACAAAGGACAAACAGTAACAACAACAACACTTTTGGATTTCTTTATCATGTACCCAGCCAGATACTTTCCTTCCTTTCCCTCTACTTCAACCCTTTTTTTTTTCCACTTTCCTTTTGTGTATAGAGCCACATTAGATTGTAAGCTTCTTGAAGGCAGGGACTGTCTTTGTTTTAATTTGTATCCTCAACACTTATGCATAGCAGGTTTATTGACTGACTGTCATATCATTGACTTTCTTTTTTGGGGGCAGGGGAAATTAACACAGCCTCACTTTATTATGAGACAATTTATCTTACAAATCATTTACATGACTAATATGGAAATATATTATGCATGATTGCACATGTATAACCTATATAAGAATTCCTACCATCCTGCAGAGGAGGGAGAAAAATTTGGAACCCAATATCCCACAAAAATGAATGTTGAAAACCATTCCTAAATGTAACTGGGAAAAAATATCATTTACTAAAAAAAAAATCATACATAAATTTGCCCACAAAAGAGTACGTAAGTATAAATGTCTGACAAAAATCCTCATGAATACTTTAATGAGTTACTTACATGATATAAAATTCAACTTTAGAACAAGTCAGCAAATATGAAAATTTTATTTTTGGACTGTGCAGATATTGCTCAGCTTGCCATTTTAAAGGCAAAATAGAATTCCTCATTCAGAACCCCCAAATGAAGGGAGCCCCTAAAACATAGCAGGAACACTTTCACACAATGGTTTCAGTAGCCTAGTTTGTGCAGAGATGTTTCCGCTAGATTGATAGTGCTTTAGGAGAGATTCTTCATTTGGTCAACTTTTTGACAGCCTGTAGCTCTTCAACAGGTTCCCATTTTTGGTTAATTGTGACAAGCTTTTGGGGCTGGTAAGGATGCACCCTTTCCCATGATTCTGGATTTTTCCTTCTGTTAACAAACACATCAGATTTGAAAAGGGAATATATGGAGATGAAGGCTGCTTCAATTGCAGCACCACTCACAAATGTGATCAAAGGAATAAGTTCTTTTTTTTTTCTGTTCTTCATGAGTTGTAAGAAGTTCATGATTTTGACTCTGGGGGTGGCAGTCTTTCTCTACCAGTCAGAATTAGCAAATATTTTTCATATTATTTACTTTCAATCTACTTCCTCAGCTGAAGATGAGTCTGCTATTGGACTCTTCTCCCTATTCTCAGCTTTCTTCTACTGTTGTTCAGTGGCTAGGATGCCTCTTCCTGTTTGGTCTACAAGTGAGGAAACTGAGGTATAGTCTCAAACCCCACGATTGGGATTTGAATTCAGGGCTTAATTCAAAGAATTCACTTGATCCAGTGATATTTTCAATGCACCTCTCTGCCTCATCAGTTTAGAAAATCAGTGAAACAAGTCATCAGTGATCAAGTACAATCAGCCATACAAAAAGGCCATCAGAATTAACTGGAAAATGGTGATTCTGCCAAGAGTAGTGTGTGTAATGCTGGGTTTGGAATCAGGAGGACCTGAGTTCAAATCCAACCTCAGACATTTACTAGCTATGTGACCAAGGGCAAGTCACTTAATCTCTGTTTGCCTCAGTTTCCTCAACTGTAAAAAAGGACCCTGGCAAAACAAATGGCAAAACCCTGCTGTATCTTTACCAACCCCACAAATGAGGTCATGAAAAGTCTAAATGACTTAACAACAAGAAAGGTGATTCTGCCACCTATAGATATTAAGTGTCAGGAGTGAAGTTAGCTCAGAGCAATAATGGCAGGAGAGTGTCAGGGGATCAGAAGAGGAGATCTAGTCTTGTTTTTCAATAACAACACTGAAACAAATGGTTAAAGAGTATGTGAACAAGTGGAAGCTAAGAAATCAGTTTTATGAACACACAAACCATGCAGGGTATTCCAAAAAAGTCTTAGTGTAGTTTTAATATATTAAAGCTTTGAGTTGCATTAAGACTTTGGGCATGCCCCATATTTGCATATAAGCTCCATTTTCCAAATGAAGAAACTGAGGGTCAGAATGGTTCAATAATTCACCAGAAGCTAAACTGTGAGTAAAACACCAGACCTGTCTATCATCTATCATCTATTATAATTTATATATTGATATGAAAATATAAATATATATTAAAGTTGATTGCCTTTGTATGCAGTAAATCAAACTAGTTAAACAAAGAAAATACTCACAGTTAATTTATTTCTCCCTCCCCCTTCTTCTATATAACCATAATGTACACTCTGAATGTTTTATTAAATGAAACTTTGATTCAATGTTTTTCATTAACGAACCTGTCAGGTGCTCTATTTTCTACAATCCAAATACAACATCTATCAGTTTATATGATTGATTTCTGTTGCACGTTAATTTGCTGCTTGCAAATGGGATCTAGACTTGGCTGTCTTGTATCATGAATAAAGCCCTTTGAAGCAAAACGAGACATTCTAGAAGAGTTTTCATCTTCCATGGTTGTCAGTGAACATTAGAATATTTAATGATTTTGGAATCATCCGTAGGAACCATGTTCCTAAGAGATATCATGAGTGAGGCAATGATATCTTTTTGCTCTTTTCAGTAACCAGAAGCCTTACAGTTTGCAAGTGGACTGTAAGTGGATTATGTTAAAATCTATACAATATTGGGGTTTTTGTTTTTGTTTTTTTTTAGTGAGGCAATTGGGGTTAAGTGACTTGCCCAGGGTCACACAGCTAGTAAATGTTAAGTGTCTGAGGCTGGATTTGAACTCAGGTCCTCCTGACTCCAGAGCCGGTGCTCTATCCACTGCGCCACCTAGCTGCCCCCTACAATATTGTTTTAAATGGTTATTTATAGGATCTTGAACTAGAAGAGAAGTAGCAGATCATATAGGCAGCAAGATGGCACAGTGGGTAGAACATGGGGACCTGGAGTCAGGAAGACCTGAGTTCAAATTCAATCTCAGACTTTTACTAGCTACGTGACCCTGGGCAATTCACTTGACTTTTCTATGCCTCAATTTCCTCATTTATAAAATGGGAATAATAATAGCAATTACTTCCCAGGTTTGTTGTGAGGATAAAATAAGTTAGTATTTATAAAACATTTTGCAAATCATTAAAGTTCTATAGAAGTGCTGGCTATTTATGATGATGATGATAATGATGATATATAATCTCATTTTACAGATGTGGTGAAGTGATGTGAAATGATTTGACTAATATCACACAGGTTGTCAATCTTAGAGCTGGGGATTGAGCTAGGTTCTCTGATTACAAATTCTATATTGTATTCATTATACCACTTCTGGCAAAGTATTGACTTACCCAAGGGCACACAGATAGAAATGAACATAGATCTAGAGCTGGAAGGAACCAAGAGAGGCCATCCAGTCCAACTACCCTATTTGACATATGGAGAAACCAAGGCTAACAGAAGTTGAGTGAATTGTCCAAGGTCACACAGGTACAAAGTATTAGAGCTGAGATTTGAACCTCTGTCCTCTGATTTAAAAACCAGTGCTCTGTCCATCACAGCATTCTACCCTCTGAAAGAAAGATTCAGAAAATGTCATGAGAAATGACAGCACAATTGGAATGAGTTTATAACTTCCTTTGTTGACTACTTTGAAGGACAGTACAGCCATACCTCCTTTTATTGCCATTCACTTTATTGTGCTTCAGAGATATTGTGTGTGTGTGTGTGTGTGTGTGTGTGTGTGTGTGTGTGTTTGGGAAGCAACTGGGGTTAAATGATTTGCTCAGGGTCACACAGCTAGTAAGTGTCAAGTGTTTGAGGCAAGATTTTAATTCAGGTCTTCCTCACTCTATGGTCAGTGCTCTATCACTATGCCACTTGGTCGCCCCCAATTTTTTTAATACTGTAAAGAATTAATTGTTACTTGAGGTTAATTTCCCTTTCCCCATTTTATTTCTTTTCTCTTGATCCTACTGATCCTGTTTGTGTTTTTTTTTTAAGTTCGTTCTTGTTAAAATAAATCCTGTTCTGTTTTGAGGGAGGCTGCCAGTCTCCTTCCTTGCCCCAATATTGCGGTGAGCCACTTAGCTAACACTCCCCAATTAAAAATTGGTCCCCACAATACAAAGCAAAGGTTTGTGGCAACCATGGGTCAAGTAAGTCTATGGGTTCTATTTTTCTAGTAGCAGGTGTTCTCGTTGTGTCTCTGTGCTCCATTTTTATAATTCTTGCAATATTTGAAACTTTTTCATTATTATTGTATGTTATGGTGATCTCTGATCAGTGAGCTTTGATGTTTTTATTGTAATTGTTTTAGTGTGTGCCACAAACTATTTCCAAATAAGAACTCAGTCTCTTTGAGACTGAGTTTTCTCATCTGTAAAATGGGAATGATAACAACTGTACTCTTTACCTCACAAGTTTGTTAGAGTTAGTTAAGTGTGCTATAAATCATACAGTTCCCAAATCTGGCCTCAGACACTTGACACTTACTAGCTGTGTGACCCTGGGCAAGCCACTTAACCCTCACTGCCCTGCAAAAAAAAATCATACAGTGTCTTAGAAATACTAGCTGTAGTTAAATAATAGGATAGTAAAGTTCTGGACTTATTCTAAGTCAGGAGTTCAGCATTCTATTCCTTCTGCTTATTGTATGAAATTAAGTTGTTCATTTGACCTCTCTTTTCATCTTCCCTGAAAGAAAACTCTTATAACTGCTTCTTCCAGGATAGTAGGTTTTGTAGCTAAGTGATGAATTCAAGAAATTCTGGCTTCAAATTTTTTAGAGCTGACTCTGGAAATGATGGTCATTTCAGGATGCTGTTTTCAAAGACCACTCATATAAGACACATTAGCTGTTAGTTTTAAGAAAGCAATGCACCACACAGTCTATATAGCATGTTATATTTTGTTTTATTTTATTTATAATTCATTAAACTTAACATTTATACATCTCACCTTTTAACTAGAACCATAACATATTTACCATTTTTACTGTTTTAAATTTTTTTCTTTATTATTATGAACCTAACATCATTTCCATCATTTCCAAGTGTGATCATTTCCATCGTCCATCCATCCATCCATCCATCCATCCATATAGCAAGATGGTATAGGAAATTTCAAATTTATATTATAAACATCTTTTAAAACATATACACAAACATCCACATATTTATGTATATAACTTTACATTTATAGTTTTTTTTACATTGATGGTTCTCAAGTGGTCTTATCTCTGAATTTCCTGCTTTTTGTCTTCTGCGCAATTTTTAAGTGATTTAGTGATAGTTTTTTCTTCTTTTTTCACATTATTATAATGTCCTATCTTATAACAAATAAGCATAGTCAAGCAAAACAAATCCACATCTTGGTATGTCTGAAAATTTAAATCTCATCTTGCCTCACTGGTCTCTCTAGCCATTACATTTTTGGTGATAAGGTGGTAAGCATTATTCATCATTATTGTTTCAGACATGTTTATTGTTTTAAAAGAGCAAACATTCAATTTCCCTGCAGCATTCAATTAAAAGCATCATCTTTGCCCTGGATTTTACACTAGCTTGGTAAATCCAGTTATCCTTTCCACATTGGAGAATGGGGTAGGGTTAGGAGAGCAGTCTGTGATCTGGAAAATCAATGTAAAAATTTTTGGCCTTCCCTTCCTGCCACAGAGATATGATTTTTTTCTTTTTCTTTTCTTTTTTTTTTATGGAGTGTTTACAGTACCTTATTGTTAAATTTGGGTTGATGTTATAGGATACTATCCATATATTTTATGCATTGATGAGTTTCTAACCTCTTTCTTTTGTCTGCTGGCCTTAGTGTATCATCTGCATCTTCTGCAAAACTCCCCCCCAAATTCCCATTTAATTTCTTATGCTGAGCCATGATATATCAAAATTGTGATGGGGAAAGTAGCAATGTGGAAGGGATAATTGTATAGCTTCCATTTTTCCTCCTCAAGGTTTTTATAAGCCTCAATTGAACCTGGTAGCTAGCAAAACTTTAATCTTTGCCTCCACATACACTCCATTATACTCCTGGGATTATTCTCCTCTCAATTATTCTATTCAGTGAAGACTAGCTCTACTTGATTCTAGTTCTTCCAATCACTCCACTGTTCCCAGGACAATGAAATATATTTACTTCTGTGAGATTTAATTAATTTTATACACTTGATGCTCCCAGTTTGGGTGGGGTTATTTCCACTGTGGTTTATCCTTTGGCATATTTTACTCCCAAACTAATTGAGAGATAACACCTACTCTTTGGAAATACTTGCTTTGTTGGCAGGGGACAGTTCTTATTGGTTTGAGTACTTAATCTACTTAATTACAGTTTTGTTAACATTTCAACTACCTTGATTTACTTTGCTTATTGGAGGCTGTGGGCAATCCAAACACTTAACTAAGCCTTTTTGATCTGTAGAAGATTTGGGGGTTAGAGAGGCAAACCTTGAATCTGTCTGAAGGATAGAGAGTAAGAGGAATCTGGTCTCTGCATGGCAGGGGAACGTGGAGGAAACTGATCAAAGACTGAACATCAAGAACCTGGAAAGCTTCCCAACTTCTTCAAAGACAGATCTTGACGGAGAGACTTAGTTATTTGGTTTGAACTAAGTTCCCAGAGCAGCAGGAATATTCATATTAAAAAATTATGCGTAATAAACATTTCTAAAAACCAAAAAGAAGTTAACTTGAGATGAGCTAACATTAAGAAAGAATATATTATATGCAAATTCTATAACGAAAGTTGAAGTTATATACATACACACACACACACACACATATATATATATATATATATATATATATATGTATATATATGTATATGTGTATGCATATATAGGGGCAGCTAGATGGTGGAGTGGGTAGAGTGCCAGGCTTGGAGTTAGGAAAGACTCATCTTCCTAAATTCAAATCTGACTTCAGACAAGTACTAGCTGTGTGACCGTGGCCAAGTTATTTAACACTGTCTCAGTTTCCTCATCTGTCAAATGAGTTGGAGAAGGAAATGGCAAATTGCTCCTATATCTTTGCCAAGCAAAACCCAAATGGGGACATGAAGAGTCGGGCATGACTGAAAAAACAATTAAACAACAATAATGCAAGTACACATGCTTATGTACACATATATACATATATGATATGTTTGGATTCATATAATATGTTTTAATTTCTTCACATATTAGCTCAAATCTCACCTTTTGCAGGTTTTTTTCTCTTTCCTTATTATTAGAGTCTTCTCCTTTAAGATTACCTTCTATCTACTCTGCTTGTATTTTATATTTGACTATTTTTACATGTTTTCTCTCCTATTAAAATTAAGTTTCTTGAGAGCATATGCTTATATATTTTTTGGATTTTTTTGGTATCTCCAGTACTTAGTACAGTGTTGCTGTTCACTTGCTTCATTCAGGTTTTATTCTTTGTAATCCCATTAGGGATTTTCTTGACAAAAATACTGGAATGGTCTGCTGTGTCCTTTTCCAGTCTAAGCCTTCAATCTGAGGCCAGATTTGAACTCAGGTCTTCCTGACTCTAACCCTGCACCACCTAGCTTCACCCAAAATAGTGTCTGATTCTTTATGAACTCATAATCTGATATTATCTCCTAGTTTATATCTGATATAGATACATTCATAGTCAGCCAACTCTGCATGATCCCATTTGGCGTTTTCTTGGCAAAGATACTGGGGTGGTTTACCATTTCCTTCTCCAGCTTATTTTTCAGATGAGGAAACTGAGGCAAACAGGGTTAAGTGACTTGCCCAGGATCATATAACTAGTAAGTGTCTGAGGCCAGATTTGAACTCAGGGAGATGAGGCTTCTGACTCCAGGCCTGATGATCTATCTACTGTGCCAACTTGCTGACATTAACACAGTACATGGTATATAATAATGGCTTAGTAAATACTTAATATATGACTGACATACACAGAGTACCCCAAGAGTCTTAGTGCCCTTTGAATTTTTTTTGTGAGGGGCAATGAGGGTTTAGTGACTTACCCAGGGTCACATAGCTAGTAAGTGTCAAGTGTCTGACGCTGTATTTGAACTCAGGTCCTCCTGAATCCAGGGCCAGTGCTTTAACCACTGCACCACCTAGCTGCCCCACACTTTGAAGTTTTAATAAATTAAAATTTCACCAAGACTTTTGGGTCACCCTATATAGATACACCCACCACACAACACTTGTACACTTCTATGTACACACATCTATGTACATATATACACACATACAATTGGTAAAGAGGAAAAGCCCCCTGTAGAAGATAAGACTTGAGCTCAGACTTGCAGAAATGTAAACATATATGGATTCAAACACATTTTTATGTATGTATGTACATATAATATCTATTTTCCTTATCAAATTTACACACAATAATATATGTATACATATATGCACATGCATGAATATTGTCTACATGTATATGTGTATATATACACACATGCTACACACATATGCATATACATAACTATTTAGTACATGCATGTATGTTTTGTGATTATTCCATTTATGTTGTTCTGTATCCCTATTAGGCTATTAGCTTCTCAAGGACAAAAGATGCATCTTCCTTTGAACTCATACACATTCCTGCTAGACTATTTTTCATGCTCTTGGTCTTTAATAAATAATAAATAATGGACTGGTTGTCCTTAGTAGTTATGTTTACCTGAAATCCTACTGTAGAGTGTGTGCTCCACTCAACTCCAATTGTCCAGACCTCTTGGTGTGGCAGTGACGCTAGGTCTTTTTTGGAGGTGATATCAGTTAGGCAAAGGAGCTGCCAGGTTCTACCAAGCTGGAAAGGCTTGATCCAAGCATGAGTCTGGCAGTGGACTGCATGTCAGCTGTCCATGGACCAACCAGTATAGCCAAGTTCAGACAGAGAGGTTCATTACCAGGTTGGCCTTAGCATGATTCCTAGGTTTAGCCACAGACCACCTATTAGTTTAAAGGTAGGTTATAGACTACATCAGTGGATGAAATTGCCACACAGGTAAAATTATACATTAATTAATATTGGCTTATATTACAACAGGAAAGATTTATTTTATCTGAAAGGGGAAACATCTTAGCTGTCTTCTATATAGAGAGACATCACGTTATATTGATAGAGAGCTGGGCTTGAACCTAGGAAAACCTGAGTTAAAGCCTTGCCTGTGATAACCCCAAGTAAGTTACTTAACCTTTTAGGGCTTTAGGTAACTTTCCGAGGCTATAAATTATAGATAAGGTATCAACTTACAGTAGCTAAAGGAATTTCCTCTTCAATGCATTCACTATTCTAATAAAATAACAGACCCTATCCCTATTTCTATGATTGATAAAATTAATGGTTTATGACAAGAAGTTCAGGGATTGCCTTCCCTGGGATCTTCCTTGAGTTTCTTGTTAGAGTGTAGGCTACAGAATAGGAATGGACTGAGGGACTAGGTGAGGGAGGACTCTGGCAGATACAAACTTGGTTAGGAAATTTGCCAAATTCAGAGAAATAAGACAAAGCAGAAAAGAACTTGCAAGTAGCATAAATCTAGGGAGGTAGGCAGTGCCCATAGTACAGGAGATGAGACAATCAGCAATGGCTTGCTTAAAAAAGATGCCTGCTGAGTGTGAGCTGTCCTGAGCCTGCAGGTATTGATTGTAGTCAGAAGGAGGTCAGAGGCTGATGGATAAATCCAGCCTTTGATTAAAAAAGGGGACAGAGATGCTAGGATTACCTCACACTTGGAGAGCTATAAGAATAGAATCTCTCTAGGATAGTTTAGATAAAGAACTACCTGGAGACACCAGGGGAAGCTTGTGAATAATTTTCTGCAGATCTTCCCAAGGAGACATGATTCCACAAAGTCACCTAAATGTTCTGAGGCTTATTGTCCTCATCCAGAATATTTGCCACTCATGTCAGGAGGAGAAAGGTGTTCCTTGAACCCCTTGAAATCTTCCTGTTGTAGTGATGATTCTGTAAAGAAGCAGTGTAAAAAACCCCAACTTCCCAGGTACAAGATAGGGAGGTATGGTTAGACAGTTGTTCTGAAAAAGAGCTTCAGTTTTTAGAGGACTGAAAATTCAGGAAGTGTCTGCAAGTGTGATCTGGTAGCCAAAAAAAGTTAATTTGTTCTTGGACTTCATTAGGAGAAAGGCATAGCTTCCAGGAATAGGGATATTTTAGTTCCACTGTATTGTACCCTTTTCATACCTCATATTATGTATTTGGCAGCTAGGAAGTATAATGGATAAAGTGCTTGACAGAGTTAACAAGGCTTAAGTTCAAATTCAGCCTCAGACACTAGCTGTGTGAACTTGGGCAAGTCATTCAATTTTTGCCTGCCTTGGTTTCCTCATTTGTAAATTGGGGATAATAATAGCCCCTGCCTATTAATGTTGTTGTGAAGAAAATATGAGATAACATTTATAAAGCACTTAGAAAACCTTCAAGTGCTTTTTAAGAACTGGCTATCATTATTATTTATAATATTTCAATATTTCTCAGAAAGAGAAAAAAATCCTTGTATACCTGGGGTCTGGCATATGCGCAATATACCTGAGATGGTATCTCTTCACAAGGAGAAGGCTAGGGGCAGACCCTCATCATTTTTATAATAAGATAATATTTGTAAAGCTCTTAGTACATTGTCTGGCACATATTAGGTGTTTAATTAATGCTTGGTCCCTTCCTCCTTGAAACAAATAGTACGGTAAAAAAAAAGAACCCACACAGTGGCCATGTGCAAAAATGTGTTTGTATCTTGTGTCCTTCATCTTTCTGTCGGGAGGTGGTTGATATACTTCTTGGTCCTCTCAAGATGTCTGGTCACTCTGCATTGACCAGATTTACGTTTTCAAAGTCATTTTTGATGAGAAGGCTATTGGGACATAGTGGAGAAATCTAGGTCAGGAATGGAGCTAGGGGAGAAATGAGGAGTAAACATGACTGGCCTGGGCACTTCCTCAAAATGGGGAGTACAGTGTTTCATGAATCACAGTAATATAACATCCCTAGGAGGAAGAATATTTGCATTAGAAAGATGGATTTTGTTACAGTTTAGGAAGTTTTCAAACACTCTAGACATGCACACATGTCTATATACATACATGATCATGGATTAATTCAATAGAATTCAAATCAGTGTTATGTCTAGATAATATTATTTATTTGTTTTTTTGCCCTATGTAGACCATTAAGCTGATCTCATTTGAGTGGATATATGTGTGTGTGTATGTTTTTGAAGTACCTCCACATCATACTATGGCTTGATGCAATTATCACAAAGACATAATAGATAATAATAATGGCTAACATTTATATAGCACTTACTATGTGTCATGCACTGTGCTTAGTGATTTTCCAAAATGATCTCATTTGATCCTTACAACAACTCTGGGAGGTAGATGTTATTATTATTCCCATTTTATAGGTGAGGAAACTGAGGTAAACATAAGTTAAGTGATTTGTCCAGGCTCACACAGCTAGTAAGTGTCTGAGGCCAGATTTGAACTTAGGTCTTCCTCAATCCAGTCCCAGCACTCCATCCACTGCACCATCTAGCTATCCATATACAAACATCAACATTTGGAGGTTATCATTAGGTAGGGAATTCCTTTTCATGTTGTTTTAGTGTAGAGATTTTCTATGAATGATATTCATGAACTGGCAAGCATGTCTCCCTGTGTCATTCTTTGTTTGACATTTATGTAACATGCATGTTAGTCAGGGCATCCTTAAATGAGTCCCCCGATTCTTCAGATGAAAAATGGGCAAGTAACAGAAACAATAAGAAATAAAGATGCTCCCACTTTCAGACTTTAGCCCATTTACACCTTCTGAAGGTTTTAGAATTTTGCCCATTTGTAGGTGAAAGAATCAGTAAAAGCTAGTTAGGATTACCAGAGACAATAGGACTTGCCTCTGAGTGTGAATTGGTCTAGTGCTCTTTTCATTTGCTCATTCACTAATGCATGCGGATGAGAGGGACTGAGAGCTCAAAAATGGAAGAGATGACTGTTTTAGCAAGCAAGCTATAGAGAAAAGTACTCTCAGGGACACTTCTAGAAGAGAGAAGAAAGACAGGGAGTTGGGGTTTATCTGTGCTCCCATAGCCAATAGCTTACTGAAGCAGAAGCACATAGCATATCCTTTAATCAAATATAACACCCTGCCCAACACTTAGTTTGAAAATTCTGTAGTTTCATAGAATATTTCCTTCCTTTTCCTAGTCACCTTTCAATGCCTTCAAACTATACTCATAGTAGTGGACAGCCTTTGTCACTAGATTGATCAATTGACATTTCTGCCAAATTATTGGTCATAGTAATCATTTCTAGCCTGGCAAATCTAAAAGGAGGCAGTAACTGACTGACCATTATTTGTGTGAAAAGTTCAAGGGAGCAATCCAATCCAATTCAGCAAGCCATCATTAAGTGCTTGCCTTGCAGCTTTGACCAGAAATCATACCCTTAAGACTTAAATCTTTCATCTCCCAAAATCTTGTCCTGGGACCCCACTGGTTTGATTAATGCCGACCTCCTGGGGCTCACTATTTCAGTCTGGCCTCAGTCATGCCACACTTTACTCCCTGGCTATCTTCTCATCAGTTGCCTTGTCTCCACATAAATACCCTCTGCATTCTTCCTCCTATGCATCCTGCCTTTAGGTTCTGGAACCAAAACCAAGTAATTACTTCTAGAAAGGAGATGTCTAATCTGTTCTCTTAGCATTCTAGTCACCATTGCTGTAACTTTTCAAAACAGAGTACCACTCCCTGGTCAGATTGCCTTTCTGTGTTGCCTCCTAATAGAACAAAACGTCCTTTCAGTAATTCAGCAATATAATCTCATTCATTAATTCATTCATCCATTTGATATGCAAGACATTGAACTAGAGTCTGAGAATACAAAGACAAAATGAAAAGCAGTCTTTCCTCCAAATGAGTTAACATTCTAATGGGAGTGAAGTAAGGCATACAACTTGTCAATAGGTAACTGTATACATGATAATTTGGTAAAGAGGTAGAGGATAGGAGCAACTAAAGGGATCAGAAAGGACTTCTGGAGAAGATGGCATATGTAATGTGCCTTGAAATAAAACAGATGTATATTAAGATGTGGGGATCATTTATATGATGATAATTTAACCTATGTGAGCAGATAAGGTCAGTAAGAGAGCTGCTATCAATAGATAAAATAAGAAGGCCTATGATAGAATATTGGGAGACACTTATGTTTGGGGGTTGGATATGGATAACAACCCAAGAAAAGTCACTGAGATGATGCAGAAATATGGCAAAATGACCAAGAGAATGAAAACTCAGAATTCAAAAGCACCTGATGTACAGTTGCCAAATGCTGCAAAGAAGTTTGTTCAAGAAGGATAAGGACTGAGAATAGACTATTTTAACATTTAAGAAATCATTACTAACTTTTTGGAGAACAGTTCTAGTTGGGAATTAAGTAGGGAAAAAGGAAATGGAAGTAATGAGTATAGATTCCTCTTCTTAGTTTTGTTGTGAAAGTGAGGAAAGATATAAGACAACAACTCAAGAAAATAATTTTTTAAGGCTGGAGGAAATCTGGGTATGTTAGTAGGCAGTTGGGAAGAGGCTAGTAGATAGGAAGAGATGGAGGATTTGAAAGGGAGAGTATGACTGAGGGAGCAAGCTTAATGAGATGGGAGGTGATGGAATGAGATCAAGGGTGAAAGTAGAAGGTTTGGCATTGGTTAAGTGAAAGGGTTACTTCTTTACCAGAGAAAAAGGTAACAGAAGATAGAATAGTGGTTGATGCAGATAGACTTTTTACCTTTTATTTTTGTATCCCCAGCCCTTAGCACAATGCCTGACCCATAGTAGGCACTTCAAAAGTGTAGCTGATTGACTGATTTTGAAGTGTAGAATAGGGGAGAAAAGGGATGACTTCTAATTTCTCTCTCACCTGGCCAGATCCTTTGCTGAGAAGAATGGTGGGGAGAAGGTGGAGTTGGATGGATTAAAACAACATGTCTTGGGGCAGCGAGATTGGCGCAGTGGATGGAGCACTGGCCCTGGAGTCAGGAGTACCTGAGTTCAAATCCGGCCTCAGACACTTGACACTTAACTGGCTGTGTGACTCTGGGCAAGTCACTTAACCCCAATTGCCTCACAAAAAAACCCCCCAAACCAAACCAAAACAAAACAGCATGGCTCTCACATACTGAGATATTTAACACTTTAAGAACAACTTTAAGATGAGGAAAATGAAATTAAATGAAAAGCAGTATTGATATAAGGGGACTTGTCCTGGGCATGCCTGGATCACCTAGCGTGGAGAAACCTGAGGGCTTTTTGGAACATGCT
Source organism: Dromiciops gliroides (assembly GCF_019393635.1). Classification (NCBI taxonomy): domain Eukaryota; kingdom Metazoa; phylum Chordata; class Mammalia; order Microbiotheria; family Microbiotheriidae; genus Dromiciops; species Dromiciops gliroides. The sequence goes on from NC_057861.1 coordinate 554,700,411, forward strand.
CAGATGAGGTAATTTCTATCCTCTGCCATGTGGGTTGGGGGGCAGCCTCCTTTCATTGACTGCCTAATAGGAATAAGCTGCTTCTTTAAAACTGGTAAGACTGAGAAGAATCATACCTCTTATATGTTGAGGGAGTAAGTTCATACTTTCACGATTATGCCTTTTGAAGTAAATATTCCTTTGTTAAAGCTAATCTGGCTGCTAATGACTAAATGGAATAGGGTTGCAGAGGATCATTCCTTTAAATAAGAGAACATCATTGGTGGGACCTAATGTCAATGAACTTGAACAGATAGCCTTAAATCCCATTAAGGGTACCAGAGGAACTGGGAGGGAGAGGAATGAGATGTAACATACTTGGTCTTCAGATAGTGGGGGGTTAGGATAGTCAGTGTTACATTGTAAAAAATTAAAAAAATATATACTTACCTTGGGAGAATAATTCTAACCACCTTGAGGATATAATATCTAAAATCCCCCAAACAAAAATGAAGGAAGGTAGGTATGCATAATAAGGACACATGAAAGGAAAATATTTGGGCTTTGCATATTTAGAAGTTGTGAAGATATAAATATGTCTTGGTTAGATATGTTTTTTGGTAGTAACAACTAAAAAGAGAATATTCTTCTTTATACCCCAAGATTTCTATAGAGGCGAGTCTGGTGTACAATTGGCAATTTTTGAGAATGTTTTCATGAAAGAATAAAAGTTCTTATATGAAATTTGGGTTTGTTTTAGCTATTATTATGAACTATAATTGGATATTGGAAAAGATTAACCAGATTTTATTTCTTCAAATTTTTTTCTAACACACTGCTAGCTCAAAATTTTGCATTTGTGAAGATATTTTCCCCCAAAGTGCTACATGTATAGTGTCCAAAATGAAAATAGCTGAGTAATCTAGAAGGAATGCACTGAATTACAAAAAACACACACTCAAACTTATTCATACTATATTCTACTAGAATACCTTGACCTGTCCTACCCATTATCTAAGAGCAGTGACACACCATTTACTGGTATCCAGTCTCTTCAATTAAGGGGTTTCTAACCCCCAAGTCCCACAATTCACAAAGGAAAATAGGAAGAAAAAGGAACCTATCATAGATTGATTCAAAATATCATCTTTCAGAATATTTCCTGCGGCCAGAAAGGATTCTGCCCAAACACCTACATGTTTAATAATGATAAATCTATACAAAGATTTTTTTTATCCTTATGAAGATGGCCCAGAAATACTGACTTTAATTATAAAAGATAAATATATTAATGTTGAGACAGGGTATTAAAACATTTCAGGAGGGGGGCGGAGCCAAGATGGCGGAGAGGAAGCAGCAAGCTGCCTGAGCTCTCCTTCTGTTCCCTCAAAACAAACATTAAATCAAGCCTCTGGACGGATTCTGAAACTACAGAACCTGCAAAGAGACAGAGAGACACAGTCCTCCAACCAGAGATAATTTAGAAGACTTCAGGAAAAGGTCGGTCTGACTCGGGCAAAAGGGAGGCCCAGCGCAGGGCAGCAACCCAGCGCCGAGGGGGTCGGGGCAAATCAGCAGGAGCTGCGGGTCACAGCCGAACAACTGAGGCTCCCGGAACCTGGTTCAAAAATCTGGTGGCCAAGAAGGACAGTGGAAAAACTTACCTGTACCGGCCGAGAGGGCCACGAACGGCGGGATCAGACGCCGGGGTCTGGCGCCTGGCTGGCCGAGCACAATCAGACAGGAAGTGCAGGACAGGGGATCTCCACACACCATAAAGGCCTCAGAGTAAAAGCCCGGTCACACAGCACCTATACACCTGCACAGGAAGCCCAAAACAGGGACCCTGGTGCCCCCAGAGCAGACCTCAACTTAAAGAATAAATAAATAAGCTGCAATAATGAGTAAGAAGCAAAAAAGAGCCCTCTCCATTGAGAGCTTCTGTATCAATAGGGAAGAAGCCAACACAAACTCAGATGAGGACAATAGCCTCAAATTGTCTACATCTGAAGCCTCACAAGGGAAGGTGAATTGGTCGCAAGAACAAAAAGCCTTCCTGGAAGAGCTCAAAAAGGATTTTAAAAATCAATTGCAAGAGGTAGAAGAAAAAATGGGGAGAGAAATGAAAGCAACACAAAAAAACTATGAAAAAAGAATCAGCAGCTTAGAAAAGGAAGCTGAAGAAAACAAAGCCTTAAAAAATTCATTTGGCCAAATGGAAAAAAAGCTGCATAATCTCACTGAAGAAAACAATACCTTAAAAAATTCACTTAGCCAAACGGAAAAAAAGGTACATAATCTCACTGAAGAAAACAATACCTTAAAAAATTCACTTAGCCAAATGGAAAAAAAGGTGCATAATCTCACTGAAGAAAACAATGCCTTAAAAATTAAAGTGGGACAGTTGGAAGAAAAGGAATCCATGAGACACCAAGAATCGGTCAAGCAGAATAAAAAAAATGAAAAAATAGAAGAAAATGTGAAATACCTCATTGGAAAGACAACTGATCTGGAAAACAGATCGAGGAGAGACAATTTGAGAATCATTGGACTGCCTGAAAGCCATGACCAGAAAAAGAATCTAGATACCATATTCCAGGAAATTATTAAGGAGAACTGCCCTGATATCATAGAATCAGAGGATAAAATCATCATTGAAAGAATCCATCGATCACCTCCTGAAAGAGACCCCAAAAGGAAAACTCCAAGGAATATTGTAGCCAAATTCCAGAATTATCAGGTGAAGGAGAAAATACTCCAAGCAGCCAGAAAGAAGCAATTTAAATATCATGGAGCCACAGTCAGGATTGCTCAGGACCTGGCAGCTTCAACATTAAAGGACCGCAAGGCTTGGAATATGATATTCCGGAAGGCAAAGGAGATTGGATTGCAGCCGAGAATCTATTACCCAGCAAAAATGTGCATTTTCTTTCAGGGGAAAAGATGGACATTTAATGACATTGGGGACTTTCAATCTTTCCTGGTGAAAAGACCAGAACTGAATAGAAAATTTGATCTCAACATACAAGACTCAAGAGAAGTTTAAAAAGGTAAACAGAGGGGGGAAAAAAAAGTTACCCTATTAGGTTAAACTGTTTATATCCCTACGCAGGAAGATAATACTCATAACTCTTAAGAACTGTAAATGTATTTGGGCAGAGAGAATGACTTTATATAGAGGGGATAAATATAAATTGTCTTTGATGTGATGATACAAAAGAATTAAGGGGATAAAAAGGGAGTCTATGGGGAGGAGAGGAAAGGGGAGGTGGAATGGGATGAATTATATCATATGAAGAGGTGGAAAAAAACCTATTATAATAGAGGGAAAGAAAGGAGGGGGGAACATGGTTTCAACCCTATTCTCATTAGATTTGACTCAAAGAGGGAATAACATATATGTTCATTGGGATAAAGAAACTTAACTCACTCTTTAGGGAAACAAAAGGGGAAGGGAAAGGGGGGGACTGAGAAGGGAGGACAAAAGCAAGGGAGAAAAGGGTAAAGAAAAGAGAGGGGGGTGATAAAAAGGGAGGGCAGATTGGGGGAGGCAGGGGTAAGAAGTAAAACGTCGGTGAGGAGGAATAGGGTGAAAGAAGGGGGGAAAAGTACAAAGGGGGTAAATAGAATGGAGGGGAATAGACAGTCAGTAATAATAACTGTGAATGTGAATGGGATGAACTCTGCTATAAAACGGAAGCGAATTGCAGAGTGGATTAAAAACCAGAACCCTACAATATGCTGTTTACAAGAAACACATTTGAAGCAGAGAGATACACACAGAGTAAAGGTAAAAGGCTGGAGCAGAATATATTATGCCTCAGCTAAAGTAAAAAAGGCAGGGGTAGCAATCCTTATCTCAGACAAAGTGCAGGCAAAAATAGATCTCATTAAAAGAGATAAGGAAGGAAATTACATCTTACTTAAAGGTACTATAGATAATGAAGTAATATCAATATTGAATATGTATGCGCCAAGTGGTATAGCATCCAAGTTCTTAGAGGAGAAGTTAAATGAGTTACAAGAGGAATTAGATAGTAATACTATACTAGTGGGGGATCTGAATCTCCCCCTCTCAGAATTAGATAAATCTAGCCAAAAAATAAATAAGAAAGAAGTGAAAGAGGTGAATAGATTACTAGAAAAGTTAGACATGATAGATGTCTGGAGAAAATTGAATGGGGATAGAAAGGAATATACCTTTTTCTCAGCAGTACATGGCACATTTTCAAAAATTGACCATGTATTGGGGCACAAAAACATCATAGTCAAATGTAGAAAGGCAGAAATAGTAAATGCATCCTTCTCAGATCATGATGCAATAAAAATTACATGTAAGAAAGAGCCAGGGAAAAGTAGAATGAAAATCAATTGGAAACTAAATAATTTCATTCTAAAGAATGAATGGGCCAAACAAGAAATCATAGAAACAATCAATAACTTTATCCAAGAGAATGACAATAATGAGACAACATACCAAAATCTATGGGATGCAGCCAAAGCAGTGCTTAGGGGAAAATTTATAGCTCTAAATGCTTACATGAATAAAAAAGAGAAAGAGGAGATTAATGAATTGGGCATGCAACTTAAAAAGCTAGAAAAAGAACAAATTAGAAATCCCCAATTAGACACTAAATTAGAGATCCTGAAAATTAAAGGAGAAATCAATAAGATTGAAAGCAAAAAAACTATAGAACTAATCAATAAAACTAAGAGCTGGTTTTATGAAAAAACCAATAAAATAGATAAAATACTGGGTAATCAGATTAAAAAAAAGAAAGAATAAAACCAAATTACCAGTATCAAAAATGAAAAGGGTGATGTTACCACCAATGAAGTGGAAATTAAATCAATAATTAGGAAATATTTTGCCCAACTGTATGCCAATAAATTTGACAATCTAAATGAAATGGATGAATATTTACAAAAATACAAACTGCCCAGGTTAACTGAAGAGGAAATAAAATCCTTAAATAAACCCATATTAGAAAAAGAAATTGAACAAGCTATTAATGAACTCCCTAAGAAAAAATCCCCAGGGCCAGATGGGTTTACGGGTGAATTTTACCAAACATTTAAAGAACAATTAATTCCAATATTATACAAATTATTTGGAAAAATAGGTGAAGAAGGAGTTCTACCAAATTCGTTTTATGACACAAATATGGTGGTGATACCAAAACCAGGCAAAGCAAAAACAGAGAAAGAAAATTATAGACCAATCTCCCTAATGAATATTGATGCTAAAATCTTAAATAAGATATTAGCAAGGAGATTACAGCAAGTGATCACCAGGATAATACACTATGACCAGGTGGGATTTATACCAGGAATGCAGGGCTGGTTCAACATTAGGAAAACTATTAACATAATCAACCACATCAATAAGAAAACCAACCAAAATCATATGATTATCTCAATAGATGCAGAGAAAGCTTTTGACAAAGTACAGCACCCATTCCTAATAAAAACACTAGAGAGTTTAGGAATAGGGGGAGCTTTCCTTAGAATAATAAACAGTATCTACCTAAAGCCATCAGCAAGTATTATATGCAATGGAGATAAATTAGAGGCCTTCCCAATAAGATCAGGGGTGAAACAGGGATGTCCATTATCACCCCTATTATTTAATATTGTCCTAGAAATGTTAGCTTTAGCAATCAGAGAAGAGAAAGGAATTAAAGGAATTAGAATAGGCAAGGAGGAAACAAAACTATCACTCTTTGCAGATGATATGATGGTATACTTAAGGAATCCTCGAGAATCAAGTCAAAAATTACTTGAAACAATTAACAACTTTAGCAAAGTAGCAGGATATAAAATAAATCCACATAAATCATCAGCATTTCTATACATGACCAACAAAGTCCAGCAGCAAGAGATAGAAAGAGAAATTCCATTTAAAGTAACGGTAGGTAATATAAAATACTTGGGAGTCTACTTGCCAAGACAAACCCAGGAACTCTATGAACACAACTACCAAACACTCTTCACACAAATCAAATCAGATCTAAATAATTGGAAAGATATCAATTGCTCATGGATAGGCAGAGCTAATATAGTAAAAATGACAATACTGCCTAAATTAATTTACTTATTCAGTGCCATACCAATCAGGCTACCTAAAAATTATTTTATACAGCTAGAAAAAATAATAACAAAATTCATCTGGAAAAACAAAAAATCAAGAATATCCAGGGAAATAATGAAAAAAAATTCACAGGAAGGTGGGTTAGCGGTACCAAACCTGGAGCTTTACTATAAAGCGGCAGTCATCAAAACTATCTGGTACTGGCTAAAAAATAGAGTGGTAGATCAATGGAATAGGCTAGGCTCAGGAAATGCAGTAGTAAATGACACTAGTAATGTAGTGTTTGATAAACCCAAAGACTCCAGCTTCTGGGATAGGAACTCAGTATTTGACAAAAACTGCTGGGAAAACTGGAAGATAGTATGGCAGAAATTAGGCTTAGATCAACATCTTACACCTTATACTAAAATAAGGTCAAAATGGATACATGATTTAGACATAAGAGGTGATACCATAGGTAAATTAGGAGAGAAAGGAATAGTGTACCTATCAGATCTTTGGAAAGGAGAACAGTTTTTGACCAAACATGAGATAGAGTATATTATAAAATGCAAAGTGGATGATTTTGATTATATTAAATTAAAAAATTTTTGTACAAACAGAAGCAATGCATCCAAAATTAGAAGGGAGGCAGAAAGCTGGGAAACAATTTTTGAGGCCAGTGCTTCTGATAAAGGCCTCATCTCTAAAATATATAGGGAATTAAATCAAATTTATAAGAATCCAAGTCATTCCCCAATTGAGAAATGGTCAAAGGATATGAACAGGCAGTTTTCTGATGAAGAAACCAAAGCTATCTATTCCCATATGAAAAAATGCTCTAAATCTCTAATGATTAGAGAGATGCAAATTAAAACAACTCTGAGGTACCACCTGACACCTATCAGATTGGCTAAAATGACAAAAAAGGAAGATAATAAATGTTGGAGAGGCTGTGAGAAAATTGGAACACTAATGCATTGTTGGTGGAGCTGTGAGCGGATCCAACCATTCTGGAGAGCAATTTGGAATTATGCCCAAAGGGCGATAAAGCTGTGCATACCCTTTGACCCAGCAATCCCACTTTTAGGTCTTTTGCCCAAAGAAATCATGGAAGGGGGAAAGGGACCCACATGTACAAAAATATTTATAGCTGCTCTTTACGTGGTAGCAAGGAATTGGAAGTTGAGGGGGTGCCCATCAATTGGGGAATGGCTGGACAAGTTGTGGTATATGAATACAATGGAATACTATTGTGCTGTAAGAAATGATGAGCAGGAAGAGTTCAGAGAAACCTGGAGGGTCTTACGTGAGCTGATGATGAGTGAGATGAGCAGAACCAGAAGAACATTGTACACAGTATCATCAACATTGAGTGTTGACCTACTGTGATGGACTATATTCTTCTCACCAATGCAATGGTACAGAAGAGTTCCAGGGAACTCATGATAGAAGAGGATCTCCAAATCCAAGAAAAAAAAAGAAAGAAAGAACTGTGGAGTATAGATGCTGATTGAACCATATTATTTCTTTTGTTTTGGGTGCTGTTGTTTTTTTTTTCTATTTTGAGGTTTTGCATCACTGCTCTGATTCTTTCTCTTGTAACAGGATTAATGCAGAAATAGGATTAATGTTATTATGTGTATATATATGTGTGTGTATATATATATCTATATGTATATGTATAGATATATATAGATATAACCTATATCAGATTACCTGCTGTCTAGGGGAGGGGGGAGGGAGGGGAGGGAGGGAGGGAGAAAAATCTGAAAGTGTAAAGCATGTATAAACAAAAGTTGAGAACTATCTTTACATGTAACGGAAAAAATAAAATATCTCAAAAAAAAAACATTTCAGAAAGGTTTTGAACAGCAAAAGAGGAAACAAATATATATGTATGTGTATATAATGTACATATGTATACACACATATACACACATATGGCAGGTAGTAGACAGAATGCTGGGCTTGGAGTCAGGAAGACCTGAATTCAAATCTGGCTTCAGATACTTACTAGCTGTGTGACCCTGGGCAAGTCACTTAACTCTGTTTACCTCACTTTTCTCATCTTCAAAATGAGCTGGAGAAGGAAATGGAAAACCACTCCAGTATCTTTGTCAAGAAAACTCCAAATCAGGTCACAAAGAGTCAGGCAGAACTAAATTGAGTGAACCAAAAGTGTTACTCTCCTGCTTTATATTTATATTTTTGTGAGTTATTTTTCTAACTGAATCATGATGGAACAATCTGTATAATACATTATGAAGGGTAAGAGCTTTCATTTCAGGGAGTCTGGTTAGGAAGATAAAGGAAATATTTTAATGTCAAATGATGTAGAAACACTTTGACTTTTTAAAAGTACCTTTCTTAAAAAAATCCACTACTTCTCCAAGTGTTTTCAAATCTGTTATTACAGTTTTCTGCATGAAGTCTTAAGTATGGAAGGATAAGTATTATCACTACTGTTGCAAAAATTTCTAAGTCACAGTGTTAGATGAAGAAAACCAAAGTCTCCAAGCCAAAGAAAAGTTTATTGAGAAAGCGATACTGTCTCACAATAAAGCTGGTCTCAAGTCTAGGACCCAAAGACCCTGAGCCTCAGGATCCACTGTTATTTTTATACACAATGACTCCTCCCACAATTTAACATAATTCAAGGAGCACAAATACAATAAATATAGAATAGGATGAAAGAGAAACCATCAGTGAGATACTAGCACAGTCATTTGCCATTTTATATATCCCACTTAAAATAGCCTGGTTACTAAGTAACAGGCTAATAACATAAGAAGCCATCTACTGGATTTTGTCTTTGCCATCTGACATAGCCTCTCTGCCCTATCTTTCTCTGAATTGTTTCTCAGTTATCAAGACTTTCCACCATATTGGTTAAACTTGGCTTTCTAACTTCTTTCTGCTCTGACTGGTGGTCCCTTAGAGCTTAGAAGTTACTATTTTAGATATCTGACCTTTAAGCTGATTGGTAGCTATACTTACCCACAACTGGAAATCAAATAGTTGAATCTTTGGTTAAGCTTGTAGAGTAGACAAGTTAGCATTTGCCTTATTTCCTTTCAATATTTATCTTACTTACTCTTAAGCCACTAAATAATATCTAAATATTTTAAATCACTATTTGTAGTCTACAAACTGATTAGTATTACTGTTAAATCACTTGTATCTATTTGTAGTCTATAAACTGATTAGTACCACTGTTAAATCACTTGTATCTGGGGGCGGCTAGGTGGTGCAATGGATAAAGCACTGGCCCTGGATTCTGGAGTATCTGAGTTCAAATCCAGCCCCAGACACTTAACACTTACTAGCTGTGTGACCCTGGGCAAGTCACTTAGCCCCCATTGCCCCGCAAAAAAAAAAAAAAAAAGCTAATTCATCTCTTTAGCTGACTTGGTATAGTGGAATTAAAATTTTGTTCATTTAATTTTCTTTCTTAAAACTTGTTTGCACGTTACTTAGGGTGCCCTTACTTCAGCAAAGGAGAAAGGAGTAGGAGAGCCTTAGAATTTATGAGGAAAAAACCCCTATAACATACAATGTACTGTATCAAACTATTTTACATGAATGATGCAAGTATTCTAAGGAAAAAATTGAACATTGTTAAAAAACAAGGTGTTATGTAATAAATTTATTTTTCATAAATATGAAAAACATCACTTGTATCTAAGGGGTGAGGAAAATCTCACTCATACTATTTTACAGGTAGGGGAAGCGAGGGTAGTCTAATAACTGTACCAATGGCACACAGTATATCAATGATGTAGAGAAACTAGAAAGAAAGATCATAGATTTATATATGTAGAGCTGGAAGTGACTTTAGAAGGTTTTTCATCTAACTCTCTCATTTTGAAGATGAAGAAATTGTGTCTCAGAGAAACAAAGTGATTTGCTAGAGTGGCAGATGGTGGCCCAGTGGATAGAGTGTGAGGCCTAGAGTCAAAGAGACAGAAATTAAAATTTGGCCTTAGATATTTACTAGATGCATGATGCTGGGAAGTCACTTAACCTCTCTTTGCCTCAGTTTCCTCAATTGTAAAATAGGGATAATAATAACACCTATCAGGGTTGTTGTAAGGATCCAAAGAGACAATATTTGTAAAAAGAGCCTGGTATAGTGCCTGTAACATAGTAGGTGCTATATAAATGCTTAATCACCCTTTTCCCAAAGGTAACATAGGGGGTATCAGGGATGGGATTCTAGACTTATGTCCATGTGAGATAGTTTCGATTCAGTATGAATGAAGTAGTGATGAACTGGTTGCCTCTATTGCTAAATGGGCTGTTTATGGGGGAAGAACCATTCCTGGGGGAAGAACCATTCCTGGGGGCAGCTAGGTGGTGTAGTGCATAAAGCACTGGCCCTGGATTCAGGAGGACCCGAGTTCAAATCTGACCTCAGACATTTGACTCTTACTAGCTGTGTGATCCTGGGCAAGTCAGTTAACCCTCATTGCCCTGGGGGGAAAAAGGAAGAAAAAAAAGAACCATTCCTTTTGTTCTAGGTCTAACCACTTGCAAAGTGCTGCTCTTGTTTGCTAGCAATCCCATGTTTGATATTTATAGGACATAGTTTTCAAAGAGAGGAGGGAAATGACAGGGTAATTCCAGAGCCTAGGAGAGAAAAGAAGGTTTTCTTTGAGATGGCCTCTAAAGTTTAAGGAACAACAGAGAATGCTGAGTCACAATATGGGGCAGCAAAACATCTAGACTTTTCTGTTTTACTATCTCTGTTATCAGATAGAATAAGCCTTATAGGAAAGGGGTTTAGGTAGTTCTGAGAGAATTTCCCTTTGGGGGCATTTAAAAACTTTGGAATAATGTCATAGGGTTTGATGTCTATAGGAGGTTGAAGTGACAATTACCAGAAGGTGGGAGATTGCCTCATTTCCAACCCCACCAGTATTTCCCTTCCAAGAGGAATCTAAACATGAGGGGATACTATGAGTCCAGAGAACTTTGGAGTCATGGAGAAAGATGAACACATTAGGGAATTTCAGCAATCATTTATGGGTTTTAGTAACCTTTGTGTATTTTGCCATTCTCTATGGGATAGAATAATGACTCTCCTATACCCAATGTGCATGACTTGTTGTGGTCATTTGTATGGGACCTAGAGACCTTTGTACTGAAATCTATAGAGACAAAGACATGAATTATTTTCTTTTTTTTTTTGTAATAAAGTATTTTATTTTTTTCCCGTTACATGTAAAGATAGTTCTCAACTTTTGTTTATACAAGCTTTCCAATTTCAGATTTTTCTCCCTCCCTCCCCTCCCTCCCCCCTCCCCTAGACAGCAGATAATCTGATATAGGTTGTATATATATACATATATATACACACGCACACGTATATATATATATATATATATATATTATACACATAATAACATTAAACATATTTCTGCATTAGTCATGTTATAAGAGAAAAATCAGAGCAATGACAAAAAAACCTCAAAATAGAAAAACAACAGCACCAAAGACAAAAGAAATAGTATGGTTCATTCAGCATCTATACTACACAGTTCTTTTTTTTTTCTTGGATTTGGAGATCCTCTTCTATCATGAGTTCCCTGGAACTTTTCTGTACCATTGCAATGGTGAGAAGAATACAGTCCATCACAGTAGATCAACACACAATGTTGATGATACTGTGTACAATGTTCTTCTGGTTCTGGTCATCTCACTCATCATCAGTTCATGTAAGACCCTCCAGGTTGACATGAATTATTTTCAAACTGTATTTGGAGAGTTTCTACAGGGAACTTAATGAACCAAATAGTAATTTGGGGGCCTTCCCTAAACTAATATACTTGAACCTAGAACTTGAGATGGTAAGACATTCTATTTAAAACAAAATTTAATGTTAGTGCATTGATTGGAACTTAGAACACAAAAATTGTCTTTATAATAGTATCTGGTGCTATGGTTTTGGCTTATATTTGCTTTTTTTTTTTTTTGGTGGGGCAATGAGGGTTAAGTGACTTGCCCAGGGTCACACAGCTAGTAAGTGTCAAGTATCTGAGGCCAGATTTGAACTCAGGTCCTCCTGAATCCAGGCCCAGTGCTTTATGCACTGTGCTACCTAGCTGCTCCCCTCATATTTACTTTTTGCAGAAAAATGTAGGGGTAGACTATATATTGTATGTCACGGACACTGGTATTTGATTAAGATCTAGAGGAAGTTAGTAGTACTGTGAAAGAGTGGGAAAAGGAATATAGATATGAGGAAAAGCCAGTATAATTTGATAGCATATAATTGATAAGAATTGACAATTATATAGTCCTTTCCACAGTTTTTCCTCATTAGAATCTCACAACAGCTTTATGAGGTAGATACTATGTTTATTATTGCCATTTCCATTTTACAAATGAGTAAACAGTCTCAGAGAGGTTATTAAATTCCTATAGTCACACAGCTTTAAAGTATCAGGAATGGGATATGAATCCAGGTCTTCCTGACTCTGTCCAACATTCTACCACAGCATGCTGCCTATCAATTATTTACAATTTTATTTTTGTGTGTTCTTACACATAACAGCTCAACCTCTTTGGCATGTGGAATGTTCAAATTAAGGCATTTAAAACTCCTCCAAACCTATTCTTCTTCAGTGGTTCTTGACTAATTAAAAAAAATATTTTGATAACTATATTTCTATATAATTAGTTTCTTCGTAATTCCATGATTTTTAAAATGCATTTAAAAATGTTATTCCATTATACTGAGCAGGGGTCCATAGGCTTCACCAGACTACCAAAGGGTATAAAAATTCGAAACCTCTGCTCTGTAAGGACAGATTAAAAAAAGTAGTGTCAGCCCCAAGCTCATGAAATTGGCATAACCTCTATGGCAAGAATTAAAAAGTCAGAAGAAAAGTTAGAAGACATAGGGGTTGAATTTACTACCTTGTTTGAACTGTGGTAAAGGCTAAGATTTCAGTTCCAAGGAGTTATGGAGTGGAGATAATGGAATAGTGAACTTCAGGGGAAAAAACAGCCAGCCTGAACATTCGAATCTGTTCTTCTGAACTTTTTCTGTTAACTAAGCAAGCCTGGCCACTGATTTGGTTCTTTAGACCTTTCTTAATATCTGTCCATTTTGGGGGTAGCTAGGTGGTGCAGTGGATAAAGCACTGGCCCTGGATTCAAGAGGACCTGTGTTCAAATCCGGCTTCAGACACTTGACACTTACCAGCTGTGTGACTTGCCCCCCCCCACCCCCGTCCCTGCCGCCAAATTGTCCATTTTGTTGAATAAATAGATTGCTTTAGACTTTCCAGGGAAAATACAAGTTAACTGTTAGCCTCATGCCACAGCACCTAACAAATACTCTAACATAGATGGGCTTCATTTTAGCACACAATCATGCCTTATTTTATTTTTTTGCAGGGCAATGAGGGTTAAGTGACTTGCCCAGGGTCACACAGCTAGTAAGTGTCAAGTGTCTGAGGCTGGATTTGAATTCAGGTCCTCCTGAATCCAGGGCCGGTGCTTTATCCACTGTGCCACCCAGCTGCCCCCATGCCTTCTTTTAAAGCTCAGGATTGGGATTCCATCTGGTTTTAGCTATGGTGTGAAACATGGAAAGAAATTCCAACTTTGTTAATTGGCTAAAACCAAAGTTATTTTGTTTCTTTAAGTAGGTATTTTAAACTTCCTAGACTCATACAGGCAATAAAATCTATGCTATTTTAATGTCAGACCAATTATCAGTCAAATCATTGATACCCTATGTGCATTTCACAAATGGAAAGACTATATCCAATAGTAAAGAGCAATAACAGGATCAGACTATGTTCACTTAGTTGGGGAAGGCTGGCATTAAATTTAATGTGAAAATTTAAAGCCTCAAGATGAGGCTTTCAGAGCTGCAAAAAGAAATTGACCTATCTGTATAAGTTTTTATTTGCGCGATGAGAAAATTAAACAAGTGGATCATTTGGGTACCTAACCAACCACATTTATGAGACATGGAAGATAAAAATTAGAACGCTTATTTCTATCTTTATCTATCTCTTTGTCTCTATACCATCTTTATCTTGACCTATCACTATTTCTATTTCTATGTGATATATATATGTGTGTATATGAATATGAGTTTGTATGTGTTCATAAGTATATAAATATATAAGGTCATGTAGAGATACCTTTATGTTTACACACATATATTTGTATAAACACATATATACACACATGTGTATGTACACATATTGTTTGTTTGTCCTTCGTTTCCTTAAGAGGACCATGAGGTGATGTCATAACTTGCACTGAATTGGATTTATGTGAGGGAAGGCAGTACAAGGTCACCAGCCTCATTCTCTTCTTCACAGCCATCTGGGTCCACTAGCAAGATATATAGCAGGAGATATATAACTGGAGATGGCCCTGGATGTTTAAGGCAATTGGGATTAAGTAAGTGACTTGCACAGGGTCATACAGCTAGTGTCTAATGTGAGATTTGAACTCAGGTCCTTTTGACTCTAGGGCCAGTTCTTTTTTTACCCACTGTGTACACTTATAACCTAATTTGATCTTGTAGAAAGACTAATGGGTTTAAAGTCAGAGGTGATGGGCTTGGTCTTGAATCCAGATTCTGCCTTTAACTACCTGCATGACCTGGAACATTAATAATGTTAAAAGTGAGGAAAACATGGCTTCTAATTTGTCACTGAGAATAGCTGTGTGACCCTGGGCAAGTCACTTCACTCTGTTTGCCTCAGTTGCTCACCTGTAAAATGAACTGGAGAAGGAAATGACAAATCACTCCAGTATCTTTGGTAAGAAAATTCCAAATAGGGTCACAAGGAGTCAGACATGACTGAAGTGACTGAACTGAGAACTAAATTGAACTGAGTTATGAAAATGGGCAGCTAGGAAATATCCAAATTGACAGTTAACAATTGCTCCAGAAATCCCATTATTTATTCTTTCCCTCGTTTATTCAATAAACATTGATTATAATTTCTACCTTTTATTATAATTTCTAACACATACACAGCCCCTATGTAAGCTGTAAGGAATACAGAAGAAGTAGAAGATTCAATTCCCAAACTCAAGAGCTTCAAGTCTAGTTGGGTAGAAAAAAGTAACATGGTGGACATAGCAATAATAGCTTGCATTTATCTAGTGCTTTGTGGTTTTCAAGACTCATTATATACTATTTCATTTGATCTTCATGATAACTCAGTCATGCAGGAAACATTTGTCAAGATCCTATTATGTGCCAGGCACTGTGGTAAACCCCGGGGACACAAAAAGAATCAAAATACAGTCCTGCCCTCAAGGAACTTACAATCGAATGGAGGAGACAACAAGTAAACAAATTCATATGAGCAACCTATTCATGTGAACAATCCTGTTTAGGATAAATAGGAAATAATTAACAGAGGTAATGGAAGAGAATTAAGGATTGAGAAAGGCTTCCTGTGGAAAATGAAATTTAGTTGGTACTTTAAGGAAGCCAGTAGGCAGAGATGAGCAAGAGCACTCCAGGCATGGGAGAAAGACAGAGAGAATTCCCAGAGCTCAGAGAAACAGTGTCTTGGTCATAGAACAGTAAAGAGGTCATTGTCTCTGAAATGAAGAGTACATGTTGGAGAGTGAGGTATAAGAAGACTATGAAAGGTAAGAAGAACCTAGGTTATGGTGAGGATTGTGTATTTGATCCTGGAGATGATAGGGAGTCATTGAAGTTGATTGAGTAAGGTGGTCATGTCTCAGATCTGTACTTTGGTGCCTAATTAGAGAATGGATTAGAGTGGGGAGAGACTCGAGGCAGGAAGGCCCACATATTGGAATAGTCTGTGCATGAAGAGATGCTATCATCCCCATTTTACAGATGAGGAAATTCAGGCTCATAGAAGCTAAAAAAAAAAGCCATTCAGATAATAAGTGTCTAAGTTGGGATTTGATCTCAGGTCATCCTATCATGATGTGTAGAGCTCTATCCACTGTACCGAGATATCTTTACATCTAAATGAATAAAGACAATTTAATCCTAACTATTCATTACAACAGGTTAATGGTACCAAAGAAGGGAATGATTAATGTAAGATGAGAGTCCAGTTAGAAAGGGCCCCTTTGGAGAGGTGATTCATGATTTTAGTTTTAAATTATTAATATTAATATGGATTAAGGTAGAACTCAGAAAGATTCAGAGACTCATTTCAACAGAGAATAGCAGCAGAAAAGCTGAGAGCCAGGAATAAAGCAGAGGGTGAAGAAACTTCCCTACCTGGAACATAAATGCCATGATGGGGAGCACATAGGTCAAGCTGAATACATCACAGATTTGGAGTAAGCAGGGTAATGAGGGGAGAGGGGAATGTCAATTGTTACAGGATATGGAGCATAGTAAACGTTTGAACTGGAGAATAATGGGATCTCTGAAAGAGTACCTAAATATCATGTACGGGGAGATAGATAGGAGAGGAGAGATGACTAATCGAAATATCCAAATGCATCTGAATAACCCATGAGACTCCAATTATACAGCTTTAAGCAGAAAAAAAACCCGAGGTCAATTTACCCCCCCATTTCCCATTCCCCTTATCAGTCCAGTCAAGGCTATACATCCATATGTCACTTTTGGTTGTTGTTACAATCTGTCATGAAAATGAGGGTGACAAACAGAGATTGTAATGAGACTAGGTAATGGAATTCAACTAATCTGTCCTTGTCACACTCAAGAGCTAACAGGCCTTTTTAGAGTTAGTGACTAAAAATCAACTTTTTTTTCTAGTAAAGAATTTTGAGCTTTTTATTTAATGGTAAAAGATATATATCAAGTTCTATTAAGTGCTTGGGAAAAAAATAAAGGGAAGGACATTATCAACCATTTTGATGGAGATTGGATTGTTTTCCCATAGACACACACACTCTCATGGAAGCAAACATCAACCTTTCGGGGAGAAAATGGAAAAGGGATAGATAATAATGGGTTGGAGGAAAGTGGAGAATGTTTCTTCCTAAATTCAGTTGTTTCATTGTTGTTCTGCATTTAGTGGTATGAATTCCTCCCCCAAAGGGGGGGAATTAAAATCTTTTTCCTAAATATTTCCCCTAAAAATTATGTGTGCATATAGAGAAATATATGCATGATATACATTAAAATGTATACATGCATTATGCATGTATTTATATATATATATAAGTGTGTATATAGCTACACATCTATGTATACATATAAACTTTAATAGCTTAAAAATTGCACTAAGACTTTTGCAAGACCCTCCACACACACACACACACACACACACACACACACACACACACACACACGGCAGCAGAGTGGATAGCGAGCTGGCTTTGGGGCCAGGAAAATCTGAGTATGTCTACTTCTGTTTCTGTGCATCTCTATATGGGCCTTATGCTTTGTGATCTTGGGGAATTTGTTTGACTTTTGGGTGTTCTAGGAAGCTCCTTAAGATACCCTGCAAGAGAAGGTGCCACTTACATTGGTAAAGGGAGGTTCCCTTAATGAATGAAATAAGTGCAGTCCCATATATATATGCACATATGTATTTATGCATGTATTTTATGATATATTGCATGTACACATATACATGCATATAGGTCTTTATGCATATACAAAATCTGTATGCATGCACATATGTGTGTGTGATGGTTTGGTGTTCCTGAAGTGTCTCACATCTTTCCACTAGGCATGTAACATCTCACTATGAATGGGGTTGAAACTACCTCATTTGGCTCTGATGCTTTGACTAAGTAAGAATAATTTTTTGATTGTATCAAACAAATCAAACAAATAGAAGTGAGTGTGATGAGGGCCTAGAAACCTCCTTAAATCAAACAAAACTTGTAAGGGACTACATTATGGTCCAAACAATTTGTATAAGAGGGAGAAGCTATGTTAGAACTTGGGGAAAAATTCTGAGTATCTGTCTTCTAGAGATTGGAGCAAGCAAGGAATGAAGGGAAGATTGAGCTGTTTGAAAGAAGGGAGATATCTGGGAGTCATTGGCTCTATAGGCATCTCAAAGAGGTAGACCCAAGCTGGGGGAATTTCCAAGAAAAGGTCAACTCTTTCCCCAGTTTCCCCTCCTGATGCCTTGTTAAACACAGGCACTATAATAAAACCTGCTGTTTTGTTACTCATATGTTTTTAATAAACAGAATTTTCCTTCAACCACAAAGAAGTCAGAGGTATATCAGTTGTTGAATCACTTCATTCCTATCCAACTCTTCATGACCCCATTTAGTGTTTTCTTGGCAGAGATACTTGAGTGGTTTTCCATTTCCTTCTCCAGCTCATTTTATAGATGAGGAAACTGGGGTAAACAAAGTTAAGTGACTTGCCCAGGGTCACATATCTAGTAAGTATCTGAGGTCAGCTTTGAGCTCAGGAAGATGAGTCTTTCTGATTCTAAGCCAAGTTCTCTATCTACTGCACCACCTAGCTGTCCACAACCAAGAGAGGGATGTAAATATAGGGTTAAGTGGAGAGCCCAAACTCTGCTTAGGTGTTAGGAATTATCCTAACTGGGGGTGGTGTGGGTTTGGAATAATTGTGATTTAATTCACAACTTTTTATCTAAAATAAGCTCCCTAAACCAACAAGGAAGGAACCAAGTGTACTTGAAGGACAATTATATTGCTCTGTAGGCTTGAACTGAGGTAGTTATTTTAAAGCGATTCTATATTACTCAGAGTTTAACTTGCTTAGTCCAACTTCTCACATTGACAAGTCTAGGTTCCCAAAGGAGCATCACTGTCATATGTTTATGCCCTAATTCTCACAGGGTCCTGGAGAAATCTTAACTAGGGGTTATACACTCCCCACTACTTACCACTTTAGCTCTTAAGCCCCCAGATATACATTTCCATTTATACAAGCCAGCAACTTAGACACAGCTAGCTACTTAACAAAGTGAGAGAAAACATAACATCACAAGTGTATGCATACACACATACATACGTATATGTATTATATTAAGTACATGAAAACCTAGATCACACTCTCCTTGCCAATGCACTTAGTATCTGTGGGGGAGGGTGGGTACATAGAGCAACCTGATAAGGTAGTACATGAGGGAGAAAACCCCAGGTGCTTTCGACTTTGATGCTATTGGTTCTTTCAGGAACATCTGCCCCACATGAAATTGCTTCACTGCCAACTGCTTACCTAGGTTCTCACCACTCTCCAGGTGGGCAAATTGTTTTATGTTTTATAATCTAACCAACATAACATTTCCAAGCTCTGTCAATTTGCAATCACCCTTACAGGGCTATTATAAAAAGTGCTACACTATTAATTTTGCTGATAGTTCCCTTTAACCCAGAATGGCAATGCTCACCAGGCTGACTATTTCTGGTCACCACAGAACAATCCAGTTGGCTATTTACTCACCAGGAAGCTATTTTGTACAATCAAATGGTAGCAAACATAGTTCATGACAAAACAGTTCAGGTTGATTATCTGGTCAAGCCAAACCAGTCTAGTCAGCTCTTCACAAACTTGGTTGCTGCATGGTACAATTAAAATCTCAACATCTCTTCCAACACAGTATATTCAAAATCTGTCTTCTCTTTTCTGCATTTCCTTCTCAAAGAAGAGGAGGAGGGAGCAACAAAGAATAACAGCCTCTTCTGAGAAGTTTCACACCTCTTAAATTCTACAGGATGCTAAAGAGCAATATCTGGGACTGAAGCTCTTGTATTTGTTTGAGTGTGTCTCCAACCAATCAAAAAAAAAAATCACATAACTAAAGTCTTCTTTCATCTGACTGCTTTTACTGTTGGTATCTTCAAATGGTTCTAACAAAGCTGTTTTTTACCTCTTTTTGAGGCTCCTGTCAAGTTCTTTAGTTGCTTCAACCTTTGCATTTTATTTCCTATTCACTGTACTTTATTTATTTATTTATTTTTTTTGGTGGGGCAATAAGGGTTAAGTGACTTGCCTATGGTCACAGGGCTAGTAAGTGTCATATGTCTGAGGCCGGATTTGAACTCAGGTCCTCTTGAATCCAGGGCTGGTGCTTTATCCACTGCACCACCTAGCTGCCTGCTTTTGAATGGCTTAAATCATAACTTTCTTGGCCCTCAGTGACTCACCTTACACTTAGAAGTTCAACAGATTTCCCTCAAGAAATTGATAGTCCTCTTAAAATCGTATCCAGGTCTTCATATAGTTATCTATTTTCTCTTTTTATTAGTTGTACCATCTAAGTCTTTAAATATCAATTTATAAATGAGCTAAGGAACCATAATGCCCTATAAGTCTAAGTTCTCAAAATGATCTGGCATATCAGTCTGTGTCCTTGAAACTTTCTTTGCCATCACATATTTCTGATTTTCAATAAATAAGGTCTTTCTCTGTCCCCTTTAAACCTTTAAACCATCAGACTCTTTGTATACAAATGTGAATTCAATGTACATCTTTCAAAAATAATTTAATTCTTTATGTTTACATCATGATTAATTTTCTCTCCCAAACTGCCCAAATTCTGTGAACTTTGTTTCTTCATTCATATATCTTAGAAATTTTAGTGAAATTAGAATTCTTTTACCACTCCTTTCAGGCATCACAATGTTTAAGAATGACAGAAGTATCAGTTAATGGAACTATTTTTCTTTATACAAAAACACATTTGCAGGGTGGGGGGCAGCTAGGTTGCATAGGACCCTGGAGTCAGGAGGACCTGAGTTCAAATCTGGTCTCAAACACTTGACTCTTACTAGCTCTGTGACCCTGGGCAAGTTACTTAACCCTCATTACCCCGCAAAAACAAACAAACAAACAAACCCACATTTGCTGCCCTTTGTAGCACTAAATTTCTCTATATGAAAAAGGTAATAGCTCAAAGGGTCAGTACCTTACATTTCTATGTCTCTTTGTATGTATATGTACATATATACATATATATTTACATATATATCATACATATACCATAGATACATATAACCATAGATATATAAATATATACATGTCTCTCTGTCTCTATTTCTCATCTGTCTATCTATCCATTTCTATAGCTTTCTCTATTCATCTCTCTTGATCTTTATCTCTATGTGGCATTTTATCTCCTTCCATATTTATATCTATCCCTATATCTCTATATATTCCTTTCTCCATCTTTATATCTATCTATCTTTACACCTCTGTCTATGTATCTATCTCTATCTCTTTCTCTCTCTCTCTCTCCCAGAATGTTTCTATTCTTAGAGACAAGAAGGCCTGGGTTCAAATCCTGCCTCTGACACATGCTATCTGCTTATGTAAATCATTTAATCTTCCAGTGTTCCAGGCAAGTTGCTGAGAAAGTGCTGTCATACATTGGTAAAGGCATTTTCCTGATCTGAGAGTTTCCTATATCAATGAAATCACAGGTCCAAGTCCTGTCCTTGTGAGTATACATACACACACATACATACACATACATATATACATACACATAATATATAAACACACATATTTCTTTAAATTTATTATTCTTTATAGAGAATATATGTAAAGAATGATGAAGATAATGTTTATGATAAATTGTTTATATATTGCTATGTGGCTTTTATTCCCTGAAATTAATTTCTTAATTTTTGTGTATAGCATATATCAATCATTGCAATAACTGACAATTTACTTTTATCAGACATTCTTGAATACATTGCCCAGATAAAATCCATTGCTTTTTTGAGAGTACAAGTGCATCTCCATTTATGAGTAAAGAAAACAAAATGAAAGACTATTAAGAAACAGAAATAGGGGCAGCTAGGTGGTGCAGTGGATAGAGCACCAGCCCTGGAGTCAGGAGTACCTGAGTTCAAATCTGGCGTCAGACACTTAACACTTACTAGCTGTGTGACCCTGGGCAAGTCACTTAACCCCAATTGCCTCACTGAGGAAAAAAAAAGAAACAGAAATAATTTTGTTGTCAAGCCAATTCATGGTTCTGGAAATCTTTTGTATCCCAGGATTGAAAGAGAAGACAAGTCTTGCTTCTACAGTTTTACTGAACCACAATATTATGTTGAGAAGAGACTTTCAAATGTTGTAGAATAGAGAAGACCTTCAGTTGTTTTGATCTCTGAATAAAGTGTGGATTTTAGTGATGTACATTGTCCCATAGTATGGTGGCAGGGTCTTTGCACAATATGACCTCTCACACCTCTTATTTCTCATTGCTTCAGAATCGTCCACTTTTAGAGGCATGTGAAAGTAATTGGGCTCTGCTTGGAGATAATCACACTCAATCAATGTGAAATGATACAGAAGCTGTTCTCAATTTGGGCAAAGCTTCAGTTTTGAGAAATCTATGAAGGCAGAAAAATGGGGGATCAGAAACAGTGGCAACTGCTGATAGTAATAGCTCAGAAAAGACCAATTAGATAAAGTTCCATGAGGCACAAGTTGTATTAAATAAATGTAGCAGTTTCCTTCCCATCCTTTTACTTCCCTCTCTAGCTCCTTTTTTGAAATTCTATACTTGTTGTACCTCATTGAAAAAAAGTGCTTGGGGTGTCCATGTGGTGTCTTGAAAAGAGTGCTTGTAAATAGGGCCAGCATTTGAATTCTGACCCTGCTACTGCATCACCTTGAGCAAGAGACTCAGTTTCTCTAGTCATTAGTTTTCTTTCTTTCGGTGGGGCAGCGGGGGTTAAGTGACTTGCTCAGGGTCACACAGTTAGTTAAATGTCAAGTATCTGAGGCCGGATTTGAATTTAGGTGCTCCTGACTCCAGGGTTGGTGCTCTATCCACTGTGCTACCAAGCTGCCCCATAGTCATTAGTTTTCTAATCTGGGAAATGAAAAGACTGAACAAGATGATCTCTAACGTCTTTTGAGGTCATGTCATGGAGGACAGACATGAAAATCTAAAAAAAAACCCCAACTCCTTTTATTTTATTGCAATGTCAATGGTTTTCCTCTGTTTTTGAGTTTTATCTGATTCTCATAAACTGACAAAGATATCATTCTTAATAGTCAATAGCTTCTAGGCATTTGAAATAAAAAACAATTCCATGACAAGATTGATAACTAGTAAGAGCAAATTATTCTTCAAAATGTTTACCAAGACAATAATCTATTCATAAGATCATGCATATTTAGAGTACTCCTAAACAAAGTGACCTCATCTATTACATCTATGTAATTTTATTCTGAATAATCCATTACAAATGAAAAATCCCTTAGCTTCCATTTTCAGGAATTTGCAGTCCAGGATGTTCACACTGCTCTCTTTCAGGTAGTCACTGAGTTAAAAACAAACAAGCAAAAACAAAAACCCAAAATATTAACTTTCTTGCCTTCAAAAATGAAATAGGATGCAGAAACCATCCAGGCCATCTTTGTGATATGACCTGTCCTTGCCCCTAACTTTTTTTCTACATAGTACTACAACAGTTATAATCTGTACTATACATGCTACCATTTAATTACACATCGTGTCTGTTAGAATTTCATTATTTTATATGGATATTTTTGGTCATGAGATGAGGTAAGATGATGATTAGTTCCCCTCTTTCCATGTCCACTGAAGATAAAGATGACTTTAATTAAAGCTAGTGTTTCCAGTTGAACACAAATAACTTTTTGAATGTCAGATTATTAATAGAGAAAGGGAAGAGAATGAGCATTTATTAAGCACCTATAGATGTATTTCCTTCTTTTGGGTCAATATTTACTCTTCATGATATAATATTTTGCAAAGAATTTTGAGAGTGGTGAACATTCAAGGGCCAGCTAGGTGGCGCATTGGATAAAGCACCGGCCCTGGAGTCAGGAGTACCTGGGTTCAGATCTGGCCTCAGACACTTGACACTTACTAGCTGTGAGACCCTGGGCAAGTCACTTAACCCTCATTGCCCTGAAAAAAAATGTGAACATTCAGAGACTACAAAATCCTAGAACTGAAGGGGACTCAGGAAATAATTTCATTCAAGCTCTTGCTGTCATTGTTCTTCAGTCATGTCTGACTCCTTATAATTCCATTTGAGGTTTTCTTGGCAAAGATACTGGAGTGGTTTGCCATTTCCTTCTCCAGCTCATTTTTTTTTTTTTTGTGAGGCAATTGGGGTCAAGTGACTTGCCCAGGGTCACACAGCTAGTAAGTGTTAAGTGTCTGAGGCCAGATCCGAACCCAGGTACTCCTGACTCCAGGGCCGGTGCTTTATCCACTGTGCCACCTAGATGCCCTCCAGCTAAGGAAACAAAGGCAAAAAGGAGTAAATGCTTTGCACAGGGTTATACAGCTAGTAAGTGTCTGAAGCCAGATTTGAATTCAGGAAGGCAAATCTTCCTGAATCAAGGCCCAGAACTCTTTCCATTGTAACACCTAGTTGCCCTTGGTCCAAACCCCTTGCTTTCTGTAAGAATGGAAGGTCTGAACTATTCAAAATGAACAAATATTTTCTTATTTGTGGAGAGAACGTGAAGTAATGGATAGAACACTGGATTTGGAGTCAAGAATTATTGCAGATTCACCTAGTTGTTTCATCCTTATCTTCATCTAGTGTTAGCTTGTGACAAATGTTGAATGGGAAAATACAATGGAAAGAGATTTGAGCTAACTGAATTCAAGTAATTATTTCATTTCCCTTTTAAGTAAAAGCTTTTGTTAATAGCCTAATATACCCCAAAGTTCTTATTTATAATCAATATATCTCTAAATTTCTTATTCATTTTGGACATGTTGAAAATTTTGTACACTATTTTGTCCATGTGGATTATAGTAAATGAGAGATTATGCATAAAAAGTATAAGTAAGAAATATCAGTTTCCTAATGTTTCTTTCTAAGGAAAGAAAATACTATATTTGTAGAACCCAATTCCCTTTTTATCCCTTTTCTTTTTTTATTCAAATTAAGAAAAAACAATAAACATTTTAATTTACAGTTTTGAGTCCCAAATTTAATCGCTCTTTTCCTCCCTCCTTGAGGCAGTAGGCAATCAGATATAGGTTATACATGTGCAATTATGTAAAACATTACCATATTAGTCATTTTGAACATGAGCAGATGCCAGATCACTGGGTTATTGATGTACTTGTCATGAGAATTCACAAAGTCTCTAACTCTATATGAATATCTATTGTATCTATGCTATGAAATAGAATGTGGATATTAAAATTTAGCTATTTAGAGACCTATGAGACCTATATGTTTGGTGCATTTTGGGAGAAACACCACCGCCTTCGCCTCACGCGTCTTAATTGGTTCTTCTCCTTAAAAATTTTGTACCTGATTCAAAGGTAGGCTAGTGGGTATGCTCGGAGATAATCTCATTAATCACCAAAATTAGAGAAACCTCTTTCTTTCTAATTGGTTCATGCCCTCACCCTGAAGTAACCTTAGGGGAATCTTTTCTCCCATAGGTTACTTTCCCTTTCTCATTTTCAAACCCTGAAATCATAAGCTTAGACAAAAGCATTGTAAATGGCCATTTGATTTAGCAGTATTAGCAAATAATAGAGAAACAGAGATAAATATTTAAACAAGACATAGACTGCAATTGGGTTCACAGCCATAATCACCTCTGTGCTCTGGGAAAAAAGAGCAAAGAATAACTGCTGACTGAACTGTGCTTTCACCAGCTATCACCAATTGCTGGTTCAGACTTGTCTGCTTTAGTTCTTTCTTTTGGCACACTACTTTCTTTTCTCTTTTTGCTAATTTGCTTGTGTCTTACTCTCACCTCTGCCTCCTCACATGGAGAGCTTGTGAAAGTCAATTCATTTCTCAAGGCCATTGGAACCCCCAAATAAAATGAGCTCCCCTTAACAAATGGAAATTCTCCTCCAAAGGTTTATTAATTATATATGTGATACTTTTGTGGTACAGCATTTTGTGGACCAGAATTGCTGTGACCCTGTGTCTCAGTAATCCAAGCCTCCATTCCTTTGGGGTCAATATAGCAATTACACATCTTCGGAACTTTCTCGTAATCAAAAGAATGTATGAACTCTTTGAGGGTCCTTCATGCATAGAAATGTGAAGTCCTTGAGCACAAGAACTGTCTTTTTTTTCCCCAGGGCAATGTGTGACTTGCCCAGGGTCACACAGCTAGTAAGTGTCAAGTGTCTGAGGCTGGATTTGAACTCAGGTCCTCCTGAATCCAGGAACGGTGCTTTATCTACCGTGCCATCTAGCTGCCCCAAGAACTGTCTTACTTTTGTGTTTGTGTACCCAGCACAATGTCCCAAACTTGTTGAATTCATAATAAATCTTTTCATTCATTCATTCACTTGTTCACTCATTCATTCATTCATTTCTTAAAAGTAAGGGCACTTTTGGGACCACTAAAAATATCCCATTTACCACTGTCCTGTGTTATCTATACAACTTACAAATGTAAATCTGGTATTTCAGGATATGGATTTGGCTTAATTTTTTAAATTAACAATTTAGCACATAAGAAGACAAATAAGAGAAAAAAGTACTAAATATGGAAATGTGAACTTATGTTACATATAGTTTTTAAAAAATTGTTTGTTAAACATAATACAATAATAGAATTGCCCCCACTGACCTATATCTCTTAACTTCCCTATGCTCTCTTCTGTGTATTTTTTAAGTGTTTCATTGATGGTCCTTTCTTTATTCTCTTCTTTTTTTCTACATCACTAGCTTGCCTTTATGTGTTGTTTTTGCAAATTAGAATGTAATCTCTTTGTGGGCAGGATCTATCTCTCTTGTTTGTATTTTTTTATCTCTAGTATTTAACACAGTGTCTGGCACATAGTCCATGCTTAGTAAATATTTTATTGATTCATTCATTTATTCATGCACATATTATTCTTGGTTGTAAAACTTGATCTTTTGCCTTTTGGAATATCATAATACAATGTGATCCCCTCTTTTAGTGTCATTGCAGCATAGTCTTGCATGATCCAGACTATCAGTCCTGGGTACTTGATGAGTTAATGCTGAAACTTGTGCATGTTTTCTCTCCCTATAGACTATGACTAGGATTATTTGATTTATGTGTTTGTATTGTCAGCACACAGGACAGTGATTGCAACATAGTGAGGGACTTTAAAAAAGCTTGTTGCTTTATTGAGTGAATGTTCCCCAAATCCAACATTCCCTTAAATAATACTACAGGGAATTGAAACTCAAATACTATTCCAAGTATCTTTTTTTTTTTAGGGCAATGAGGGTTAAGTGACTTGCCCAGGGTTACACAGCTAGTAAGTGTCAAGTGTCTGAGGTCACATTTGAACTCAGGTCTTCTTGAATTCAGGGCCAGTGCTTTATCCACTGCGCTACCTAGCTGCCCCCTGCCTCCCCCGTATCTTTTAAGGTAAAAGTTGTTTGTTTTGAAATCATTATGAAAATCCTTGGCTCAACTGAAGGCCAATTCTATTGACTTATGCCAGGAGAGGTATTTTTAAAATAAACTTAGAAGTGTGCTTTTAAAGCACTTAATGACAAAAGAGGGCACTGCTGAACAGAGATGTGTCTACTCTCAATTAATTAGCAGAAAAGCACAGGAGATGGTTATATGTACCTTTGATGAAACCTCTCTTGGTAAGATTATATACTCTAGATATGTTGTAAATAATTACTCATTAAATTTTCCTAAATTCATAATTAGGCATATCCTCCATCCTCTCCCTACTTTCATTAACATGCACACAAAGTGTGTGGCAGTATTTACAGAATAATTACAAGGTAAGTGTGCTGTGATTAAAGACAATATAAACAACATTAGCCCGATAATAAATATAAAAGGAAATTAGATCAATAGTAGAAAATCTTGAACTAAATTTTGTGAGGCAAAAATGTAATTATACATTTTGTTAATACTTAGATACTTCATTATGAGGCTAAATTGTAGTTTTATTTTTTTTAACACTGTTGGCATTTATATAGCATTTTAAGGATTTCAAAAATGGTTATATACCTTAGCTCAACAGACCCTGACACCAACTTAATGAAATAAGCAGTATGATATTATTCTCTCCATTTTGTAGATGGGAAAACTGAGACTTATAGAGGATCAAGTGACTTGTCAATGGTCATGGTGTTAGTGAAAGAACTCTGTGTCTAGGGAATCAAGCACTATGGAGAAACAAGCTGACGACTGTTAGTCAATGATTCAATATGCATTTATTAAGCACCTGAGGCAGCTAAGTGGTACAATTGATAGAGCACTGGCCCTGAAGTTGGAAGGAGCTGAGTTCATATCTCACCTCAGACATTTACTAGCTGGGTGACCCTGGGCAAGTCACTTAACCCCAATTGCCTTAAATTTCCAGGGCCATCTCCAGTTGTCCTGATATGCACCCTGGACTCAGATGGTTGTGGAGGAGTGAGGCTGGTGACCTTGCACAGATCTACCTCACTTAAATCCAATTCACTGCAAGTCAAAATATCACCCTGACGTCATGATCCTCTTCAAGAATGAAGGACAAACAACAACGACAACATTAAACATCTACCTTGTTCCAGGCTTTGTTCTAAGTGCTGGGGATATAAAGAATGGGAAAACATATTCACTGTCCTCTAAAGTATATAGGACAATAATTTTCATGGATAGAAAGATCAAGTGAGGGTTTTGGTTTTTTTGGGTTTTTTTTTTGTTTGTTTTTTTTGAAGACAGAGGAGAAATGAGTATGTTTGTAGGCAATAGCAAACAGCCAATAGACAAAAAGTGAATGAAGATAAATGAGAGTGGGGGTGATATAGGGGCAGTCTTTACTGCAAGTGGCTATGGGTAGTAAGGAGTATTCCAATGCCCTTATCTTTGCAATTAATCCAAGGGGAATGAGGAAAAGTGCAGCTGATTCTGGAAAGGCTGGCCAGGAAGGCTATGCCATCAGGAAGAAACCAGGTGTTGATTATTGCCAAAAGATGGACAGGGAGGAAAAGGAAAAGATTTAAGATGAAACCTGGTTTGTTGCCTATGGATCAGGCATTTCAGAGGGCATAGTAGAAGAGCTAGATAATATTTGATTGGGATTATGGGGTGGGTGAGGGAGATAGGAATAAGGAATGTGGTAGTAGGGAATGGGGAATGGTGTTTGGATGACAATCTATAGGGCTTCAGAATCACTTAAATGGTGACAGCTAGGTTGCACAGTGGATAAAGCTCCAGACCTGGAGTCAAGAACACTTGAATTCAAATTTGGCCTCAGACACTTACTAGCTGTGTCACCCTGGGAAAATCACTTAATCTGTTTGCTTCTGTTTTCTCATCTGTAAAAAGGGGATAACAATAGCAACTATCTCCTAGAGTTATAAAGATAAAGTGAGGTAATAATTATGAAGCACTTAGCACAGTGTTTGGAACATAGTAAGGACTTTATAAATTTTAGTTGTTGTTGTTATTCTGTGTACTTTAATGGACAGGTGTGAATAATCAAGTGAAAGGCACCTCTCCACTTCCGAAGCTGCAGATCACGCAGGGGACATGTGCAGCAGCAGATCAGGTGATCAGATGGAAGTCCTCCCCTACCCATTTCTTTTCTTTTTGTGTCTTTGGAGGCTCCTCTTTACACTGCTTCAGAAGGTGCTATAGCCTCTGCCTCTTCAGCAGCTAGGAAATAAAATTCTTGCCACCAAACTCCTTGGTAAATATAAAATGGTTCAGAATAAGAAACACACATTTCCATGATTTCCTACCTGGCTGTTCTGGACTTCATGATCCTCAGAAACTCATCCTGTTTGACAACATCAGTTCTGAAACTCACACCTCCTCAGAATGCCCTGACCCAGGGACCCCTCCCAGGGCCTTCAGGAAAGGGCTCTGGGTAGCCACATCATAATTTTCCATCTAGTTTCATCAATCAATTCTGTTTTGCCTTCATTTTTAATTTTAAAAAGATAATTTCTTGATGTTGAAAAATATTTGGGATTATAAAATTTCATTTTGAAACTAAGGTTCCCTACAGTTATGGGAAAAATTCATATTTTATTTACTTTATTATACTGCTACTGAGGACCTTTTTTATTCCTTTGATCCTTTCTAGTTCTAAGCCTTATTATTCTATAACTGTATTTACACATGCCATCAGTGACTAGAATTCTAGTACTAGGTACCCAGTAGGGCCTGTCCAGAATATGGCTCTGGACATCTCGTCACTTTGGCTCTTATAAGTGAAACTCCCAGAAAGAAGCTAATGACAGGAAACATAAAATCATTGTTTAGGACAACTCAGGTAGAAAGAAGAAGTGACTTGTGTTGAATGGATCCATAATGTCTTTCCAGACTGAAAACTAGCTTCCTTATTTCTAATCACAATGTCTGCAAATCCTTCTCCAATATCTATATTTTCTGTGGTTTTCTTTTTAGCTGTGTTATTCATTGTTCATCTTGGGTTATGTTTAAAATGGATAGGTTAGTACCCCTTGTCCCAGATGCTAGGGATTGTTCCTTGTTACCAGGTTTCAATCTTATTCATAGTTTAGTTCTTATTTATTTGCTTGGAACTAAAATGTCTTGATTTCATATGTGCTGCTGTCTTAGTTCTCCATCATCAGTTTTTTCTTTTCATAAGAAGTGTGAACAAATCCTTTTCCTCTTCCCTTTCAATACCACTGACTCTGCATTTCCCTTCAATTCTCTGACTGCATTTCTTCCCTCTTCCCCTTTAAAAAAATCCTTCCTTTCCCTTTTGATATTTCTGCTTTTCTTATTCCCTTTCTCTCTCTTTATTCTTCCTCTTCTATCATTCATCTTCCTCTTCCATTCCCTCTGTGTTCTCCTGTCCTTTTTCCTTCTCTCCATTACTTTCCTTCCTTCCCCCTCTAATTCCTCTCTCCCTCCCCTTTCCCTTGCAAGTCACGTGAAATTAAACTAGAGATCTTCACAGTGGTAATGGTTCCTAGGAAATCTAGACTCTCTTTACCTCTTCTCCAGGCATCTACTCTCTCTGAGGCTCATCTGGGAAACCAGAAATTATCCTGCTTATGGTGGAGAGAAGATTCTTCTTTGGTCAACAGGGAGTTTGAAGAATCACTGAATAGTACTTACATTTGTCTACGTAAAGGTGCTTTAAAAATCTTTGCACAGTAGTTGGAAGGAAGGAAAATATCTATGATCAGGATGCTCAGATCACAAAAACTGTTTTATAAAAAGTATATTAGGGCAATTATGATATTAATTCAATTGATGTCAACAAGAATTTATTAAGTACAAGGGCACTGTGCTAGGCTCTGGGAATAAAAAGGCCCAAGCAGAATAATATCTGCCATCAAGGAACTGACATTCTCCTGGAAGAGAAGCAACAGGTACACAGGTGAGTACGAAGCTTACACATGGTAAATACAAAGTAATTTTTAGAGGAGAGCACTTAGAAGTAGGGGGAAAGGAGTGTAGGAGGTGGCATCTGAGTTGACCATTGGAGGAAACTGAATATTCTAAGAGACAGGTAAGGAAAGAGAGCATTCAAGGTATAAACCATACTTCAATGGAAAGGAGAGGAGAGATAGAATACTTTTATGGACAACATCAAGCAGGCCAAAATGGATGGATTGTAGAGTTTATGAGGAGTAATGTGACATTCATCCAATAAGGTAGGATGGAACCAAGATGAAGGTTGGACTTGAAATGTTAAATAAGACTTTTAATTTTATTCAAAGGGCAGCTAGGTGGCGCTGGGATTCAGGAGGACCTGAGTTCAAGTGTGACCTCAGACACTTGAAACTTACTAGCTGTGTGAGCCTGGACAAGTCACTTAACCCCGATTGCCTCACCAAAAAAAAAAAAAATCATTAAAATTAATTTTATTCAAAAATCAGTAGGAAGCCACTGTAGATTACATTATATCACTGATACTAATTAATATATTACAGCACTATTTAACTCTCCCATTTTTTAAAGATTCAAAATGCTAAAAACCTTTTGTATACAGGGCAGTTTCTTTTGGAAGACAGCTACTATTGTTCTGGAGAGGAATTATTTTCCATGCAGGCCCTTTAATGGTAATGCTGAAATTTCACTTAGAGCCCTGCAGAATCTTTTGGTGAAGGGATTTACCTTCCTGTTTTTTTCCCCTCTAATTTATGATCTGAGGAAAATATGCACTTTCCAGGGACACCTTAATTATTCCATCAATGCCGTTTTACTAAGATGTCCTCTTGGCCTTTTTAGCAATTCTCCAAGTAATGCCTTTGCTTTCACAATCCAAAAGGTCATATTAATTCATAGTCCTTTTAACTTTATTAAGAGCTGCTTCCCTACAGAGAGATGTCTTGTGGGCATTCTTCAGTATTCAGATTTCTCTTTACCCATGTTCACTTTAGGTCTTGGTATCCCTTTGCCCTCAATTACCCTATATGGCCTCCTCATCCCCTGATGCCAATCCCTCTCTCATATGTCCTCATTACATTTTAAACTGTTTTCTCCTAAGCCCAGGGAGAAAAAACACTGGGAGTCTTTTAATGAACACTTCTTAAATTCAAATGAGCCAGAGTCAGCTGAACTTCAACAGGAAGCAGGAAATGATTTCCATCCCAAATAATTATTAAGAAGCACAACTCCCTAAATCATATGTATCCAGAATATGATTAAATTATATGTTAAAACTACAGGCTTTATCACTATACCTGCATGAATGAAGCTTAATCAGTTGTTGGGGCTAAAATTCTAGCTAAACTATCTAAAATCTAATGAATGGTCACCAATAAATTATAAGCTTTAGCAAGAATATTCAAATGTTTAAGTATTTATTAAAGAGCATTAGGATAAGAGAGAAAGGTAAAAATCTAACTATTTTTACGAGACCATATCATCCGACCCACCATGGCAAGGTCAGGAATCAAAAAGAGACAGAACCCCTCTGCCAGTGTTTGCTTCCTACTTCATGTCCCCCTCCCAGAAATGGGAGGCTCCTCCAGTTGATTGGCCGGTAGCCTTGATAGACAGTACCCATGAGCAAACGTCATTTCCTGATGCTAAAGACCTTGACCACATGGCTTGCCCTCAGAGTCCTTCTTTTCATGGCGGAGCTTTTCTATAGTAAGTCTCCAGCAGGTGGCGTCATTCCAACCGTTACACAGTGAATGGCTTTCTAGCACACTTAACTGTATCAAATCTTTCCAGCATATCCACTTTTCCTCTATAGATTTTGCTAATGGTCATTAAAAAACAACAACAATAACAACAACTCAGAAATGTCTGTGGATTATGGAACCTGCCTATACTATTATAGGATTATTTGTAGTACAACTTTAGATTTCCAGTATTTCTGACTTCAAAGTCATGCCTATATTATAGAAAATCATTGCTTTTAATCTTCCTTTTGAACTGTGACCTTTGTAGTATTATCTCCTAGGTAAGTGTTTATACCATTTACTCTATGGTGTAAAATTTCACTGAAGAAAAAAGAATCAAATATTTTTTTTGTAGTGCATTTTCCATCTTATAAGAACATAAAACTTTTAGGAGCAAGTAGGGATAAGGCCTTCATGATATTGAATATTAGGGGTAGATGGGACCTAAGAAATCAATTAATTTATCCATGTTATTTTGCAAATGAGGAAGTTGAGGTCCAGGAGATGAAGAAATGTGGCAACAGCATGTTAGTCTTAGCAAATTAGTGTCAGAGTTGGAGTTAGATCTGTTTTACAGTGGAGAGGATAATGGGCATACAAGAAATGCATCAACCTCACTTTCACCTAAATTGGTTGAAAGAGGAAAGAATATATAGACACACTGAATTGGGTATAGAAATATATCTTACCCAATAGAAAATCAGGAGTGGAAGAAAAAAAGAGAAAGGGAGACAATAAAAGAAAAGACAGATCAAGGGAGGGAGTGTTAAGAAGGTAAATAAACTTTTCAGGAAGGACAAGGTAAAAAGAGAGAGCAAGAAGGATAAAGAGAAACAAATAAGGTAAAGGGAAATGCACAGTTAATAATTATAACTGTGAATATGAATAGGATGAATTCACCCATAAAATAGAAGTGGCCAAGAATTGAAAAGATGTCCATCAATTGGAGAATGACCGATCAAGTTATGGTATATGATTGTGATGGAATACTATTGTGCTATAAGAAATTATGAGCTCTTAGAAAAACCTAGGAAGACTTATATGAACATCTGATGCAAAGTGAAGTGAGCAGAACCAGGAAAACATTGCACATGGTATCAGTAATATTGTAATGATGATTAACTATGAAAGACTTAGGCACTCTGATCAATACAATGATCCAAGACAATTCCAAAGGACCCATGATGAAAAATGCTATCTATCTCCAGGGAGAAAACTGATGAACTCTGAGTGTAGATTAATGCATAATTTTAAAACTTTATGTTTCATTTTTTGTTTCTTTTGTAGCATGGCTAATATGGAAACATTTTTGCATGACTTTGCATGCATAATTGATATCCTATTGTTTGACTTCTCAATGGGGGGGTTGAGGAGTAGGAGGAAGGGAGAGAATTTGTAACTCAAAAAGTATCTTAAAAATAGAAGAAAACACTCTATCATAACTACAGCTACTCTGGGCCAAATTATTGCTAATGTGATATGAGAGAAATACAAAGTGTTTAGGTTTTTAAATATACTTTGAAAGTGTTTTTCATTCACTTTTCACATGAATATAGTTTATGCCATTGGTCCCAGGCTCAAAAACTGCTAGCGATGGCTCTAAAAATCTGGATATTTTACCTCAAATTCTGCAGAACAATTCTTATTCTCCGGTTTTTCAAAGATCATTGACTGTTTTATTAATCACATTTGTCAATTGGTTTTATGTTCTAATATGTAGTTTGGTTAAACCAAGTGATTTGAACCCATACAGGGCAGTTGGTACACTTCTGTGGTCTTTGTATTTATCTTTGATATCAACTATTAGTTATTTTATCCATCCTTTTTTGTCCAGAGATAATTATTTGTGGCAGGGAAACAGAAACAACATTATGGTTAAATATTCTCCTTTTCTATTATCTGCTATGGTCATTACATTGACACTGGTCAGTGATCTTTCCTCCACTATGTTGCTCCCCATCCCCCCAGTAAGCTTTAAAAAATTTAGTTTTGGGGGGCAGCTAGGTGGCACAGAGGATAGAGCACCAGCACTGGAGTCAGTAGGATCTGAGTTCAAATCTGGCCTCAGACACTTAACACTTACTAGCTGTGTGACCCTAGGCAAGTCACTTAACCCCAATTGCCTTACCAAAAAAAAAAATTTAGTTTTTTTTTTCTCTTTAGTTTTTCTTGGCAGCATTAGCTTCTTCTGAGCTTTAACAATTCTCAAATTCTTTTAGAATATGAAACCATGCTTCTATATTGATCTCTTTGTTTCTATCTTCCGTATATATTTCTTAAAAATAAGCTTCTTCTGATTCACAGTTATTTTTAATATAATATGAGTATACTTATATACTGATATAATGTGAGTATACTTATCCATTCAGTATATTCAGATTATAAGATCCTAGAATTTGAACTGCTTCCATTTTACAGATAAGGAAACTGAGGTACAGAGCAGACAAAATAGGTTGTTTAACTAAAACTGTTCTCCCAAACCCATTATTCTCCAACCCCAACCCTATTTGTGTCCTGGCTCCCCTCCATCTCTTACCTAGTAGTCCCTGAATTTATGAGTATAGCATCATGTTTGCCTGTAACTATTTTATGTACTGATTCCTCAGTTATGATTCTCTGGAAGCCTGAACATATACTCTTTTATGATTTCAGAAAAGTCCACAGATGCCATTTCAAAATAACTAGTAGAGGAGGTAAAAGGCTTTAATGTACTTAATAGCCTATCATATTAAATAGCAGTGCTGTTATGTGTTCTAAAGGCCAAACAACAAATTATATCTTAGTATATTTGCTCTAGTCTAAGTATGATAAATTCATGCCTTTCATGTGTGAAAGAAAATGCATCTAATGCACTGTCTATAAAGAATTTAAACTAAGTTGTTGGGCTTAGTAATTAGAGATGAAATTAAGGAATCATTGTGCCTATTAGTACTGAAATGAGTTCTAGTTAATTGTGTTATTTGCCAGTTAAAGTTTTTGAACAGTGTAGATTAAAAAATATGCATACTAATCCCAATTAGAAATGAGCTATTTTGTGCATGTGTAAAAGTCAACTTTGGAATGGAGTACCTGAGCATGGTACCTTGGCTAATGCCTGAACAAATGGACTTCCTGGAGGTGTACCACTTTTTAGCTCAATATTAAAAGAAAGAGAACTAGAAATTCATCTCTTCTGACTCCAAAGGATGCCTTGCACAAAGAATTTATAATTAATTTTAGAATTAGAAAGTATCTTAGAAACGGATAAGTCCAATACCATCATATTACAATGACTAAATAGTTACTTGAGTGGATAAGTGACTTGCTCCAGGTCATCATACATGTACTAAGTAACAGATTGTGAACCAGAACTCAGATTCTATGACCTCAAGTTCAGCAGTTTTTCTCACTGTATCGAAGGGGATATGTGTATATATAGGGTATTTCAAATCTTTAATAGCTTAAAACTGGACTAATACTTTTCAGATGCCTTGGATATGTGTTAAGTTCTTTGTCAACCTTGGAATGCTACAAAAAAGTGTGATTATTATTATTGACAACAATAATAGCAAAAACAATTTTAACATAATAATAATAATTATTATTATTATTACTGGATCATCCAGAGATAAAAAAATGACTATATTCCCAGTGTGTCTAATATATCTGAGGATTTCTATCCTAGCTAACCTTCTTTGGTTTTCATTTCTATTAGTCTGTCTAAGCTTAATCTTTGGAGCAAAGCAGTTATATTCTATTTGCTCAGTTATATTGTTGTAGCTGAAGCTTAGCTGTCCTATATTCAGTTGTTTCTGAAATGACTTAGGCAAGGTTACATGGATATCATAAGCAAATCTCCAAATGTTTTAAGACAATTGGAGTTATGTGACTTGCCCAGGGTCTCACAGCTATTAAGTGTCTGAGGTATCTGCTACTTAACCTCAGTATGAGCATAGGCAAGTTACTTAACATATTTTGGCCTCAGTTTCTTCAAATGTAAATTGAACAACTTGAGTTAAATAATCCTGACGGTCCCTTCTTACTCTAGGTTTTTGATCTCATGATTACACAGTGAATATTTTGTCAAATGACCAGACAAATTACTCATACTTAGCTATTGGCCTACTAGCCACAAATGATCACTGAAGAACCTACTTTATACACTTTATACATGGGAAGATAGAAGGTGAATAGATACTATGGCTGGTCTTCGAATTCTATTTCTTCTCCTTTCCCTAACTCCTTCTTGTAACTCTTAGGCAGTTTTGAAATTGACCAAAGCCCTAACATGTCCTCTGGGTACAATAGACTTGGGACTTCCTTAACCTTGCCTTAGAACAGACTCTGCTTCTAGCAGAACCAATAATCTTGAGATTGACCAAAATTAAGTTGGTCTTGAATGATAGAGTGGTATAATAATATATTTCACCTTTTTTACCCCTTTGGCCTTTTCTAATGGGCTTCCTAACTTAGTACAGAAATAACCACTCAGGTGGACTGACTGCTAAGTGGATAGAGTAATGCTTAGTCTTCTTCCCCTTTCAGCCTATGCATGATGTTAACTTCATTTAAAAGTTCTTATACTGAACATGAAAGAAGGCTAAAAGTGGCAGGTGTGAGGTGTTGCAGATTTGCACTGATATTCTCCACACAGTGGCAGGTCCCTTTGACTGGCCACTGACTTTTTGGCTATCTCTCAGAATAGTCATTATGATGACATGAATCCAGAGTGATTAGTTGGTTTTCCCACCTCCTTTAATTTACATAATTTGCTCTGTGGGCAGTATGCTTAGAATTTACACAAATAAGATGAAAGGTAATGGCTGTAGTGCACATTTTCTTATGCCTGTGGTGCTTTTCATTTGAGTATAAGAAAAATGGCTATTTTTGTGGATTAGCCCTCACTTTCCACTTCTAATGCCTACAGAGTCTGTGACTGAAGCTATGGAAAGAACTAGGGAATCCCTCCAGATAAATCAGGGGGGGAAACCCCATTTCTTTGCTTATTTAATTCTGGCAGTGGGGGTGGAGGACAGGGAGTAGAGTTGTTCAACCTTTCCTCTTTCCCTCCTTAGCCTCTTCCCTCAGCAGCCTATTACTGACATCATCTAGATGGGTTGCCTAATATAAATACTCTTCTGCTCTGTTTCCTAATGTAAATGGTCCTTCTTTCCTTTCAACATTTGTGTTAAAATGATCTGTAATTTTGTCCTTTTTTTAAAGCTCTGAGACCACAAGCTTAGATACTACTCTGGTAAGACCTATCTCTTCTTTTAGTTCACACTGCTTAATGAAACAAAGCAAACATTTACAACAAAGAAAGGTAAATAGTCTTTCCTGTTCTTAGAGGGAAAAGTTTCAGAATTCCATGAGGAGCACAAGGGGATGAAGGATATATGACTAAAGATATGTTCCTTTTAAGCCTATGATGAAATCACAGATAATGGGCCAACAAAACTAACAGTAAATGGTAAAACTAACAGTAAAAGCTTCTATTTAGCAAGATGAGCTTTTTATAAGGTGAAAACTAGTCCTTTGAACGATTCAGAGAGGAAACAATCACAGTAGATCAATTATACTATGCCATGGGGTAGAGCCAAGATGGTGGAGTATAGTGAGTATTTTTACTGAGACCTCCCAATATTCTACTGTAACAGCTAACAGGTTGATAAATAAGGAACCCCCCCAAAAAAACAGACTGAAGAAAATAACTTCTTAAAAATCAGACTTGGCCAATTGAAAAGAAGAGCTATAAAACTTCATTGAAACAATTTCTTAAAAATTAAATTGGTCAAGTGGAAGCTAATGACTTCATTAGACATCAAGAAATAATAATACAGGGCAGCTAGGTGGCACAGAGGATAGAACACTGGCCCTGGATTCAGGAGGACCTGAGTTCAAATCCAGCCTCAGACACTTGACACTTACTAGCTGTGTGACCCTGGGCTAGTCACTTACCCCCAATAGCCTCACTGAAAAGAAAGAAAGAAAGAAAAAAGGAATAATAATAATAAAAAACAAAGTCAAAATAATGAAAAAATAGAGGAAAATGTGAAATATATCATAAGAAAGAAATTGACCTGGAAAATAGATTGAGAGAAAATTTAGGATGTTGAAGCTCATTTTTTATTATGACTTTTTAAAATGAGCCTTAACATCCTAGTTCAAGAAATTATAAAGGAAAACTGTCCTGATATCTTAGACAGCAAAATAGGAATTAAAAGAATCAACCAATCACCTCCTGAAAGAGATCCCTAAATGAAACTTTGAGGAATACTATAGTAAAATTCCAGAACTCTCTGGTCAAGGATAAAATGTCACAAATAACCAGAATGAAAGAATTCAAATAGAGTGTAGCCACAGTCAAGAGCACAATAATTTAGCAGCTACCACTGTTAAGGAGAGGAGGACTTAGAATATGATATACTAGAAAGGGAAGGAGCTAGTATTATAACCAAGAATAACCTACCCAGAAAAAATGAATATAATCTTACAGGGGGAAAACATGCATTTAATGAACTAGAACTTCTGAGAATTTGTGATGAAAAGACCAGAGCTGGATAGGAAATTTTATATTCAGACACAAGATTAAAGAGAAACATAAAAAAATAAATATGATTGAAAAATCATGAAATTATTAAGGTTAAATTATTTATGTCAAAATTGGAAGATAGTATATGTAACCCCTAAGAATTTTATCATTATGTGGGCAGTTAGAGGGAGTCTAGTTAGAAAGCATGGGTATGAGTCTTTTAAGTTGGGAAAATCTCAAGAGAAAAATGAATGGGTGAGAAAGAGGGATGGATTAGGAGAAAGGCGAAGGGA
Source organism: Dromiciops gliroides (assembly GCF_019393635.1). Taxonomy (NCBI): domain Eukaryota; kingdom Metazoa; phylum Chordata; class Mammalia; order Microbiotheria; family Microbiotheriidae; genus Dromiciops; species Dromiciops gliroides. Next base: position 554,740,234 of record NC_057861.1, read on the forward strand.
GAGAAAGAATGGGGAAAATTATCTCACAAAAAAGTCATGCAAGGGAGAGGTTTTTTTTGTTTTTTACAAGGGGAAAGGAAATTTAGAGTTGAGAGTAGCAATGCTTGAACCTCAATATCATCTGAACTTGTTCAAAAAGAGTGCTTCTTCTTTCTATCTCTCTTTCTCTCTGTTTCTGTCTCTTTATATTATGTGTGTGTGCGTGTGTGTTTAAAGTTGAGGAAATGAGAGGGGAAAGGGTTAATAAAGTGGGAGTTGTTAAGGGAGGCAGTGATCAAAAGCTAAACAGACTTTTGAGGAGGGGACAGGGTATAAAAAGAGAAGGATAAATAGAAGAAAATAATATGGAGGGAAATACACAGTTAGCAATCATATATATATATTATACATATATATATATATATACACATAATATGACTGCTGATTGTGTATTCACACAAATATTCAAATACACATACAATATGTGTATGTGTATGTATGTGTATATATATGAATGATATGAACTAACCCCTGCAATCATGATCTTAGGCAAAGTAATAACAAAAATAGACCTAATTAAAAGAGATAAGCAGGGAAACTACATTTTGCTAAAAGATACTACAGACAATGAAGTAGCATCAATATTAAAAATATATGCACCAAATTGCATAGCAAACAATTTCTTGAAAGCAAAGTTATATTAATTATAGAAGAAAATGGACAATAAAACTATACTGATGGAGTATCTCAATTTATCCCTGTCAGACTTAGTAATGCTAATCATGAAATGAATAAGAAAGGAGTTAAAGAAATGAATAGAATTTTTAAAAAGTTAGATATGATAGATCTTTGGGAAAAATAGAAAGAGAATAGAAATGAGTATGCCTTTTTCTCAGCTGTAAATGGCACCCTTATAAAAATTGACTATATATTAGGGCATAAAAATATCACAAATAAATGAAGAAAGGCATAACAATTTAATATACTCTTTTCAGGCTATAATACAATCAAAATTATATCCAATAAAGGATCTTTGAAGCATAGGTTAAAATTAATTGCAAACAAAATAATCTAACCTTAAAAATGAATCAAAGAACAAATTATAGAAACAATAATTTCATTAAAGTGAATGACAACGAGACAATATACCAAGGTTTGTGAGATGCAAACTAGTACTTAGGGGTTAATTTATATCTCTAAATGCCTACATTAATAAAAGAAAAAAATAGTAGATCAATGAATTGGGCACAACTAAAAATCCTTAATTAAATATCAAAATGGAAATCCTGAAAAATCAAAAGAGATAAATAAAATTGAGAGTAAAAGACATTAAATTAATAAATAAAATTAGAAGCTGCTCTTATGAAAAAAGCAATCAAATAGATAAAACATTGCTTAGCTTAATTATAAAAAAGAAAATCAAATTACTAATACACTACCAATGAAGATGAAATTCAAACAATTATTAGCAGCTATTTTGCCCAATTATATCCCAATAAAACTAATAAGCTACATGAAATAGATGAATATTTATAAAACATAAATACTTCAATTAAGAGAAGAGGAATTAGAATATTTAAACAATGGTATCTTAAAGAAATTGAATAATCCATAAATAAGCTCCCTAAGGGAAAACGAATAAACTTATGACCAGATGCATTTTCAAGTGAATTCTACCAAATATTTAAAGAGCAATTAATTCCAATACTACACAAACTATTTGAAAATATAAGTGAAGTAAGAATTCTATCAAATTCCTTTTTTACATCAATATGGTTTTGTTACCTAAACCAGAGAGAACAAAATCAAAGAAAGAAAATTTTTCTAGTGAGTATTGAAGCAAAATTTTGAAATAAATGGCTAGCGAGGAGATTACCGCAGTATATCACAAAGATCATATGTTATGATCAGAAGGAATTTATATAAGAAATGCTGGGCTGCTTCAATGTTAGGAAAACTATAAGCATGATTAATGATATCAGTAACAAGACAACAAAAATCACTTGATTATATCAATAGATGTATAGAAAGCCTTTGACAAAATACAACACCCATTCCTGTTAAAAACACCAGAAAGCATAGGAATAAATTGAGCCTTTCTTAAAATGATAAGTGGTATCTATTTACAACCAAGAGCTACTATGATCTGTAATGGGGATAAACTAGACATCTTCCCAATAAGATCAGGGGTGAAACAAGGTTGTCCACTATCACCATCATTGCTAATATTGTACTAGAAATGCTTGCCAAAGCAGTAAAACAAGAAAAAGAAATTACAGAAATAAGAATAGTCAATGAGGAAACAAAACTATCACTTCTATCACTAAGCACCATATCTTGCCATGTTGATATGTTTCTATATAAAGCTCTATGGTAATTAGAAGACTTTGTCATCACCAAGTAGAACCCTCTGAGTCAACCATGGTCATATTACCACATGGTCATTTGGATCAAAACAAGGTGGGGAATATCAGAGCATGCTTCAAAGACTGGCTTTCATAGGGCAATTCATCCATGCTATATAAGCAAATAAATGTAGCTTTGCTTTAAAAAAAAAAGTAAAGCAGGAAATTTTACAGCAAGTTTCTCTAATAAAAGTTTCATTTCCGAAATATATAAGGAACTGAGACAAATTCATAAAAAATAAAAACCATTCCCTAACTGATAAATGGTGAAGGGATAAGAACAGACGGTTGTTGGAAGAAGGAATCAAAACTATCAATAGTAACATAGATGCTTTAAATAACTATTAGAGAAATAATTGAAATAATTTGGGGGCACTACCTCACACCCATTAGTATAGTTAAGATGATAGCATGATAAATGACAAATATTGGAGGGGAAATGGAAAAATACATACCTTAAGACACAGTTGATGGAGCTATGAACTGGTACAATCATTCTGGGAAGCAATATGGAACTGTGCTCAAAGTATAATAAAACTGTACAACCCTTTAATCCAGAAATACTGCTACTAGGTCCATACCCCAAAGGAAAAGGATTCATATGTTCAAAATATTTTTATTAGATCTTTTTGTGGTGGCAAAGAATTGAAAACTGAGGGGATATACATTAATTAGGGAACAGCTGAATAAATTGTGGCATATAATTTATACTATAAGAAATGATGAAGGGGTGGTTTCAGAAAAACTTAGGAAGACTTATATGAGCTGATACAAAGTAAAGTGAATAGAACTAGAAGAACATTGTACAGAGTAACAGAAATATTGTAATGATGATCAGTCATCAAAGACTTAGGTGCTCTGATCAATGGCAATTCCAAAAGTCTCATGATGAAAAATGCTATTCCCCTCCAAACGAAGAACTGATGATCTTGGAGTACAGAGTGAAGCATTTTTTTAAACTGTGTTTTTCTTGCTTTTTTTCCCAACATGGTTAATGTAGAAATATATTTTGTATGATTTTATATGCCTAAATGGTATTATATTTCTTTTCTTTCCAGGGTAAGAGAAAGGAGGGAAGGAGAGAATTTGGAGCTGAAAGTAAAAAAAAATAATAACAATAACTAAAAAAGAATACTGGGCCACAAATTTGGATGACTTTTAAAAGTCAGTTCATTGTATTCAGGAGGTAGACTGGAACAGAACTAACTAATTTCCTGACTGGATGGATATGATAAAAAGCATGGAGCTGGAGAAAAAGAAGATTTAAGAAGCCACCTAGAGCTGAAAGAGAAGCATAGGCATAAGCAACCATCAAAAAGAATGGTTCAGGATTCTACATTTGAGGTTGCTTGAACTGACTGGGCATACATGAGGTATGTTGGGATGGAAGCTTTATTGCTGAAACCTCTACCACCTCATGGGATCATAAACCTGAAAATGATACTTCCTTTGTCCTCTTTAATTATTTTATGAAAACCTAAAGTCTTTCCCTGGTGGCTTGGGGTGGGGGAGTTGATTACATTTTTTTTTGTTTGTTTTAGATATTTATTTCATCTATATAAGCAGTGGTAAGCAGCATTTGATAATTGAAATATGCTTTTGGAAAATATGTTAGGAAAGAAATAACTGAGGGAGGAACAACCCCAGGTAAGCAAAGAATATAGATTTAACTCTGAGGTGTTTTGCCAGAACTACTATCCTTGGCTGGGGACTCTAAACTAATAAAAAGAGTAAAAGAATTACTGATCATTTGATACTAGTATTTCTCAGAGTGGAGAAGTATTTTTACTGGAAAATCCATCTGTTGAACAAGTCAGTAGTAGAATTCAGGGACAAAAGGATTAGCTTAACAACTCTGATCATCACATTATCACTTTAATGCTGTTACACAGAATTATTGCTTTGAACTCTCTAGTTTGGGGGACCTTCAGCAACACAGCATTTCTCCTGTCACTTCTTGTGGCAGATCAGACTGTTAGAGACCACACAACTTCATTACTAGAGTCCCGGTACTGATTCTTGTGGCCTCTACATCTCCCCAAGCTTCTACTCTTTTACTGTCTACTTGTGGTCTTCCTTTCTCCACCTCCACATATTTTCTGTGTATTTCATCAGGATTTATATTTTTCCAGTTTGAGTTTTGCCCTGGCTAACTGAACTGAATTTTAAAGATCGCCCAAGAATATGGCCAGTTGCTGCCATAGTGTTACTCCCTTTCTAATTTACTCCAGAGATTTCATAACACCTCATAAAGGGTTGATCTTTTCAGTCTTTAATTTGTCCCCTTTTTGTGATTAGGTCTGGTGATATTAAAGACCAGGTCCCTTACATAATATTACCCATGGTTTGACATTATCCACAATAAGGTAACATTCAAAGAAGGCATTTACCTCCCTTGTTAAAGATAGAATAAATTCAACTTACAAAATAAGTTCATCGAACAAAATTTTGTCAAACTATTCCTATTTCCATTTCAATGGGACTACTAGGGTGGCAAATCAAGGGAAAGCAATAGCCATAGCTATTGCTATATTATTATCTATTTTAAAACAAATGTTTTCTTGTTGAACTTCAAATCGCATAGTGTCCTAAAATGTATCATTTGTAGATTATCATGATCTTGATTGTATGGCCACATTTATTGTTACACTTGGAATGTTTTGCGTTGTATCAAATATTAATTAATTAAAGTTTACATTTCTCAATTTCAACAATGGGTATATGTATGTATGTATATATATGTATATATGTGTGTGTGTATATATATATATATGTATATGCATGTGCACACATGTACATGTAAGATGTTGCATAATGTGGTTACTGAATGGCCAGATTGAAGACAGGAAGATCTGAATTTAGCACAATCTACCTATGTGACCATAAGCAAATCACTTAACCTCTCAAGTACCCTTGGCATGTTTCTAAGATAGAAGAGTTGTTGATCTACACCAGAGGAAGGTATCTAATTCTACTAGGACTTCCCCACATTGCTGAAGTTACAGGCCCAGATATATGTATAATGAAAGGATTACTGACCCAGAAATTAGGAGACCTGTTTTTTGGGTTTTTTTAGGTTCTGGATCTGACACTAATTACCTTCTTGATCTTGGGATAGTTACCTCACTTCATTTTTCTTCTCTAAAATGAGAGCATTAAATGAGATTATCTGTGAGATCTTTTCCAGCTCTGTGAATTCTATGAATCATTCTCTTATTTCTGAGCATTTGAGACCTGACATAGTCCTAATGGGGTGCAAAAAAGTATGTGGTTTTTATATCTACTTGACTAATGAGAGAACAATCTGCCTTTGTTAACCAGAAAAACAGAAGCAAAAAGTCTAAATGAATTCCTGTCTAGTGATTCTTAAGCTTCCATTTATTTACACACCACATTATTTCATTATGAAAGGGAACTGTTACTAGGTTTTGCTCAAAAGGTATAAGGCAAGGTGACTTACCTTAATTTCTCCTCTTTGATCTTTCCCTCTCAATTCCATCAGTTCTTAAAGATACTTAGTTGTTAGGCCCTACAGAACAGTTAGAGAAAGGATGGGGAAAGGCATAATCTTTTCAATTCAAGGTGAAGAAATAGAGCCATAGGGACTTTGCAAACTTGCCGAAGATGACATATCAAATCAACCAAGTAAACCATGGAGCCAGAGACAATACATGTATCTTTCCCTTTGGGGATAGTGCCCTAATCCTAGGTAATACCACTTTCTCCTTTCTTATCTTTAAATGGGACATTAGCCAAAGAAACCCCAAATATCTCACTGCCTTTTACTTTCCTTAAGTGAAAGTAGTGATCCCAAGACAAAAGGGCTCTATATTAGTGATTTATGGAAGGAGAATGTTAGAATTTATAGCCCTTTAGATTTGTATGTGAAATTATAGACAGATATTCTTAGGAAGGGACCTTATATACAAGGATAGAGATTGATAATCTATAAAGTATATTGGTTTTGGTTCTTCTACTAACTAGATTTTTTTTTTGTTTTCTTCACTAAATAGATTTTTAATCCTGGGCAAGTCACTTTACTTTTATAGATGTTGGTTTTCTCATTTCCAAAATTAAGGTCTTGGTCTAAATAATCTCTAGGGTTGAACCATAACTGCATCTGGCAATAGTTTAGTTGGTGATGATGGTAATGATGTTCCACTACAGGCTCAATTGCATGGAGGAGGGATTTTTATACTTCCAAAGAGTCTATCCATTTTCCTCTCCCTCCTCCAGGGTGGAGGGGAAGAGGTAGGCCCTGCGAAAGGGGTGCCAGAGTGCTGAGACTCTAGGGATTGTGACTGGGCCTATTTATGCTGTACACTGTCAGTGAGATGCAAAGTAGAGATGCAATGAGTAGCCTTTCCCTTCTTAACCTCTCCATGTCAGCAACCCTGGGAAAAATTCCATCTATCCTATACTATTTGCAACTCTATTCTAAAATCATCTACCATTATGTAATATAGTCCAGTTTCCTCATTTTGTAGATGAGAAAATTGAACCCTAGTGAGAAATGATTTGTCCAAAGTCACAAAGTGAATTTCCCTTGCAATTCTAACATTTTAGGATTATGTGAAGTAGATAAGGCATACAAAAAACCCCACAGAAATAGAGTGAGACTTCAGCAATAGAAGACAACTGAGTCTAAGACATGTCTCAAGGAATTTTTTCTTATCCAGTGCCATTCAAGTGGTGTTGTACTTTACAATGAAATACTTCAAGCACAGCTCTTCTCAATCAACCATAAAAGCAAAAGGTTTCAGTATGACAGGTGTCAAGTAAGATCATTTTTCAATGTCAGAGAATGTCTTTGATCAGAAGAAATTCTATAGGATGCCAAGAGATTACCATGCCTCAGAGAGGCATCCAGAACAGAATGAAGGCTACTACCGGCTGCTTTCCCAAACACTATCAATATTTTTGTTTTGCTTTCCATAGGGTATTTCTTCACATGATGGGCAACCTCTGTTACCCAGTACATTATTTCTTCTGACAGACTTCTGTCATCATCTCTTGCCATTTATAGAGAAGAATGAGCAAGATGGTTGTTTCTGTTATTCATTGTTCAACCTCATGCCCTAAAGATGAGCAGAGAATACTTTGTATGAATGCAGAAACTTTTCAGTGGACAAAAAATATAAGTAGACCTAGGGGATTGTACTGAGTGGGCCACACCAATTAGCTTGAGTTGAAAAATCAAGTCAATTTTAGGTTGTCAAGATTTCCAAAGGAGGGAAATGTATCAAACATTGCACATTTTGACAATTCCATATCCTTTATGTGGTTGAGACTTCCTGAATGATATTCTTTAGAGACTGTTTATTTACTGATCAGTGTGGTATAGTAGAAAAAGAGCAGTGAAATAGGAATCAAGAAACCTGGGTCTAATCCCAACTCTGCATGCGGTTTACTAGCCATTACTGAATCTCTCTGGACCTCAATTGTTTCATATGCAAAAAAGGAGAGGAGAGAGGATTAGGTGGTTTTTCGGGCCCTTTCTGTGTGTGTTTGTGTTGGGACGGGAGAGGAAATGCTAATAGATGTCTATCCCTGTATTCTTCTTCCATAGTTCTTTCTGTCTGCTCTATAAATTAGTTTAGCAGTGAGGGATGGTCATTTATAGATGTCTTACAGAGTTGCCAATGATATGGAGAGGATATGTGACTTACACTGTGTCACAATGTATATTAGATATAGGCCTTGAACCCAGGTCTTTATGATTCCAAGGGCAGCCCTTTCTATTTACTAGACCATGATGCCTCTCCTATTCAGTTTACTCATCTGTAAAGTGGAGATAATAATACTCACTTCAGGCTATTATGAGGATCAAATGAGGGAAATTACAGGAAAAAACTTTGTAATAATAGCAGACTTCCATATTTTAGTGATTTGTTTTACAAAGCACTTAAAGATAATAATCTGTACTTGGTCCTCACATTTTACAACCCTGTGAAGGAGGCACTACATATTTTATTATTCCACTTATACAGATGAGGAAATTAAGGCCTAAGGGAGTTGAAGTGACTTGCCCAAGGTCGTACAATGCCAAAAGTAGGTTTCAACTCAGGTCTTACCTAACTCCAGGTCCTGTGTTTTTCACATTATATTGTGCCATGGCCCTACCCTGCCTCTGTAAATCTAAGATACTAATACTTCTCCTGCTTTCATTTCTCAGTCCTACTAATATGGTCAAATGCTCCCAAACCAGGTGGGAGAGTAGATTCATTTTTTATTTTATTTTTTTGGCCAGGCAATGAGGGTTAAGTGACTTGCCCAGGGTCACACCACTAGTAAGTGTCAAGTGTCTGAGACTGGATTTGAACTCAGGTACTCCTGAATCCAAGGCTGTTGCTTTATCCACTGCACCACCTAGCTGCCCCTGGGGGAGTAGATTCAGGAAAAGAACATTGTCATCCTCTATCTCCTACAAGCTACTGGAACCTGGTGCTTTGACATATCCAAATAAGGTTTTTTCAAATACCAACATAAAATGCCCATTGGTGTATGTACTTCTTCTTCTTTTTTTTTTTTTTAGTGAGGCAATTGGGGTTAAGTGACTTGCCCAGGGTCACACAGCTAGTAAGTGTTAAGTGTTTGAGGCCGGATTTGAACTCAGGTACTCCTGACTCCAGGGCCAGTACTCTATCCACTGCGCCACCTAGCTGCCCCGGTGTATGTACTTCTACTCAGAGTGCTTTGGTTGCTAGTAGAGTAGGAATTGGCTTCTGAGGTCATCTCATAGAATATGCTCAGAGTTGCAAGTCTCATTCTTAGTTGATCACTGGAGAGCTTTGGAACCCCCTTAGAGACCTGCATAAAATCTTGCACTTTTGAGAAGTGTCCCCTTATTGGTTCTGGAACTAGAACACCTGATGATTAAAAGGGAACAATTCTTCCCTCAGCCCTCTATTCTTTTCATATCAGGACTGTTTCAAACCTTTTTTTTGAGAGGGCCTTATCTTCCACCTCAGCCTCCATGTGGCCTTGAACACATGGCATCTAAAGACACATGTTCTGGCTAAGAAATCTTGGACCTGGCTTTGGGCTTTATCTTTTGTGTTTGTTCTTTCCTTGTCTCCGTTGAATGACTATCTATCCAAAGGTAGATGTACTGAGATATGGGGGGGGGGGGTGACTTTGTGAATTCAGAAGGTCCAGAAGTCTTATGTTTCGTGGAGTTAGAGTTGAATGGTGGTAGAAGAGAAGATCTAGGCAACTGCCCCTGTGTTTTTTGGGGAAGATAGCCATTGTCAAGAAGCTGTATGTTTTATCAGCAGACATGTACTTGGAGTTGTTTGGATAGTGCAGAGGTGAAGTAAAATGTAAAATACCTAATTAGCACTCCTGAAATTTTTTTATGTTCTGGTGAACTTCAGCATACCATTAATTATAATAGTGATCATATATTAAGTTACTTAATCCTTTTTTCAAACATATGCTTGTGGGAGGCTTTTGGGTTGAGTATTTCTTCAGTGTGTAGGAAATAAATACTTGTTCCTTATCTGATTCATATTATGCTTCAAATACATTTTTTTTTTGGTGAGGCAGTTGGGGTTAAGTGACTTGCCTAGGGTCACACAGCTAGTAAGTGTTAAGTGTCTGAGGTGGGATTTGAACTCAGGTCCTCTTGACTCAAGGGCCAGTGTTCTATCCACTGCACCACCTAGTTGCCCCTTCAAATACATTTCTACTGCTTTGTTTTGGGTAAACTCTAGGCATGAACCATAACACAATAAAATTTATCATTATAGGACTGGAATGAGGATTTAACAAGTCAAAGAGAGTGAGAAGAGGGAGCTTGGCCCATCTTAGTCCAGAACTGAATTGGGTCTAATCCATTTGCTTGGGTCCAGACAGGAGGGACTTCTTAGTGAAGGGAGTGGTACAACACCCCAGTCTCTGTGGACCCACCAGCAATTCTTTATTATTAGATAAAATTAAACCACATCATGAGGTTTCCCATAATTGACAACTCATTTGTGAATTAAGGCAATTTTACAAGGAGAAAAAAAGGTGTGAACAAGTCCTGGCCCTTTTAAATAATCTGTCTGATCTGATAGCAGATGACTGGTTTGACCCATTGGGGCAGGTTTGCATTGGCATTCATGAAGGTCTGTCTTCCAAACTGAAAAGAGGAAAAAAAAAGGTTTAATCTAGATTTGAAATGTAATCATAAACTTGACACCTTCCATTCCCACTTATCCATGAGTTCCCCTTCTGACTACTGTGAATTATATTGCATATTTCTGGCCATACCTCCTCAAGTGGTGTTGGGGACTGGAATGGTGATGCTACTGGTTAAAAACAGAGTCATATTGCCTTAGCTCTGTGGTAGGTGTTGCATGAAGACTGCTGAGGATGCTACCCTGAGTCAGGCAGAGAATGGGAAAAAAGAAGAGATTTCATCATGGGGAAAACAAAAGAAAGGATTGGTAAATCTTGAAACAGAAGGCTTTGCAGCACATATCAATGTATACTTTTATATAGAAAATCCCCAGTGTGAAGAATTTTGCTGAGCCTATAACAAGAAAGGAATTGAACTGTTCTTATTAGAAGAAAGCAACTGAGTTTACTTTGCATTTATGTTGCATTCTTGGGAGAGTTATTGGTTTTTTTAAGCCACTGATAGGTGCAAAATAGCTTCAATTATTAAGTTTAAATGTCACCCTAAAGATCACAATCAATATGCACCCCAAAAACCTGCATAATAATACACAGATATGGAATTTCAAATTTCTCTTAATGAGATATTTATTTCTCAGCAGTATGTTTGTGGAAAAATGTTAATGACTTTTTTACAGTACTATACTCTTTGGAAATTCCTAGTTGGATAAATGGTAGGGGCTAATGCCAAAGGTGCTTTCATTTTCATACCAGAGCCCAGGAGGGAAAATCAAGGTATATTTCTCCATTAGAAAGGACAGAAGGCCACTTTCCATATTTTTTTCTCAGCACAGACACTCTATGTGGTGCTAGTTTGAAGGCTAATTGGCTGCTGTAAAATGCTGTGGCTCATTACCTTAATAACATTAGTACAGGGAGGACATATGTGTTACACAGTCTGAACAAGGTTTATGGTACAACTAGGAATAATCATTTACTTAATTTGTTATTGTTTGTACAGTTGTTGCTCTGTGGATTTTAAAATGTGAGCTCCTGGAGGGCAGGGACTATATCTGTTTTGTTTGCCTGGTATTGTAAGCACCCAACACTGCACCAATTACACATGAACATTTATTAGATACTACTTGGTAATAAGTATTACATTGGACAGTATGAAGGCTACACTGGTATCTTTGGGATGCCAAGAGATGTTTTAAAAAAGGCCATTTTGCATTGGGTGGCTTCACTGGGGTTGTCTTATGAGAAGACACGGGTGTGAGCTGTATAAAAAGGGCATATGGATGGACATGTCACGTCCTCTAAGTTTGTGATCATATGAATCATTGGAGTAAATGGCCGCATTAATGGGATTACAGGTATGTAGGTTTATCTGAGACAACAACAACAAAGTATTTGTATTTTTATTCATTAAATTAACTTATTTGAGCACTCATTTGGTTAAGGGATACCACCATGCCTCTGTCATTTATTCTTTCTGAAGAAATTGTTTTCATTTATAAAACAGGGATAACAATATTTAAACCATCCATTTCCTGGGGGCATAGTGAGGTACAAATGAGATCTTGTTTATATAAGGACTTTGGAATCATTAAGTATAATGCAAAATATTAGTTTACTTCAATATAAAAGTCTGTGATTTCTGCTAGGAATGTACTACTTCCATGGTGGCAGATTGAAACCTTTCTATTACTTGGCAAATAGTTACCATACCTGAAACATTCATCAATATGTAGTCAATCTAGCAATAAGTCCCTCCAAAGAAAGGTAGGCCAGGTCTCAGGTGGCATAGAATCTATCACCAGACCTGTCTTTGAAACCTCTCCAGTATATTAGGATTTGTCAGAGCTTGTGTTCTATTAGAACTCAATGTCACCTCTCTAATGTCAGGATAAGGAATTAAACGACTTTAGTGGGGGAAAATGGCAGGTTATTATTATTTAATCACATGGTATTTTAAGTTCAAAAACTTTGCCCTTAGAAGTCATATATTGGGTTATTTTCAGGACTGAATATAGAACATTCTTTTTAGAGGGCTTTTATCTCTTGAATACCTTATCCTTATTGATTCAGCAATAAAATATCTTTCTGGGCAAGTATGGCTTTAAAAATAATAATGACAGATATTTATTCTTTGCCTGTGTGCTCATTATAATAACAAACATTTATTTAGTATTCACATGATACATGGCATTATGTTGGGAATAACAGTGGTTTTGGCTAGGCATATCCTTGTCCTAATAGAGTTTAAAATTTAATTAGGATATAGGTGGATAAAAGATAATGAAATAAAATTTCAGTATATATCTCCAATGGAATATACCTAGAATACATTTTTAGCATCCTTAGGGCACTACTGGCCACTAGCCTGGCCCTCTTCAATAATAAAAGCCAGGCACAGGGCAAATTCTATGCTCACCCAGGAAGTTATATACTGTACTCAACACCAGGAACACAGAGAAGTAACATTAATCTCTCTTTTTCTCAGTGTGTTAGTAATAGGGGTGTGCTGGTAAATATTTAACAGCTACCCTGGTGTTGGGTGCAGGCCAAAGAATTGTTCACATGACACACTTTTCCCATCACTTTCTTAAGTCTAGTCAATCAAAACTAAATCAAGTCTGGATTTGTAGTAATTGCAGGTTTATGGAAATAAAAAGTCACATCCTGAAAATTGAACAAGCCTATCTTGTAAGCTGGTTTGAGCTGGCTCTAGCACAACCCTGGCTAGTAACCTGTATTCCTTTTTGTGGGTGGCAATTCCCAGTTTGTTGATCTAGGAGTATGGTTAAGTTGGATAAATAGAATCTTGTGGAATAGGCCTTCTCCAAGTGGGAAAAAAAATCACCTTTCTCTTGTTGTGTTGTATTTCAATGAACCCTAGTTATGTTGATTATACAAGCTTCACTGAATTCCATACATTTTTGACTCATTAGCCCTGAATTAATAGGAATAAAATAATAATATATATATTTAAAATGTGATATGTATTACATTCCTGTAACTTCTCCCTGCTCTGGATAGCCCATAATCACTTTGTTGACGTGCCCCAAACCTTGAAATTCTAGATTAAATTTAAGGGTTTACATTCAGCCCATCATTTACATATAGTTTCCCTTGGCAACTAAAAATATACACAGTGCTGGAGTTAGCACATATTACCAATGCTAGAGTCTACAAGAGCCCACAATTCAATAACTATCAAACATAGCCCTCCTCTATTTCTTTTTTTTCTCATGGCTTTTTGAAGGGTCAATGTACATAAATCAGTTAGGGAATTTGGGGATTTGGATTGGCTTCTGATGCTGCTACTCTTTCCTTTGTAGTTTTGTTGCTGTTGCAGCAATTCCTGATCCCATTCTCTGACTGTTTCTTAGTATGGCTGGCTCTTTTTCATTTCCTGTTTCCTTCTAGATAGAAGACTACTTAAAAAATGGAAACTGCTATGCATTTTTCTGTTCTTAGTATCTTGCATTTATAATGGATGATTGATAAAAGTTGCCTGGGATTGATCTGGGAAGAATTTAGGGAACCAGGTTGTATTTTCATCTTTCCTGTTGATTGAAGGAAAGGACATTGATAAAAAATGTGGGATATGGAAAGATGGTATAAAAACAAACAAGCAAAGAAAAAAACAAACAAACAGAATTTGACTGCCTGGATCATGGTGGAAAATATAGAAATTAGAAGGGCTCTTGGCCAGAAAGTATAATGAGGTCTAGGAGAATTGAATTTTCCTGAAGCCTTATAGATCTGAAAAGGTAAGACAAAAAAAGAATATCCAGATTAAACTGCTGAATCACATACCACATAGGGCATCACTTTTGTCACAGGACATGCAAAGTAGAGATTAGGAATATGACTATGAGCATATGATATGGAATATGGTGCACCACAAACTATAAAATTCCATGCAACCTGAATATTATAACATCTCTCTTTTTCATTTTAAATACTTTGTGTATATAGACTGCAACTCCCTTTTTCTAAGGAGAGATTATTTTTCTATCTAAATTTCTGGGGTTCTGCACATCCTAATTCCCAGAAGAAAGTAGAAATTTATAGGTAATAGTGAAGTCAAATTAGTTGAAGACATTTCAAAAAGTTTTCTTTCAGGTTATACATCATCTGCCAACTCTGTGGGTTTAAAGTTAGCATTTATCTTTGCTATGACTCTTTTGCCTATTCAATGTGATGTTACAATAAATGATTGTCTGCTCCATTGGTGGTCGTTGGTCAGGGGTTGGTGTTGATATTGATAGGGGGATAGTGGGCCCCTTATGCATAAGTTTTGCTCCCCTAAATGATAACTGTAAGGGAAAATATGGAAATAATGTTTGTGGTGTAAGGGCACAGCTTTTCCTGGGGCTCTTAAACTTATCTACCACTGTTGATGGTTGGTGGTTGGAGTGGAATACAGTATCCTTCTTCACATGGGTTGTACACCTAGGTAATGGTTGTAAGAGCTGAGCTTTTGGGTCCTTAGGCACTAAGCTAATGCAGGTGACATATAGTATGAGAAAAAACATAATTCTAATTTTAATGGAATACATAGATAGATGGGTAGATAGATAGATATTTAATATGCCTTTGATAATTCAATGTAGGTTCCCTCTCACTGGGGAGAGCACAGGAATGATGACCACTTGCTGGAGATATAATGGTGTATTTTTGTTCAGAAACAGAGTGGAATAGATGGCCATTGAGGTCTCTTCTAATTTTGGGAAGCAATAACTCACTCAAAGATAGCATAAGATTCAATTTGATAGAGTGTTTGACCAAAAACCAATGGGGAAGGCAAGGGAGAACCCTTCTCTCAGTCCCCTGCCATAAGAAATTCTAACAGGCTTCATGATAAAGAGTGACAACTGGTGACACCTCTTGGGAACAATGAGAAATGGGAAAAAAGAGACACAATGTAGAAAATTACTGGATAGCATTTGGTATGAGCATTAGGCAACTCCAAAGAGATACTTTCCAATTCAGAGTGCAAGTGACTGGTAATTTACATAGATTGTTGGAAGGGAATGACTCCTCAGAGAGTTTCCACCCTCTTTCCAAGACCTGTGTTTTATATTCTTGGATCATTCAATAAAGCTTTCCTCTTAATATTGAGAATTTCAGGCTTACAAATGAGGAGTCAATGTGCTGAAAGGTACTATTAATACATTTTTTTAAGGTTTTCTGAGAGCAAGGTTGTGAGCTAGAGAAGTAAGGAATTCTGGGAAGTATTATACACACACACATATATATGTGTATATATACATATACATACATATATATGTATGTATATATATATGTGTGTGTGTGTATTTTTTATATATTATATATATGTATATTACTGTAGCAATTTATTTGCCATGACACTTCTTCAGTGGAACTAAAAGTAAGAATGGCAAAGGGCTGAGGTTCTCACTTCCAGCAATGTATAGAGAGGAAGGAAAAGTTTTCAGTGCCCTAACTAGAGTGTACCGTTTTTGTATTTCTGCCATGATCAGGAAACTTTAATCTGTTTTGGAGGTGCATGCTATTTTCCTTTTTAGAATTGAAGACAGAGGAATCAAAGGAACATTTCTCCTTTTCCAGAGTTATTAGAGACAATTAAGTGAAGGGCCCCAATTTTTAAAAAAGCAGGAACATTAAAGAAAAGTGTTCTATGTTGGTTGTTTTCAGGGTGGAAAAATGTGACAGAGGAGAAAAAGGTCTCATTCTGAAGAAAAGGGAAATAGACCACTTGAGGAGGAAAGAATTACCAGTCCTCCAAGGAATAGTGAACACACTGATGCCTTCAGGCAATTGTGCAGAAGAGGCCAGATGGGGAATAAACAAGTAGGGTTTGTTGTTGACTTCCTGCTGAAGGGTACTTAAGCAGCAATATATTTTTTAACCAGAAGTTAACAACTCATTTGGTACAAGATAAGGCTTTTTGGGGGAGAGGAGGAAATGTGAGGGAGAGTAGTTGGTAGTTAGTGATAATAATGCCAAAAAAAGAAGGAAAAAGCATCAATGAAACATTACCAAAATATACAGAAGAGGACACAGCTGAATAGGGAATTTATTACTTTGTGTTAAATTTCACATATAATAAAACCAAACTGTGTATAATAGTTCACAATTTTTCATACAATCCTCTTTTCTGTTCTTTGCATATTGCAATACTATGATTTTAAGTTTATAACAAGAGAAAATTTAATTAAAAAAGAAAGTTATACCTTATTCAAAAGAAAAAAAAGACAGGAAGGGGGAAAGCAGATACATTATATGTTAAGGAAATGTTCTCATGTAAGAAAATCTAGACAGAAGGTAAAAAGTATGGCAGAGAACATTTAGTTGAAGATCAATGGAGGCAGAAATAGAAGCAATTGCCATCAAAGTATACATAATACTAATGACTTGGAAGGAAGAGGAAATAGATGAAGAATTCAGGAAATAGATCATCAACCTGGTATGAAGGCATGATACAGTAGTGATGGTGCTCTTCAATTACCTGACCATCTGTTAGAGTTCTCCCTTTGCCAAAAACAGACTGGAGCATAATTTCTCGACTGACCTTAATGATAATTTCATATTTCAAAAGGTAGAGGGGAACTTCTATTCTCAAACTGAGCTTCACCAACAAGGAAGAATTTAAGGGTAGGGAAGAAATGATGGGAACCTGTGCATGGGAAGTGACTAATTTAGAATTTGTGATAGAGAAGTGAAAAAAAGTTGGCTATAGCCTGATATGAATTTTGAATTTGGGGAGAAATTTCTTTTTTATCATAAAAGTATTTTATTATTTTCTAGTTACATGTAGAAATGGTTTTCAACAGTTGTTTTTATAAGATTTCTAGTTCTAAATTTTCCCCTTCCTTACCTTCCTTCCCCCCTCCCAGAGACAGCAAACAATCTGATATAGGTTATATACATACAATCACATTAAACATATTTCTACTTTAGTCACATTGTGAAAGACAAATCAGAACAAAAGGGAAAAACATCCAAAAAAAGAAACAAAAACAAAAAAGTAGAAACAGTATAGTTCAATCTGCATCCAGATTCCACAGTTCTTTTTTTTTTTCTGGATGTGGAAAACATCATGAGTCCTTTGGAATTATCTTAGATCATTGTATTGCTGAGAAGAGTTAAGTCTATCATAGTTGATCATCATACAATGTTGTTGATACTGTGTACAATGTTTTCCTTCTTCTGCTCATTTCACTCAGCATTGGTTCATGTAAGTCTTTCCAGGTTTTTTCTGAAATCTGCCTGCTCATTGTTTCTTACAGCACAGTAGTGTTCCATTACATTCATATACCATGGTATATACATTCATATACAAAGTTTTTACCATCTACCATTGTTTAGCCATTCCCCAAATGATGGGCATCCCCCCAATTTCCAATTCTTTGCCGCCACAAAAAGAGCAGCTATAATTTTTTTTTACTTGTGGGTCCTTTTCCTTATTTTATAATCTTTTTGGGATAAAGGCCTAATAGTGGTATTGCTGGGTCAAAGAGTATACACAGTTTTATAGCCCTTTGGGCATAGTACCAAATTGCTCTCCAGAATGGTTGGATCAGTTCACAGCTCTAACAATAATGCATTAGTGTTCCAATTTTTCCACAGCTTCTCCAACATTTATTATTTTCCTTTTTTGTCATATTAGGCAATCTGATAGGTGTCAGGTGGTACCTCAGGGTTGTTTTAATTTGCATTTCTCTAATCAGTAGTGATTTTAGAGCATTTTTTCATATGGCAATAGATAGTTTTATTTTCTTCATCTGAACACTGCCTGTTCATATCCTTTGACCATTTCTCAATTGGGGAATGACTTTCATTCTTATAAATTTGATTTAGTTCCCAATATATTTTAGAAATTAGTCCTCCATCAGAATTACTGGCTATAAAAATTATTTCACAGCTTTCTGCCTCCCTTCTAATTTTGGATGCATTTCTTCTGTTTGTACAAAACTCTTTTAATTTAATGTAATCAAAATCATTCACTTTGTATTTCATAATATTCTATATCTCTTGTTTGGTTATAAATTCTTCTCTTCTTCATAGATCTGAGAGGTAAACTATTCCTTCCTTTCCTAATTTACCGATGATATCACCCTTTATGTCTCAATCATGTACCCATTTTGACCTTATTTTGGTATACGGTGTAAGATGTTGGTCTATGCCTAGTTTCTGCCATACTATTTTCCAGTTTTTTGGAGAGAGATTTCAAAGGTTCAGAGAAATAGTAGGCAGGAAGTTTCCCACATCCTAAAATTCTACATGGTGAGTCATCCCTCGAGAGTTGGAAAACTCTCAATAAGGCAATGCTGAAGACATAAACAATTCTGATGAAGAGAAAAAAGGGGACTCAATCTAAGAGTACTAATGTAGATGCAAGGTGACATAGAAGATGCAAGCAAGGGAAGATAACAGACGAACACAAAAGTTTGGTACATTTCTGTAAAAAGTATCAGGAACTGAGTTGATGTATATGTCATGGTAGAAAAGGAAGAAGTGAATCCAAGGAGTTGATATGGTTTTATCACCAATTGTTCATGTTAGACTACCCTCATCTTTTTTTTTTTTGACAGGTTCATTAGATTGGTAGATCAAAGGAATGCTGCAGATAGAGTTTACCTACATTTTCCCACAGTATTTGCTAATGTCCTTTATGTTATTCCTTTGGACCAGATGGAAAGCTATAGTCTGTACAATAATAGTTTTTGTTGTTTGGTCATTTTCAGTCATGTTTGACTTTTCATGTTCCTATTTGGGGTCTTCTTGGCAAAGATAATGGCATAGTTTGCCATTTTCTTCTCCAGCTCATTTTACAGATGAGGAAACTGAGGCAAATAGGGTTAAGTGACTTATCCAGGGTCACATAGCTAGTGTCAGAGGTCAGATTTGAACTTTGAGGAGGGAAAGACTCATGGGTATTCCTAATTCTAGGCCTGACACTCTATCCACTACCTAGCTGCCCTGACAAAAATAGATGGCTTCAAAAGAGATTGAATTCCTTAACCCCAAAACTAGCATTAATGGTTCAATATCAACTTTGAAGGATATATTTAGTTGAGTGCTCCAAGAAACTATGCTTGTCCCTTCATGATTGAACACTTTTATCAATATCTTGGATAAAGTTATAGACAATGTATCTATCAAATTGGCAGGGGATTCAAAGCTAGTAGGTGTGATCAACAACACATTAGAAGATAATTGTAGTATAGCTTACTAGCATTAGTATGGTACTTTAAGATTTGCAAAGTGCTTTACAGATATAATCTCATTTTTTACCCTCACAACAATCCAGAGAGATAGGTGCTATTATGGTCCCCCATTTTATAGATGAGGGAACTGAGGCAGGAAGATGTTAAGTGACTTGTCCAGGGTCACACAGCTAGTAAGTATATGAGGCTGAATTTGAATTCAACTCTTCCTGACTCCAAGTCCAGTGCTCTATCCATTGTGCCACCTAACTGGTTAACAACTCACAGGATTTAAGTCAGAAGGGATTTCAGTAACCAGATAGACCAGCATACCTGAAAAGATTTCTGATAAATAGTTATCTAGTATCTGCTTGAAGACTTCCAAGAATTGGAAAACTCAACATCATTGAGGTGGCCACCTCCACTTTTGGACAGCTCTAATTGTAAGGAAGTTTTCCTCCCATCAATCCTAAAGTTCCCTCTGAAACTTCCACTTATATTGCTCCTGTTTCTTTCCTTTGAATCCCAAAAGAACAAATATGAGTTATCTGCCACATGACAGTATTTAAAATATTATTACCCAGCCATCATGTTTCCCTTTCTTCTCCATGCTAAACATCCCTAGTGACATTGACTTAAAATTTTACATTATCTTAGTTACCTTCCTCTGGGCACTCTTTAGCTTATCAATATCCTCCTTGGGCTGTGGTACCCAGAAATGAACATAAGACTCCATATGTGGAGTCAGTATGAAAAAATACCTTGAGGAGTTAGAGTATTATTTTGAATATAATCAGATAAAACTTAATAGCTATAAACAGATTTAATAAATACGACACTTTATGATTAAGGAAGCAGTTTCATAATTAGAAGATGGGGAGGACATGTAAATATCTATCAAAAGACTTGGAGGTTTTCTTAGATCTCTAACTCTTCCTTCCCAACTTTCCTATTATTATCAAGGGCACCACCATCCTCCTAGTCCCACCCCCATGTTCAAAACCTCACCACATTGGTGTTTTCTTTGACTCCTCACATATACTCACCTCGCATGCCCGATATATTGCCAAGTCTTCTTGCTCCCATTTCCACATCTCTCACATATATTTTCCTTTCTTCACTTACACAGCTGTCACTCTGGTCCAGGCTCTTACCTACTCATTCTAGACTATTGCAATAGCCTTCTGGAGGTCTTCCTGTCTCAAGTCTTTCCCCATTCCATTCCAACCTGCACTCAGCTGCCCAAATTATCTCCCTAAAGCAGAAATCTGATCCTATCACCTCTCTTGTGGCTCCCTATTATCTCTATGAATACAACATCTTCTGTTTGGGTTTTGAAGCTCTTTAGCCCTTCTTAGCTTTCCAGTTTTCTTATACTTTATTCCCCTCCACATAATCTATCATCACACACAATTCTGCATTTCTCAATTTCATGCCTTTTAATTAGCTATTTCCCATGAGTGGTGGGCTCTACCACCTTATTTTTGCCTCATGACTTCCTTTGGCTTCCCCAAGATTCAGTTCAAATCCCACATTCTACAGGAGGCCTTCATCTTCCCTTTACCTGATAGAGCTTCCCCTCTGAGATTACCTTCCATTTACATTGTCTATGCCTTCTATGGAGAGTTGTTTGCATTTTTTCTCTCTGATTAGAATGTGAGGTCCTTGATGACAAGGATTATATTTTACCTTTCTTTGTATCCTCTGTACTTACCACAGTACTCAGAACACAATAAACACTTAATAAATGTTTATTGATTAGATTGCAATCTCAACATGATGATATGATGGTCAAAAATGTTAATTCAATATTAGGGTGTATGAAGAGAATGAGCGTCACCAGGGAGGTGATAGCCCTATTATATACACTCTGCTTTGGACAGTCCTCATCTGGAGTATGGTGTTCAGAACACGTATTGGGAAAGATAGTGTTAAGATGGAAACTGTCCAGAAGCAGGTGACCAACATGGTGAAAGATGTTCATGACATACAATGGATGATTGAAAGAATGGGCACATTTAAAATTCTGTGGAAGAGAGGTGGGGGAGAGGGAGATAGGAGTTTAATTCATTGTTTTAACCACTTTTTGAAGGATGAATTTATCATTAATGTAAACCAAGTAAATTTTATCGGCTTTACTTTTGGTAAAAAGGCTCTCCAGAAGTTGTTTAAGTAATTGAAGTGTCCCATCACAACTATCTCATGCCTCCACGCCAAGCTTAAAATCTATTTCATGAATTCCTCTAAGGTTGTCATGTGGAAAAGGGATTACACTTGTTCTTTTTGGTTTCTGAGAGCCAAACTAGGAATAGGGGATTAAAGCTACAGAAAGTTTTAAGCTTAATGTAAGTTACAGGAAAACAAATTTCAGGTAAATGTGAGGAAAAAAATTCTTAATGATTAGAAATATTCCAAAAAGTAGAATGCATTGCCCCAGAAGGTTCTCATTTTCATGTATAAAGGTGCAAAGGCTGGATGATCATTTGTCAGATATGTTATAAAGTTTGGATTAAATGGCATTTAAGGTTCTCTCAAATCTGACATTTTTTTTTGATCCTGTGATACCTGGACCCTTCAGGTCATGTATTATTGATTGATACAAGGTTTGTATATTAATAGAGAGTATTTTATAGATTCCTTGCTGTATTATGTCATGTTTTAGCTCACAATACAATGGTTTTTCCTCATTACATTCTCTGCTCCCTCCTTTTATGTATATTCACCTCTTTTCATTAAAATGAAAATTTTACTAGTCTATATCAAATAGGTTGAGTTTAGCATAAATCTGTAATTCAGATGTTTGGGGAAGACAGGAAGTAACTGGACACTCTATTACAGATTGTACCCTATATTACTTTCTTCACATAGCTACCCATAGAGATTGAACATTCATTTTAAATATTAGAATTGAGTGAAAGATGCCACCAAAGCAAATGAATAAATCAGTGTGTTGTGAAATTAAACCCCCACTTTCTGTAAAGCTACACTGTCTGCATCTAAATGGTTGATAACTTACCCCAATGTGAACAGTAGTCAGTAATTGTATTGTGCTGTTCTTTGTTCACTGTCTGATGATAAAAAATATCCTTTTTATTCTGTGGCTCATTTATGTCTTCAGATAGCCTACACAGTGATTCCTAAAGATAAAAGCAAAATCAAAGAATATCCTTTTGGGGTTCTAGTATTTCTGCTATCCCCAAGTTCTCTGCTTCAGAAAACCCATTTCTCTTTCTTTCATGACATCCTTTATAAAGGTACTATTTTAATGAAGTCTTATAAAATGACTAGGCTAAATAGGATAAGGTGATAATATTTCAAACAGACTACCTTTATTAGGAAATCTACTGGCCCTGCCTGTTTTTATTTTTCCTTTTTGTTTTCTAACTTTTATCTCATTTATATTTTAAAATGCATTTTTTGTTTGTTTAGCAAAAAATATAGAATATACTTATATTCAAAATACCATTGTTTCAGTGTCTCTCATGGGCATGGGGCAGAGGATGCAGAATCTGGACATAAAGTATTTAAAAGTGGCATATAGGGGCAGCTAGGTGGCACAGTGGATAGAGCACAGGCCCTGGAGTCAGTAGTACCTGAGTTCAAATCCAGCCTCAGACACTTAACACTTACTAGCTGTGTGACCCTGGGCAAGTCACTTAACCCCAATTGCCTCACTAAAAAAAAAAGTAGCATATAAAGCAAATATGTGTGTATGCGTATGTGTATACACAACAAGATTAATTGGCAGGAGGAAACTTCTTGTAGTTCTAGTCACCAGTTCTAATGACAATAACAATAACTAACATATATATGTATATATTTTTATACATACATATACATATATAGTTCCACACATATATATGTTTATTTGTAATGTTTACAATATCAAATAATATGTATTTATATGTATACTATACATATATGCATACATTATTTACACACATATGTATATACATATTTGGATATGTGGAGGCAGCTAGGTGGCACAGTAGATAGAGAACCATCTAAAGTCAGAAAGACATCTTCCCGAGTTCAAATCTGGCCTCAGACTCTTAATAGCTGTGTGACCCTGGGCAAGTCACTTAACCCTGTTTGCCTCAGTTTCCTCATCTGTAAAAAAAAAAAAGCTGGAGAGGGAAATGGCAAACCACTCCAGTATTTTTGACAAGAAAACCCCAAATGGGGTCCCAAAGAGCCAGACGTGACTGAAATGACTGAACAACAACATTTGTATATGAGTGTATATACACATAATACACATTCACACATAAACATTATTTACTATTGCTAAAACAGTGACAAATCTTGCAACTATTTATTACAAGGGTACATAGTGCTTGAGAGGATGATATGTAACAATTCTTCATAACTCATATCAGCTGGAAGGACTCTATGTGCCCTGTAATGAAGTGGATAAAGAGCTTAATCTTTGTCATTATGAAAATAAGGCTTGCTGTGCTGGACAGCATATTTAGTGTGGAATTCTACATCCTCAGTACCAAATGTTTCTATAATGGCTGTTAATGACTGCAGCCCTGGAAGAATAGCCAATATAGGAATGAGAACAATATTCCCCTTTGGCTTCTAAAGGAAAACTACTTAGTCCCTAAACTTGAGTGAAGCATTTAAATAGCCTATGTTCATATTGCAGTAGAAGAGGATGTTCTTTTCAGCAGCAAAATGACTAACATAGAGCTGGGCATCATGAGCAAAGGCACTGAAGACAGGGAATTGAAAACACAAACTGAAACTGTAAGGAATTGGTTGTGATTTGGGGTTTCTGTGATCTCCATCTTTGGCTGGGATTGGAGGCCCCGGCATGTGCGCCTGTGCACGCTGGCTCGCGCCAGACACCCTGGCGCCTGCATGGGCCTGGCCAAATTATAATGATAGGAAGTTCAGTGAGGGCAGTCAGGTGATCTTCAGCATCCACAAGCTGGGGGAGCTAGCATTTGTAGAGCGGCTTGTTATTTCTGTCAATCAGGGCTGCCAGCCAATTAGCTTGGGGCTGTGTGTGTGGCTGCCCTGTTTCCTCTAAGAGAGGGAGCTTCTGGGAGAGAGAAGGGAAGAGAATGCATTCTGGTGTGAGCAGTGGAGGGAGTGAGACCCTGGAACACTGTGCAGCAGGTTCTCTTTGAAATTGCTGATTTCGGGGTGGTAGTGAGTTGCGGATTGTATCTTTTTCCTTACTCTATTCCCTTTTTCTTTGTCCTTAGTTCTATTAACCTTACTTGTGTTTTAAATTTGTTCTCATTAATAAATCTTGTTTTTTTAAAGGCTGTTAATCTCCTTTTTTACCCCAATATTACGTTGAGCCACCTAATTAACACTCCCCATATTAAATTTGGCCCTTACGGGGCAGCTAGGTGGCGCAGTGGATAGAGCACCGGCTCTGGAGTCAGGAGTACCTTAGTTCAAATCCGGTCTCAGACACTTAACAGTTACTAGCTGTGTGACCCTGGGTAAGTCACTTAACCCCAATTGCCTCACTAAAAAAAAAAAAATTGGCCCTTACAAAACACTAGGTTAACTGACAGTAGGAAATTTCTTACAGTTCTGGTTACCAATTCTAAACATAACAACAATAATAATCATACCTAACTTTTATGTATAATTCTTTAAGGTTTTGAGAGGGATATATATATACACACACATACACACATATATTTATGTGTGTATATATACATATATGTATTTGAATATATACATACGTACACACATATATCTCACTTAATAGCTAGCCCTTTGTTATAAGTAGAGAATGTGTGTATACACACATATTATACATATACACATACACATATACACATATATATACAAATATACACACATATATATCTTACTTGATAGACCCTTTGGTATAAGGAGAAAGAGAGACCGAATATACACACACACATATACACGCATGCAAACATATATATATATATATATATATATATAATATACATATATATATATATATTATATGTATCACTTGATCCTTATAGATAATTCTGTTATCCTCATAATAACTCTGTGAAGTAGGTGCTATTGCTATTCAACCTATAAGAAACAAGAGGCCAAAAGGTTGTGATGTGTCCAGGGTCACACAGCTAGTTGGTGTCTGAGATAGGATCTGAAGTCAATTCTTCTTGACTCTGAGACTAGTCCTCTATCAACTATACCATCTAACTGCTTCTAGTTAACAGAGAAATAAGAGTACTGGGTAGATGCAGAAAAACAGTAACTAAAAGGATCAAGAGAATAAGAGGACTGCATGTGGAAAATTGTTTAAATAATGGTTTTGGAAAGGCCACAGTTGCTTATGCCAGCCGACTTCTACTGCCAGCCAGTCAGTCAACTCACATTTATTAAGGACTATCTGCCAACCACTGTGCTTAGTTAGCTCTGGGAATATGGACAGAAAGAAAGACTCCAGGAATTTCCATTCTAAGGATGATAGTACTTAAGAAGAAGATGAAGAAAGGGATGAGGACAGAAATGGGAATGAAGCTTGGAGAGGAATGAAAGGAAATGGGAAGTTTCCCTCCTATCACATGGCAAAGAGAGACCCTCCCCCAATGCCAATATGCTTCTGTCTTGATAGTCAACATTTGCTTCAAAAATCTATAAGCTGGGGGCAGCTAGGTGGTGCAGTGGATAGAGCACCGGCCCTGGATTCAGGAGTACCTGAGTTCAAATCCGGTCTCAGACACTTAACAGTTACTAGCTGTGTGACCCTGGGCAAGTCACTCAACCCCAATTGCCTCACTAAAAAAAAAAAAAAATCTATAAGCTGTGATGTTGTCCTTGCATCACTACCGCAGTGCTCCTGGGAAATTATTTTCTGCACTCATTCTTAAGTCTCCAAAAGTTTTTGGTGATGTAGTTTGTGAGAGAAAGGAAGTAAAACCCTGGAGAAGTCTTTCTGGCTCTTTTTGCATCATGTCATCTGCCTTTCAAATGCTTTTCTATATTATCTTTTCCTGTTGTGTTGTTTCTATATATATTCTCCTTTTTTCCTTGTAAAGAAATGCCAGAAAATACTCTTGTGTTTTGTAGTCTGAATGTGTGAAGACAGATGGGAGAAAATGAGGAAAGTCGGTGTTGGAAACAGGCCTCCATATCCCATGACAACAGCAGAATGGGCACAAGTACCTAGAGGTTGATGAAGATGCTGTCTGAACCTAGAGAGTCAAAATGACTTAAGGTCTGGGAAGGTGCATGAGGCCCACTGCTTTAGTCTGGGATTTACAGCTAAATGCACTTTAAGATTCTTAAGACCCCAGGATATAAAGTAATAAAAGGTAAAACCCCTGGGCCTGAGGACAAAGGCCTTCTGATTCAGTTTGATGTGGAAGAGCTGTCGCCCCTGGGAAGATAAAGCGAGTCAGCTTGGCTCAAGGCCTGGCACTGGATCTCTTCAGCCGCACTCTGCCAGGTTCTGGAGACAGCTCTTATGAGGAATGACATTTTGCCGGTTTAGTCATTGTCTCCTAAATGGTTTCCCTGCAACACAGAGATCCTTTGTGGTTGTGATCAGATTATGCTGCAGACTGCCTTGCTGTTGAAACTGTGAATTACCTCATACTCATTCAAGTTAAACTTCAGCTGTTTTGTGTCTGTCCAGTCTCCACTGAGCTCAGATCCATTGTGTGTTTTCAGTAATCTTTCTCCCTGGGCTTGCTTGGTGTCTATGAGCCAGTGAAATCATGTTATCAGCAATTTTCAGACACTTGGTTTAAAATGCTGGTCTTGCCCCTCCAACCTGTTCACTATGTATCTTTTCAGCAATGTGCCATCATCAATGTGATCCATAATATGCATCCAGGGATCTCAAAGCACTTTAATCTTTCTACATACATAGTGGCAAACAGTAACAGTTCTGGGTCATGAAGGGAGAGAAAAGGAGGTGCTAAAAATGAACTTAGTTGGGTCTTGTATCTCTTGGATAAGAAAAGATCACAGAAGCTCCTCTAATATTTCTGTCCCTGAAGTCTGAGAAGATTGCATTAAATGATCTCAACAAAGGGACTTTAGAAACCATCTTATTTAGTCCTCATTTTATATATTGAGAAGGAGGAAGGAACAAGCATTTATTGAAGGTCTACTATGTGCCAAGAGCTTTACAAATATCTCATTTGACACTCACAACTACCCTGGAAGGTAGTTGTGATCCCCATTTTTCAGTTGAGGAAACTAAGGTAATCAAATGACATGCCCAGGGTTACATAGTTCTAAAGTTGACCTCAGGATTTGAATTTACTGACTCCTAGCACTTTATTGGGCCACCCAGATGCAGGCCCAAGGGGGTTAACCTGCCTTGCCAAGATCACAAAATAATGGCAGAACTGAGAGTAGACTCCAAATTTCTTCAATCCTGTGTCTTGAGAACAGGAACTATCTTTTACCTTTCCTTGTATCCCCAAACTTGGCACAGTGCCCAGCATATAGTAAATGCATAATAAATGTTTATTGATTGACTCCTAGTTCAGTATTCCTTCCTTCTCATGGATCCATTATATAATGATCTACCTCTCCTCCCCCACCTTCTCAGAACCAGTCACATGGGGCTGTTTTATGTGCATCTATGTCAGTGGAACCCTTTAATAACATAAGGTTCAGCCTAAATGCCAACTCCAGCTGAAGACCTTTCTTGAATTACTTCTTTCTCTCTAGTTTAGGCTTTTCCTTGCCCACTCAGAATCACTGTGTAAACCAGTGGTATCAAGCTCATATATATATATATATATATGTATGTATACGTATGTATGTATGTATGTATATATGTATGTGTATATATATATATATATATATATATATATATGGAACCCTCCAGTACTATTTCGATTTAGACAACCACAAACTAACATTATCTATATTATATTTTTATTTATTTTGTTAAACATTTTCCATTATATTTTAATCAGGTTTCAGCCCCATTTAGGAGTTTTCTGGCCTGTAGACCACAAGTTTGACCTCTGGTATAAATTAGCTCTATTACCTTGGGCAAGTCACTTAACTGCTCCATGCCTCAATTTTTTCCTCTGATTAATGAGGTAGTTGGATTGATTGTTTTTGAAGTCCCTTCTAATTTCATGGTGTTTAGTATTTATATCCCCGTAGGATAATGTTAGCTCCTTGAGGAAAGGTACTATTGCAAGACAGGTTCTTCTCTCTCTCTTTTTAAAATCTTTTTAACATCACAGTGTCTTCAATATAGTAGATATTCAGTAATAATGGCTAGCATTTAAGGTTCAAAAAGTGCTTTATATGTATGATCTCAACTAACAACCCTTTGAAAGAAGTTCTATTTGTATCCCCATTTTACATGTAAGTAAACTGAGGGCAAAGAGGTTAAGTAACTTGTGGAGAGTCATGCATTTAGTAAGTGCCTGAGGTAAGTCTTGCTTCCAAGTCTAATACTCCATCCACTACACCAACTAGCTGCCTTTAATGATAATTGACTATTGAATTGAACGAGTGAATGTAAAAGCACTCATTGTGTGCTAGGAACTGTGCTAAGACCAAGCAAGCAAGGCAATTTTGCATTGTAATAGGAAAAACAATACATTTGGGTGAGTGGTTGCCAGAGCAGAACATTTTGGACTGGAAAGTCAGAGATAATGATGATTGGAACTATAGGACAAATGGTTGACATTTCCTTTACAGGAATTGTAGTGTTGATTGGATTATTATCTTCGTAACTAGAGGTGAAAAGGGGTAGAGGTTGTAAGGGGCCACAACCCGGCATGGGAATGACAGAAAAGGGGCCTGGTGGGTGTGGGACCAAATAAAATGAAAACAGTCATGAAAGTCCAGGGTCACATGGGTGGGAAGCCTGAATACCAAATAGAGGTTAAGGATAGAAAATAGGTCATTGGGACAAGAATTTGTCTTTTCTTTGGTTAACTTTCACCTGGGCATCTAAGTACCCTGGAGAGTATCATATAAATAGTGACTGCCCCAAGTATATTATTTGAAAATTGTCTTTAGGAATAACCTGTTTATTATTTTTCACTATTTTTGGGGGGAGGGGTGAGGCAATTGAGGTTAAGTGACTTGCCCAGGGTCACACAGCTAGTAAGTGTCAAGTGGCTAGGGCTGGATTTGAACTCAGGTCTTCCTGAATCCAGGGCCAGTTCTCTATCCACTGTGCCACGTAGCTGCCCCCTATTTTTTGGTATTTTCTAATAGGTCGAACATTTGTTCTATATCATTTGAGAGTGGGACATTCTCAACTATTCTTCATTGGTAAATGGAGCTTCTGCTAAAGAAAGTCCTTTATGCATGACAATCAGAAACTGTTTTCTAATATATGTCCTACACTGAGAGTTACCTAGAGTGCTGAGAGATTAAATGATTGCTCAGGGTCATTTAGTCAATATTTGTGGGAGGTAGGATTTGAACCCAGGTCCCTTTGAATCCATGGCCAGGCTTCATCCATTATTTTATGTTGGGTTTAATATATGAGTTCTTGGGCTACATTAATAGAATTAATTACTTAATAGAAGAAGAGAATGAGAGATTATAATCCTACTCTACACTACCTTGATCAGACTACTTCTGTATTATTGTAACAGGTGTTCCCAAATATAGTGTCATGGCAACACACTCTTTGGTTGTAGGAACTAATGATATAAAGAGCCTGGAGTTCTTTTGGGGTTTTGGAAGGTATATATGATAGTTGTTCTTGGAGTGTTTGAAAAAGTCATGTAGAAAAAAAAGTAGATTAGTTTTGCTTGTCCCAAGAAGGCAGAACTGGAAGCAATGGTTGAAAGCTGTGTAAGAACAGATTTTGGCTCAATAGAAAGGAAAGAGTCCTAATCAGTTGAACTGTTTTCAGGAGTGTGCTGGATGAAGCCAGTTTATATTGCCTAGTGAAAGCTGATTGTTAAATTTTTAGTGTGAACATTTACACCTCAGAAATTGGCAAATGTTACAAGTCTGGGCTTGATTGATTATTTCAGTGATTATTTAGAAGTAAGAAAGTGATAGAAAAATGCTAATAATGAAGATTAAACAAAGGCATTATGTGGACACATTATTTTTCTTTCTGAAGAGCCAGTTGTTAAACATTTACTAGCACACTCCTGGCTGTACCCAGATAGAATTGACTTTCCCAGAAAATAGTGAGTAATCTGCTAATAAAAAATCTCGAGCTCCAGTTTGATGATTACTTGGTGATATTCCTGATCAGAAAAGGTTTGGGCAAGATCCAGAGGTGTCTTCCAGCTCTGAGATTTGATGAATCTATGAAAGCCCTTAATGCTTGATGAAGAAGACCCTATGAGCTCTATGGCTAAATGTGCAGCCATGCAAACATCAGTCTTTCTGGAATTTTTCAGAAAACTCCTTGAGGGCAAGTTCTGTGTCTTACTTGCCCTCATATTCCCTGTAGTTCCCTGTATAGTGCTTTGCCCATAGTAATTTCTCAGCATTGAATAAAAGGATCAATGGATATCTATGAAAAATTTCCTTAATCACCCAGTGATAACAAAAATTTAAAAATTAAATAAGGTCAACTTTGGTAGAGAAACTCACAAGTGAATGATTTAGAAGAAGAAAATAATTTACTTTAGATTATGAAATGAAAAATCTTGGGCAACCCCCCCCCCAAATTAGAAATAGTTACTTGATAGCTTAGCACAGGCCAGTTTTAAATATGTGTCAGACATGGTGAAAGGAACCTCTTTCTTTTCCTTTCCCCCAAGGACTTTGAGCTCACATGAGTTCTGATCTTGTACTCTTATCAGTTAAAACATTTTGAGCACACTTCACATATATGTACATATATATTTATAAATTAGATATGTACACTACTATTCTGTTATGCACATTATAAAACACATCAACTGAAAATAAAAATATATGATTTTTAAATTTTAGTTTATTCATTCACAACTCTAATATTTTTGCTTACTAAAATATCAATAAATATGTTTTTAGTGAGAGTAATATGCTTGAATATGCTTCATTATTTTTGAGAATCTTGGTTTAATACTTTATGATACAACAATGTCATAACATTTTGAAAGCAAATGAATGCATGAAAATACCATTGGAGACCAGAAACTTTTGGGGACTGACTTTAGATTGATTTGAATTTGGGAATTCTTACTCATCTGTTTTTATACCTGGGATAGTTTTTGTGATTTATGACTATTTGATGGATGGGTGCAGTGAGGGCATCAGTGTCCATCTGTATATGAAATATTAGTAAAGCTTAAATTCTTTTTTTAATGTCTTTTTTAGAACTAGCATTTATAATTTATTTTCCCCAAGTGCATACAGAGAAAATCGATCCTTACTCTTGTTCCATCCTGTTAATTAGCAGTACATTTTCTCTAAGAAAACACTGATGGCAAGAAATTTAGAGCTTATTAATGCCAGGTGGAAAGCTCAGGGTATATGAGACAACATTTTACTTTCTCATGGAAGAAAGGTTATTTCAGGTTTGGAAAGAATGATTATATCAACTGTTGTCTGAAATACACCTTCTGTTACATTCATATACCAAAATTTGTTCAGCTATTACCCTTCTTAGTTTCCAGGTTTTTGCCACTCAAAAAAGAGCTGATATATTTTTGTGCAGATGGTCCCTTTTAAACTATGTCCCCTTCAAGTTGCAATTGGGATTTTCTACTATACCCTCATCAAGTACCTTTGTCTCCTCCCAGATCTTTCAGCTTTCTTTTATATGTTGTCTTCCTCCTTTAAAATGTAAGCTCCCTGAGAACAAGGACTTTCTCTTTGTATTCCTAGCTCTTAACACTTTTTATAGAAAGCACTTAATAATTGCTTGTTGACTGTTGACTGATAGGCATCTAGACATACTACAGTAACCATGCTGGAACATTGATTTGGAGTGTGCTTATAAATCATTTTTCCCAGATTCTTCCTCCCCTCCTTTAACTCATTCATAAGCAACAAGGTAACCACATTTCTTTCTTCTAGAGGATACTGTCTTATCTTCTTTAGAAAATAATGCTCTCTAGCAAGTCTTTACGCTCCTCCTCTGTGACATTTTTGGATGTACTTCTTAGTTGCTCATATTTTAAACTCCTTTTTTAAAATCTCAGAGAATTTTGCAGAAACATTGTTCTTTTGGGTCACCTGCCCACTCTTCTTGGACTTGGGTCCTGAGATGTCTGAGCTCTCAGACTTACCTTTTTTTCTCTTTTTGTTAGGAGAGGACCTGCTGCATCCCTCCATTTTGTCCATAGCTGATTCCAATGGGGGAATGAATTTTCTGGCAGGCCTGAGTTCATCTTTACCTGTGGACACTGGAGGGCTGACAGCCTCAGTCCCAAGGGCTGGATTAGTGAGGATAAGTTTGAGAATAGAAGTTCCCCTATGCCACTTTCCATTCTGGTGTCTCTTCCTCTTTCAGCCTATATCTGTCTCTACTGCCACTACTGACTAGCCCCCTGCAGGGAGGTTAGAAAGAGGAGAGAAATTGGCAGCTCACATGCCAGAGAAGTATTCTAGATAGAGCAACCTCTGCTGGAAACCGTTAGTGCTAGGAACAGGGAAATCTCTGATTATGTGTTCTACCCACACCTTACCTGATAATCTTAGGATCCCTCCTGGGGGGCCTTGTCCCCCACCTTGCTTTAAATTCTAAATTTAAATTTAAATTTAAATTCGTGTCCTTTTTTTGTGTGTCATAGAACCCTTTGGCAGTTAGATTAAAACCTATGGGCTCTTTCTCAGAATAATGTCTTTAAATGCATAAAATACAGAGATTTTATGTGAATAAGAAGCCAATTATATTGAAATACAATTATTGAAGTATTAAAAAAAAGAAAAATACATGGACTCTAGGTTAAGTATTAAATCCCTTTGTAAGGATTAAACATTAATGAGCATGTTTAGGGCCTTTAGAAGGAGAAAGCATGATAAAGTACAGTGATTTTCAAGGGAGAGCTGGAGATCCTTGGAGGTCTCTGAGACCCTTTCAGTGGGTATTCAGGATTGAAACTATTTTTATAAAAACCCTAAAGTATTTTTATTTTTAATATTGCAAATATTTATACTTTTAACCAGGAATGTGATGGTTAAAAGTATACCAGACATGCTTTTAAATTAAATATGCCTTATTAACCATTTCTCCCCCACTTTATTAAGTCTAGGCATCAACAAAACAATAAATATAGCCGTGATTTGTAGCATCTGTCAATTTGTAAGGTATAAATGCTCACAACTGAAAACTGAAGGACTGACTTTCTCAAGATGGCCAAGCTGGCTCCAGAACATCCCTGGATGCAACCTACATAAACAAAGGCTTTATTGGATCCTTAATTTGAGAACTTCTGATATAGTGGATAGAGTGCCAGCCTTAGATTCAGTTAGATGTGTTCAAGTCTTTGTGACAGTAATTATATGACCAGAGTAAAGTGTTAGGGCCTCAACTAACTTCCTAAGACTGTATGTTATGGTTGACTCACCACTATGCATCGGTTGGAATTCTCACTGAATTGGAGTCACAAGCTCATAGTTATATTGCTTAAAGGGAT
Organism: Dromiciops gliroides; assembly: GCF_019393635.1. NCBI lineage: Eukaryota > Metazoa > Chordata > Mammalia > Microbiotheria > Microbiotheriidae > Dromiciops > Dromiciops gliroides. The sequence goes on from NC_057861.1 coordinate 554,774,425, forward strand.
TGTAAAAGTCATCTAGTCCAACCCCAATCATTTGACAGTCATGGAAACTAAGTCTCAGGAAGTCTGCCCAAAATAACAAGCATGACATTTGAAGGATGGTATTTGAAGCAAAGTTCCCTGACTCCAAATCTAGCACTTTCCCCCTTATTCTGTTCTGTCTCTATCACAAATTCAGAAGAAAAAAAAAACACAAAATGAGTAATTCTGCCCTAGTAGTGCAAATAGTCTCCAATTAATCATGAAGTTCCAAGAGTCCTTTTGTAAGTTGGTTATTTACAACTTACATAAAACACAGTTTCCTCCAATAGAAACAATATGATAAATGGTTAGCCCACAAAAGTATACTTAACTGATAATGCAGCTGAAGTTTACAATATAGAACTTAAGCATCATTTATCAAATTTTTTTATAATGGAAAAAAAAGCATTCTAAATTCCAATTTGGAAAACCAAGAACACTGTCAGCATGAACTGCATTGCACCACAGCTGCTGGGTGAGTGACTCCTAAGGCTTTAGATATAACATGAAGACACAGAGAGACACAGACTTCCAAAGAAGTAGTAATGGTAGGGAGAGGGGTGAAGGAAGGTTCCTAGCAATTGTGTTCAGAGTTGGCCCTGGTTCAGGGCAACCATTTGTTGGGAAGGAATATTCACAAATTAAGCTTCTCTTAAAGCAGAACTAAGGCTGATGGATTTAAATGTCCATAATTTCTCCCAAAAGTATACCTTTTCTTAGAAGGATTTTGGAATTGCAAGAGGTAGAGAACAGTGGTAGAGAAGAGGCAGTATGTAGCCAAGTCTGCACCAATCATATTAGATGAAATCAAAGGTAATTCAGTTCAAGGCTTCTTATGACTAGGAAAGCTTTGAAATAGAGTGTGTTATGCTAATTCCTGAACATTTGTATATTTGTGATGAGATCAAATTTCTTGTTGCCTTCATGATACCTATAGTAACCTTAAGGAATTATTGTTAAGAGCTACAATTGACTAATATTTGGAATATTTGAAATATTTTCTATTTTATCATCCTTGTTTTTGCTGGATCTCTTTCTTTTAAGAATGAAAGAAAATAGGTATCTTGGAGCTTTTTGGCAGAAGGTATTTGGAGTTATGGTACAGAAAACATTTCTTTGAAAGTGAAGAGTATTAGATGATTGCTTCCTTCCTTCTTTAAATTCATAAATATTAACCACACTTAAATTCAGACCATTCACTACTGTCAATAATGAAAAGACAAATTAACATAGGAAGTCGATGTGAGGCAAAGTCTCAGTCTAAATAATTATGAGTGTGTGCAGCTTACTCTCTTCAGTGGTAGCCAGGCTGGGGAGGTTTGATAGAGGTGAACAGTGGGCAGGAGAAGCCTTTGTGCAAGATAATTATAAAATACTAGAAGGAGGGTTTTGAATTTTGCAAGAGGCTTTAATGATTCCCAGGACATTAGAACATAGCATGCATCTTGTTGAGAGAATACAAACCTGGTGTTACAGCAAAATAATTGTCTGATTAGAATGTATATTGGGGAAGGGCACTTAACATTCATATTGTATTGTCTGAATGGCCAGTGGGGAGCATGATTTTATTAGATTTATTTTTTTAAGATTCCTCCAATTGTACTGAATAGTAGCCAAAGGGATATATTTTTTTAAAAAGTATTGTGAAGAAAGATCACTGACCTTACTGAGAATGCACCCTGTAAGAAAAAGACATAGAAGAGATTTCCTGAAGGTATTTTAAATCAGTTGGAATAAATTAAGCCATGAATGACACAAGAAAATAACAGAAAAATAAAGCCTGCATTTGGAAAAAAATATTCAGACAAAGTACACTGGAAAATTATTGATAACACTAGCTGTGATGCTTGGCAGTAAAGCTGAAATATGTGGCCTATATGTACTTTTAAAAGGTAACTTAACGTTCATCTTGATTCCTTTTACAAAGAGTGTGGGGAGGTATTGAGACCAATTTTCACCCCAGTGCCTAAATCATTCCCTGGTCATAAGTGAGTGTGATGTTTAGGGATGCTTTTTGGTCACTGGGTTAATGTGTTATTTCTACATGGTCCTAGAGGGTACCCCAGAGAACTGAGAGAGTGATAGCCTTCCATATACAGGCCTAAGCACAACTCAGAAGTGCCTTAGGCCAAAAGGAAAACAGCTCAGTGGGTTAAATCGGAGTATTTAATGAGGCCAAATTCACATGTTCTTTCTTTTCCCAGGGAGGACAATCAGTTGTGAAGTATTTTAAGGACACAGACCTACAGTTTGACCAGATGCTTTGTAAAGGTAAATAGAGACAAGAGTGTGAATGGATGACTGTAAACCATCAGGATATTCCTAATGTCACAATTATCAATCAATACAAGGGATGCAGTGTGATATAATGGAAAGCACAAGATACTAGGAATCAACAAGACCTGTGTTCAGAACCTCTAACATGTTATATCAGTCAACAAACATATATTAAGTGTCTACTTTGTGCAAGATATGTTGGACATTAGGGATACAGAGATAAAGATGAAATAAAGCACTTATAAATATAAGTGCTAGGGCCTGGGGCTTTGATTAAACTTCCAGGTGAGGAAACTCCTACCAGTGAAGGTTAGCATCCTCTCTGTGAGGTATAGTCTTAGAGAGTTACCCGGACCATGACTCTCAGGGTCACATAGCTAGTATGTGTCAGACTCAAATGCAGTTCTTTCTGGTTCTGAAGATAGCTTTCTATCCACTATTAAATATGAACTCTACACACATAAATATGTATAATATATATATAACTATGCAAGATAATTAAGTGGATAAGCTCTAGCCATTTTTAATGGCTGTGTGACCCTGGGCAAATTACTTAACCTCTCTGGGTCTCAAAGTGAGTGTAATCATACCTTTATTACCTCATCCAAAGAGACTATATGTAAAGTTTTATACTGTCCAATATTGCTAATTTAATTTTACGATGTTTTAAATGAGGGAGTAGCAATTCAGCTTGCTTTTCGGAACTACAGAGCTTGGATAAGAGAGGCAACAATAGGCTATTTGAATGTACTAAGGAGATAACTTCCTGTTGCTTAAAGGCAAGGGCACTTTGCATCCTTCCTACAAAATGGGATGGTGGCTCTGTTCCTTGCTTGCCTTCGGTGAAGCTGGTGACCATGAAATCAATATGGCACTTAGAATACAGAAGATAAGACTCTTGCCTTTATCCACCCATTAACCTGGGGGGTACTCTAAAATCTCCAACTTGAACTGTCTTCCATGGATTCAATGATCTATTATACTCTTATCTAGGTCTAACCTCTCTCCTAACCTCCAGTCTTACATCTTGAACTAGCTATTAGACATCTCAAATGATGGACATCTTTTTTTTCCTTTTAAATAATATTTTATCTTTCACCAATTACATGCAGAAATAATTTTTAAACATTCATTTCTTTTTTTAAAGTCTTGAGTTCCACATTCTATCATGCCTTCCCTCCCCTCCCCTTTACATGAGATGGTAAGCAATCTGATATAGGTTATACATATGCAATCATGTAAAACATTCCCATGTTAGTCATTTTGTGGAAGAAAACTCAAGAAAGAAAGAAAAAAATAGAGAAAGAAAGAGAGAAAAGGAAAGAAAGAGAAAAGAAGGAAGAAGAGAAGGAAAGAAGAAAGAAAAAGAAAAATAATGTTCTTCTGTTAATATTCAGATGCCATTAGTTCTTTCTTTTGGGGCAAGTAGCATTTTTTCATCATGAATCCTTTGGGATTGTTTTATTGCTGAGAATAGCTATCATTCAAAGTTATTCATCATACAATGTTGCTTTTACTGTGTACAATGTTCTCCTGGTTCTGCTCACTTCACTCTGTATCAGTTCATGTAAGTCTTTCCAAATTTTCCTGAAGTCATCCTGCTTGTCATTTCTTATAGCACAATATTATTCCATTGCAATTATATACCACAAATTTTTCAGCCACTCCTCGGTTGATGGTCATCCCCTCAATTTCTAGTTCTTAGATACCACAAAAACATCTGCTATAAATATTTTTGTACAAATAGGTCTGTTTCCAATCCCAAAGGACTAATGATAAAGCATACTATCTACCTCCAAAGAAAGAAGTGATATTGATTGAACACAGATTGAAGCATATTAATTTTCACATTCTTTAATTTTTTCTTTTATTAAGTTTTCTTATACAAAATGACTAATATAGTAATGTTTTACACAATTGCACATGTATAACCAATATCTGATTGCTTACTGCCTCAGGGATGGGGGAGGGAAGGTAGGAAAGGAGGACAGAATTTGGAACTTAAAAACTTTAAATAAATATAAATGTTTATTATCTTTTAAAAACCAAATTGGTCTGTTTGCTTTTTTTAAAAAAAATCTCTTTGGGATATACACCTAATAGTGGAATTATTGGTTCAAAGGATATACACAGTTTTATAGCCATTTGGGCTTAGTTCCAAATTGCTCTCCAGAATGGTTGGATCAAACTGTAGACATCTTAAACTTTTTATGTTCAAAAATAAACTGATTATCTGTCCCTTTGAATCATCCTTGCCCTTCTTAACCTTTCTATTATCATTGAGGCACCATCATGCTCTCCCCCACCCCCATTATACAGCTCATGTCATATCTTCCTTTTTAACATTTCTCATATATAACTGAATTCTCTCACTTGAAACTGCCATCATTCTACTTCTTGCCTTCATGGATACATATCTGGATTATTGCCATGGTCCTCTGGTCCCTGAGTCAACTCTCTCCTCACTCCATTCCATCCTTCACTCAGCTGTCAAAGTGATCTTAAAGTGCAAGTCTGATTGTGTCCAATACACACACACACACACACACACACACACACACACACACACACACCACCACCACCACCTCAGTCAATAAACTCAGATGACTCCATAATCAAATATAAAACCTTATGTTTTCCATTCAAAGACCTTCATAATCTGGCCATTTCCTACATTTCCAGTCTTCTTATATGTCATTCTCTACCATATACTTTGTGATCCAATGACACTTGCCTCCTTACTGTATCTCACACAAGAGGAACATCTCTCAATCCTGGCTATTTTTTAACTGGATGTCCCTCATCTTTAGAATCCTCACCTTCCTCTATATATCCTGATTTCCCTGGCTTCCTTCAAGTCCCAACTAAGATCTCACCTTCTAGAAGAAGCCTTTCTTGATCCCCTGTAATGCTAATGTTTCCCTTCTTTTGATTATTTCAAATTGATTCTATCTATCATCTATCTATCACTTATCTATCTCTTGTCTGCTCATAATTGTTTGCATATTGTTTCCTCCATTCTTGCTCATGATATGGGTCCCCAGAGCATGACTACTAAGTTTCCTAAAGTCCTTTGGGTTAGGCCTGTATGTGTGGTTGGGGGTTGGGTGACAATTGTTTTCCTAATGCTATAAAGTTCTCATGAGTCTAAGTGTGCTTCCCTAGTCAGTCAGACAACTTTTAGGAAGGTGAATTTACTTATTATTTTAACAGTGGGCATGAAATGAAAGAAGAGGCATTGTTATCATCTTCTTTCTCACTGTAAACTCAGGACAATAGGACCTCCCATTTGACTTGCAGATGAAACCTTCCATATTTATTATTTCCTCCATTAAAATGAGATTAAAAACAAAGACTGTCTTACTTTTCTACTTGTATCCCTAGTGCTTTGCACATTGTGAGCACTTAATAAATGCTTTATTCATTTATTTATTGATTTACTATGATAGTATAGTAAGAAGAGTTGGTACACATACATTCTCCTAAAAGTCTATGACGCAATCTCTCACAAGACATACAAGAGTACAGAAGACTTCTGGTGCCAAGATGGCAGAGTGAGGAAGAAACCTTCTTTAGCCCTTCCAGATTTTCCCACTGTGATGTATAAAATCTAATTGCTATGTCTAAAAATCTAATGTGTGGTCACCTTAAAATAGAAACTCATAGCACCAGTCTTTGTGATATTAAGCATTTATTGAAGTATAATAGGGGTTAGTAAAGAGAACATGTGGAGAAAGAAAGAGCCTAGCTCCCTGCACCTCCTGCTCCTATGGTGACCTCCAACAGAAAAGCAGATCCTCAGTGTCCTAGAGCAGAAGCTCCCTGGGGGGCTGGAAGAGGGGCAGTCCCCACACACAGGTCCAAGCTAATTGGCTGGTAGCATTGATTGACATGACTTACAGGCAGTTCTATGAATAGATGTAACTTCCAGGTGCCAGGCAGCTTCCTGATGCTAGTCATATGCTTTCTCCTCAGGGGGTTGTTGCCCTGATTCTCACAATGTCTTTCTCAGCAGGAGGGTGACACTCTGATTCTCACATCTCCAGACAACTAGAAAACTGCTTCAGAATTGTTATAGGAGCAGGGAAGCAACATACCAGCCCAGCAGGAAATGTCTATCTTACCTGGGTGGGAGGGGATCCAGGTCTAAGAGCAGCAACAGCAGACAACAATTATGACAACATCACAGTGGTGGTGGGGATGAAGCAAGACTCTAAGCCTAGGGCAATCTACCACCCTCTTACAAACCAGCAGGACCCTAGGCAAGGGGGGAGTAACTCCAACCCCAGCACAAATCACCAGGGAGGACTTGACCCTACTGATGACTAGTAGTGAGACCCTGACCAACCAGAGATTGGCCAACAGTGAGATCCTGCCCCTGTGACCTAACAGCAGAGAGGTTCTGTTTCAATAACAACCAAACATCAGGGGGCGCCCAACCCAGCAGATCTGCCACAAAATGACTCCTCCAGGGCTTGCTAACAGAGAGGTATTATTAACACAGAAAACCAGCAGCTGGGCACCACCACTGGGGCTGACCAGCAATAAGATCTCTCCTCCAGGGCCTGCTACTAGAAAGACTCTGTTACTATAGCAACCTAGCAGTAAGGCACTACCCCTGGACCAAGCCAACAGCTAAACTGCACACCCAGGGGAGGCCAATAGGAAAGATCCACTTCTCCACTGCCCCCCCCCCCGCCCCACTCAGTACAAGCCAGAAGAAAAGCTTACCCTACAGAGAAAGCAAGCAGCTAAGCTCTAAAACTCAGTGAAAGCCAGTAGTAAGACCCAGAGCCCCAGCACAAAAAAATTGGGACAGTGCAGGAGTGGAGCCCAACTCTCACAGGAAAACACCAAGTCACTAAAAAGGCATAAAAATGAGCAAAAAAAAAAAAAAGGAGGATCAAGGCATAAACTCAGAGGAGGACAATAGTGTCAAAGTGGCTACAGGTGAAGCTTCGAAGAAAAATGCAATTTGGTCTCAAGTCCAAGAAGAATTCCTAGAACTTAAAAAAATGATAAAAAGCAAATTAGAAAAGTAGAAGAAAAATTTGAAAAGAAATGAGAGTAATGCAAGAGAATCATGAAAAAAGGGTCAATAGCATTGTAAAAGTTATAAAAAAATTTTTACTGAGGAAAATAACTCCCTAAAAACAGAATTAACCAAATGGAAAAGGAAGTACAAAAGGTCACTGAAGAAAATAATTCTTTAAAAATGAGAATTGAACAAATGGAAACTAATGACTCTATGAGACATCAAAAAAAGTTTAAAAAAAAGAAGAAAATGTGAAATTTCTCATTGGAAAAACAATTGACCTAGAAAACAGATTCAGGGGAGATAATAGAAGAATTAGTGGACCACGATAAAAAAAGAAAAGTCTGGACAATATCTATCAAGAAATTATAAAAGAAAACTGCCTTGAGATAGTAGAACAAGAAAGCAAAATAGAAATGGAAAGAATTGATCAATCATTGCCTGAAAGAGACTCCAAAGTGAAAACTTCCTGGAATGTTATACCCAAATCCCAGAGTTCATAGATCAAAGAGAAAGTATTGCAAACGGTCAAAAAGAAACAATTCAAATATCATGGAGCTACAAGCAGGATCACATAGGATTTAGCAGTTTTCCCATTAAAGAACCACAGGGCTTGGAATATGATATACCAGAAGGCAAAGGAGTTAGGTTTATAACCAATAATCACCTACCCAGAAAAACTGAATATAATATTTCGGGGGGGGGGGGGGAGGTGGGAAATGGACATTTAACAAATTACAGGGCTTTCAAGCATTTCTGGTAAAAGACCAGAGCTGAATAAAAAAAATGACCTCCAAATACAAGACTCAAGGGAAACATAAAAAGGTAAAAAAGAAATGAGAAAGAAAAAAACTTAAGAAATTCAATAAGGTTTATATTACTATATGGCAAGATAATATTTGTAACTCCTAACAACTTTATTACTTATAAGAGCAATTAAAAGGAGTATATATAGACAGAGGATGTGGCTATATGGTGACATTGATGGGATGATACCCCAAAAAACAAAATAAAGGGGTAAGAAAGAAATTATACCAGAGGGAAAAAATTAAATGGGGTAAATAATCCCACATAAAAGAGGCACAATACCCTATTATAATGGAGGCAATGATGGCGGGGGGGGGGGGTGTATGAGGGGAGGCAGGCAAAACTTAAACCTTACTCTCATCAAAATTGTCTCAAAGAGGGAATAACATACAAACTCATTTAGATAGAGAAATCTATCTTACTCTATAAAAGGGGGAATGGGGACTGATAAAAGAGAGGATATATTGGGGAAGGCAATGATTAGAAGTAAAATATTTGTGAGAATTGAAAGGGTGGGAGGTAAGAGGTAGGAAATAAAAAAGCAAAAATAGCATGGAGGGAAATACACAGTTAATTATCATAACTATAAACGTGATGGGATGAACTCACCCATGAAATGGAGGCAGATAGCAGAATGGATTAAAAACCCAAATCCTACAATATGTTGTTTACAAGAGACACACTTGAAGCATACAGGGTAAAGGTAAGGGGCTGGGACAGAAACTGTTATGCTTCAGCTGAAGCAAAGAAGGCAAAGGTAGCAATCATGATTTCAGACAAAGTAAAAGTAAAAATAGATATGATTAAAAGAAATAAGGAAGGAAACTATATCTTGCTGAATATAGTCATATCAATACTTAACATATATGCACCAAATGGTATAGCATCTAAATTTTTGAAGAAGTTGAATGAGGTACAGGAGGAAATCAATAATAGAACTATACTAGTAGGGGACTTTAGCCTTCCCCTCCCAGAACTGGATAAATCTAGCCAAAAAATTGACAAGAAAGAAGTTAAGGAAGTGAATAAAACTCTAGGAAAGTTAGATATGATAGATCTTTGGAGAAAATTAAATGAGAACAGAAAGGTCGTACATGGTACGTACACAAAAAGTGACCATGTATTAGAACATACAGACCTCACAACCAAATGCAGAGAAGCAGAAATAGTAAACACATCCTTTTCAGATCATAATGCAATAAAAATTACATTAAAAATGAACAATGGAAAGAGAGATTAAAAATTAATTGGGAGGCAGCTAGGTGGCACAGTGGATAGAGCACTGGCCCTGGATTCAGGAGGACCTGAGTTCAAATCCGGCCTCAGACACTTAACACTTACTAGCTGTGTGACCCTGGGGAAGTCACTCAACCCCAATTGCCCCAGAAAAAAAGTTAATTGGAAGTTAAATCATCTAATCCTAAAAAACAAGTGGGTCAAACAATAAATCATAGAAACTATTGATATCTTCAATAAAGACAATGACAAAAATCAGACAACATTTCAAAATTTATGGGATGCAGCCAAAGCAATACTTAGGGGGAAATTCATATATCTAATTGCTTACATCAGTAAAACAGAGAAAAAGCAGGTCAATGAATTGGGCATGCAACTAAAAAAATATCCAGAAAATGAATGGATTAAAAATCCCCAATTAAACACCAAACTGGAAATCTTGAAAATTGAAGGAGAGATTAAAAGAATTGAAGTTAAGAAAATCATTGATCTAATAAGTGAGACTAGAAGTTGGTATTTATGAAAAAAATAAAATGGATAAATCATTGGTTAATTTGATTAAAAAAAGAATGAGAGAACAGAGTAAAGTGTATTAAAGGGGCAACCCCAAATTCCTAGTTCTTTAGTTGTAGTCTTCAAGGTGTCCTTTATAGAGATTATGTTATTTCTCTGCTGTCTTCTTGATAAAGCATTGAATCAAGTCCTGTAGATATCCTTGAATCAATTAAATCTATGGTATGATGGCACCATGTGCTGAGTCTGGGATCAGGAAGACATCTCCCTGAGTTCAGATCTAGTCCAAGACACTTACTAGCTGTGTGACCCTGGGCAAGTCACTTAACCCTGTTTGCTTCAGTTCCTCAACTGTAAAATGAGCTGGAGAAAGAAATGGCACTCCAGTATCTTTGCCAAGAAAACCCCAAATGGGGTCACAAAGTGTAGGACATGACTGAAAATGATTGAACAACAATGAGAGATGAGGTACACCCTAAGGAATTTGTATAAATGAAAAAAAGCTATGGGGACCAGAGAGAGAGAGAGAGATGTTGAAGATATGTATCTCGGAGGCTGGAGTAAGTGTGGCAGAGAAGGAAAATATGAAGGGGAATCATTGGCTTTATAGGCATATCAGAGCAGAAGAACTAAACTGAAGGCAGTCCAAAGAGATCAGATCTTTCCCCTTCTTCCCTTTCTAATGTCTGTCTACAGATGGACACTATAATGTATTGTGTTATTTCCTTAATCAAACATCTTCAGTAAACTGAATTTTGTCCCAACCACAAAGAGGTTAGCTAAAGATAATATAAACGTAAAGATAACCAGAAAGTCCAATCATTCATTGCCTAAATGGTAGGAAGTTTCCTAATTGGGAGATTAGAGTGACAGTTAATGAATTCAGAACTTTTTAATCCAAGATAAACTTCCTAAATTGAAAGTGGAGGAAACCAAAGTAGACTTTGTGGGCCATTATATCACCCCTTAAGCTTAAAATGATCTAATTATTGTAATTCAGAAAGTACCCATGATTGGTAGTTTCATAACTTATTAAATGACCCTCAGAAACTAGAGTCAAAAAATCATGACAACAAAAGATGTCTGAAGTATTAACAGTAAGGAGAGGAAAGAAGTAAAAGGAAGAAAATTTCCAGGAATCAAAGGAGGAACATGCAGAGGCTATCTGGATCTGATCAACCCTCCTTCTAACTCTAATTTGGCCATTCTTGGACCTATACCTATGGTTCTAGTGCAACAACAACATCTTTTCGAGATTGTAAGCATTATAATTCAGTCACCAACTTCTACTATTCCTTTCAGTCATTTTCCAGTCATGTCTAATTCTTTATGATCCCATTTGGGATTTTCTTGGCAAAGATACTGGAGCAATTTGCCATTTTGTTCTCCAGCTCATTTTACAGATGAGGAAATTGAGGCAAACAGGGTTAAATGACTTACTCAGCATCACACAGCTAGTAAATGTCTGAGGCCAAATTTGAACTCAGAAAAATGGGTCTTCCCTATTGCAGGCCTGGTACACTATCCCCTGTACCATGTATCTGCCTATTTACTACTCTTAGAGCAAGTAAATTCCTACCATCTGTTTCTCTTCCTATTCTGTAATTATTCACTCGCTCACCACATCGGATCTAGCTTCCCAAAGCTAACAACAACAACCACTACAATATTTATAAAGGACCTTAAGGTTTACAAAGTGGATAGTGTTAGACTCAGATTCAGGAACATATGGGTTGAAATCTTAGCTCTGAAACTTAGCTTTGAGAAGCGGGATAAGGTCATTAACATTCCTAAGCCTCAGATTCTGTATCTGTAAATGAAAGGATTGGTCTAAATGACCTCTGAATCCCTTCCTCTTCTAAATTTGTAAACCTATGTCTGCATTTAATTATATTATATATTAAATAAATGTGAAATTATTTTCTCTGATACGCTCTAAGGTCCTTAAAAGTGGAGTCTGTTTCGTTTTTGTCTTTGTACAACTAGAACCTAGGTTTAATAAACACTTATTTATTGGGTGATTAGCTTATATGACTTGAATTTGGATATTAGTTGAATCTCAGGAGTAGCATTTAGGACCTAATGATATGGTTGCCCCAAGACACTGAAATCTCTGTTATCCAGATGGGCAATGAGTTAACATAGTATTTATCTTTCTGTGCTCTTTTTTAATATCAGTATTATTCTCCTGGTGAAGTCATTTGACTGCAAATTATAGACTGCTATCATCTCAGGAGAATAAAAATTATAGATCAAAGGCCAATTAAAAGATGCTTGATGTGAGTGAGTAGCCTACAGCATAGCACCAATCAGGATTTGGGTATGAGAAGTTGTATAAAAGAAATTATCAAGATTATATTTAACTAAAAGGGGGACTAGTTAGTCATGTATTGAGAAGGAAAGAAGGAAGGAAATAATACTTGAAGGAAAGAGGGAGGAAGAATGGAAAAAATGAAAAGAAATATTTATTAAGCACCTCCCATGTGCCAAGTACTATGCTAAGCACCTTACATATTATCTCATTTGATCTGCATGACAACCTTGAGACAGAGGTGCTATTATTATCTTTATTATAATGATAAAGTTGAAGAAACTGAGGCAAATAGAGGTTAATTGCTTAGGGTCACACAGCTAGTAAGTGTCTGAAACTACACTTGAAATCAGGTTTTCCTGACTTCAGACCTAGTACTCTATGCATTGCATCCCCTAGCGATGCAACAGATAGACTACCCTGGTATCCTTCAAGTATTAATTGATTCAGAGAAAGACCTTTCATGTATTGGATAAGTCCTCAACAGGAGATTTACAGAAAGGTATAAACAGAATTATGATAGGATGAAAAAGTGTTGTTGTCTACACTGGTAGAGGGTATACCTACACAGATGACATCACCAGTCCATTGAAGTCTGACAATTAGACCTCATACTCATACAGCAGATGCACTGACTTAGCTTGCTAAATATTATAGTGTCATACCATGGCTAGGTGGTGAGTAATAAGGTACATTCATTATCTAAGGCAAATATAGTAGAATAATTATACCTTTTAAGGGCAGAAAGATTATAATTTTCTCCTGGTTTGCATCCTTTAGAGAGGGTTGGTTCTTTATATCAGAAATCAAATTTTATGGCCTTTGAAAATTTCTTCTACTTGATTGTTCTACATAATGAATATGTACCTTGGCCAAGTTTTCTGTTCCAAGCTTTTATAATACATGGCATTTCATGGGCTCCTTGTATCCTGTCCACAATAATGAATTGCTGCTCTCATCTTGAGTTTGGTAAAGTTCAGGCTCGTTAGCCAGCTCAGATCCTGTGACTGAACAATGGAGAGTGTCCAAGGCATCATCTTTATGAATGTCTACTAGGGAACCTGCTGGTAGTTTTCATCTGCTTTTTATGGTTCAGTCACATGGGATACACTATTGGTGGATTGTGGTGCTTAAACCAAAAAAGGCACAAGCTGCTCAACATCAATAGGAGTTTATATATTTTTGTTAATAAAGATATCACATACCACAGAAAGCTTCAAAAAGTCTTAACACTGGATATGAAAACAAATTAAATACCATATGAAGCACTTTGTGAACTTTAAAATTCTACATAAATAATATTGTTATTGTTTCCAGTTTCATTTGTAGTGGACCTAACAGATTTTGGGAAAACTCAGAAAAAGCATGTTTTTGCTCTGTTTAATGTTTAAACTGTCTCTAACTTAAAAAAAAAAAAAACATACCCCATTCCTCTTGGAGAGCAGTAGAAAATTTTTGCTTCAGAAAAGAACAGTGTTTCTCTTTGGAGAGTAAAACCATCCACAAAGAGAGGAAGAAAAAAGAGAGCAGCCTTAAAGATTAGCATTCATTGGCCTTTTTCACAGATAAGAGCCCATATCACTGAATTATCTCTCATAAATTTAATTAAAACTCATTGGTAGATCATGGGTTTCTTTGCTGGTGTTACTGGCAATATACTCAGAGCAAGTCAAAAAGATTTGACATGAATCTAGTATCTTTTGTTTAAAAAGTGAAAAAATAAGGATGTCTTTTTTATTACATAAATAATAACCTCAGCGTGATGTAAAGGCTGCTCATAGTTTTAATATAACACATTTGAAAGAGGAGCTTCATGGCAACCTTTGAAGAGAGAGGTCTATGTACTAAATATGCAAATTGTATTTGTCAGACAAAACCCATTATAAAAAAATAAACATATTGAATTAAACTGAAATGGTTCACCCAAAGATATTGTCATACATTGAAGCTTTGTAAGGTCTTGGATTAACTTTTGCACAAAAATACCTTTCTCCATTGACATTTTCTCAATTATAACAATTATAATTCTTTCATCAAAGACGAATCTTTAATTTCATGACTTATTGAACATGTCAGCATCGACAGATCTGAACAATGGATCGATTAGTAACTATTTACAAAGCACCTGCCCTAGTAGTATATTACATGTATATTTTATTTTATAATGCTATTTCATTGCTCATCATAATAACTGAGTAGAGGCTGTGTAAGAGATTGTCTCCATTTCACAGATGAGGGCACTGAGACTCATAAAGATGACACAGAACACACAGCCAGTAAAGAGTAGAGCCTGGGGGGCAGCTAGGTGGCACAGTGGATAAAGCACTGGCCCTGGAATTAGGAGAACCTGAGTTCAAATCCAGACTCAGACACTTGACACTCACTAGCTGTGTGATCCTAGGCAAGTCACTTAACCCTCATTGCCCCACCAAAAACAAAAGAGAAGAGTCTGAACATGAAATCCAGTCCTCCAGCTCTATGTTGATTGCTGTGATTCAGTGACAGTCTGTGAACAAGCATAGAAGAGACTCATGTGCAAGGGGAGTCTTCGAGTCACCACCCATAACCATACCTACTGCTGTGCTGCAAGGGAGATGGTTGTGCAAGTATGTTTTCTATAACTCATTTCTGTTGGTTGGTGAATCTGGTCACTATCCATTTTTGTATGGCCATAGTTTCTAGTGCTTTTGAGTGATATAAAGAGGTCACCCAGTACATAGGGTGTTGAATTTGGATTCAGGAAGACCTGAGCTAAAATCTTGCCTCTGATACTTGATAACTATCTGACTACAGGAACAGCCCTTAATTTATAACTTATATTAACTTTATTTTCCTCCTCCATAAAATGGGGATAAAAATGCCACATAACCCATCTCTCAAAGATTGTTGGGGGGACTCAAATGGGTCCCAAAATGTAAAGCATTTTGTAATCTGTAAAGCTCTCAATAAATGTCCCATGATTATAGATAGTATTAGGGAGCTTATGTTCGTTTTGATTCTGCTAAGGAACATTGTACTTATAGCATCAAGTGGATGTTTTTCACCTTTTCCCTCTGTATTGTCATTGCATGTATTTCCTTCTGCAAAAATAAGATTGGTCAAGGTGAAAGAAAGCTTATTTTCTCAGACACTGAGAGAACAGAATTATCTTGTGAATATATTCTTGACTGTATGGATATCTTCGGGATAGAATTGGAATTGGGCCCTGCCTGAGCTAGTCAAGTTACTGGATATCAGTAACCCTGATGAGAGCTGGCTTCAGATAAGTCTGAGGACTCATATGTGTGAGGCCCCATCTGTCTCTGGAAGTGAATGCTATTTTATTAAACCATCAACACACATTTATTAAATGCCAATAGTGGTCTAAGCATTGAGCTAGCTGTTAGGGGGATTATATAGTTTAAATAAGATAAAGTCAACATATTTGGACATGGCTAGTGTGGGAGTTTGTTTTTCTGGGTTATCCATATTTGTTCTGAGGGCTCTCTTTTTCTTGTTAATTTAGGGAGCAGTATGTAGGAGATAAGAAATGTTTATAAAAAACACACAAATAGGGGGCAGCTAGGTGACAGCCCTGGATTTAGGAGGACCTGAGTTCAAATCCAGCCTCAGACACTTGACATTTACTAGCTGTGTGACCCTGGGCAAGTCACTTAACCCTCATTGCCCCACAAAAAAAAAAAAAGAAAAAAGGAAAAGAATAAACACACAAAAACATACTAAGTTAAAAAATACATGGTCACTTCCCTCAGGAGATCATACTGTGATAAAGCACCTGGGCAAGAAGTAATCATAACAATCCAGTATATAATGTAATAATATAATGTCACACTACCTGATAGAGCATTGTGTAAGGCACTCTGAGAGATACAAAGGAAAACTAAAGCATGGTCCTTTCTTTGAGGAGTTTACACAGGAGGAGACAAGATATGTACATGTGAAACAATTAGAAAATAATACAGTGTAAGATCACATGCCAACTTGTATGGTAAAGACTTCATGTGTATATGAACTCTAGGCTACAAAACAATAAACATTGAGTCTTTCTGGTGGTATATACACAATGAGAATTTTTTTTCTATTTCTTATTTAGAAGCAGCACTATAAAGAGATCATCAGTCAACCTGAATGTGTCAGGGTGAGGGGAAGATGCTTTCATCAGCAGGTGTGGCTTCTGACAGGAATGATTTCAGGCTTCTGTTTGTTAGGAGAGAGAACCTTATTTGAAGATTCAAAGTTAAGATGTGTGCCTTTTCATCCAGAAAGATAATTCAGACTCACACCAGGCACTTATCAGAGATGAAGGCCTTTATATACAAAAAAGAGAACATTTTCTCACGTAATAATGGTATTACTTGAAAAAAAAAACACAATTTCATGCCACAAACTCCTTTTTCATTTGTGATTGCATTTGTACTTAAGGTACTGAAACAGAACCAATCCCAGCCCCCTTTTCTGATTATGCCGAAGCATGTTGACAAGACGAGTAAACAAAAAGTGCATTAAGGGAGTGAGGGCACCTTTAAAGAACACTAAACAATTATTTGCAACATTCCATTTGCTGGTGTGCAAGGGAATTCAGAAGAGGTGGGTGGCAAGTTGCATACTGACATGTATGTATATTGAGAGAACCGTTCTGATATTACCTAAGAATGATTTAGGACACAGCATGTCACCCATTTCTAATTCTGTGACAAACCCATTGTAATTTTTTTTCTTCTTGTGGCATTTGTAATAGCTGTCACTAGGCACATCAGCAGTCATATCTATTGCTGACTTAGAGTATTAATCCTGGAAATGGGTAAGCTTTCAGCAGATCAACTTAAAGCCTTCTTTGTGAACTGTATGGAAGAGACCAGGCTTGAGGCCAAGGAGGGGTCATTGTCTTGCTTTCTATTCCTGGAAGAATTTTGACAGTTTTTATGATACATTATTATGATCTGCAGAGCTTCCCTGACTTTTAAAAAATCCTTTATTCTGGGTCTGAATATGTGACTGGTTCTGATTTTCACCCCTGGGTGGTGATTTTTAAAAATTCATTTGGCCACAATTTTATTTAAGCTTGAATTCAGGGTCAATATTAGAGGCTCTGATGAAGTTCTCTTTTCTAAAATGAACACTTTTTATTACAACATATTACCAGGAATACCAAAATAAGAATCCCCATGGGAATTTTATGGCTTATAATTACGATAACAATAGCTAGCTTTTACAAAGCACCTACTATGTGCCAGGCACTGTGCTAAGCACTTTACAATTATTCTTTTAAGTGATCTTCACAACAACACTGGGAGGGAGGTGCTATTATTATCCACATTTTGCAGATGAATTAGCTTAGGCAAATAGAGGTTAAAGTGACTTGCCCACACTGCTCACACATCTAGTAAGTGTAGAAGGTCAGGTTTGAACTTAGGCCTTCCTGACTTCAGGCCCATCCCTCTATTCATTATTCCACCTTACTGCCCTATATGTCATAGCCCTTGCCTAAGGAGCACTAGCTCAGTAATTCTCACAACTACAGTGGAGTTAATCAGTGAGTATTTGTTGAATAGAGAATCTGAGAGATAGATTCAGTGAGGGGCTTAAAATGAATAAGGGATCTAGCAAGATCAGGAGAGTCAAGAAGCCCTGAGTTCAAATCTGACCCTAGACATTTTGTAGCTGTGTGATACTGAGAAAGTCAATTTAACCTGCATCTGCCTCAGTTTCCTTGTATGTAAATTGAGGATTAATAATAACACCTACCTCCCAGGGTTGTGAGGATAAAATTAGATAGTATTTTAAAGTATTTTGTCAACTTTAAAGCACTCTATAATGGCTATTGTTGCCATTGTTATTGTTATCATTATTATTGTCATCATCATCATCATCGGAGACCATGACCCCAAGAGAAGGTCATCTCCTTGTAAAGAATTAATTGTTATTTGAGGTTTTTATGACCCATCTTTTGGCTAGAATTAAAAAACAAAACCTCAATGTGTGCACTGGCCTCTGGGGCTCCGCAAACGGCATGGTGCTCCACCCACTGGTTGTAGGTGTCACCATAGTGCTGGCACCTCACGCCATCACCACTCGACGATGCCTACATGGGCCTGGCAAAATTATAATGATTGGATGCCTAGTGAGGGCAGTCATGTGACTGTCAGAGCGGCCAGCCAATTGGCTAGAGGCTGGGGGTGGTCAGCTTGGGGTCTGCTGGGAAGAAGAGATTTTTTTCCCACCATTCTATTTTTTTTAAGTGAGGCAATTGGGGTTAAGTGACTTTCCCAGGGTCACACAGCTAGTAGGTGTTAAGTGTCTGAGGCCGGATTTGAACTCAGGTACTTCTGAATCCAGGGCTGGTGCTTTATCACTGCGCCACCTAGCTGCCCCTTTCCCACCATTCTAGCTGGAAGCTGGAAGGCAACAGGATGCTGCTGTGTATTCTCAGATGATTCCTGGGTGGTTGTGTTGTTCAGGTTGTATAATTTCCCTTTCCCCACTTTATTTCCTTTCCCTTGATCCTACTATTCCCGTTTTTTTTTTTTTTAAGTTTGTTCTTGTTAAATAAATCCTGCTCTGTTTTAAGGGAGGCTGCCGGTCTCCTTCCTTGTCCCAATATTGTGGCGAGCTGCTTAGCTAACACTCCCCAGTTAAAAATTGGTCCTCACAGTTTTGGTGAGCCAGCTAGGAGTTGATTAACCTAGTGAATTTCTTTACACTCTGCATCCTGGGCCATAGCCAGTTGTCTTGACTTTTGTTTTGCTGCTTGACTTTGATGACTCTGGAAGAGATAGCATGGTCGATGATTTTGTGCAATTCTGCTTTACTTAAATATAATTCATTTGCAAGTCAAGACATCACCCTCATGATGTCATTGGTCCTCTTCAAGAATGATGAACAACAATATTATTATTATTATTATTCTACATAGCCACTCAAGACCCAGAGCAGTGATTATTAATCTTTTTTCATATGCTTGTTGATTATTGAAAATGTATGCATGTATATATATGATTTATATAGAAAACTGCAATCGTAAGGTCTCTCTTCCAACAAGGTATCTTTCATCCATACATCAAACTCATTCAAGATGCCTTGCAAGATATAACAACAGAGATATTTTTGTTCAATGATCCCTTTGATCAAAATAGCTCAGCTTCTTTATTTTAAAGGAATGGTTGAACTAGATGACCTCTGAGGTCCTTTCCAACTCTATTTCTTTGATCTTATGATCTGAAGATGAATAAAACATATATATATATACACTTTAAAGGGCTATTCCCCTTGATGGAGAATAAGTAGTACACAGTCCAAGTTCAAGAGGCATTTTCTATGGGTTGGTGAAGTCCTTTTGTTTATGAACAACACTGTTCTCTTAGAGTCAAACACAGAAACATTTCAGAGCCCCCCTTAAAAGATTTGTAACCAATCAAAAAAGTTGGGCTTAATCATCCTCAGAGAAAACAACAAGTGGTTAAAGAATGTCTATTGCCCAGATTGACATTCATTTAAATGTAGAATCAATAGAACTTGACAGTCATTGTCAATAACTGAGATAGTCAAAATGGACAGCAAGTTTGGATATATATTAACAAGGAAGGGAGCTGGGTTTCCTTCAAGAAATTGCACAGTGTCTTTGATGATCCCAAACTTCTGCCAGAAACAATGATCTCTCTTTTTATTATGAATATCCTACTTGTGTTGTCATATGTCTGGAAAACATGGAACTCAATAGTCTCTGAAGAATTAAGAATTAATAACATAAGAGAGGCAGTGTGACATACTAGATAGAAAGATACCTTCAGAGTCATAATACTTAAGTTCAACCAATTATGATACATACTATGATCCTGGGAAAGTCACTTAACTTCTCAATGCTCTAGGCAACTAAGATTATAAGTTGCAGAGAAACTGCTATCCTGCATTGGTAGAGGGAGCTTCTCTCCATGGTGTTCCCTATATCATAGAATCACAAGTCTAGTTTTATCTCCTGTAATATAGAGGACAATGAAACCCATAGGGTGAGTATATGGTGCAACATATAACAAATAAGGAACTTGGAAGAATAGGAGTAAAGGTTATCATTATGGAAATGTATGGTGGGAAAATGTAATCTTGGTCTGCAATAGGAGAGGAGTAATTTCTAGGAATAAAAAAATAATATTCCCTCATCAGATCCCATGTGCATTAGTGTTCAGTTCTGAGCAATACAATTTTTTTTTTTTTTAGTGAGGCAATTGGGGTTTAAGTGACTTGCCCAGGGTCACACAGCTAGTAAGTGTTAAGTGTCTGAGGCCATATTTGAACTCAGGTCCTCCTGAATTCAGGGCCAGTGCTCTATCCACTGTGCCACCTAGCTGCCCCTGAGCAATACAATTTAAGGAGAACATAGATAAGGTGTTCAGAGGAGAGCCACAAGGGTGTTGAAGGGCTCTGAGTCCATGTCATATAAGGATTGAGTAAAGGAATTGGGCATGTTTAGCCTAAAGAGACAACTTGGCAGGAGGTGGCTGGTAGTTGTGTTCAACTATTGGAGGGCTACCCTGAGGAAGAAGATTTAGACTTCTTTTATTTGTCTCCAGAGAGCAGAATCATGAGTGAAGACAGGAAGTTATGGAAGCAACTCAACGACTGATGTCGGGGGAAAAAAAAAACAACTTCTTAACAATTAGAACTCTCTCAAAATGTGATGTTACCTTGAAGGGTGATGATTTCCTCTTCCTTAGTTTGGGTTGTATTGGCTGGCTATAGAAATGTTTTTCAACTTTTAAATTCTATGATACTGTGGGGGGCAAAAGGGTGGGGTTTTTTTTTTTTTTTGGTGAAGGTAAGGGTTGACAGGCAGACAGCTTGGATGCTCCCCAGGTATTCTTTTTTTTTTTTTTTTGTGGGGCAATGGGGGTTAAGTGACTTGCCCAGGGTCCCACAGCTAGTAAGGGTCAAGTGTCTGAGGCCAGATTTGAACTCAGGTACTCCTGAATCCAGGGCCGTTGCTTTATCTATTGCACCACCTAGCCGCCCCCACTCCCCAGGTATTCTTGTGATGACAGGAGAAATAAGGAAGGACTCCAGCACTTATAGAGACTTAAGTTGCATCAGACAGATGAGTATGGATGGTTTGTTATCTGTCTCATAGGAAGGATCTTCCAAATCAATGAGATAACAGGTCTATTTGAATATCCCAAGGCAAAATGGTATAGTAGAAAGTGAACTTGGATTCAAGAGAGTTGGGTTCTGTTTCTGCCATTGGGATTTATTTTCTGACTCTTCAAAATAAGGAGGTTGGATTAGATAATTATTTTTTTTCCAGAGCTTGTCTATTCATCCTTGGAATTATGGTAACTATTAAAAGACTCTGTGTTACCTTTTGGTTAATGTATATACACAATAACTTGGCTTCCTCCATAAGAATGAGTGCCTCAATTAGTCAATGTGGACTGGATTTAAGAGGCAGCTTTTCTATTATGTACCAAGCTGGACCCCATTGACTCAAGGATGGATGGAAACACACATTATTATGTTCCAGGTACTTTGCTAAGTTTTTTGCTAATATTTCACATGATCCTTACTATAACCTTGGGAGGTAGGTGCTATAGAGGAAATTGAGGCAGAGGGTAAGTGATTGCCTAGGGTCACATAGATAGTAGGCGTATTATAATATACAATCAACAAGAAGTATTCTTGATTACAGGCCAAGCACTCTATCTACATTTCTTTTATCTACTTGATTTTATTTTATACTAGGTAGAAGATGCAAATTATTTATTTAAAGTATAGACAATTTACCTTCACTTAGAATATAATTTTAATGCTCATTAAAAAAGATTCATGTTGCAAATTGTTTTGCAATTCAAATATGCTATGGTTTGGAAAACAAATAATTTAGAAAACAAAAACCAATGTAAAAAGATTGATTAAAGCAACTAAAGTAGTATAGGTTTCATATGGCTTCAGTTTTACAGTTTTCTTACTGTATCATCAATATCAGAAATCTGTTCTTTCAGATGGTTCAGTTGGCATGGATTTAAAGAAATACCTTTTCACCAGGTTTTATTTCACCTTACTGATCTATCCACTGTGCCAAACTGACAATTCTTTTGAGAAAGGTTACAAATGGAAACAATATTGACCTATAAATCTAGTATAGAGCTTGGAATGCCGAAGGCAAACCTTGTTGCCCACAATCCTCAGAAAAGGAGCTAAGGAGCAGGCAATGGGAGTAGTGAGTAGAGTTTAAAGATGCCCTGCTAAAATTAAAACAATTCTGAGGTACCCCCTCAAACCTATCAGAGTTCAAAATATAACACAAAAGGAAAATATTGGGTGTTAGAGGGGATGTGGGAAAACTGGGAAACTAATGCAATGTTGGAGTTGTGAATGGATCCAACCATGCTGGACAGTAATTTGGAACTATGCCCAAAGGGCTATAAAACTGTGTATACCCAGGCGGGTGGAGCCAAGATGGTGGAGGAAAGGCAGTGACTTCCCTGAGTTCTCCCCAAGACCATTCCAAATACCTTCAAATAATGTCATAAGACAATTCCTGGAGCAGCAGAACCCACAAAAAATGGTATGAGATAATTTTCCAGTCAAGGATGGCTTAGAAGGTTGGCAAGAAAGGTCTGTTGTACCAGGGGGAGAATGGATTATAGACCTGTACAGGCCATGCCAGCACAGATCCAGCCCCAGGCAAGCCAATCCAGAGAAACAGGCTTCAGGAGCTTTGAAATCAGCAGCAGCTACTTCTGGAACTTAGCTCACGGATGGTGAGGGGGGCAAGCTGTGGGACAGGAGGATATTACAGAGGTATCTGCTGGCACTGAGGTGGGACTATGTTGTTTTGCCCATGCTTGTATCTGGGAAGCAGTTTTGGGTGGTAGCCCAGACAGGGGAGGGGTGTGGGCACACTGGGGCTTGCAGCCACAGTGAAAGTGGATTCTGTTCCAGGTTAAAGGGCAATCAGGCCTGTGGTTGCTTGCAGACCAGAGCACAGGCCAGGGGAGTGCTGAATGTGCCTCTCCTTAAATCATACCACCTTGGACCCCCTGAAGCTTGGGCCAGTACATCCTGGAAGCAGTGCCCCACTTTAAGAAGGAGTTAAAAGTCAAGAAATAAGCTAGGAAAAAAAGAAATAGGTTCGGAAAATGAGCAGAGGACAATGCTGACCCTGGAAAATTTCAATGGTGACAAGGAAGATCAAAATATCCCCTCAGAGGAGGATGGTAAGGTCAAAGGTCCTACATCCAAAGCTTCCAAGAGAAATATGAATTGGCCTCAGGCTATAGAAGTGCTCAAAAAGGACTTTGAAAATAAAGTAAGAGAGGTGGAGGAAAAAATAGAAAGAGAAATGAGAGAGATACAGGAAAGTCAAGAAAAAAGTCAAGAGCTTAAAAAGCCAAATTCTTCAGATGAACTTGAAGGTACAAAAGGTCTCTGAAGAAAAAATTGCTTTAAAATTAGTATTGAGCAAATGGAAGCCAATGACAATGAGAAATTAAGACACAATAAATCAAAACCAAAAGAATGAAAAAAATAGAAGGCAAGATGAAATATCTCCTTGGAAAAACAACTGACCTACAAAATAGATCCAGGAGAGATAATTTGAAAATTATTGGACTACCTGAAAGCCATGATACAAAAAAGAAGCTTAGATATCATTTTCAAAGAAATTGTGAGGGAAAATTGCCTTGATATTTTAGAAGCAGAAGATAAAGTAGAAATTGAAAATATCCACAAATCACCTCCTGAAAGAGATCCCAAGAACATAACTTCCAGGAATATTATAGCCAAATTCCAGAGATTCCAGTCAAGAAGAAATTATTGCAAGCAGCCAGAAATACTTTAAGTATTATGGAGCCACAGTCAAAATAATACAAGATCTAGCAGTTTCTTCATTAAAGGACTGGAGGGCATGGAATATGATATTCTGGAGGGCAAAGGACTATAGCCAAGAATCACCTACCCAGAAAAACTGAATATTATCTTTCATGGGAAAAATGGGAATTCAATGAGAGAGAGGACTTCCAGGCATTCTTGGTGAAAAGACCTAAGCTGAATAGAAAATTTGACTTTCAAATACAAGACCCTAGAGAAGCATAAAAAGGTAAACAGGAAAAAGAAATCATGAGGGATATTAAAAGGTTAAACTATTTACATTCCTACATGAGAAGATGATACTTGTAACTCATAAGAATTTTCTCATTTTTAGGGCAGCTGAATGGAGAATATTTAAACAGAGGGCACAGGTGTGAGTTTAATATGAAGGAATGATATCTTTTAAAAAATTAAAGGGTCATAAGAATGTACTGGGAGAAAGGGAAAGGGAGAGGTGGAATGGAGTAAAATATCTCACATAAAAGAAGCAAGAAAAAGCTTATGGAGTAGAGGGGAAGATGCGGGTGGTGCAGGGAGTGAGTGAGCCTTACTCTCATCAGAATTGTCTCAGAGAGGGAATAACATACACACTCAATTCAGTATAGTAATATATCTTATCCTGCAGGAAAGTAGGAGGGGAAGGGGATAAGGGGAGAGGGGTGAAAGAAGGGAGGGAAGATTGGGGGAATGGGTAGTCAGAAACAAAACACTTTTGAGGAGGGATAAAGTTAAAGAAGATAGTAAATATCAAGGGGAGGGAATAGGATGGAGGGAAATACAGTTAGCAATAGTAACGGTGAAAAAAAATTGAAGCAAGTATGTCTAATAGGCCTCAGTTCTCAAACACATAGAAAACTGAGTCAAATTTGTTAAAATAAGAGCCATTCCTCAATTGATAGATGATCAACAGACATGAAGTTTTCAGATGAAATAATCATATGAAAAGAAATGCTCTAACTCACTATTGATTGTAGAGATGCAGGTCAAAACAATTCTGGGGCAGGGCAGCTAGGTGGTGCAATGGATAAAGCACTGGTCCTGGGTTCAGGAGGACCTGAGTTAAAATCCAGCCTCAGACAATTGACACTTATTATTTCCTGTGTGAACCTAGACAAGTCACTTAACCCTCATTGCCCTTTAAAAAAACAACAACAAAAAAACCCCACAATTCTGGGTACTACCTCATAGCTATTGGATTGGATAATAGGACAGCAGAGAAAAATGACAAATGTTATAAGGGATATGGGCAAAATGAGACATTAAACTCTCTTGGTAAAGTTGTAACCTGATTCAAACATTCTGTAGAGCAATTTGGAACTATGGCCGAAGGGCTATAAAACCATGCATACTCGTCGACCTAGCAATACCACCATTAGGTTTGTATCCTAAAAGAGATTTTTTAAAAAGGTTGAATTCAAAATTGGGGTGATGCCCATCAATTGGGGAATCGCTGAGCAAATAGTGGGATGAGATTATGATGGAACAGTATTGTACTATAAGAAATGATGAGCAGGGGGCAGCTAGTTGGTGCAGTGGATAAAGCACTGGCCCTGGATTCAGGAGGAACAAATCAGGCCTCAGACACTTGACCTTGTGTGACCTTGGGCAAGTCACTTAACCCTCATTGCACCCCAAAAAAAGAAAGAAAGAAAGAAAAAAAGAAGAAAGAAAAAAGAAATGACAAGCAGAATGCTATCGGAAAAACCTGGAAAGACATCCATGAGCAGATGCAAAGTGAAATGTACTCTATACAAAATAACAGCAACATTGTATGATAGGAAAAAACAAAAACAACCCTGCATATACCCTTTGATCCAGTATTACCACTGCCATGTTTATATCCCAAAGACATCCCCCAAAAGAGAAATAGACCTATTTGTACAAAAATATTTATGGCATCTTTTTTGTGGTGGTTAAGAATTGGAAATCAAAGGAATGCACATTAATTGGGTAATGACTAAATAAGCTGTGTTTTTCTTTTTATTGTAATGGAATATTATTGTGCTATAAGAAATGAGAACAGGATGATTTCAGAAAGGCTTGGAAAGACATATAAACTGATGTATAGTGAAATGAGAAGAACCAGGAGAATATTGTGCACAGGGACAGCAATATTGTTTGATAAACTGTGAATGACTTAACTTTTCTCAGCAATGCAATGATCCAAGACAATCCCACAAGACTAATGATGAAGCAAAACATATACCCCTGAAGAAAGACCTCATATTGATTGAACACAGACTGAAGCATGCTATTTTTCATTTTATTTCTTTAATTTCAATTATCTTATATAAAATGATTAATATGGTAATGTTTTACATAATCACACATGTATAACCTATATCTGATTGCTTACTGCCTCAGGGAAAAGGGAAGGGAGGGAAGGAAGGAGGAATAGAATTTGAAACTCAAACTTTAAATTAAAATGTTCATTATAAAAAATGTTCTTTCAAAAAAAAAAAAAAGATGGCCTGGTCTTCTCTTTTCTAAACTGGACCTGAGATAGCAAATATATTCCCAACCTTCTTTCAGGAATGTATATGGGCCTTTTATATTTAAAGCTGATAGGTTTGATTAATTTTTTAAATTAAGTTGGAAAATTTTATACAAAATGAATGTCCTTTCTAAATATTTTAAAAAATACTTTTAATAATTTTAAAATAATTTCCTGTTTAGTTGGTGGAGGTTGAGTTTCAAACCTTATACTCCTATTACTAACATAATATTGTCTATTGCTAAAATAGTATTGTCTATTGTCAGAAGCATCTTCAAAACATAGTGCACTTACCCAGAAAAGATTTTGGCTGGTCTAAGGTTATTAATATTTCTAGCTCTAAAATTTTATTATTCTAAAATTCTGGTTCCTCATTTCATAGAATAGTCTATAAGACATAAATCATATTTATCAAATGAACCATTTTGGGAAGAGTATCCTTACAGAGTTTAGGGCCATTTCTGCCTAATTCACACATTTTTTTTTTTTTACAGGAGACAATGAGGATTAAGTGACTTGCCCGGGGTCACACAGCTACTAAGTGTCAAGTGTGTGAGGCTGGATTTGAACTCAGGTCCTCCTCAATCCAGGGCCAGTGCTTTATCCACTGCATCACCTAACTGCCCCTCACACACTCTTTAAAGGAGGTATGTTTACTTGGCAAACTGTTGCTAATATCATTCCAAGTACTAGGATGTAGTCCTAGTTTTGAGGCTGTATATTGCATTATCTGCCACTAGTTAGTAATTTTATGATCTTGGGCAAACAATTTCATCTTTCTGGGGACCAGAGTGCTAACCTATTATTACATGAATGGATCAAACAAGCTAAATATAAGGCCCCATCCAGTTGTGTGATTTTATTTCTTATTTGCAATATACTCAAAGTATGATGTTGAATAGTTAATTTTGAGTATGGGTCAAGAGCAATAGTTAAAGAAGATTTCAATTTCAAAGTCTGTAGGAAAGAATAAGTTAATAGAATAACATCTGAAGTGAAATCATATCTTCCTTTATGAAATCATACTTTCTGTTCTTATTTTCTACTTATTTCTTGCCATGGTCTTACATGTGGAATTGCTCACAATCTGCTCCAAAGGCATCTTAATCTTTTACATGAAAACAAGTCTTTACACATTATTGTTGTTTATAATGCATGAGTAAATAAGCACAAATTAAAAATGTGAATTCCATGAAGGAAAATTGACTCATTGTGGAGGACTGAAAGATATTTCGGGAGGTCATATCAAATGATCCCTTATTTTGACTTGCCAAATAATTAAGAAATGTAATGACCAATTATGAAAATCAATTTTCTCCAGGCAAGTATCTTTAAAATGCTTCTGGCTAGAATACAAGGCTCTTTGATATAATTATGAAAATGATTTAGAATTCACAAAGATTCTAAAAAAGGTTTTATTCTATGTTTTTGTTCATTGAACCACTGCCAGGACTGCCCCAATTATATGTGGTAGCTCCTACTTTTGGTGCTCAAAAGCAGCATTTCTGACTGGGGGAGTTCTCCTTATTTTCATTAATCCACCAACAAATGACTCCTTTTGTCATGCTCTTTTGCTGGAAGAGTGCTTACATTAGGAGAGATAATCTCTGTCTTTAAGCAAGCAGTATATCCTGATAACCTACTTCTTTCTAAGCCTGAATAATTTGTAATGACTGAAGCAGAAAAGCCAAGAATGCACAATTCAGGGTCTGGAACACATTAGGATCAATGGTACATGAAAAGATAGTGAAGCAAAGTGGGGTATTGGCTGTGTGCTATGTGCAGAGTGGTTTCCTGAACAAACATACTGAGTTCTTTTCATTGCTACTGGCTCATTTTCTTGCTAAGTCTTTCCCCAGGTTGCAAGTTTGGGGTAGGGTTATCTCAGTGATTACTAAATATTGCAGAAATTATCTCCCTAACTGATTCATCCCATACTACCTCTTCAGTTTGAGCTGAAGTAAATCTCTCTTTTTGGGGGTAGATTTCCATTTTTTTGATTGCCAATTGCAGACTTACAGGTTTAGACTAAAATAATTGCAAAGGGTCAATACACTTTAATAGCAATTTCAGGTAGTATAGAAAGTCAAATACACTTTTAAAATTAGTCTTTCTCTTGCAAGCAACTGTGGATATAGTTGGGGAAGTTGAATATTTCCTTTTCTACTTCTCACCTCTTCCTTCTTACTGATTGAAGGGAAAATAGGAAATTATAGGATTGAAAGAACGCAAGGTCTGGGCAGTGCTCCAGAGAAACAAGGGGTTAGACACATTCTGTGTTGTATTCTGATAGTTGCACTAAACTTGCTAGGCTTGGTTATCTAACTGTGTCTTTCTCCATGTTCCCAAATGGTCCTCCATCTTATAGGGTCTCGGTAACATTTGATTTTTCCATTTTTGTTCTTAGACATTTCTAGCTCCCTATAAGCACATCTGGGGTCATCGGGTTAATGCCTAATTGTGGGGTTTCCACTATCCTTAAAGGGGAGGTGAAAGGAATATGTATTTATATAGAACCTACAATGTGTCAGGAATTATGTTAAATGCCTTACAAATATTATCTCATTGCTATTACTATCTTCATTTTACAATTGAAAAAACTGAGGGAAACCAAGTTTAAGTGACTTACCCAAGATCACACAGCTAGAAAGTGTCTCAGACCATATTTAAATTTGACTCCAGGCCTAGTACTTTGCCCACTAACCACCTACCTCTGCTATATATAGTATAAATAATAGTATAAATAACATTTTGGCATCATACTCTATTTTTTTTTACTTCTCTTCTGTTTGTTATCCATTTACATTCTTAAATGCCCTTGGGTTGGCTGTCTTGTCAAACTTTCTGTAAACTGATTGTAGCTTGCACTGCTCTCCATTTTATTAGGTATTACTTCTCACAAGGGCAGCTAGGTGGCACAGTGGATAGAGTGCCAGGCCTGCAGTCAGGAAGACTCATTTTTCTGAGTTCAAATCTGACCTCTGGCACTTACACTTACAGTTGTTTGCCTTAGCTGACTTGTCTGAAAAACAAGCTGGAGAAGGAAATGGCAAACCATGTTAGTATCTTTGCCAAGAAAACACCAAATAGGCTTATGAAGAGTCCAACATGACTAAAACAACTATCCATCTGCCTTGAAGTTGAACCCTTTTATAGATATTCTTGCCCCCAATTACATTGGGACTACTTAAGAGCTGGGACTATATTGCTTTTCAATTTGTAACTCCAGTATTTAGCAATCAATATGGCTTAATAATTGCTATTTTCTTTCTTTCTTTCATTCCATCTTCCTTCTTTGTTAAATTTTGTAAATGAATAGTTAGCTTTAAATACTACTTTAAGGTTTGCAAAGTGCTTTATTCACTTGAACTTCATAACAATTTTTTGATGTATTATTATCCCCATCTTACAGATGAGGAAAGTAAGGCTCAGAGAAATTAAATAACTTTCACATGGTCTCAAAGTTACTTTCTGAAGTAGAATAGTAGCAAATGAGGATCGAAGTGTTAATATACTCTTGACATTATAATCACTCACATAAGATGAGAATTTAAGAGGAGACAAGGAACATTTACTCAGGTTCAGAAGGAAGAACAGAGAGCTGCAGAGTAGCTGACACAGACCTGTCTGCTTGAGCTTCAAGTCCCAGAGCCTAGACAGACTGAGCTCCTTAATAAAAGGCCTACATACTTGTTCCACTACTCCTCCCCACACCCTCTTCCCAGGAGTATAAAGGTTGTAACTTTGAGAAGGGGCAACTTGTATCTATCCCTTCACTGGTGCTACAAGTAATATGGAATATATAGGTCTCTGGACAAGGCAGAATCCTCAGAGGATGAGTATTGTCTCCAGTAGTGAGAATTCACTACATCTAATTAACCCCAGCCATGGCACCACAGCATTTCCCTGCCAAGCTGTTATTTCTTCCTGCCATGTATCCTCCACTTAATGAAGTCTTCATCTCCTGCCTTGGGACTATGCTGATTGATGAGAACTTACTGTATATAGCTACCCTCAGGCACCCACAATGCTGGCTTCCTGCTAGACCACTCCTGTTTTCTGCTTTCTATCTCCTTTCATTTACTCTTCCAACTAGGACTCCAGTTCCTGTTCTGAGGTTATGCTAGTTGCTGAGAGCTCACTGTTTAGACATCTCACCACACCTTAGCAGAACACACATTCCTGCTCCACCTTCATCTTCACTTTCCATTTCTTGATCTGAGAAAACATATCAGATCAATATTATCATTTTTTTAAGAGTGGATAAATCTATTGCCCTAAGGCTTCTTGTACCATCCCTGTGACTTTGTATTTTTCTAGCTACCACTTCCTCACTCTTTGAGTGCTGAAACTGTTTTTCTTTGGTATTTCCCTAGCACTTAGTATAATACATGCCATAAGTACTTACTAAATAATTTATCATTCATTTTCATTATTGATTTATTCCTTGACATTTTATGAGTTTGGGTATGAGTGCTTAGAATTGCTGCCAGATTTGATAAAAATCTGTTCTGTATTCAAGGTTTTGTTAGCCTGAGATACTTGCATTAGAGCTGATGGCTTTTTTCCTTTGGGGAGATGATCTAGACAGCAATCAAATTTTGATGTTCTTTGGTGACATTCACCAGCTAGATTTTGATTTTTCCAAGTGGAGTCATAAGCCATAAAGTTATTTCTTTACTTCTTTCTGAGAATCCTTTGAGATCACATCAGACTTTTGTGAACAAAGAATTGTGGCTCTGGGTCATGGGCTACACTAATCAAGGGTACTTTCACCACATCATTTTGTTTTTAGCTTTGAATTCTACACTTTTATTCATTGTAACCACTACATGACTTTATCTTCTTTCTACTTAGATCACATGACTGGAGAAACAACAAATAGAACAATGATAATGATGATAGATAAAACATTTATATAGCACTGATTTGATTTGCAAAGTATTTTACAAATATTAGTCTTATTTATCCTCAAAGCAATCCTGGGACATAGGTTCTATTATCCCATTTTACACAAGAGGAAACTAAGACAAACAGAAAGAAAAGGACTTGCTTATGGTCATACAGCTAGTTAATTAATGTCTAGGCAGTTCTAAAACTCAGGAATCTTCTAAAATCATAACTATTTGTAGACTAAGGTTAAGGAATTGATTTTCCACCCTATGAAGTCAGTGAGCATGTCTATTAATCATCAAACATAATTTCCTGCAGTTGCTGCAGAGAGAAACCATATCCTCAGGATAAGAACTTTGTAGGTGATCATATTGGGTCTCCATACAAAATGTGTCTTTGAATGAGTCTATGAGGGTTTGGATTTTTCTTGTAAATTTGCAAATTTCTAGAACCCAATGGGGTCAAGTGAATCAGGAGACTTTGTGGACACTAGCATAGTCAGAAAAATGTGTTAGTTCTCCTTTTTTTGTGGATCAAACCAGCAACAATAAAATAATGAAGCTTCATGGAATCAAATCAGAATAAATCTAAATAATTGTCAACTCTAACTATATCCTGCATTTCAGTTACCTAATCTTAAACAGACTCCCTGGGCTATGTAGCTCTGCCCAGAAACCAGTGTTCCACTTGTGTTAGCTCTTGGATCCTGATGCTCCATGGATAATGTGGAATAATTTTTTTAGTTTTTGTTTATTCTTTTTCTAACTTAGAACCCTTTCCATTGACTGCCCTTTAAGAAATTTTCACTCTGCCTATTCTGCTCCATCCCCATCCCAAACACCATCTCAGCAGGATTATCTATTCATTGACACATCAGCTTGACCTAGAGCAGGTTGTGAGTCCAATATGTTTGCTCTTCCATTGACTGTGGTGCTTAACAGATTATAAAGAAAGTCCTAGTGACCTCCAGAGACTCTGGAGCCCTAACAAAACAATTATCTGAGGCCACTGAGAAGTTTTAGCTAAGATACAAGTTGCATTGGTGACTCGGAAGACAACAAATTCCCAATAGTGCTTGAAGAAAGTAATATCAAGCTCAGATAACAAATGTTTCTAAAAAACTAGCCAGAAAAAAGCATTTGGCCACTTTCCAATCTGGTACTCAATTGGGTGCCCTACTATTTGTAGTGAGGATGGACTACCATCCTCACTACAGATCCAACCTGTGTTATACAGGCTTTTGCTACAATGGGCTCCTTTCTGCCCTTTAACCTTCTGAATCTTTCACCTTCCAGTAACAAAAAAATAATGTTGCTAATAACAATAACTAACATTTTTATAGCACTTTAGGTTTACAAAGTGCCTTTCCATCTATATCCAATTTGATTCTCACAATAACCTGTGAGGTAGGTGCTATTATTATCTTCATTCATTAATGAGAAACAATGAGACTAGAAAGAAGTTAAATGGACTTGTTCAGAATCCCTAGATCTAGGACAGTTTCTGAGGCAGCTAGCTGAGGCAATAGATAGAAGACAGGGCCTGGAGTAAAAAAGACTTGGGTTCAAATATAACTTCAGGTTCTTACTAGCTGTGACCGGGCAAGGTCACCCTCTGTTTGCTTCAGTTTTCTCAACTGAAATGGGGATAATAATAGCACCTACATTAGAGGGTTACCTGTGGGGATTAATGAGATAACAATTGTGAAGTGCTTAGCACATTGCCTGGCATATAGTAAATTCTATGTAAATGTTAGCTATGACAACTATGAATTCAGATTCAAACCACTGCTAATTGTGGATGGAAAGGAGCAGTACAAGAGATGACCTTGATATTTGGGGCATGAAGGCCCTCTCTAGAACCTTGTGAACTCTAAACCTAGATACTAAAGGAAAGAGAATAGAGATCATGATGTGGATAGTCCAGATTGAGAGAGATTCTCATCAGTACCACCCTCCAAGCCACAGGTTAAGGTTCTATGGAGACCTTCTAGACTAAGGGATGGTGTATATAGTCATGATCCTATGGGTGGAGGTGGGGTGGCTGAATCAGAATAAAGTTTGCCCTTTTTCTGATCATGCCAGCACATCTATGCTAATTGAGGAAATCAAGCCAACACCATCACCACCACAAATATAATAATAACAAATAGCTAACTTTTCTCCAGTGCTTTAAGATTTGTATAGTGTTGTACATATCTTACCTAATTCATCCTGAGAACAATCCTAGGAATAGGAGTTATTACAGATAAGAAAACTGAGGCAGGGCAGAGGTTAAGCAACTTATCTGGGATCAGACAGAAGTTAAGTGCTTGATCCAGGATTTGGTACTCAGGTCTTCTGCCTTTTAGTCCAGTGCTTTCTATCTACTATGCCATTTAGATTCCTTCCCACTTTCTTTCCCCCTTCCCCTCCCCCCTTACAAAAAATAAAAGACTGGAGCATTGAAGAATCAATCAAATTGAATTTGACAAATGATCAATACCTAATACGCCTTTATTTCAACTTATTAATCTTGTCAGACTCTCCTGGATTTGCTTCTGTTTGTTAAATGATTTTTTGCCCCATCTCAGATCTTGGGTCTCTCAGTGCTTCACCAACTTCCTTTTGCAAATCCACAACCTTGGGTTTCCTGAAGTTAGTGCTGGGAGAGTGCCAACTCAGGTGGCCTCTACAAGGGTGGAAAAGGCTTTCAAAATAGACTGGACAAGAGACCATTTACATCATTTAAGGGCCAAACTAAGTTTAGAAAGACTCCTCACAAGAGAGTTGACCATGAGGTAACAAATTAATGAATGAATACTACAAAGAACGTCCACCCAAATGTGGAAGTGTTCTGATCTGGATCCATAGTGGGTGTACCCATATCCACAAAAGTACAAAGCACCTAAAGAATTGAATTAAGTCAAACATTCAACCTATAGCTATATGTGGGCTAGTCAATTTAGGTTTGAATGCGAAATGTGATATTTGAAACGGAGAAGAGCAAAAAAAAATCTAGTTAAATTATGTTATTAGACAGTTGTGTTAGGAAGGCATCTGATTAAAAATAGGAAAGGGCAAAGATGCATGTCTATTTATCTGTGAGAAAAATATGGACGAAACAACACAACACTATTTTCTTTTGATAGGAGCTAAGAGATCGAAGAGGAAATAGAGGTGCATGAAATAATGAATAGGAAGTTGGTCAGCTGTGTCTAATTATCCTCTCCAGTGTAAGGAGCAACAACATATTTGAGATGGTTTTAGGGGTATTTTTCTTCTCTTGAAAATGGAGAATTAATCTATGTAACTGAAGTTAAGATCTATAAAGGGCATGATGTTTCAGTGAGCAGCAGGTGGATTACACTATCTGCTTGAAGATGAAAATAATGGAGAGCCATCAATCCTTGTATTTTAAGGTATGGACTCACTTCTCACTGATTGGGAATTGTTAGGAAGATTTCCTCCCTCTTCCAACCCATACGGAAGAAAAATATATGCCTAGGAAAAAAAGGATATTTTGCCTTTTTCTTTTTGGCTTTCAAATATTTGCTTCTATTGGAGACAATTACTTTATTCTTGTATATATGTTCTGTATCCCTCGTTGGCAGATTTTTTTTCTTTTAATAATCTGTGAATCTATGACTGAATGCATCATTTATCAACCAGACTGACATGATACCCTTGGGACATCATAGCTGGCAACTTCAGAATTACTTTTGTATTGATTTAGCTAACAGGCTAAAAGCAAGTGTACTTTAACATGTGGACTTAATGGCAGCTGAACTTCCCACCTTCACCCCACCTCAATATCTTCTATGGTAGCTGAATTCACCTCCACTCTCCACCTCTTCCCAGCTCAACATATTCCTATTTGGGGAAAAGGAATAGAGTACTGGGTTTATTTAATTCATTAACAATCTGAGTCCAAGTTCAAATTGCCAGAGCGTAATGCTTTCTGGATAGGCAGAGATTTGAAAAGCCAAATTTAATGGTTATATAAGAAAAAAATACATGGATATAAATAGATTACTGCTTTACCTCATCATAGGAAAGGATTTAGGTAGTAGGAGAAATGTTCTACATGGTCATATGACATAAATGACTAATTAAGGTAAGTGCTAGATCTTTAGGGCCATGAGGCAAGAAGCTCAGAGAGTCTATGAGTCATATTCATGGGATGGGGATAACTGCCATTTATTTTCTTTCCATCCTATCTTCCCCCTTCCCATTACTGGGAGAAAAAAGAAAAACAAAATTATCTAACAAATAGGTATGGTAAAACAAAACAATTCCATGTTGGTCATGTCAAAAAATGTTGGGATTCCCTTGAATGGTGGTTGGCCAATTGCATTGATCAAGGTTCTTAAGATTTCAAAGTGGTTTATGAACTATATGTATGTATTATGAACTATATGTATGAGCTATATATACACACATATGTATGATACATACACATAGATATATATGTATATTACACACATATATACATATTCACACATATACATATATTCTTCTTGTCTCTCTCTCTCTACATATATACACACACACACACACACACACACACACACACACACACACACACATATATATATATATATATATAAAACTTGGGGTAGCTAAGTGGAAAGTAGATAGAGTTTTGGTCTTGAAGTCAGGAAGACCCATCTTCCTGGGTTCAAATCTGGTCTCAGACACTTTCTAGTTGTGTGACCCTGGGCAAAGCAGTCACTTAACCCTGTTTGTCTCAGTTTTCTCATCTGTAACATGAGTTGGAGAAGGAAAGATGGTGGGACACTCTGGTGTCTTTTCCAAGGAAACCCTGAATGGGGTCATGAAGAGCTGGACCTGACTGTAAAACAACTGAACAATCTATATAATTTATGCACATAACAATGTGTGTGTATATATACTTAACAGCACTTAGCACAGTGCCAAGCATGATAGACTTCTTCATTCCTTTGTTCCTTCTTTCCTTCCTTTTGAGATGAGGTGGTGACTATTAGTTGGTAGGCTTCTCTATTTCACCATCTTCTGAGATTCCCAAATACAAGTTAATAGACCTCTTGCTCAAATATCAACAAGAACGGAAATAAGCCTGTGGTATTATAAGCACTTTCTAAGAATACCATGTGCTAATTGTACCAAAATTTTCCCTTAGGCTGGCAAGATACCTGATATATTTGGCATGGTTTACTTAAAATGGTCTGGTTGAGAGATTCCTTGAAATAGTATGATTCTGTACTTTAATTATTTCCATATCAAGCATATCACTGAGTATTTTATTCTCAAGATCTATGCCTTGATCAGAATAGATCCAATCATACTTTTCCCATAACATTTGGAGTTATATAAGTGGTCTCCAAAATCTGTGTGATTCTGGGAGAGATACTTAACTGTTCTAAGTCTTAGTTTCCTCAACTGAAAAATGGAGATAATAATAGCACTTACACATAGGGTTGTTATGAGATCAAATGAGATAATGTATGTAAGGTATATGTAAGACACTTTGAAATCTTAAAATAAATTCTAGCTATTATTATATTGGCTACTCTGAAAGCCTTGTAGTTATCATTTGGAAATACCTGTACAGACAGAGTGAAATGGCCCATCATCATTAGACTTTACCTGTGTTCCTTCTATTGCCCTCCAGAGACAGAAAACCTATGTTCTCCAAGTAAACAACTTGAGTCAATTGTTGAACAATTTCCACTGAACAAACTGCCACTGGTATGACACTTCTTGTAAATATCCACTACTATCTTGGCCGAATAGAACCTGTTCTGCATAAAATCCAGAAACTTTTCTATTGATAAGTCGAAAGTCTTCAGGAAATTTCCTTATGGCCATGTATACATAGGTATTTTATTTATTTATTTTTTTTTTGCGGGGCAATGGGGTTAAGTGACTTGCCCAGGGTCACACAGCTAGTAAGTGTTAAGTGTCTGAGGCTGGATTTGAACTCAGGTACTCCCGAATCCAGGGCCAGCGCTTTAACCACTGCGGCCATCAAGCTGCCCATATACATAGGTCTTAAACCAATACTACTGTAATTTCTGTCTCATCTCATGAGTGTGGGACAGTCTTGTATGGCAGAGTTCTAACTCTGCCATCCCTCAATAACGGAGTGGAATAAAACCTGATTTTTCAAAGATCAGGCACTTCTCTCCTGGCCTGCTCCAAAGACATTAATTCTTGGCTTGTGGCCAATTGTTCATGATTATTCTGGTCGAAGGAGATTGATTCAAATTAATTCCATTAGGGCAGCTAGGTGGCACAGTGGATAGAGCACCGGCCCTGAGTTAGGAGCACCTGAGTTCAAATCCAGCCTCAGACACTTGACACTTACTAGCTGTGTGACCCTAGCAAGACACTTTAACCCCAATTGCCTCAAAAAAAAAAATTCCACACAAAAGTAATTACACTAAATTACATGGATGATATATTCTTTGAAGGAAACCTCAGCAATCTATCTTCCCTTTCTTATAATTGGAGCTGCTGCCTCCTGAAATATCATAGATCAACTTCCCTTCCTTATGAAGATCATCATGGTTTCATATGCTTAGGTCCTATAAGATAGGACAGCTAAGTTCATACTTGTTTCACTTGGCTAGTGACAAAACCACTACTCAATTTGGGCTTCAGATATCTAATGTAATGATCACCAGGTTATTATTATTGGAAGTGGAAGGTGCCCATCCAAACTTGAATGAGCTCTAGAACACTAGCCGTAGACAGTTCAATTTAAAGTCAAGAATTCCAACTTGTGGGTGGAATAATGAGTCTTATTATAACAAGGTCCCTCTTTTAGTGATTGCACAGTATCTTAAGATTTACAGGTAGAACAGACCTTAAGATCCTCTAGCTCAGTTGAAAGAACTGGGGATTTAAGTGTGGAAAGAGAATACTGGAGGGATATGACACCTTTCTTCAAGTATGTCAATGGCCATCATGAGGCAGAGGGATGCTATTTGTTCTAAGCCCTCAGAAAAGGCTCCAAAGTGGGGGCAAGCTAGGTGATGCAGTGGATAGAGCACCAGCCCTGGAGTCAGGAGTACCTGAGTTCAAATTCGGCTCCAGACACTTAACACTTACTAGCTGTGTGACCCTGGGCAAGTCACTTAACCCCAATTGCCCTCACTAAAAAAAAAGAAAAAAAAAGAAAGGCTCCAAAGCTCAGAGAGCATACATACTATAACCAGGACCAATGGATAGAATTTGCAAAGAGGAATTTAGCCTTGATGTCAGGGGAAAATGTCTTAATAATTAGAGGTATCCCAAAATTGAATGAATTTCCTCAGGAGATAAAGAGTAGATTTGTTGAAGGTCTTCTTACTTTCTGGTGGAGGCTGAATGATCATTGGTGGATATATGATGGCAAGGATTTCTTTCATGTACAGTTTGACTATATGATTGATGCATGCTGAAATCTCTTCCAAATCTAAATTTTATCCTTGTCTAATCTCTTCATTTTGGAGATGAGAAAACCGAGACCCACAGAGAAGAGAATGGTGTTTGAAATTAAGTATTTGACGTGGAGTAAGGAAGACATGTCCAAATCCTGCCTTGGATACTTAAAGGTATCCATATGACTCTGGGCAAATTACTTGACTTTTTTTGTCATTCAGTTTCCTCATGTGTAAAAAATGAAGAGATTAGACTAGATGATCTCCAAAGTCTCTAAACTATGAGACTGTGAGATGAAGTGACTTTTCTTACTAGATATAGAGGGAAACATGAGGAAAGCACTAGAGGAGAGTGTCTAATGATATGCTAGCTTCAAGGGGTAGCCAAGTTTCTGTGATTATGAGGAGATGGAAGAAAGTAAGTTAGAAGAGATCTAATATGAGCAGTAGTTTGTAATAAATAGAACAGTGGTTCCACAGGGCCTACAGGAAGGAACACTAAGAATAGGATAGAGACCTGGAAAGAATAGAGCTGACATGGATAGATACAAGGGCCATATGACACCTTTTTGTCCTACTGTTTTCCAAACAATCAACACATTCTTAAATGCCTCTTATGGTGCTAGGTAACAGGGCATAAGTAGAAAAAAAGACAAACAAATTCAAACTGTAAGATCACAGAGAAATTTTGTGTTTGTTTTTTTTTTGTTTTTGCGGGCACTGAGTGTTAAGTGACTTGCCTAGGGTCACACAGCTAGTAAGTATCAAGTGTCTGAGGTAGCATTTGAACTCAGGTCCTCTTGAATCCAGGGCTGGTGCTTTATCCACTGCAGCCACCTAGCTGCCCCTCACAGGGAAACTTTGTAAAGAGCACACAGTTCTTCACAAATCTCAATATCAGCCATCAATTCCAGAAAAATTTTCAGCTCTCATTTACATCAGTAGAGAAGATCCTGAATGCCCTGGGGCTCCTGTTCTCAAGACAAATTAGAGTTCTCTTTCACCACCTCTCAGACCCCCTTTATGTTTGTTCTTCATACTACCTACAGCTTATCCAAAGCATTGTGAGAAATGTAGTATTTTTCAACTGAGACAATGGAAAGGGAGAAAGAATTATAGACTACCGACCTGAAAGAGAATTAGAGACTATCTTCTTGAACTTGCATTTTGAAGATGGGGGAAATGAGACCCAGTGAGGTTAAGTGTCTCCTCAAAGTAACACATCTGGTAAGTGGTTGAGCTGGTTACTGGAACCTCACCTCTGACTCTGGTTCAGTATCTTCTACTTGTGCTAGCTAAGTAGCAAAAAAAAAAAAAAAAAGTACGTGTGACAACAGAACAATAGCCTTATTATTTCACTAGTATTCAGAAAATATTAGAAGAACCAGAGCTAGGTATCCAGGGTGCTAGATGGATCTACTATGGATGGATTTCTAGAAAAAAATTGAAAAGATTCATACAAGAACCAAGGCATGGATAGGCTGTGATTTGACCCCATGTAGGCAGTGCCCATGTTAATGGTATCCTTTATCCTTTGAAGTATTACCTTTGTCATGTCCCCTCATTGGTAATTCCCCAGACTATCTGTTCTTGGCAATTGATTTCTCCTTCCCTTTATTAACTGCACTGTTGCTTCTTATTGTTATAATCTACATAGATCAGATCAAGATTGGAAAATAACAATAGGGAGGTGAAGTAGAGATTTTATAGCTCACCTAAAGAAACTCAAGTAAGAAAAAAGGAATGGGCTTTTTCCATTACTCAACACAAAAGAGTTAAAATATAAGATGTTCTGCCCTGAAGAAACGTTGACCATTAACAATACAGAACCACACAAGATTGAACAGCAGGCAAAATTATCAGTCCATGAAATTAAAGTATGCATTTAGAAAGTGCTCTGTCTAATACCGACAGATATTAATTGAAGAAAGACCCTCCATCTTTGCATTCAACGGACTACCTTAAAGCCCACAACTAGCTTCTATAGTGACCAAATATACCATTATTCTCTTCTCTTATGCAAATTAAGAATAACAAGGATAGGTGGATCATGTTTTTGACACTCAGACATCAGGAATCAATGAATTTTGGGGGGTGAAAATCTTTTCAATATGCATCTAGATAATAGGGCATATAAGTCAGAGAAGCTCTAATTTGAAATTCCTTTAGGATGTCCATGCACCTGACTATCTTTGAACTGTCTCTTTTTTCCCCTAGATGACTTTTTCCCAAGATTTTTAGCCAGGTACTCAAGGCCATCAAAAACCTGGCATCATTCTTTCCTTTCTAATTTTATCCTCGCACATTCTTCCTCCCAGTATACTGTACTTGAGCTAAACTGGACCACTCATAGTCCTTTTTTTTTCCCAGGCAATGAGGGTTAAGTGACTTGCCCAGGGTCACACAGCTAGTAAGTGTCCAGGGTGTTTGAAGTCGTATTGAACTTAGGTCCTCCTGAATTCAAGGTCAATGCTTTATTCACTGTGGCCACCTAGCTGCCCCCTCATAGTCCTTTCAACTTGACTCATACTTTCCTGTCTTCATGTCTTTGCGCTATACTCATTCCTGAAATGGCC
Organism: Dromiciops gliroides; assembly: GCF_019393635.1. Lineage (NCBI taxonomy): Eukaryota > Metazoa > Chordata > Mammalia > Microbiotheria > Microbiotheriidae > Dromiciops > Dromiciops gliroides. The sequence goes on from NC_057861.1 coordinate 554,815,828, forward strand.
TCACCATCTATAGTCAATCAATCAATCAGTCAGTCAGTCAGTCAATCAGAAAGCATTACTAGCTTACTCTGAGCCAGGGCAGTGGGGTGTTAATCTCTGGAGATATTACCTTTATCTATTGAATCCTATCCCTCCTTTTAATGCCTAGCTCAAGTATTACAACTTAAAATAATAGCATTACAGGAACACTCCCTCTAAATCAGCAATGGTCCATTATTCTTTGGACGCTTAAACTTTGGATATATAACTTGTTTGTCTTATGTACTAATCACATGCTAGTTATATTATAATTATTTACATAGTGTGGGCACCATTTTTTCTCTTCCATCTCCAACTCAGACTATAAACTCCATGCTGGAAGGAGCTATGTTTTATCAATCTTTGTATTTTTCTTTATGGACATTTTTGTATTTTCTTTAGTTTCAGTGGATTTCTTAGGAGTAAGAGGCAGAATGGCATAGTTTTGTTTAGCTGGTTTCAGAACCAGAAGATCTAGATTTTAGGGGTTTGCTCATGCCACACCTATTGACTGTGTGATTCTGGGCATGACCCTTACCTCTTAGGGCAACTAAGACTATAATTGGAAGAGAAAGTGCTGACCTGAATTGTAGAGGGAGTTTCTTAGTTTTGGAATTTTTCTATATCAATAAAACCCACAGTCTACTCTATGCTTCTTGGGATCTATATTTGGGAACACCACAGTTCTCCTCAGTGATTCCAAGTGGCTCCCGACACAAGACCTTGTCTCTTAAATACCAGTTTTGGGCAAATCATTTAAACCCTTTTTGGATTTCAGTTTCCTAATTTGTAAAATAAGGGGTTGGATTCAATGACCTTCTAAGGTCCCTTTCATCTCTGAATCTTGATCCTACAGTCTTATTGCCCTGGTGATGTTGAAATGTATCTGAATCATGAAACAACCACGAGTCTCTCTTGTGGGTGGGGCAGATAGATGTAGAGTGGATAGAATGCCAGACCTGAGTCAGGAAGACCTGAATTCAAATCCCGTCTCAGACACTGACTAGCTGTGTGACCCTGGGCAAGTCAATAGATCCTTTTTGCCTCAGGTTTTCATCTATGAAATGGGTATAATAATAGTACCTAACCTGCCAGAGTTGGTGATAATCAAATGAAATAATAATTGTAAAGCACTTAGCACAGTGTCTGGCATTGGTATAGGGCTATAAAAATGTTAGCATATCATTATCCCTTAAGCAAATCACTTAAACTGCTACCACATTGTCATCTATAAAATAAGGTTGCTGGATTAGAGGAAAATCTAAGATTCCTTTCTAAATCTATGATTACATAGCAGCATATTTTAAGCAAGTGAAAACAAAAACAAAAACAAAATATAATAACACATAAGTATAATATATGTAGTTATATGTCCATATTTTGGGAAAGGGTAGAGTTTGCATCTTATCAACACAGGAACTCACAGGATAGAAATTATTTCCACTGGCAAAAATGATAAGTCTGAAATTTATAGTATAGAAAGTTGCCTGAGGCCTGTGAGATTCTGAGCTAGTATGTGTCAGAGGGCAGTACTTAACTCAGGCCTTTCTCATTCAAAGGCCAGCCTTCTATCCACTGTCTGTTCCCTCCTATCTGCATTCTTTCTCAGGGCAATACCATTGAGTTTAGCATATTTAGCATCTAGAAGTTACCGGATATCTAGGTCCACTGTTGTATATAGAGTGACAGTGGGATGCTACAGGCAGAGTAAGTAGAAGAAATACTTTCAGTGTCTGGTGAGTGACTACTCCTGCAGTACAAAATAGCAATTGGGTGCTGAGGATCAACAGTGGCAGACATCATATAGAGCATGCAAGGGATATAGGGCAGGCTATTAGCTGTCAAGATAATGATACAAATACAAACAGAGCTTCCCAAAGAGTGGACTGCCTGTTTCTAACCTAAGGAGATCACATGCCTTCACTGTGGAAAAGGAAGAGACAATGAATGTGGCATAGTGGAAAAGGGCAAGGACCCTCAGTTTATTTGTTTCTTTTTAAGTTTATAAATGAAGTTGTTGTGACAGTGAAGTAAAGACAAAAAGTATCAGTAAAATGTCTTTAAAAATAGCTTTAAGTGAAGACTGCAGAAGTTCATCTAGTCCAACCAACAGCAGACTAATAATCAGTCAATAACTGAAGCAACAAGTATTTTGGTGGCCCTGTGAATACAAGTACAAAGAATGAAACAAATCTCTACTTTCAATGAGCTTACATTCTAATGGGGGAAACAATAAGTATATATAAAAATAGTATACAACAGAAATATGATTTTACTCCTACTGAACAGAGTGGATAGAATCAGGTTGTCCAAGAGGAGAGGAAAAGGCAACCTGTTATATTCACTTCCTGATGAAGCTACAAAGGCAGGGTGGGCATGAATGTTGAGGTGATAGTAAGATTTCTCCTCAATTGTCTTCTTCTTATCCTAGTTGCATTAATTTTGTTTGTGCAGAGGGCGGTGAAGGGGCGGAGTCAGCGGCGGGCGGATGGCGGTGGCCGCGGGCTTCTTTCGAGGTGCTAAGCAGGAACGCGGAACGAGACGCTCGCGGCGGCAAGCGAGGTAGCAGCTGCTCCCAAGATGCACAGCCTGGCGACCCGCCGCGCCTGTGCCTACAGCATTGGCCCAGGTGGATAGAGAGAAGATCTATCAGTGGATCAATGAGCTGTCCAGTCCGGAGACGAGGGAAAATGCTCTCCTGGAGCTCAGTAAAAAGCGCGAAATCTGTTCCTGACCTTGCCCCCATGTTGTGGCACTCTTTTGGTACTATTGCAGCTCTCTTTCAGGAAATTGTAAATATTTACCCATCTATCAATCCACCTACCTTGACTGCACATCAATCTAACAGAGTTTGCAATGCTTTGGCACTACTGCAATGTGTGGCATCACACCCAGAAACGAGGTCAGCATTTCTTGCAGCCCATATCCCCCTCTTCTTGTATCCCTTTTTGCACACGGTCAGCAAGACTCGTCCCTTTGAATATCTTCGTCTCACCAGCCTTGGAGTTATTGGGGCCCTGGTCAAAACAGATGAACAAGAAGTAATCAACTTCTTATTGACGACAGAAATTATCCCTTTATGTTTGCGCATTATGGAATCTGGAAGTGAACTTTCCAAAACGGTCGCCACATTCATCCTTCAGAAGATTCTCCTGGATGACACTGGATTGGCCTATATATGTCAGACATATGAACGCTTCTCCCATGTCGCCATGATCTTGGGTAAGATGGTCCTGCAGCTGTCCAAGGAACCTTCTGCCCGTCTGCTGAAGCATGTGGTCAGATGTTACCTTCGCCTTTCAGATAACCCCAGGGCTCGTGAAGCACTCAGGCAGTGCTTGCCTGACCAGCTGAAAGATACCACCTTTGCCAGGTGCTCAAAGATGACACCACCACAAAGCGCTGGCTCGCACAGCTGGTGAAAAACCTGCAGAAGGCCAGGTCACCGACCCCCGAGGCATCCCCCTGCCCCCTCAGTGACCTTCCCCATTCCCTCCCACTGTCCCCCCAGCCTGGGGAAAGTGGAGGGAGAACCATCGAGGAAAGCCTCTAAGGTTTTACCGCTGACCTCAACGCCAAACGTACTGGAGAAAAGGACAAACCCCACTGAGGCATACGGTGCCAACCTGGACTACCCTGAAGATCTGGCCTCTCATTCTGCTGCTCTGAGGAATGGGTTCCCCTCCCAGCACCCCTCCTAGCCCAGGGTGGGTTGCAATACCAGCAAATGCAGTAATACAGCATGCCCAAGACTACCCTCCCTTACATTCTCCCTGTTCTCTGACGGGAGGGGATACAGTAACAGGCAGCTGCAGCATAGGGCATGGTGGATGCCTGGGACCAAGCCATGTGGCATTTCCCATTTTTGCCTTCCTATAAGACTTGAGACATGTCTCATCATTCTGTCTCAGTGGTGTTCTTTGTTCTTTTTTCCCTCAAGGAGAGAGCTGTGTATATAGTGGGCACAGACTGAGATGTTCAGCAAACCTTGTCACTTGGTACTGTTTACAAATCTTTTAGCTACACAAGCTAAGTTTTTTTTTTAAAAGATTGTCCAGGCGTTAATCGCAGCCCCTGTTGGCAAGCCAGTTATAAGCTGCATTGAGCCATTTGGAGGTAGGGGAAGCGTGGGAGGGGGTGAGAAACAAGGGAAAAGCCCAAAGACAGTAGAAGCCCACCACCATTATTGCTCCCTAACCCTAACCTTGACTGCTGCTGCTGCCTGCCTGCCCACCCACCTCTCTCCGTCCCCTCCATTGATAGGCCTTGTTTCTCACTTCAGCTGCTGTGTCTTCTCATGTCCTCTCATTTTCTGTTCTCTTTGTAAGAGACTGTCCTTGGACTGGAGGGTGTGCAAACAGTCCTGGCCCCGTTCCTCAAGCTTTTCCTGGACTTTCCCCTTGGAATGCTTTGTAATAGGGTGAAGGTTGAGTTGGAGGGCCTGGGGCACATTTCTGTAGCTCCCGTTGCCTCACCGTTCTACTTGAATCAGTATTAGCTAGCTGAGTCTGCTTTATAGCTATATCAAGGGCAGGGCCCCATGTGCTTGATCCTTGTCCCCCTTGGCACATTCCCTTTTTGCCTGGAATTACAGGGTTGCCATTAAAAGATTATTTTCCTATTCATACAGTGAAAAAAAAAATCCCAAACCCCTTTCCCTCTCTGCCTCTTGTGCCGAAGTGGCTGGGCTTCCGCTTTGGGTGGTAAGTTTGAAGCCTCACCTAATGCCCAGACAGGTGATGGGCCCCTCCATATTTCCTATCCAATGTAGGTTGATAATATCCCCCAAACCTAGAGAGGAGGGACTAGTTCTTCCCATTTGAGATTAGCTTCGAGATATCCAGCAGTTTGCTGGTGGGGGGCGGGGTGGAAGAATCACAGGGGCCAGGCTCGCAAAGTGTTTCCGAGGCAACTTTGCCAACATAAGGGCTCTTTAAGGTCGACTTCACAAAGGGAGCCGGCCTCATTGGTTGGTCTCTGCCTCTTCAACCCAACATAGCCACCACTGGCAGACTGTAGGTTGGTTAGAGCTTATCCCAGATCCAGTGTTGGATTCTGTGTACTTGCTAACTTGGCTACCTTCTAGAAGGAGAGAGGAAGCGTGCCCTGCAGAATCCAAATCGGAGGAAGAAAGGGTTTGAGGAAAGCCAGAGGCATCATGTGCTGCCTGAGCCGCCTGGCTCCATTTGGCCCATCATCTACAAGGAGAGGAAGCCCATGAGGGGAACCCTGATCCTTGCCAACTTTACTCTTGCTGAGCCAAAGGTTTTCCACTCCCCCCTGCTGGGGAAGCCACTGAAGCCCAGGGCTTCCTGGGAAGTTGTCTTCTCTCCTGTCTTTTGGTGCATTGGCCATGTTACTGTGCCAATAGTGTCTTAACTCTTGCCCCATTTTCCCTCCCCAATCAGCCTTGGATCCCATATAGGAGGCAGGGAAAAGATGGGTATTATTCCTTGCAAGGTGGTTTTGATTTCATGTATGTAAAGAATACTTCATTTTGTGTTTTTTTTCATCCCAACAGGATTGAAATAAAACATGCTTCTGTTTTGTAAAAAAAAAAAAAATTTTGTTTGTGCAAAACTTTTCAATTTCATTTAATCAAAATTACCTCTGTGTGTGTGTGTGTGAGCACTTCTATCCTTTATTTGGTTAAGAATTTCCTTTCTGTCCTTAGTTTTGAAAAAGGTATGTGAATGTTGTTGTTTTTTTAATAGTATGAACTTTAATAGTCAGATCACATTGTAAGTTCATTGTGATAAATGGAATGCTATTCTAAGCTTATTTTATGCCAGACAGTTTTCCAGTTTTCCCAGTTATTTATATTGTTAGAATTCTTCACTACGTAGATTATGTTTTAGGATTTCTCATTTACTGTATTTAATTATTTCTGATTGAACTAAGTTTAATTATGTCTGATTCTTTCTCATCTAGTCTCCACAATTTATATGACTTTTTATCTTAAAACTAGAACCAAATAGTTTTGAAAATAATAACTAGCATTTGTACAACATTTTAATGTTTGCAAAGAGCTTTACAAGTATTATTTCATTTTATCTTCACAAAAAACCCTGGGAAATAGGTATTATTAGGTCCACTTTGCAGATTAAGGAACTGAGAGATAGAAAGATTAAGTGACTTTCCAGGGTCACACAACTATTAAATATATGAGGCCAGATTGGAACTTAGGTTTTCCTGACTACAAGTCCAACACTTTGTGCCATCTAGCTTACTCCTGATGATTGCTGCTTTATAATATAATCACATGACTAAAACTACAATTCCCCCTTCATACCAACTTATTTCACTATTTCCCTTTTATATTCAAACTTCCTATATCCATTTTCTTCCTAAAATAGAGCGCTTAGAAATTAACAAAATGCTCTAAATGTGGTATGAAAAGGGCAGAGTGCTGCAGAACTTTAATATGTCTTTTTCTGAATACTGTACTCTCTTATACAGACCAAGATCACATTTGTTTTTTTAAAAAATTCCTTGTCACACTATTGGTATACATTCCACTTGTGGGCCACCTAAGCCTTAAGTTCCCCCCGTGTCCCTATCCCCACCCCATAAGTATTGTCTAGTCGTGCCTTTCCTGTCTGGAAGATGAATTTTAAAATATAATTGTAAAACTTTATATTTCTCCCTATTAAATTTCATTCTATTAAGTTTTATCTACTGTTTTATTCTGTCAAGATGTTTTTGGATCCTGACTCTGCCATACAGTCAAGTTGGTTATCCTTCCCAGCTTTGTGTCATTTGAAATTTTGACAAAGCTCAACTTCTGTGCATTCATCCAAGTGAGTTTTAGCAGGCAGAAATTGGGAACAAAAGGGAGGCACCAGGAAGATAGAGAAAATAGCATGATTAGTCTGTACTGGGCCTGACCCAGGGCAGTTCCCTAGTAGTTTGGTATTGAAACAAGATTATGAATTAAACATTCATAGGTTGTACAAGAGGTCAAATTTATTAAAAAGAGATTTACTTAGCCATCACAAAACGATATTCAGGAATTGAGGACATCTCAAATTGATTTGGCTGAATGAAGCTCCCTTTTTGTTATTGCCCAGTTTGATCCATCAGCCAAGCATCAGAGAGGTAGCCTAGAGTTCCTAGTGGCTTTTTTGTGTTCAGACAATGAAGAAGTGATGTCAACAATTTGAACCTTTAGTCCCCAGGGCCAACCAAGTCTCAAAGATAGTATTAATAACTTTTTTTTTTTTTTTGCGGGGCAATGGGGGTTAAGTATTAATAACTTTTAAGGAAAAACTAGCTTGGGGGAAAGAATTAGGATATTGCTCCTATCACAATTTTTTTAAAGAGAGCATTCAGTTTTCTTTTATTATTTCATTTTTCATTATTGTAGACATTAAAATAGTTCAATTTAAATAGCCCATTTTTCTATATGGAAAATCAGAGCCAAGATACTTAAGTGACAATTCATGATCTTTTCTAAAAATCTTACCCCTTGGTTAATATACCTTATCCTTTGAAAAACTCAGTTTATGGAACTTGGATCATTAGATTGATCATCTAGATGACTTCTATAAGACATAAGAGTGGGTGAAAGGCTTCATAGAGGAAATAGTTCAATCAAGGCTGCAGATGGTTGTTTTTTCTGTCTGGACTCCATTGCTAGTGGTTCCTTATTTCTTTTTTTCTTTTTTCTTCTTTCTTTTTTACATGCTCCTATCATAATGTTAAAAGGAACAGGGGCAAGAAAGACTCCTAACTAGTTCAATTTGGTTGGAATATAGGATAATGAATGAGGTGGAGTGAAACAAAGTAGTACATGTATGCTATGTAGTAAAATGAAGCAACTAGAAACATGTTATCACATATTAAGATGCCAAATCATGCAGTACAAATAGAGAACAAAATGATGAGATAAATCTGAATTCCCACTGAATTCTTCAGTGTTAGATTAATCAACCATTCTTTGGGAATTTTTCTGTCTCTTTAAAAGAGGAAGTAAGTGAATATTTGATATAAATAAGCTTTTTTTTCTTGGTCTTGTAAAATCATTAACAAGTTAAGAACTCAAGAATAGCTTTTCATGGAGAATTCTATGAGCTTCTGACTCTTAGTCTGCAGAGAGCCTCTAAGGAGGAACTAATGAGCAAGGAATATGAGGCAGTATCAAAGCTTTTCCTAATTTCCCCTTGAACATCTTTTTTCTTTATTTAAGCTTTGCATAAGCTTTGTGATCTGAGGAAGCTTATTTTGTTTTGTTTGCTATTTTACTCCACTCCCATGGGAGTGCATGAGATTCTGTTAGTTTAAATGCTTCCCTAGATCAAGCTTAGAGAATCTTGGATATGGGCAGGAAAACAAAGAAGAGGCAACAATTAGGAGACACACAGCTCAATATGCCATTCTCGGGACACTGACTGAGTAGGTAGATTGTGGAATCAAGAAAAACTCTGTTCCAATCTTCTCTCTGATACTTAGTAGCTATGTGACCTTAGTTAGTAACTACTCTGAGTTTCAGTTTTCCAATTTGTAAAAGGGGGATAACAACAATAACAACAAAACAACTAGCATTTATATAGTAATTTAAGGTTTACAAAGTGCTTTGCAAATATTTCATTTTGGGAGTATAGAAGGGGGTAGAGGCAAGATGGTGGAGCAAAGGTAAGGGACTTCCCTGAGTTCTCCCAAATTCCCCTTAAAACACACACACACACACACACACACACACACACATTAAAATAATGCCTCAAAGAACCAACAAAAGGATGAAACAATTTTTAGCTCAAGACAACTTAGAAAGTCATCAGGAAAGGTCAATCTCACTGAGTTGAGAGTGGAGTGCAGTCCAACACAGGCCCTACTATGGCAATCCAGCAGCAGTCCTTCCTTAAAGGCAACTGAATCAGTGGAAGTATTGGCTTCCAGAGCTCTCAGCTCACAGAAGGTAAGGGGATCAGACAACTATTCTGAAGGTGATAACCAGGGACCTTTTACTGACACTGTGTGCAGGACTCAGGGGCAGTGCCCATATGCAATTCCAAGTCCAACTCCCAGGGTGAGAAAAAGCACTAGCAGGAACAAGCATTAGCAGATGCATGGCTGTTCGTCACAGTCTCCTCCCCGAAAGGGTGGTCCTTCAAAAACTGGCATCCTTCAGTTATTGTTAACTGACTCTTAAATGTTAGTTAAGCTTTCATTTTTTACCACAAAACAATTCAAATATCATGGAGACACAGTCAGGATCACACAATATTTAGAAGTTTCCATATTAAAGGATCAGAGGGCTTAGAATATTATACTCCAGAGTACCAAGGATCTAGGATTACAACCAAATTTCACCTACCCAGCAAAATTTAGCATAATCCTTCAGGGGAAAAATGAATATTTAATGAAATAGAGAACTTTCAAGCATTCCTGATGAAAAGACTAGCACTGATTAGGAAATTTGATTTTCAAATACAAGATTCAAGAGAAGCATAAAAAGAAATAGTGAAAAAAAAATCATAGAGACTTTGATAAGTTTAAACTATTTATATTCTTACATGAGAAGATGATGCTTATACCTCCTAAGAACTTCATTATCACTAGGGTAGCTAGAAGGAATATACATAGAGGACATAGGTGTGAGTTGACTATAATGGAATGATATTCTTCCCCCCAAAAAAAAGAAAATTAAGGGGTGAGAAAGAGGGATGGATTGGGAAAAGGGGGGAAGAGAGGAAGAATGGGGTAAATGATCTCAAATAAAAAGAGCTTTTATAGTGGAGGGGGAAATGGGGAGGGGGGGAGTGATGGGCAACACTTGCACCTTATTCTTATTTCTTCCTCTAACTTCCTTAACTTCTCCTTTAAGAATTTGTATGCTATACCTCATGGTGCATATATGTTTTATATTGATATTATTTCATTGTCTCTGGTACCTTTTAGTGAAATGTAATTTGCTTCCTTATCTCTTTTAATTAGGTCTATTTTTGCCTTTACTTAGTTTGATATAAGGATTGATACCTCTGCTTTTTAAAATTTAAATTAATGTATGATAGATTCGTCTCTATCCCCTTACCTTTGTAAGAAATAATTATTAATAGCCAATAATTTGGGGAGAAATTCAGAGCTCTACCCTTCTTCCAAAATCCTGACTTAGTCCAGTTTTTCTTGAATCTTAATCATTGATAAAGAAATTGTATTGATTCTCCTAAATCTTGGTCACATGCAACCCAAACTTTCTAGGAATTTAATCTAAGGTGGAGAAGCCCATTGTGTTCTAATCAAACTTGGGCAGATACAGATTCTTTTGTCTGATAGTCTAAACACTGGGGGTGGTCTGAATAGAGGTAATTTCTCTATCCAGGAGTCACTCATTCTCCTCACTGAAAAGGTTATAAATTTTTTGCATTGGTAACCTAAAGCTATGGGTGGTCTGGTATAGAGAAACAAAATCATTAATTTAAAAATAGCCCAGTTCAAATCAGTGGACTAGAATACGTATAAATTACTATAGTAATCTAGTATGTGATAAACTCCAAGATCAAAACTTTTTGAACAAAAACTCATTATTTGACAAAAACTGCTGGAGAAACCGGAAAACAGTAAGGCAGAAACTAAGTATAGACTAATATCTCACACCGTATACTAAAATAAGGTCAAAATGAGTAAATGATTTACACATAAAAGGTGATACCATAAACAAATTAAGAGAACATGGAATCATTTGTTATGGGCAGAGGAAGAATTTAGAACCAAAGAAGATATAGAGAGTAAAACAAAATGAAAAATAGATCACTTAATTATATAAAATTAAAAAGGTTTTGAATAAACAGAACTAATGTAACCAAGATTACAAGGGAAGAAGAAAACTGGGAAAGAATTTTTGAACAGATATTTCGATAAGGGCCTCATTTCTCAAGTTATATAAGAGAACTGAGTCAAATTTATAAAAGTATAAGTCATTCCCCAATTGATAAATGGTCAAAGGATATGAACAGGCAGTTTTCAGATAAAGAAATCAAAACTATCTATAATCATATGAAAAAAATGCTCTAGATCACTATGGATCAGAGAAATGCTAATTAAAACAACTCTGAGGTATCATCTTACACCTATAAGTGTGGCAAATTTAACAAAAATGGAAAATATTGGATGTTAGAGGGGATGTTGTGAAAGCTAAGCCACTAATCCACTGTTGGTAGAGTTGTGAGAAGATCCAACCATTCTGGAGAGCAATTTGAAACTATGCCCAAAAGGCCATAGAACTGTGCATACCCTTTGATACAGCAATACGACTGCTAGGTTTGTATCCCAAAGACATCCCCCAAAACAGAAAAGCACCTATTTGTACAAAAATATTTATAGTAGTTCTTTTTGTGGTGGCTAAGAATTGGAAATCAAAGGAATATCCATTAACTGGGGAATGATTAAACAAACTGTGGTATATGATGGTGATGTAATACTATTGTGCTATAAGAAATGACAAGCAGAATGATTTCAGAAAGGCCTGGAAAGACTTGTATGAACTGATGTATAGTGAAGTAAGCAGAACCAAGAGAACATTGTGCACAGAGACAGCAATGTTGTTTGATGAAGAATTGTGAATGACAATTATTCTTTTTTTTTTTTTTTTTTTTTGCAGGGCAATTGGGGTCAAGTGACTTGCCCAGGGTCACACAGCTAGTAAGTGTTAAGTGTCTGAGGCCAGATTTGAACTCAGGTCCTCCTGAATCCAGGGCTGGTGCTTTATCCACTGTGCCACCTAGCTGCCCCGACAATTATTCTTAACAATACAATTATCTAAGAGAATCTGATAGGACTATTGATGAAACATACTACCTACCTCCAAAGAAAGAACTGATATTGATGGAACACAGACTGAAGCATGCTATTTTTCACTTTCTTTCATTTGTTTTCTTTTATTCAAATTTTCTTGTACAAAATGACTAATATGGTAATGTTTTACATAATCGTATATGTGTAACCCATATCTGATTTCTTGCTGCCTCAGGGAAGGAGGAGGGGAGGGAGGGAAGGATGGATAAAAATTGGAACTCAAAACTATAAATAAATATGTTTATTATTTAAAAAAATAATTGTATATAATAAAAATTCGTCACTTAAAAATAAAATAAAATAGACCACTTCCAGTTATATTAACCAATAAGTTTTTATTGCTGTTTGATGAAAGGTATGAGTATGCTGCCATGATTGTCTTTGGTCTAAGAGATAGCCAATGACCACCATTTTACTAATAACCTGCTGGCCTTATTATTATTATTATTATGTTTTATTTTTTGCTGGGTAATGAAGGTTAAGTGACTTGCCCAGGGTCACACAGCTAGTAAGTGTCAAGTGTCTGAGGCCAGATTTGAACTCAGGTCCTCCTGAATCCGGGGCTGGTGCTTTATCCACTGAGCCACCTAGCTGCCCACTCTATAATAGATCTTACATACCTCTTCATATAAAATAATTTATGCCATTCTACCTCTCCCTTCCTTCTGTACCCAGGGTACTCCTCTTTCTCTTCTCTTAATTATTATTTGTTGTTTCCTCAAATTCACTTTATACCCATACCCTCTGACTATGTATATTTCATCTCATATCTTCCCATATAGGGATATGAACAGTTTAGTTCTATTGAGTCCCTTATATTTTCTTTTCCCTTTTTATTAGTTTATGCTTCTCTTGGGTCTTCATATTGGAGATCAGATTTTTGGTTTAATTCTTGTCTTCTTTGTATGAAAGCTTTAAAACTTTCTATTTCATTGAATGTAGATTTTTTCTCCTTGATGTATTATGCTTAATTTCAACAGTTAAGTGATTCTCGCTTCTAATTCTAGGTTCTTTGCCTTCTGTAAAATCATGTTCCATGACCTCCAAACTTTTTTTTCTTTTTTCTTTTTTTTTTTTTTTTTGGTGAGGCAATTGGGGTTAAATGACTTGCTTAGGGTCACACAGCTAGTAAGTGTAAAGTGTCTGAGGCCAGTTTTGAACTCAGGTCCTCTTGAATCCAGGGCCCGTGCTTTATCCACTGCACCACCTAGCTGCCCCTCTGAACTTTTAACGTAGCTGCTAAATTGTATGTAATTTTGATTGTGGTTCCCTGATATTTGAATTGCTTCTTTCTGGCCACTTGAAGTATTTTTTTCCTTGACCTGATAGTTGTGAATTTTGGCTATAATGGTCCTTGGAATTTTTATTTTGGTGTCTCTTTCCTGAGGTGATTGGTAGATTCTTTGAATGCTTATTTTGCCCTCTGGTTCCAGGTTATCAGGGAAGTTTTCCTTGATATTTTTTTGAAAGATGCTGCCCAGCAGCAGGGACCTTGGAGCCCAGGATTCCAGGAGAGATATTTAAGGTATCCCAGCTGGGAAGCTCAAGGAAATCAGAGTTCTGGGATATTAGCTCAAGGAATACTTTGGACTTGAACAAGGTGAGACTAATGCTAAGTAGGAATTGAGTTAAATTATGAAATTAATCTCTTTCCCCTCCCCAAAGAGGGAGGTAGTATGGGGTGGGGGAGGGAATTAACATTCTGAGGTTTTCTTTGGGGGAGGGGTGTTTATATGTTTGATCTTACTATATCTTTGAATTAAATATTCCTTTGTGAAAACTGAGCTAACTGTTAAGAGGGTAAATGCAACTGGAGTTCTCAGATCCCTAAAACTGGAAACACAATTAGTGGGGACTTTAGTTAATGGTAGAGAAGAGAAACACCTTAACCTCTTCAAGGTACCCAAGAACCCTGGAGGGAGGAGTGGAAATGAAACATATCTGACCCTGAGGGAGTAGGGCTAGAATAAGTTGTGGTACAAAATGAATTTCTTTTTTAAAAAAAATTTATTCATATATTTATTCATTCATTCATTTATTTATTTGTTTATTCATTCATTCATTTATCTATCCATCTATCTGTTTATTAATTTTTTCAAAACTAATTTCAAAAGACAAAGAGCATGAACAAATGTAGGGTTTGGAGACTGGGGAGGTGGTGGTGGTGGTCGTGGTGAGAGGCTGTGTCAAGATAGGCCTTGCAGGGACAAAGTCCCATTTAAGCTCTGATTTAAAGGATGATTGAGATTCTAATAAGCAGGGTTGAGAAAGGAATGCCTTTTATTGACATTATTTCTCTGTGTTCATTCAAGCCTTTTGAGATGCTATCTTTCCTGGTGACAATGGGAAATCTATCTTTGACCCATAGACTTGGCCAAGGTCACATACCTAATAAAGAAGAAGCGCTATTGGTTACCAGCTCAGTTCTTTTCTGTTATGGCATTCAATCTTCCCCTCCTTTCTTATTCCAACCAAGAAATTCCCAAGTAATTTATCTAATCAAGTCCAATCCAATCCACTACAATGTAATACATTGTAATAAAATTTAATTCTATTCAACACTCATTTATTAAACCTTTATTCTGTATCAGGGACTATGATGGGCGCTGCAGTTATCGTTGTTAATTTCAGTTGTGTCCAACTCTTCATGATCCCATTTGGGATTTTCGTAGCAAGGATACTAGAGTATTCTGCCATTTCCATCTCCATGTCATTTTACAGATGAGGAAACTGAGGGAAACAGGGTTAAATGACTTTCCTAAAATAACACAGCTAATAAGTATCTGAGGCCTCTCTGAACTCAGGGAGATGAGTCTTCCTGATTCCAGGCCCATTGTTCAGTCCACTGTACCAACTAGCTGCACTGCGCTGTGGTACAAAGACAAAACTATATAGATATAGATACAGATCTCTGTATCTGTAGTACAAAGACATCTATATAGAGATCTATGATCATAGATATCTATGATCTATATTTATAAAGATATGTCTTTGTACTACAGTACATGGCATATGTATGTGTGTGTAGTGTGTGTATATATGTATACATATACACATACACACACTATATATTTTATATATATATATATATATATATATATATATATATATATATATACACTCCTCTCTCTCTCTCTCTCTCTATATATATATATCCTTCTGTTAAGTAGTGATTCTACTAGAGGAAAGTAGTTTTTGTTTTGTTTGTTTGTTTTGGTGCAAGGCACTAACAAGTGGTAGGGATCAAAAAAGGCCTCTTGTGAGACGTGATACTTGAGCTGGGCTTTGAAGGGGACCAGAGATTTCAGAAATGTTGAAGAGGTAAAACATTTCAACATGGGGCACAGCCTGAGCAAAGTAATGGAGGTGGGAGATGGAGTATCTTATATAGATAGCAGCAGCAAGTAGATCCATTTGAGTGGAATACAAAGTGCATGAGGGTCACAACCATGAAAGCAGTCTAGAAAGATGAACCAGTGCCAGTTTGTGAAGGGCTTCCCATGCCAAACAGAGGAGATGATATTTTATACCAGAGACAATTGAGAATTACAAAAGTATCATAACCTTGAACTTAGTCAAAGACTTAAATAAGCCTTAATTGCTTCTAGAACAGATGTCACTTTTCTTTCTCCAGAATAATTCAGTACCATTCTAGCTTCAAACCCTTTGAAGGCACTGTGTTCTAACCTCACTTTTATGTGGTTCCTTCAACTCTTGTGTCTTTTTCCACCTTCCATTAACAATATTATACCTTTTTGTTTTAAAGTGCTTAGGTACTGTAGTGATCAAGGTGGACCAAATAACCAAAAGAATGAAAATTTGCATGCTAGTCTTACTATTGCCTTTTTATTTTTTATTCACCTCTTTGAGGCCAAGGATAAGTGTTTCTATTTATAATTTCTTTTTTCAAGATCTATTGTACCCGGTCAGTCAAGCATGTGACTGAACTGTGGTATATTGACTTTTTCCTCAAGATTTGGCTTTTATGAGTCACTTTCTCCATTCCCCTCCCTGCAGCTCTCCTATTTATTTTTTATCAGAGATCTGAGGTGTGACTCCACAGAAATCCAGGTACCTACTTGAAGTTTCCCTAAATATATTTGAATCTTTTTTCACTAGAATATCGATGTACCCACATCATTTTAAAGCTTTCTGACCTCAGACAGGATGGAACTGCCCAGGAAGAAAGTATCTCACTGGATGCATTAGGCTCTCTTCTGGGCAAAACCGAAGAAAATAGTCTCTATTGTAACCTCAAAAAAAGTTCAAGCAGAAAACTAACAAACTTGTTTTCTTGATTTCTATAACCTATTATGATTTCTATAACCTATTATTATTCTGCAAAGTCAAATAGCTAGAATGTACACAGCAGGGTGCTTTAAAGACAATATACCATTTGGAATAACAGCTACTGTCTACTGCCTCCTGCTCCCTCCCCCTCCCTCCCACTTTGCCAAAAATGACTATGGATCCAAAATTTAGAAGGAGAGGAAAGCTGAACTCCTAAGTTATAGCCTAATGCCAGCAACCTGACTAATTGTTAAGGAAACACAAATTGAGCCCCATGGAAGAATAACAAAGAAGACCAAATAAGCCAACTACAACAATGTAAATGAAAACAACATTTAAAAAGCCAAACCCCAATTCATTTAAATGATCAATCTAATTTCCAGAGAACCCATGATGAAACACATTTTTCTGAGAATTCTCCTCATCTTCTTGAGAATGCTCCTCAAATGTAGGGTACTGTTCTGTGGTTATCTTCATTCCATGCCTCAGCTTTCAAGAACCTTTCCCTCTTTTCCCCCTCACTCTTCCTTAGGTTTCCACCTTTAGCAATGGGCACAGTAATTAAATCTTCCCCCCAAAGACAAACCAAGCATTTTTCTCATGACTCCTCTTATCATCTGGGTGACTTCCCAGATCAAAATTCCCCTCCCCATGCCCTGGCCTTCATTCTCCTATCTCCTGTCTTTTTTTTTTCTATTAGAAAGTGTTAAGGGCTAAAATTCTAGCTAGTCTGTCTAAAATATCTAATGAGTGGTCGCCAATAAATTATAAGCTTCAGCAAGAGTTAGACTTTTAAGCATTTATTAAGGAGAATAAGAATTTGATAAAGAGAGAGAGAAAGGCCTAGATTCCTATCTATTAAAGGGAGAGCGCATTTCTAGCTCCCTTCTCCGCCAGAGTCCAGAGGAAAGAGCCCGAGACTGAGCGCCAGTCTCTTCCTTCCTCCTCCCACTAGCCCGTGTCACTTCCTGACTCCTGGTCTTGCCCTCAAAGACCTTCGCTTCATGGGCAGAACTCTTCTACAGTAAGTCTCCAGCAGGTGGCGTCATTCCAATTGTTACAAAAGTAAGCTTCTTAAAATCAAGGACATTGTGGGGTTTTTTTGTATTTATATCTCCAGTACTTAGCACAATGCCAGACACATATTAAGCCCTTAACAAACATTTATTTTTTCATTAATTTTTGATTCCCAATCAACCAAACCAACGAAATACCAATAAAAACATTTGGAGCCCTAAAGAATTAGTCACTCAACAATTAACAAACAATTATTAAGTGCTTACCATGTGCCAAGCATTGTACTCAGCTAGGAAGCACTGGGATAGAAGCTCTCATTTTATTTAATCTATTCCAGAATTCGACATCTGCCATATTGTCTCCCTTGTCTTAGAGGCAACTAACAGGCTGTGGGCAGCTAGGTGGTGTAGTGGATAGAGCACTGGTCCCTGAAGTTGGGAGAACCTGAGTTCAGATCTCACCCCAGACACTTACTGGCTGTGTGACCCTAGGCAAGTCACTTAAACTCTTTTTGTCTTAATTTCCTCAACTGTAAAATTGGGAAAAATAACAGCACCCACTATACAGCATTGTCATGAGCTTCATATGAGATAACATTTGTAAAGTGCTTAACCCAGTGCCTGACACATGATAGGCATTATATAATTCCTTCTTCCCTTACTCCCTTATCTTATGCATTATGGCTACAACTGGCTTGTCTTGGAGGAAGGACAAGAAGGTGAATATCTTCTGATAATTTGTGACTAATTCCCTCACAGGATCAGTTATTTATTTCAAGTTTTGTAGACTCAAAATATTTATAAGTTTTGTGGGGTAACATGTACACAGTAGGCCATAAATAAATCAATCAATAGAGCTATAAATTCCTAAGAAAACAATAGGGAATTCATTTCCTTGAACAGTATACCGTCGGGTTATTGTGGATTATTGATTACTCTCAGTGCTAATGGTACAGCATAGACAAAGAAACAATCCATACCTTGAGCTTACATTCTGTTCTGTAATCAATACATTTCATTCTCAAGCTAAAGGAGTTTTATTTTTGAAAGGTCATTTGCATATAATCATTAAACAGTGAACATGTCATTTAGAATCATAGACTTAAGATTGGAATAGGAGCCCCCCTCTCCATCATTTTATGGAGGAGTACCCATTGTAGTGAAACAGCTTGTCCAAGGTCATACAAAAGAAATCCTAAAAGGCATAAAAAAACCTCAGCAAATTTTAAACATATCTTATTTTTTAAAACAATTTTTGACTCTGAAGTCAAAATAATATTGGCATTTTTATACATAGTATAACAGAGGAGGATTGTGAATGAAAATGAAGACCTTTTATAAAAACAAGTTGCTTTAAAAACACTATAAGTTTAACACATAACTTTCAAGGCAGTTCTACTTTGTGACTCTTTTGGTCTTATGTATTTTTTCTGCACACTTTAAAGAACATTTAAATGATCTTTTTTTTTTTGGAACCTTATCTCTATTCCCTTTCTTCCTCATGCTCTCAATTTAAGAAAAAAGGAAAATGAAGTCCTTGTAATAAATAAATACAAATAGTCCAGCAAACAAATTCTTACATTGGCTGTGGCCAAAAATACATTATTCCATTACCTTTCTGTCAGTCCACGAATAGCATGTTTTAGCATCAGTTTTCTGGAATTATGTATAGTCATTACATTGATCAGGACCTTAAATCTTTCAAAGTTGTTTACATCATAATATAATTAGTGTAAATTGTGTCTCCTGGTTGTTGTGCTCACTTCACTTTCCATCAATTCATACAAGTGTAAAAGGGGTGTGGAGCACAATCAGCATGGCTCAATGGCATCTCTCCATGTGGAAAAAGCAAAAGAGCCTGTTTGTAAGAGAATCTTGATGACATAGAAGAGAAATGCCTTCAAGAGACTGGAGCACGCATGAACATTCTGTAACTGTTTATAGTCAGACAATTGGATTGAAATAACCAAAAAGTTATCCCATTATGAAGTATGAGCTTGTTTTTCCTTGAATGAATTGGAAATGGTGATGCCTTTATCTTGTTGTTGTTCAACCTTCATTCTCAAAGTGGACCAATGACATCATGAGGGTGACAGAGTAAAATTTAGACTCCCTGTTTCTAGGACTAAGGCCCAGCAAGCAAGCTGCTCCTTGAGCTTGGCAGGAAAACAATCCTTTGTGATCACCCTCTGCATGATCTCACCCTCTGGCTAGTCACACAATTCACCAGGTGTTCTCTGGTCAAAGACAAATGCTGGACAAAGTCAGAATGTCCTGCAGTGAATCAAATCTGTCACATGCTTGCTGCTCCCTCATTGTTAAGGCTACAATGCACTGAGCAGCCATTAGTATAAGTACTGAGATCTTCCCATGCTACCTTGAGTCCCCCCCACTAGGAGTAGGGGCCCAGCACATGTGTCTACAGCTCCACCTTGCTTGCAAGCCTTTTTCTTCACTTTGAAAATAAACTTTCTCCCTAATTCCTGACACCTGTCTCTGGCCTATTTTGTGCTGCTTCGGCCATACATAAGTTAGAGACCAGTCCTGGAAAAAGTCCAGTTGACAAGAGTGATATCTTGATTTGTGCATGAATAGGATTTAAGTCAGGCAGAGCTGGACAGTCTCTTCTCCACAGTCATCAAAGTCCAGTGGCAAGACAAAGGTCAAGATGACTGGCAATGGTTTATCTGCTTGATATTTGGATATATCTCTGATGACCTCCTTGAAAGGCTAAGGCTTGCCATCACTCAAAGAGTCCAAGTTCACAAACTGCAGTGTGAGGGAAGGGCATTTTCTTTTCCTACTTCCCTGTCTTCTGACCTTAGTATCTAGCTGTAGAATTGCTTGACCATTAGTAGACACTCCATCCAGGAGTATGACATAGCTGAAGACACAGTTTAAGCATACATAAAGAAACTCTCTAGAGAGACACATCTATTGAGAGAGGCAGTCCATCTAGGCTGGAGCAATACTCTGGTGATAGAGAAGAAAATGGACTGCAGATTCAAGGGAGAACTGATTTTGTTGAAGACTTGAGTTGTGGGGAGGAATCCACGATGAGAGATAGAACTTTGAGACTCTGCCATCAGAGTTGTGAATTACCTTGCCCCACATATATTCTTTTTTTTTTTGCAGGTAATGAGGATTCAGTGACTTGTCCAGGGTCACACAGCTAGTAACTATTAAGTATCTGGGTCTGGATTTGAACTCAGGTCCTCCTGAATCCAAGGCCAGTGCTTTATCCACTGTGCCACCTAGTTGCCCCAGCCTCACATACATTCCTAATGTGTGTGACTCATTACCAGTATATTCTATATATGGGCTCACTTTTTTTACTGATATGCCTTTTTGTGGGAAACTAGCTCAGGTTTATGAGGATGAATGTTTTATGTCTACTATTATTACTCTGTCATCTCTGTAAATTAATTTATTTTGAGTTAATTGTGTCTACTGGGTGATTAGTTAAGAACAGTAGTAGTGGATTGTAAACTATAATTTTAGGAATGAGGACTCAGACTAAAACCTAACATCTGTGATGTTTAAAATCTAATGTGTGTCCTTACCTGCCCTCCCCACCCCAGTTTTGGAGGGGAAACTAGCTAAGATTTACTGATAAATTCAGCAAGAGTTTAGGCTTTTAAGCATTTATTAAAGAGTAAAGATAACACATGGCGTATAGTAAAGCAAGAAAAGCCTACCTCCTTTCCTCTCTCTCAGCCACCAACCCAAAATTCTGGAACAAAAAGAGCGATACTCAGTGGCTTCTCCCAAAAGACACCAGGAAGTAGGGCAGTCCCCACACACACCTCCACGCTAATTGGCTGGCAGCATTGATTGACATGACTTACAGACAGTCTATGAATAGACGTAACTTCTGGATGCCAGGCAGCTTCCAGAAGCTAGTCACATGTTTTCTTTTCGGGGGGGGGGAGGGGGCGCATTGCCCTGGTTCTCACAATGTCTTTCTCAGAAGGGGGTGGCACCCTGATTCTTACACATCTGAGAGTAACAGGTGGTCTTTGGTTACCCAAACCAGGACTTAAAATCCAAGTTGTGAGAGCAACCCAGGGGTAATGCATATAAAATAGTAATAATATATTACTGTTATTATCATTATTATTTACACTAAGATTCTTGATTTTTTTTTGATCCTCCATATGAACTTTGTTATTTTCTGGTAGTTTGATTGGTATGATGACCTATGTAAATTAACTTAGGTAATTTTTATTATACAAACTCAATCTTATTTTCATTGTTTTCTATATCAACCTTCAAATTTGAAGTTGAAGTGTCCAATATAGTGACCTAGAACATAGAATTTTGCCAAGTTTCTCATAAAATTTGTGTTTCTTTGTCTTATACAATTGATATTTCAGTTGAAATATTGAAATTAATTTCATGGGGAACTTCATGTTGAATATAAATATCAACTGAGGATATTTAGAAAGGCAGGCATACCTGAGACTGGTGATACACATCA
Source organism: Dromiciops gliroides (assembly GCF_019393635.1). Taxonomy (NCBI): domain Eukaryota; kingdom Metazoa; phylum Chordata; class Mammalia; order Microbiotheria; family Microbiotheriidae; genus Dromiciops; species Dromiciops gliroides. Next base: position 554,837,425 of record NC_057861.1, read on the forward strand.
TCTTGTGCACTGCTCAAACCAAAGAGAGGTTACACCTACGTGCTTATTTATGGCTGCCAGCATCACAATTGTAAATTGGGCAATGCAATTGCAAATGCATATAGCAAAAAAAAAAAAAGTTTTTCCAACATCTGTGTATTGAACACTGTCCTAGGTGTTAGAGCAGGTAGATAAAAAGTAGTTATGTTGTCCCTGCCCTCAAGAAGCTTACACTAAGTACCTGATTGCTATTTATTTCATTCAGTCTACTATGTACAAAGCACTGTTTTAGGTATCGCAGAGCAGTAATCTCCAAAGTGGGGATCAAGGCCTTTTGGAATATCAATAATATCCCGGGGACCTATGGTATGGCTTTGAAGGTTGTGTAAACAACAAATTAAAATGTGAGAATATGGATTGAATCCCATTTTCTGGGGGGAAGTCCATCTTGGGGCTTGTCTTTGATATAGGCTCACTTGTCCTTTACCCATTATCCTGTAAGCCATTTACTTTACCCTCTTGTTCAAATTTCCAACCTCTCTCCCCTTTCTGTTGCAGCTATTTGTCCTTCAGCACAGTTATAACATTGTTGCTCACCAGACACCCATAGTAGTAGCTTCAAAGCTGCCATTGGGGAAATATCCTCCTCCCTATCCCTGAGCAAACCCACTGTCTACTCCCCAAATCACCTTGTGGTATTGCCCCTCAGAGGCTATGACTGGTAAGAGCCATACCTCCCTCCTTAGTTTTTGTATTGAGTGAGATAGAGTAAGTTATATGATAATATTGGATATGCTATATAAATATATGTGTACTATATATAATACACATATACATCATATAGATATTAACATGTTGTATTTACATACATATGATACACATGCATACTACATAAAACACACATACATTATATATTAACATGTTATATATTTACATGTATGCACATATACATGCATATGTAATTTTGAGTATAGACCCTATATGTGTATATGTACATGTTTATGCATATGTATATGTATATATATATGTGGGATCTGTGCTCAAAATGTTTTTATTGGTAGGACTGCAAAATAAAAATATGACTATTTTGTGGTCTACAAATATGAATAATATATTATTCTTGCCTCTAAAGAGTCAGACATCATGAATGGCACAACTGTGTGAAAATATGTGCTTTTGTTTGCACAGGCACTAATTTGTGGATATATGCTGCCATTAAGAGGCATGCTCTCTCTGTTCCATAGAAAGCAGCAATTCATTGTTTCAAATGTTTCCTACTCTGTTCCTTTGTAAATGCTTCTATATGTAACTAGATATGCTGAAATTATATCTTGGTTTGTTCCCCTGATCACTCCACCAGTTATTATAATAAGTAGGCTTATAAGTAGGTATATAAGGTAACAATAAATTGGAAATAGGAATTAAAGAGGACAAAGCAGTACTTGCCTAAAATTGCCCCCTAATTTAATTAAGGCCATATCCAGGAACTATGTGCTAAATTAGGATAAACCAGGTAGGTCCCTGATGACCCCTCCAGGTCCAATAATGGCCTTTCCATCTCTAAACTGCAGATAAGCTTGAGATCTGCTCAGTAAAATCAGAGAAACATCATGCTAATTAAATAATCCTGAGCTGGCACTGATAACTTTGATATGATTTGATTTGTTAATGAGCAAATCCCAAAGTAATATGGATAAGAGACTATTTTCTCCCCTGCCAGAACCCTATAAGAATGGGATCCCCAAACTCTACCCCTGGAGTACTCTTTTTCTGCCATGAGCCATACTTCCTGGGATCTCCAGTAATGTGATTCTAGGCTCTTCTCCCTCTTTCATCCCTTCCCTATACTTTTGGCTTCCCTCTTTTACTTCATTTCCCAAGCTATTTGCCTCTGTATTCTCTGTGCCTTATTAAAGTGTGATAAATGTACTATGTAACCCTGACTCCCTTGCTGCCAGCATGTTCTTTCCTGGTGAGTAAACAAAGAACCTGACTTGTTTAGCCTGACCCAACTGGGAACTCCTTTGTGGTCACCTTCCTCAGGCATGAACTTGGCTACCTGGAGAGGGACTACTTGTTTGTAGCCACAGGGAGCCTTGAACCCAATGGAAGAAAACTCACTCCCACCCTCACAGGGACCTCCCCTCTTAGGTCATAATAGGGTACTATATAAATATCATCAAGCATAGCCTAGAATTTAACTTACTATTTTCTACTCTTATTAATAGGGTTGCACTCTATGCTAGACCTCCATGAGTTTTTTGGACACTGGACAATATGTCTGCCCTTCCACCCCTGTTTTGGTTTTACTCTTGACTCAAAATCCAAAACTTTTCTCTTTGACACCGGGGCACAAGTTTTTCACCTCCACCCCTCACCAATGATTTTCTTTTCCTACCATGTGAATTAAATATAAATTACCATTCCTAGTCACTTTTTGACCAAGAAGAGTCTGTGATGCCAGATAAAATTTGGAAATGGGTCTTTTCTAGTACTTAGTCTGTGGCTGCATCAAGGACTTTTCATGCTCGATTTTATATTACTCATCATTGTTTTTGACATATTATAAAATTATAAGCATTTAAACATACTTTTTGAATGGATGAAAGGATGGATGAATGAATGAATGAATAAACGAGAAAGGTCAATGATGAGTTTAAAGAATGGCAAAAATTTCTCTTTGTTGAAATATTTCATACTCTGGGCAAGAAATTACCACTGTAGTTCATGGATATTTAACACAATTTTCAGAACAGTTGGATTTGTAAATGTTTTTCTCTCCTTTCCATCCTCAAAAAAAGCAAACCTACATGAACTGAATTATCTTTTTTTTCCTGATTTTATTTTATTTTGGTCTTCTGCCTTACAAAAAATCAATCTAATCCCCCCTAAGCCCTTAGTACCTATTGCTTGGCACATTGCAAGTCCTTAATAAATGCTTGTTAATTGATTGTAAGTCTTAATATAGACATTTTTATCTTATGTGAAAGTCAATATTATAAGGGACTTTTAATTTTAAAAGCTTGTGTGAATGTAAAAGGAAGAAAGAAGAAACCTATATAAAAATAAAATGTGATTGTAGCTTTGTGAAACCCACTCCCTACTTTGGCTTGGAAATGGAGTACAGTCAGTAGATTTAAGACAGTGCCCCTTTTTGTAGGGGTTGCAATGCCAAGGCAGGAACATGGTGAGATATTATGGCAGGAAGGGCTGAACCTAGGTGGTTCCTCTTCAGCACCATATGGCCATATCCCAAGCTATACTCTCCAAGAGGACTTTTTAAGATTAGATAGATAGGGGCAGCTAGATGGTGCAGTGGATAGAGCACTGGCCTTGGAGTCAGGAGTACCTGAGTTCAAATCCGGCCTCAGACACTTAACACTTACTAGCTGTGTGACCCTGGGCAAGTCACTTAACCCCGATTGCCTCACTAAAAAAAAAAAAAAAAAAAAAGATTAGATAGATATAGATAGATGATAGATAGATATGGAGAGATAGACAGATAGATATAGATAAGATAGATAACTATAGATATATACACGTATATATAATACACTATATTTGTGTGTGTGTATATATATTTTAGGGGGGGCAATGAGGGTTAAGTGACTTGCCCAAGGTCACACAGCTAGTAAGTATCAAGTGGCTGAGGCTGGATTTGAACTCAGGTCCTCCTGAATCCAGGGCCGGTGCTTTATCCACTGTGCCACCTAGCTGGCCGTATGTGTATATATTTTTTAAAGCATATAAAAGATTCAGAAAAATATATATTGTTTTACTTGACGATGCATACTTGTTGTAAGCAATTTGTTCTCCTTATTTCTCTTTTCAGTGGAATAGGGACTATAGAAAGGAGAGAAAATAGATTTCTATTAATTAGTAAACAGTTTCCCAAATGTGTATAGATGTGGAATTCTTTATGTATTTTCAGATGAGGTCACTAGATTGTTACTTTTGCTTAATTATTTTACTTTGTTACAGAGTGATGGTAATCTGAAAATGTTTGTAAAATAGAAATAAGAAACACACACAAACAAAGCACTTCAATAAAACTAAAAAAAAAACCACACCATAAAATGTCAGAGCTGGGAAGTACATTACATGACAGCTAGACAAACTCATGTTTAAATGGAAACTCCTTTGACAAAATCCATGATAAGTGCTTTGAAGACTTCAATGATGAGGAATTCACTGCCTACTGAGGTACCTTATTCCACTTTTGGACAACCCTAAGTTTTAGGGATCTTTTCCCCTTGTATTGATCCTAAATTTGCTTTATGCATGTCCCACAAATTGATTCTCATTTTGTCCTCTGACCCAAGCAGAACAAGTAAGATTTCTGTTTCCATATGACAATCTTTCAGATTCTTGAACTGAATGTCACTCTTCTCTTATTGAGGCTAAGTATCCCAATTATTTTGACTGCTTTCTCATGGTCCCACTCCATCACAAGGCATAATTTCTAGTCCTCACAGAATCGTTATTATTCTCTGTTCATACTCTAGCTTATTAATGTCTTTCCCAAAAGTACTTACCTTTTAGCACCCACCCAGCATTCAACACAATACTCCTGTTGTGCTTTGGCCATGACAAGAGTATGGCGGAACTATTGCCATCCTCCTTTTGTACTCTAGACATCTATGATGCAGCTCAATTTGAAAGACTTTTGGTTGTGGTGGTTTTTTACTGCCATGTCACATTGTTTACTGAAGCAGTCCACTAAGACCTCTGGTTCTTCTTCATGTACCTTGATGTCTCACCATCAGATCTTACATCTATTATAACCCTATCATTTTGCAGATGAGGATAATGAGGCACAGAAAGATTAGGAGACTTGTCCATGGTTGAATCTATGATTAAGCGGCAGAACTGATATTTGAATGTATGTTCCCTGATATGAAATCTGGTATCCTTTCCACAATACTATATATATTTACATATTCTCATACTTAAAAAATTCTTTTTGTAACTCAAATATAGGCCTTGATAGATGTTACATTTCTTATTCAAAAATTTCATGCAAATTATTACTTTCTGACTCCTGTTCCAACATATTATTCACTATCTTATCTATCTGTTTTCCAAAATGTTACTTTCAAATTTTAATTTACTGCAGGTACCTGGTATAATAGATTATAAAAAGGAAGGAGGAGATGATGCAAAGAACACTGGAATGAAGCCAGGTAATCTGGATTCAAGGCTCAGCACTAGCACTAATTAACTAGGTAGTCTTGGGCAAATTATTCAACTCTGACTCAGTTTCCTCATTTATAATGTGAGTGGGTTGGATAGCATCCTCTAATGTCCTTTTTCTACTCTAAAATGCTAGGATTCAGTCTCTGTCTACCTTCTGGTTTCCTATATTTTTATTGTTTCTGTTATCTTTCCCTTCCTAGGGGTTTATTCTAATCTCTCTGTCTAATATATCTATATCTATATCTATATCTATATATAACCTTTTTCCTCTCTATTTCTTCATTATTCTCTATTCTGCTTTATCTCTTTCATCTCCCTTATTTTCCCTATGGAAACATTCTTCCCCTCCCTGGCACTTGGTCTTGCATGGCTGCTCTGAGTGCTTAGTATCTTTTCATAAATCTCTCTGGAATCAAGCCAATTTTGGCAAATATAAATCTGTCTAGTTCTTGAATGAAATACTTTCCCCCTCCTTTATTCCATTCCCAAGCAAAAAATATACTCAAACCCAGTGGTGCCCTGGTAAATATTTAACAACCAGCTCTCTAGGGGAAAAATTATGCATGACACACTTCTAAGTTGAACATGAATATTTAAAACATTTTCTCCATCACTTTCTCATGTCTAGAAATAAGCAATAAACCAAGGCTTTATTTGTAGCATTTGCTGATTTTTGAGGTGTAAATGCTCACACTAAAAATTTAACAATCAGCTATTGAGAGCCAGTACAGCTGGCTCCAGCACACCCCTGACCTAAATCCCGATATAAATATGAAAAGCATGGTTATAGAACAAAGAATGATTATGTGATGAGAATGGTGGGCTGGATGATGTCCAAGGTCCCGTCTCACTCTTACAACCACAGAATCTATGAGAAGCATCATTGACTACAAGGTTTGGATATGTTTATCCAATTTATCTGTTTCTACGTTTAGATATGTCTTAAAGTGGTCCATGATGATGGCTGAGTGGGTAACTGTAATTACCTATTTTTTTTTTTAATGTCAGTCTTGTTTATAGGAAAAGACAGGAAAGACAGAAAAAGAGAATTATGGTCAAGAGGTGCTTCTGGTGTCCTAGACTTTTCTTATGAAATTTCATCATGTTCTCTGTGGTTCTGACCTTTACTACTATTCCTCTTATCTCTACCCACACCTTGCAGTGGCCTAATGATGTCCTGTCACCTTGAAATGCTCCTGCAGGGTCATTTGAATCTCACTGGAGCCTCATTACTCCTCCCAAATGATCTTGACCAGCATCTCTAGATATTGTTCTCTTTGTTTATTTTTTGCTAGGCTGCCCTAATCGAAGAGACCTTTTGTGTCCTGTTATTGGGAAGAGTGGAGGCTATCATATACAGATTCCTTTGATGACTTTTCTTTAGAGCACAGGCAAATTCTTCAGGATTCAGTCTTATTTGATTTGTGTTACCATCTGGATTGCCTGGTATTTGTCAGCAACATAGTGAAATCCTAGCTTCTGTGCATCCCATTTAGTCAGGGGTGGGACTTCTGGCTCACACCACAGTGTTGTGCTACCCCCCCCCCCCAGTTCAAGACCTAGCTTCCTGCCTAGGTTGACTATGCATAAGGTCAAACTTCATTTTAGGTCCAGGGAGAAAGGAGAGACAAAGCAATCATTGGCCATTCCTGTCGTCAGACAGAGTAATGCTCTAGGCTAATCCTCATGCACAGAAGAGTTTATCTGAAAGAAGAGCCAAAAATCAAAGTGGAAAAACTTAAAACAGCAAACAGCAGGGAATGCACTTGTGTTTACAGAGATTGGACACGCTAAAACTCTTCTGTTAGGAAATGCTTGCATTTTTTATGCTGATTTCCAAGCCAAAGAATTACCACATGCCAAGCTGATATTACTGTTGAGCAGCAAGTAGGTACTTGGGAAGAGAGAGCCTGTATTTACTGTTCCCTTAATAGCATTTCTCTGTCTCCTTTCTTTTAGCCTTTCCATTCTTATTTTCTAGACAGTCACTCACATCACATTCTGCTATGAGGAATGAAACAGCAGCTCTGCAGAGAAAGAGTAATTATATCTCTCTAAGAGCCAGCCTGACGGGAATGAGACAGACAGGCAAGACTGCTCCTCTATGGCTCATTCTCCCCACAAGCTGAACCTATTATTTCAATGACTTGGTACAACTGGAGTCTATGGCTTCATGGCTACTGCTCCCCATTCATTCAGTGTAGGCAGCCTGACTGACAGAGACCCACATGGCTGTTGCTCCCTGCAAGGAACTGCTGTCATTTTTTCCCCTTCATGTTGGGATTTTATTTAAAAATGCCCAATTGAGTCTAATGTGTTCACAATGAGATTTTTATTCCTATCTTTAGTATCAGATTCTCCCAGTCCCATTTTATGAAGGATGCCATCAACACAACCACAAAACACTACAGAATTTTCTGACCTTTTTTCCCCCCCTCCTCTACCCCTGGGTAACTGGAGGCAGCATAATGTGGTAGAAAGTGCATGAATTTCAGAATGAGAGGACCTCGGGTGAAATTCTTTACTGTTTCTTTTATCTTGGAAAAGTCACTGGACATCTCCAGGACTCAGTTTCCTCATCTGAGAAATGAGGGGATTGGACTAGACAGCCTCTAAGGTCCCCTCCAGCTGAAGAGCTATGGTCTTAGCTCACATTTGTCTTTTATTCTGACTCTTCTGCCTCGTGCATAGAGTGCTGCATTGGAATCAGGAATAATTGGGGCAGCTAGGTGGCACAGTGGATAGAGCACCAGCCCTAGAGTCAGGAGGACCTGAGTTCAAATCCGGCCTCAGACACTTGACACTTATTAGCTGTGTGACCCTAGGCAAGTCACTTAACCCCAATTGCCTTACACACACACACACACACACACACACACACACATACACACACACACACACAAAAGAAAGAAAGAAAAAAAAGGAAAAGGAATCAGGAATAATTGATTCAAACCTTCTGACATTCACTAGAAGTAGGGACATAGGCAATTCACTTAAACTGTCTTTGGACCTCAGTTTCCTTTTCTGTAAAAGGAAGGGGCTGGAAAAGTTAGCTTCTAAGGTCCCTTTCAGACCTAAATATCATCCTTTGGCCCAAATCTTGCTTTGAAATTTACTAGTTGTGTGAGTCTGGGCAAGTCATTTAATCTGTGCTTCAAGCAACTCCCTAGAACTCAGAGGCCCCTTGAGACATGCATCAGAGCAAGAGCACTTCCAAGTGGTACAAGGTGCAGCCATGCTTTTTTTTTTTTTTTTTGTGAGGCCAGATTTGAACTCAAGTGCTCCTGACCCCAGGACCGGTGCTCTATCCACGGCACCACCTAGCTGCCCCCAGCCATGCTTTTTTATACCTCATTTTCACTTCCATATATACCTTTTAAATCTTTCCATCAACAACCCATCTATCATTTTTTGAGGTCAGAGGCAGCTAGGTGGCACGGTATATGGAACCCTAGGCCTAGAGTCAGGAAGACCTAAATTCAAATCTGACTTCAGACACTTATTAGCTGTGTGGCCCCAGGCAAGATAATTAGCCTCTGCTTGCCTCACTTTCTTCGACTACAAAATGGGGTAAAGAATACCACCTACTTCCCAGGGTTTTTTTAATGATTAAATGAGATAATATTTGCAAAGTGCTTGGCACAGTGGCTGACACATAGTAGGCACTAAATAATGCCCCCTCACTAAATCCATCTAAATAAATAATCTCAGATCATTTAGGTGAGTCAGTCTTCCTCTCTTCCCTAACCCTAATCTTTGGGGACTTCAATTTACATGTTGATGGCCCCTCAAATGCCTCTAAAGTTACTACTAATAATAGTATCTAGCATTTATATGGCCTCCATAAATGCTAAATGCTCCTTGCAAAGAGATTTACCAATATTATCTTATTTGATCTTGGAGCTAAGTACTTTAATTATGCTCATTTTATACGTGAGGAAACTGAGGCAGACAGTGGCTAAGTGACTTGCCTAGGGTAGTAGGTGCCAGTACTAGGTGTCTGAGGTTGAATTTGAACCTAGGTCTTCCTGACTCCAAATCTAGAGCCCTATTCACTGTTCTACCCAGCAGCCTCTTTTGTATCCCACTGCATCGGTATCTTTAACTCCCATGAAATACACCTCATTCCACTGCATCTGCTTATAGAGATGGTAAAATTCTTAATCCCATCATCATCCACAAATATTCTACTTCCCCAACCCATAATTTAGATCTTCCTCTCTCTGACCAAAGTACTGGGTGGCATAATAGATAGAAAGCTAGGTTTGGGGTCAGGAAGACCTGAGTTCAAATCCTGTATCAGACACTTGGGCAGATCATATAACCTCTTTGAGCTTTAGTTTTCCTATCTGTGAAATGGATAATAGCAGTTGTCTTCCACAGTTGCTTTGAGAATCAAACATGATCCTCAAACATTAAATGAGTTAATCATTATAAAATATTTTGCAAACCTTAAAGTTCTACATAAATGGTAGCTATTATAATTTGTTTTTGTTTTTGTTCTTTTGGTTGGGCAATGAGGGTTAAGTGACTTGCCCAAGGTCACACAGCTCGTAAGTGTCAAGTGTCTGAGGCTGGATTTGAACTCAGGTACTCCTGAATCCAGTCAATGCTCTATCCATTGCGCCACCTAGCTGCCCTGTAGCTATTATAATTTAGTGGCTTAAAGAGATAAAGCAATTTTTATTTATTTTTGTTGAATTGAATTAAATATGACCAAGATTATGCAACTAATTAGTGATACAACTAGGGCTAGAACTCAAGTCTCCAGCTTCAAAATCCAGGCTCTCCATTGTTGTTCAGTCAGTCTTTAGTCGGTCTGACTCTTGGTGACCCTGGAATTTTCTTGGCAAAGATACTGAGTGGTTTGCCATTTCCTTCTCCAGCTCATTTTACAGGTGAGGAAACTGAGGCAAATGGAGCGAAATGACTTGTCCAAGGTCACACAGCTAATGTCTGAGGCCAGATTTGAACTCATGAAGATGAGTTTTCCTGATTCCAAACCTCGTGCTCTATTCACTGCCTTGGGCCTCTTTTAAAAAATTTCTTCCATGTATTTTTTGGAGCATGAAACACACAAATTAGTAACTATGCCTAAGATGGTTAAAATAACAAGGTAGTGATTAATACAAGGCCATATAAAATGTCTTCCCCATGTTCTTGTGAGCATGCCTGATTTGCATGACTGTTCCTGATGGGTGGTTTTAAGACTGGGCTGTGAGCAGGGTTGCTCAAAAGGACATTTCAGTAGGGTACCTTCTCAGATGTGGATTCTCTGAGCAAACTGGCATCAGAATCTCACCAACAAAGTCCCTGTCAGCCTGATTATGGGTTGCTATGTCAGTTTGGATTATTCTTGGTGAGACCCAGAGTTCCAGAATTGGTTTTCTGTCTGCTTTCCCTGGGCATGCTGAAACAGTGGCCAAAGCATCTCATTACTCTAAAAATCCACATCTGAGAAATATAAATTAGCACTAAAATGAAAGAAACTGAAGGAAGAACTAGATGAAGATGGGCTCATCGAACTTCATTAATTTTTTTTTAATTTTGTGATCACTTATCATTTCATTTAAAATCTAGTCTCTGAGTTGTGAGTCTCATCAGCAAAATGGAGAGAAATTTCTTGCTTCCTCTCCAAATAGACACTAACATTATAATGATTTTTAGGAGGATGAGTCCTTGAAAGTGATCCTTAGGCAAGTGGGAATAATATTTTCCATAGCAGCCTTGGAAAATACTTTAAAACATAAACTCATTAATCTTAGCCCAGTGCAGTAAGTGGCAGGCCACAGATGATCAGTAGCCCACCTGGCCTCAGGCCATATTGATGAACGCTGAATGAATGTTTTAAAAAGGAATACTGATAAGATATGATTTGCCCCCACTCTTTCCAGGCTGCATAATCCCAATTTAAAATAGAGAGACAGACTCTCAAGGGTGAAGTGACTTCAGGCTACCAAAAGACAAGTTAGTGGTAGGGCTCAGCAATATAACTCATGTCTCCTGGTTTCTCCTCCAACAATTGAAATAACTATTTTTTCTATTATTCCTTCTCCCTGATATTGTTATTTGGGAGAGAAGATAGAAAAGGGAAGGAGGCATAGAATCTTGGTACTACTTCAATAAATCAGCATAATAATAGAATAGAATCTATATGGCTAGAAGAAATACCACCTGACTTTTCATGTTTTTTTCCTTATTTTCTTTCTTTCTTTTTTTTTAATGAAAAAGTATTTATTAAATACTCACGAGGTACTGAGCACCATGACAAGCACTGGGAATACAAATAGAAAAAAATACCAGTCCTTGCTAAAGTTCACACTTTTTCCTTTTTGGAGTGGGGAAGAAAACATATGAAAGAGAGTTCAATTGCTTGTCAAAGAGAAAATATAATCAAAAGTCCTAAGAGTGTAGCAGAGGGGCAGATGACAAGGTTCAAGCATCTTTAGGATAAGTCAGTAGGTCAGATGATAATGTTGGGGAACTGCAAGGCATACGGGCAGGGCAAGTTGTAAGGCCAGGAAATCATTAGCAGTCAGTAGCAGGAAGGGAAGTTAGGTAGAGCATTGGCTGTGGAGTTGGGAGGACCCAAGTTAAAATCCAGCTTCAGATACTTACTAGTTGTGTGACCCTGGGCAAGTAGTTTAACCCAGTTAGTCTCAAAAAAAAAAAGTCAAGAAGTCAGTAGCAGAGTGAATGGTTGTTGTTGTTGTTGTTGTTGTTGCTGTTGTTTGTCCTTTGTTCTCAAAGAGGACTATGACGTAGGGAGGTGATATAACTTGCAGTTAATGGGATTTAAGTGAGGGAGGGCTGGGGGCAGCTAGATGGTGCAGTAGATAGAGCACTGGCCCTGGAGTCAGGAGTACCTGAGTTCAAATCCGGCCTCAGACACTTAATACTTAACTAGCTGTGTGACCCTGGGCAAGTCACTTAACCCCAATTGCCTCACTAAAAAAAAAATAGTGAGGGAGGGCTGTGAAAAGTTGTTAGCCTCACTCTCCTCCAGAGCCATCTGGGTTCAGTGGCAAGATATAGATCAGGACAACTGGAGATGGCCCAAGATGTAGTGGGAGATTTTGGCCTTTTTAAGCTAAGGTTTCTTCTGGGTCTCAGTTTGCCTGAGCAAATGAACAATGCCCATTCAGTGATTAAGGCTAGGGCAGAAGTGAGGCAAAGGATGGCCTTCTTTATAGAATGTTGGTTATTGAGTGAATGGTATGTAAGGCCTGTCTGGGTCTCCATTTTACCTGAAGGAAATATTGACAACAAAAATTAATATAAGCCACCTGAGGAATCAAGTCGTCTGTATGGGTTCTAGATGGTCAAGGACAAGAATTGTGCAATTCACAATTTAGTTGGACCTTAAAGAGATGAGGTGATATCTACCTTCCTCATATTCTTATAGTTGCTGATAGTCTGCATTTCTCTTTTGTTTCTATCTATTTTAAAACAAATCTAAAACATTAGTATAAAGTAAAGCCTGAAAGCACATGAAGAAAATAAGAGAAGAAAGGGTCCAAAGATAGCCATGGGTTATGGCTCTAGGTCAAGAGAAATGCAACAAATCAAAAACACAAGAGACAGAGTTTCTGGGTAATGAATAATCAACTTATTAATTAGGCTATCTAATAATAAATTGGTGTCAGTGGTTTTTCTTAGTAACCAAAGAAACCTAATGGAGACACTGAATACATATACCTATATGTGTGTATGTATATGTGTTTGTATGTTCACACATATACACACATACATAAACACATACACACTACATGCATACATGCGTGCATAGTTTTTTGTCCAACCTCCCCCCCTCCCCCAAAAAGAAATGGCCCAGATAGGTGAAATCAACCCTAATGGTGGATATTTAAATGAGGAGGTGGGCTAAGTCTTTAGCTCCTCCTGGTGACTTATTCATTAATCTCAGTTGCCTCCAGCACTTTGGACAGAGGAATCTATCTCTACCCAGACCATTCTGGTTGGTTGTCTCCTTCATGAGACAACCTAAACTCCAATGGAAGGGTAAAATGACATGGGCTTATTCCCTAAGGGTAAGAATTTACCTAGATTAGATTTTTGGGTGGAAGGGGTCTACTCAAGATGGATTTAGGGCAATCTCATCTCTTAGTCTTATCATTCAGAGACTGGCTGACTGATGTCCAGGAGCTGGGCCCTAAATGAGGAAATAAAAAACCTGGATCCTAATTAAAAATGGTTATTAATATAATAGAAAATAATTTCTCTCAGAAAAAAAAGGAAAGAAAATTATCTAGAAATCATATTGAAGAGTTAAATAGGATACTGCTTATGCTAAATTCAACATTGGCAAATATTGATTGAATCTTTTCATTTTCTGATTCCCTATCTGGCTAATCTTTGAGCTTCTGTTCATCAGTTTATGAAAAAGCAAGAACATATTGCCACATAACATCCATTTCCTAAGTCATATTATCCAGCTCTTAGTGAAGTGCTCTCTTTGGACAAGAAGCTTATTTTAATTCATTTTCCAGCCTTTTCCTTCTAGTTTTCAATTCAGTCATTAAAACATTTGGCGACAAGTTGGCTATCTGTGCACACAGTGTGTTTCTCCATGTTTTGGATTTTGCTTGCTCAGTCCCTTCAGCAGTTGCTTCTAAAGGGGCAACTAGTGATGCAGTGAATAGCATGTTAGGCTTTGAATCAGGAGGACTTAAATTCAAATCTTGACTCAGAAACTTACTGTGTAGCCCAGGGTAAGTCATTTAATATCTGTCTGCCTGACTGAGTTTCTTCAAAGGGAAAAAGGGGTGATAATTCTAATTTTATTCTGAGCATGAAATGAGATAATTTTTGTAAAGTGCTTGGCACAAAGTCTCACCCAAAGTAGGTACTTAGTAAATGTTTATTTCAATCCTTACTTTTTGGTTTGTCATCTAGAACGTGTACCACATTGTACTGTTGATAGATTATTGCACATCATCAATTAATAAAGACTCATTGCATGCACTGATGATTTAGTGTTTTAGTCAGCATATGTAATGATAAATCAGGTTGACACATGCACTATGAATTACAACTTCTCATACATAATATGAATGTAAGTTCCTTGACAGAAGGGACTGTTTGCATCATGGTCTCTGTGTCTTCAGCACAGAACACAGTGCCTGGAATATAGTAGGAATTTAATAAATGGTGATTTTACTTGAATTCAATAACAGTGACTTCTAAGTCAGATAGAATGACAGAAATTCAAGATTTCTTATAAAAGGTTGGGGAGAGGGCTTTTTACTATCAGAAAGGACAAATTTGAAATGCCTTTTGGACCACTTTCCTTTTGGTATCTTCAGGTCCAAAGCCAACTATAAAGAATACTTTCAAGTCTCCCCACTGTGATATACTCATGGGAAAAATGGCCATTCTGAAATATCCAGGTGAATTTTTAAAAATCATGGAGTCAGAGTTGCAAAGGACCTTAGAGAAGATCTATTCTAATGTCACACATAATACATTCATTCTCTATATGACACTCGGCCTTTGATTGATTACTATCTATGTGACCTTAGGCAAATAACTTAGCTTCTTTGAGCCTCAGCTTCCTTATCTGTAAAATGGCAGGACGTGGGATTAGACTAGAAGACCTCTAAAGTTATGATTCAGTGATTGTGTGATCCCTGATAGATGATCATAAATCTCCTTGAAAACTTTCAGTGATTAGGAACTTATAACCTCAGGAGGCATCCTAATGAAGCAAATTGAATTGAAATGCAATTAATTCACTTTCAGTTAAGATGGTGTTGCAAAAGGTTATGTAGAGGGGCAGCTAAGTGGTGCAGTGGATAAAGCACCAGCCCTGGCTTCAGGAGAACCTGAGTTCAAATCCAGCCTCAGACACTTGACACTTACTAGCTGTATGACCCTGGGCAAGTCACTTAACCTTCATTTCCCTGCAAAAAAAAAAAAAAGGTTATGTAGAAGCCCAGTCCTCACACAAAGCCAAGAACATTTCTTAAATCAACTTCAGAAAGAACAATAATAAAGAACACTGAAAAGAAACTAAAATGAGCTCTTTCCCTCTAAATCTTCACAAAATACTGGGCAGAAGACCAGCAATGATGAATAGAAGGGCCTCACAGTGGAAGAAGGAGAGGGAGAAGCACGGACAGGGGTTTCTAGGGAAGCTAGTGTTAACTTAGATAAACCATCTCAAAGCTTACAGAAGCAGGGAAGGGGGCTGTAACAGGAAAATCAGTGGGAGTTCTTTCAAGGGAATATGAAGCCAGCAAGCACTTTGAACAAGCCATTGTGAAATCCAGGAATTGGGTAACTAAAACAAGATTATAAGCCTGGACTCCTAGATCAGAAATAGATAAGCACTAGAAATCAAGATCACACGATTTGGCCACAAACTCCTTAGGACACTGGAGCCACAGCAGAAGACAGGACCAACTCAGTGCCTAGGTACTAGCAGCAGGAAGAGTATGTAAGAAGTTTGAGACAATTGTGATATTCATCATTCTAATGGAAATTTTAGGGCCACAATAGAAGATGGGGAATGTTAAAGGAAGATAGAGTTTTGCTGAGGATAGAACTCACAATGGACCACTAAAGACTCAGCTAGAAATCAGAATTTAAGGTAGAACACAGGGGCTAATTCCAATGCACCAGTCTGGGATGTAGTGATAGTAGCATCCAGATCATAGAGAGAAGGAGACACCACAAATCAAGGCCTACTTAACCCATCTAAGAGGACCAACCTCCGCACAAAACCTTTAACTAAGAACATGCAAAAAATAAAAGTAATGAGAATAAAATATTGAATACAACAATAATACTATAGCTTAAGAGAATCAAACCAAGAAGAATATAACTCCAGGAAAAAAAAAAAACAAAAACAAAGCCTTAGAGAAAAAAAAAAAAGAACTTGGCCCTGAGAATTATGGCAATGAGTGGAAGAAACAAAGCAAAGGATAAAAAATTAAAATTAAGAATCAAATGACTTTTTTTGGAAAGATGAATGTTGAATAACCAAAAATAGATAATCTTACCCATGTAATAAAATGTGTATGGAAAAAGTAGAATGAAGCAAAGAGAATTCAATGACTTCACAAAACAATAAAATATTAAAACAAATAAAAAAAAAACAACCTTGAAGAATAGAAGATAGTATAAAATGTTTTTCTGTCAAAATTAGTTGATCTAGAAAATAGATTAAAGAGAGAGAATTTAAGAATATCAATCCTCTGAAAGCCACGACCAAACTAAAAAACCTCAAGAAATCATACGCAAAAATTGTCCAGATATGCTGGAATAAGAGGATAAAGTAAAAATGTAAAGAATACATAGATGATTCCTGATAGAAATCAGACACTGAAAACCCCCAGAAATGTCACAGCCAAAATCCAGAACTTCCAAGTAAATTTTAAAAAATTCTCTAAGTGGCTAAAGTTCAAATATTAAAGAACTACAATCAAAATTATACAAGCACGGCAGGTAGGTGGTAGAGTGGATAAAGCACCATCCTTGGATTCAGGAGGACCTGAGTTTAAATCCAGCACTTGACACTTACTTGCTGTGTGACCTTGGGCAAGTCACTTAACCCCCATTGCCCCGCCCCCCCCAAATTATGCAAGCCTTGGCAGCAACTATCATATAAGAAAAAAAAACTTGGAATATCATAATAATAAAAGATTAAAAGATAACAAAAAATAACTTACACTGCAAAATTTCATATAAACAGTTGAAAGGAAGTACTTTTAATAGAAGACTTTCAAGTATTTCTAATGAAAATACCAGAGATGATAAAAAGTTTGAAATGCAAAACAAAAGTCAAAAGAAACATAGAAAGGTAAACAAATGAGCAATTGAAAGTGTTAAATGAAGAAATAACTAAGGAGGAGAAGAACTTACTATTTCAAATAAATGTAGTGTGTGACAAGGGTAAATAAACAAGGTAGAGGGTGGAACAGATATTTCGTGATCTTTCTCTTATTTGAATTAGACAGATTTCAGAAAGAATAAAGTCAAAAAAATTCACCTAAAGTTAAAAAGAGGAAATAGAGCAGAATTGGCTGTGCCTCAGTAGAATTAATTTTGGTTGTCATTTTTCCTATATGTTAATATAAATGATCCTAGGCATACTGGATTGGTTCAGTATGAAGGAAATGATCAATGTAATATTCCATATTAAGAACAAAAACAGTATATATCATGTGATTATATAGATGCAGAAAACCCCTTTTGAGAAAATATAGCACCCATTTATATTAATATATAGGAAAAATGACAATTAATGTTGTAATTGGTATGTAACTAAAATCAACAGAAAAAGTAGCAGCCTTTCTATAAAGATCAGGGTAAATAAAATCAGTATGTTCATTATGACCACAAATATTTAATATAGTTATAAAACTTGAAAAATAAGCATAGGCAGAGGATACAAAATCAAACCTTTTTTTTACAAATGATGTGATGATTTGTTTAGAGACACCTAAGAAAATCAACCAAAATTAATTGAAATAAGATAAACCTGCAGTTACATAATAAGTTATAAACAAAATCATAAAACCATTTGCCATTCTGTATATTACTGACTAAACCCAATGTGAGAAAATTATGGGTTTTGGGGGTCCCAGAGGCCCCCCACTCGAAGGCCTAACTCATTAGTCCTTTGGGATTGTCTTGGATCATTGTATTGCTGAGAATAGTTAAGTCATTCACAGTTCTTCATCAAACAATATTGCTGTCACTGTGTACAATGTTCTCTTGGTTCTGCTCACTTCACTGTAAATCAGTTCATACAAGTCTTTCCAGGCCATTCTTAAATCATCCTGATTGTCATTTCTTATAGCACATATACCACAGCTTATCAAACACTCTTTAGAGAAGTAAAGACAGACATAAATAATTATACAGATATTAAGTGTTCATGAATAGGCTGTACTAACATAATAAAAATGATAATGCTACCTCAATTGATCTATGGATTTAGTTTCATATGAAGCAAAATACCAAAGGATTATGTTTATAGATATAGAAATATAGTAGCAAAATTCACTGGAGGAGCAAAAGGTCAAGAATCTCAAGGGAAATTTTGTAATAAAAAAAGTGTAAAGTACATCCTTTAATAGCAGATCTTCAAACATACTAAAAAAAAGGTAGTAATCATCAAAAATAACTGTTGCTTGCTAAAAGTGTTCATGTTGAATAATTTTTTCTGTTTTACCAATGGGGAACTTTAAACTTATATCTATTCCATTCAATCTTATTAGATTTAGTCTGTTATTTTAGCTTGTTGAGACCCACCATGTGGCTAATGAAAATTGGACACCCCAAATGAAAACACAACTCAGAAGAAGACTGTACCCTGAAAAAGATGCTTGTGCTTTATAGGAAAAAAAATGATAGGATAGATAATTACTTCAGCAAAACTTCAGAAAGCTGTAACACCCCTTCCAGAATAATGCCTGAATTTACACTCAAACTCCTGAACTGAGTCTCTAAATGGTAGCTGCTATCTTGGGTTGTAGGTGTAACCCTGTGAGTTTGTTTTTCTATTACAACTCTAGAAACTCCACTGATATGCTTTCCAATAAGGATCAGCTAATGGACTTAAATAGATCTTAGCAGAGATATTTACACAGATAACATAACAAGAATAGTAGTTAGAAAATATTCCCACCACCAATGTAAGGTTCACTCTCCCAGAAATATAGTGTACATGGGAAGAGTGGGATCAGACTTAGAGTATAATAGTAATGAAGCACATATATGAGGAAAATGCAACTCATAGCTTTTGATAATATAGGACTTGAAAATCCTCTTTCTGTAGAATCCTCATGTAGCTCACCTAGGGCCAAGACTTAACTCTCAATTGTGAGAGATAGCTCCTTAAGCTGCTTCTGGCCTTGAATTATTATCTCTGTAATTTGTCTATGCTTCCCACTGGATGCAATATCTCCTATTGTTCTAGTTGCTTCCCTCCAAAGCAATTGTGCTAGTATCCCATCCCAATTTGTTCCTCTCTCCTTTTTTTTTTTTTCCATCTCATGGCTGGGCAGAATCAGTATCTGCTATTACTGGGGAAAGAAAAGTTCAAATGGGTTTGTTTTCATCACATCTTCTTTTAAATTTACTTAGTTGAGCAGTATTGGTGGTTGACACTTCTTGTGGAAGAAAAGATACTTTGCCTGGATGAGCCTATGCATAAACTTTCAAGATAGCTTATGCTCTTGTCCTGGGTACATGGGTTGTTCAGCAAGACTCCATTTTGGAGTTTTCTTGGGAAAGATAATGGAGTGGTTTACCATTTCCTTCTCCAGCTAAATTTTTTCTTTTCTTTTCTTTTCCCCAGCTCACTTTACAGACAAGAAAACTGATTTACGGGGCAGCTAGGTGGCGCAGTGGATAAAGCACCGGCCTTGGATTCAGGTGTACCTGAGTTCAAATCCAGCCTCAGACACTTGACACTTACTGGCTGTGTGACCCTGGGCAAGTCACTTAACCCCCATTACCCCCCCCCCAAAAAAAAAGAAAACTGATTTACCCAGGGTCACACAGCTAGAAGTGTCTGAGGTTAGATTTCAGCTCCAGAAGATGAATCTTCCTGACTCCAGGCCCAGCAATCTATCTGCTGCACCATCTAACTACCAAGAATATTTGAATAAGATTTCTCAGATATTAATTTTAAGAAATTTTATCTCATTGGTGTTTCATCTTTTTTGCTGTGGATTTAATTATAATTACTCTATATCTGGCATTAGTTTTTTTTTTAGGTTTAGAGAGTTGAAAAGATCTGGAGAAAGTTATTAATCCACCATTATTACTAATCATATAATCAGGAAGAACTCTTGGAGTATGTTTTAAAGCACTCAGTGTACTTTAAAATATACTTTTTTTTGTGGGGCAATGGGGGTTAAGTGACTTTCCCAGGGTCACACAGCTGGTAAGTGTCAAGTGTCTGAGGCCAGATTTGAATTCAGGTACTCCTGAATCCAGGGCTGGTGCTTTATCCACTGCACCACATAGCTGCCCCCTAAAATATACTTTTAAATGATATCTTATATATATTTCTATTTCCATATGCCCATATATACATGTTGTTTCTCCTAATGAAATCTGTAAACTCAGTGAGAGATGATACGATTTCCTTTTTTGTATCTCCAATTGCCTAGTGTAGTGCCTGGCACTCAGTAAGTGCTTAATAAATGTTTATTGATTGATACATAATGATTCCCAGCAACCAATAGAAAGATATTAAATTAATAAAAATAGAAATTACTGAATCATTTGAAATGAGTCACACAATCATATGCATAATATTTTTTTTCCTAGATCAAATATAAAATCCTCTTTTGCACTGAAAGCTCTTCACAACTTGGCTCTGTCCTATTTTTCTTTTTTATTTCTTTTTTTATTTTTTACTCCTCTCCAGGAACTTGGTGATGCAACAACAGGCCTACTTGCTGTCACACACACACACACACACACTCCACTCTTATCTCCAAACTCTGCCTTTGCATATCTGGTGTGCTCTCCCTTTGGAGTTCCATTTCCCAGGTTCCCTGAGGTCCTTCCAGACTGCTTAGCATCTACATTCTGCAGGAAACTTTTCCCAATTTTTCCCTTTCCCCCTCCAATTGCCTTCCTTCTGAGGTTGCCTTCCATCTACTCAGTATATTTTGTGTATCTACATTCTTATTTACATGTTATCTCTCCTAGTAAAACAATTCCTTTAAGAGTAAAGAGCATAATTTTTTTCTTTTTGTGTATCTGCAGAGCTTAGCCCTGATCCCCAATAAAGTGCTTAATAAATGACAAATGTGGCACATGTATTTATGTTTATGTTTTTATCCAGACATAAACTGCTTTTGAAAATGAGCTGACTTATCTCAACCTTCATTCTAAGAACACGTATAACCTGGATGTCTGGTCCACTGGTATATCATAAATCATTTTGGTATCCAAGAAAGCAATTCCAGAATATATTTAAGAAAAATAAATATTTCACCATGATACTATACTTAATGAAAATGTACTCTACTGTTTGGATAAATACACTATAATGTATTTTGTGCAATTTTAAAGAAAAATATTATTTCAAATTAAATAGATAATTGAATATGTTTGGTATCATGGAGATGGATTCACTGAAAGGCTGTTCTCCAAGTGATGGTTTTTATCCTTTTATTTCTTCTCATAGCAACTCATACAATATAGCATGGCAGGATTGGCTTGTGTGATCGTGGAGTGAGTGCTCACATTGATGAAATTAACAATCTTTCAGAGATAGACTTTTAGATATGTTCACAGTTGTCTATGCACAGTTTTTTTTTAATCTATTCAACTGAAAAAAAGAATGAGTTATTTCTCCATGGCAAAGCACTGTGCTCCATGTTGAGGAAAATACAAAGACAAAAGAGATGAATCTTTGTCCTCAAGGCCTTATGTTTTAGGAGATGGGATGTGACTTTCACAAAAATATGATATTAATGCTATAAGGGAGATATATACTAATTTCTACAACAGACAAAAATCTGAAAGCATCTTCATATTAACTAGTAAGTCTAAAACAATGATCTAGTCATGAATTAGAAACACAAGGAAGATTCCTGTTTCCTCAAGGTCATAAACAGAAGATTAAATATGACTGGATAAATCATTTTTAGTTTATTCTTTTCCCAAATATAATGAACATTCCATTATGAAGAGCCTCACTATCCCATGGATTCAATTATCCTGTGGGTAAAATCATTTTCCTTTAAGTGATATATGGCACATCCGTCTCATAACACAAAAAGTCCGTAATACAATGTTATCTTTATTCTTCAATAACATTATGACATATTTCTCCTCTGTAGAACAGCTTTCTACTCATCTGCCAAACACTAAAGTATTCATGTATATCCTCCTTAATGACTAGTTGTTCAGTCATTCAGTTGTGTCTGATGCTTTGTGACCCAATGGACCATAGGACAACAGTCCCCTCTATCCTCCATTTTCTTCCAAAGTCTGCCAAAGCTCCTGTTCATTGCTTCCATGATGTTATCTATCCATTTTATCCTTTCCTGTCCCTTTCTCCTATTGCCTTTCCTCTTTCCCTATATCAGGGTCTTTCCAATGAGTCTTATCTTCTCATTACATGCCCAAAGTATTGAAATTTCAGCTTCAATATTTGTCCTGCCAAGGAATAATACAATTTCATTTATTACTAATATGTTACATTATGTATATTATAATAATTTTTCTTTTCAGTTTATGGCTATTTATTTTGGGGCAGTTCACTTTTTAATTATTTTTTAAAGTAATACACATTTTTACTTTTGGTTTTTGGTTCCAATTTTTATCCCTCCTTCCCTCCCTCCCCCTTCCTGAGGCAGCAAGCAATCAGATATGGGTTATACATGCAAAATTATGTAAAACATTACCATATTAGTCATTTTGTACAAGAAAACTTGAATGAAAGAAAATAAATGAAAGTGAAAAATAGCATGCTTCAGTTTGATCAATATCAGTTCTTTCTTTGGAGGTTGATAGTATGTTTCATCAATAGTCCTTTGGGATTGTCTTGGATCATTGTATTGTTGAAAATAGTTAAGTCATTCAAAGTTCTTCATCAAACAGTATTGCTGTCTCTGTGCACAACGTTCTCTTGGTTCTGCTCACTTAACTATACATCAGTTCGTACAAGTCTTTCCAAGCCTTTCTGAAATCATTCTGTTTGTCATTTCTTATAACACAATAATATTCCATCACCATCATATATCACAGCCAAATTGATGGGCATTCCTTTGATTTCCAATTCTTAAGTCACCACAAAAAAGCTGCTATAAATACTTTTGTACAAATAGGTGTTTTTCTCTTTTTGGGGATATATTTGGGATATAAACCTAGCAGTGGCATTGGTGGATCAAAGGGTATGCACAATTCTATAGTCCTTTAGTCATAGTTCCAAATTACTCTCCAGAATGGTTGGATCTTTTCACAACTCCACCAGAAGTGGATTATTGTACCAGCTTTCCCCCATCCCCTCCAACATTCAATATTTTCTTTTTTTTTTTTAATTTGCTGCTCTGATCAGTGTGAGCTACCTCAGAGTTTTTTTAATTTGCATTTCTCTGATCCAGAGTGACCTAGAGAATTTTTTCATATGATTATAGATAGCTTTGATGTTTTTGTCTGAAAACTGCCTGTTCATAGCCTTTGACTATCAATTGAAGAATGACTTGTACTTTTATAAATTTGACTCAGTTTTCTATATAATTGAGAAATGAAGCCTTTATCAGACATTTTTGTTTCAAAAATTATTTCCCAGTTTTTTGTTTCCCTTGTAATCTTGGTTATATTAGTTTTGTTTGTGCAAAGCCTTTTTAGTTTTATATAATCAAAATGATCTCTTTTACATTTTGTTTTACTCTCTATATCTTCTTTGGTTCTAAATTCTTCCTCTGCCCATAAATCTGACAGATAAATGATTCTATGCTCTCTTAATTTGCTTATGGTATCATCCTTTATGTGTAAATCATGTACCCATTTTGAACTTATTTTAGTATACGGTGTGAAATGTTGGTCTATACCTAGTTTCCACCATACTGTTTTCTAGTTTCCCCAGCAATTTTTGTCAAAAAATGAGTTTTTGTTCCCCAAACTTAGATCTTTGAGTTTATCATATACTAGATCACTATGGTCATTTACCATAGTGTAATTTGTACCTATTCTATTCCACTGATTTACCTCCCTATTTCTTAGCTAGTACCAGATTGTTTTGATAATTACCACTTTATAATAATATTATTGAGTATTATTACTTCCAGTTTCCTGGTTGCGCCGTCAAAAATATTTAGTGATTCCAACCTATGTGCTGTGAGATTTAAAACTGGATACTAGAGCATTAACCTCCCCTTTTAACCTTTCCCTTATTTATCTCCCAGACTAGTAAGTGGAAGAAGCCTCTGGTCTCTAGTTAGAGCTTTTATTGTTTGGAAATTACAAGGTGATGTTGATTAGAGAGATAGGAAAGTAGAAATACAAACAAATAGTCTTAAATCTAAGCTTAGTCTATATTCTGTATAAAACTCACCAAAAACCCGTATAGGGCTCAACAAAAACCTAAGGCCAACCTCTGAAGCTGAGAGCCGCATCAAGCACGTGCTGTTACGGCGAACTGGGCCGAGTCGCACTTCAGTCAGCATCTGTGTGTGCAGCGCAACCAGCTGACAAGAAGAGCCGACAAAAGACCTCACTTCCGTTCTCTCCTTGCCTTTTAAGCTGACACCCTGGAAGTGGAGTGCCTAGCAGACCGACCTGGCGGTTTGTCATGGTCTCCTCCCGGAAAGGGTGGTCCTTCAGTTTTCACTAACCGACAGTTAAAAACTTTCACTTTTTACCACAGTGCCTATCACTTACTGTTCAACTTTCATTTTTGAGAGGACCAGTGACATCACAGGGTGATAGCTTGACTCTCATGAATTGGATTTAAGTGAGGCAGAGTTTCACAAAGTTGTCAGCCTCGATCTCTCTTCCAGTCATTGAAGTCCAGTGGCAAAACAAAAGTCAGGATGACTGGAAATGACTTGGGATGCAGTAGATGACTTTGGAGTCTGATCAGTTTCTAAGAACTCTACAGCATTTATTTCAGTCACCTTCATGGCTGTTACAACAAATTGTTCTCATTCACTCATTTCACTGGGGGAGGTCTTCACATGCTTGGGATAGACATTCACCTACCTCACTGATGGGTTTGAGGTCTTTAGATTACCCTTAACTTGGTTTAGCTTTCTGCCAAGATGGTTTTACAGGGTGTGACCACAGTACAATCTATAGGTTCTTGGAGCACAGGTTCATCATCTAGTTGCCCATTAGTACTAAATACATGGTAATTTAATTATTGCTTGTTGAATTCAAAGGTAGTGAGTTGCAGGTTTTTTTTTTTTTTTTAATCTGGCATTCCATTATATTTTGCTTTCATCCATTCTGAATTCTGAGTGAAGCAAAAATTGATTTTTCTTCATAAAATCGAACCCTAAATTTTCCAAACAGAATTTTAGTTTACTTTCTATCAAATCTTCTGACAACTGAGAGAACTTAATACTCTCCCCAAAATGAGCTCATTTAATAAAAAGTTATTTCAGCATGTATCAAGTACTGTGTGTCAGGCACTGCGCAAAGAACTGAGGAGTTAAAGAAAAAAGTAAGAACGGCTCATGACCTGAAGGAACTTATATTCTAATAGAGAAGACAACATACACGTGAATGGGAATCTATATGATAAAGAGATAATAGATGAAAAGAAGCATTTTCAGCTAGAAGAAATCATTTCCTATCTTTAGAATGACTCACAGGGTTCTTAGCTATCTTATTGTGTAGTATTACATTGATGGAGATACTTGTTGGTTTTTCTTCTTGGGCTTCATAGTCACTGCTTCATTGGGAATCTTTTCAAATCTTTGCTCAGATATTTGCTGGTAGAGGTGGACCACTCTAAGACATTTCACATTGCTGTATTAACAAGAAGTGCCTACTTTGTTTTCTTGAGCTCAAGTTTGTAAACACTAAATTTTTCATTTGTTGAAAATGTTTTCCTCTTCATTGACATTGTTAAGCACCTACTAGTATACTTTTTAATAAATGTCTCATTTATTCCTGAGCCTAAAATTCAGCCTCCTATACTTATTAGCTATCTTACCCTGGGCAAGTCACTCAACCACATCAGCCTCAGTTTCCTTATCTGCAAAATAAGGATAATAATTGTATCCACTGCCCAAGGACATTGGGAGGCTAAACTTAGATAATATTTATAAGATGCTTGTAAAATCTTAAAGTACCATGTAAATGCTTTTATCATCATCATCATCACTTTACATAGCACTTTGCACTGTATAGCACTTTTAAAATGAAAGCAGCATGTTATTATGTAAAGAATACAGGATTGAGAGTCCCAAGA
The DNA here is from genome assembly GCF_019393635.1 of Dromiciops gliroides. Lineage (NCBI taxonomy): Eukaryota > Metazoa > Chordata > Mammalia > Microbiotheria > Microbiotheriidae > Dromiciops > Dromiciops gliroides. The sequence continues at coordinate 554,863,514 of NC_057861.1, forward strand.
TCTGGGATATAGTTCTTGCTGTGCCACTATCTTGTGGGATCATGGACACCTTAGTAGTATAATAAGTAAAAATGAAGGGTCTGGACTGGATAAACTCCAGCACATCTTAGCACAAAGATTCTATGGTTGTATTATGGATTTTGATTTTTTTCTGAAAAGATATTTTTATGTACCTCCATGATATAAAAATGACAAACTTGAGTTAAAATTCATTCATTCATTTGTTTGCTATTCAGAAATCATTTATTAACTGCCTCCTATGTGTCACACAAAATGCTGAAACAGCTAGGTGGCACAATGGCAAGAACATTGGGCCTGTAATCAGAAAGACCTAAGTTCAAACTTAGCTTCTGCCACTTACTAGATGTGTAATCCTGGGAGAGTCACTTAAGCTCTGTTTGCTTCAGTTTCCTCAATTGTAAAATGGGGATAATAATATTGTTTCCCTCTCGGCATTGTTGTGAGAATGAAATGAGATAATAATTATAAAGTGCTTGGCACATAGTGGGTATTCCTACTTGTTCCCTTTTCTTTCTCTTAAAGTATAAAGAGATGAAAATTAAGTCCTTGTCCTTGAAGAGATTATAGGAGGGAGAGAGGCTAACAACATATACTCATAAAAGGAAATACAAAACATACAAAGTCCCAATTGGAGGATCAGGAAAGACCTCATGTAGGAGGTGTCAGTTGATTGGGCTAGTGGTGCTAATAATGTTGAGGATTGAATGCACTCCAGGGATGTGGGACAGCCAACACCAAGGCACAGGGAAGGAAGAGAGGTTAAGACTTTGTAGCTGAAGTCAGACAGTTCAAGGGTGATGTGCAGGTACAGTATGCCCAGGCTTTACAGAAAGAATATTGCAGTCTTAACAATTCATGGCTATTCAATATACACTAACTTTCCTCTACATTCCCTTTATTAGTTAAAGCAACACCGGTTTCATAACACAGTCTAGGGTGAGTTGATTTTATTAAGCTGCTTATTTTCTTGTTGGTGCTATCAGAAATTTAAAAGAATGATTAAGAAACCTGAGGACTAACATTTTCAAAGTAGGAAGCCAAAGACAACATTATTGTTGTTGATCAGTCATTTCCAACTCTTCATGAGCTCATTTGGGGTTTTATTGGCAATAATATTGGAGTGGTTTAGCATTTCCTTTTCCAGCTTATTTTTTTCTAGATAAGGAAACTGAGGCAAACAGAGTTAAGTGACTTGCCTAGTGTCACACAGATTGTAAGTGTCTGAGGCCAGATTTGAACTCAGGAGGATGAGTCTTCCTGACTTTGTGCCTGGCACTCTACCACCTATCTGCTTTAAAGACAGTGTCATACATTTCCAAAGTGCTGCAAGTATTAGAGAAAAGAAGAATGTACATTGGCCCTTGAGATATGTGTGTGTGTACAATTTTTTTTGGTGAGGCAATTGGGGTTAAGTGACTTGCCTAGGGGTCACACAGTTACTAAGTGTCAAGTATCTGAGGTCGGATTTGAACTCAGGTCCTCCTGAATCCAAGACTGTTGCTTTATCCACTGAGCCACTTAGCTGCCCCAGGCCCTTGATATTTGATTAATAGGGCCTTATGAATAGGGAAAAGAAATTGATGCCCATGTGACATGATTTGAGGACCTCTAGGAAACACCTCCATTCCAAAAATAACTTCCCCCAGCTCATGTAGCTATATCTGGAATACTAACCACTACAGAGTCATTTCCTGGTTTATAAAGTTTTAAGTCTTCAACTAACTCCAGTTAAACCACAAATCCTTCTGTTTATGGTAACTCCTAATCCCTTAAAATAAGTCAGTTTGCTTTTCAACTGGCAATACTAGTTGAGAAAGCCCTTAGGAGATATTTGTTTAGAGATTATTCATGGCTCAGAATCAGACCCATGGAAAATATTTGTTGGATTGAGGTCAGAGGCCAGCTCTGCAACCTGTTACTTCTTTACTTATCCACTATGGCATGGCATTACCACTAGTTCTCTGTTAGATGAGTTGTCATTTCTTACTGAGGACACCTTTTGGTATGTGTCATAACTGTGTTGTACTGTGAATTCAATCATCATATAGGAAATATCTTTGGAATGCCTTAGATATTTCAGTACTGGGGGCAGCTAGGTGGTGCAGAGGATAAAGCACTGGCCTTGGATTCAGGAGGACCTGAGTTCAAATCTAGCCTCAGACACTTGACACTTATTGGCTGTGTGACCCTGGGCAAGTCACTTAGCCCCCATTTCCCTGCAAACAAACAAACAAACAAAGATATTTCAGTACTTGGATGTATCTGTGACTTTATCAGTGGGGTTACATCCTTTCATGGTACACCTTTCATTACAATTCCTCCAGGTCTTTTCTTCTTATGCTCTTTGCATTAAATGGGTACTAGTAGAGCACATTGATTAACCCTGTTATGCCTCACTCTCTCTTTTTTTGGGACCAGTTTACCTCATCAATTTTAGGCATTCACCATTCATTAAGACATCTTTTACACCACATTAGATGCACGTCTTTATTGGTCATGTGTTGAAGCATATTCACACACTGGGTGACTGTGTTATGCAACTTAACTTATTTAGATTCTGTGAAATTTCATGATTTACAGTCATTTTGCAACACTGGAATAATTAAAAGAGAGGTTTCTTAGTCAACTGGGGAATGGCTTCATCAGTTGTGGTACATGGACTTAATGGGATATTACTGTGTTAGGAGAAATTACAAAAATGAAAAATTCAAAGGAGCATGAGAAAACATATGAACTTATAGACTGAACTAAATGGAAACAGGAAAACATATGCGCAATTTCTAAGATGTATATGGAAAGGATATAAAAGCAATAATAATGCCTAAATGGTGTGTAATTATGACGAGCAAGCTTGGTTCTAAGAAAAAAAGAGGTGAGAAAATGTACTTCCCTCACTCATTTGCAGAAGAGGGGACTATGGATATGGAAAACTTCCTAAAATGTCAAATTTAGGGGGTATGTTGGTTAGTATTGCTTAATTGCTTTTTTCTTCTCGTTTTCTATTCTTGATTCTAAGGAATGGATCACTGGGTAGGGGGAGGAGGAGGGATATATTAAAAAATGAAGGGGATGTAAAATATAATAATTTTTTTAAAAGAGAGACTTTTGTTAAATTTCCCATTTCCACAAAATCTTTATGAGACCTACCCATATGCATTTTGAGTTTGAGCTTGGAACAGCCAGAACTTCGTGAATAATATCCTATCATAGACCTCTTTATAGTCACAGAACTGACTAAAAGGTGCAGAGAATTTTTAAAAATCCAATTTGTTGACTATAAAAAAGTAATGGATTTGATAGAGCAAAATAACACCCTAAAGACTTTTATTCAGCAAGTCGCCTCCCAGACATATGTAAAGATCAGAAAACACTCCTAGAAAGTGTAGCAACAGAGACAGATCTGTTTGATGATTCTTTGGTTATAAAGAGAAGGGAAAAAAAATAGGCAAAAGTATATTTGTAAAAGATGTTTCCCTCATCAAAGGCACCAGGACAGATTTCATATGGAAGATGAGTTCCCTCCAAAGTGCTGAAAACTTCCATATGTTTGTCAATAAAGTTGTTTATCCTCTTCTGTCAAAGAGGACCAATGACATCAGAAGGTTGAAGTCATGACTTCCACGTGAATTGGATTTAAATGTTTCTCAATTATATTCTACTGCATAGCTGCAAATGGTTTGATGTCAACAGGTGCATAGGTTTCCAGTAGAGTACCTTAAGGCTCTATGCTTATCCTTGTTCTGTTTAACATTTTTTAAATCAATGATTTGAATAAAGGCCGAGATGATTACTTAAAAAAAATTGCTGCCAAAACAAAATATGGGAGGAATGAACACACTAGATAACATGTTGTACCCAGAAGGATTTTGGCAAACTAAAACACTGGGTTGAATCCAGTAAGATGAAATTCAGTGAGGATAAATGTAATAGTCATGAACATAAAATAAACTGAGTCCATAAAATAAACTTAATAAGTGTAAGATTCGGAAAGTATGGCTAGAAAGTAATTTTTTCAGAAAACAACAGCTGGGGATTATAGTACACTGCAAAGCCAATATAAGTCAATACTGTCATGTGGCAAGCAAAAAAAGTTAACATAGTCTCAGGCTGCATTGAGGGGCATAGCTTCTAGGAATAGGAATGTGTTAATCATGTTATATACTACCCTTGTCAGACCTCATTTGGAGTATTGCATTCCGTTCTGCAAACTATAGTTTAAGAAAGATGTTGAGGGGCAGCTAGGTGGCACAGTGGATAGAGCACTGGCCCTGGAGTCAGGAGTACCTGAGTTTAAATCCGGCCTCAGACACTTAACACTTACTAGCTGTGTGACCCTGGGCAAGTCACTTAATCCCAATTGCCTCACTAAAAACAAAAACAAAAACAAAAAACAAAAAAACCCCAAAACAAAAACAAAAAGAAAGATGTTGAGAAGATGGAGAGTATCCAGAGGTGGGCTACTAGGATGTTTTTCTGTTTCTCTCTCTCTCTCTCTCTCTCTCTCTCTCTCTCTCTCTCTCTCACACACACACACACACACACACACACACACACACACACACACACACACAGAGGCATGGTGTACCCACATAGACCACTTATATAACAATTTAGTGTTTGAAAATTGCTTTATAAATATTTTCTTATTTTATCCATAACAATACTGGGAAGTAGATATTGTGATTATCCCCATTTTACAGATGAGGAAAGTGAAGCAGAGGTTATGGGACTTGTCCAGACTCACAAAGCTAATAAGTGGCTGAAGTCTGATTCAAAAAGAGTAGGGACTAGATTTGTTGTTCACAGTACAGAACCTGGAGTAAAGTGTGGAAGTTGCAAAGGGACAAATTTAACCTGGATGTCGGGGGGAAAAAAACCTTACCAAAAATTAGAGCTATTAAAAAAAGGAATGATCTACCTAAAAACAAGGTGATTCCCCCCTTTTTGGAAGTCTTCAAGTATATCAAGGGGAAAGAGGTGGTGGGGGTCAGCCTCATGTCAAAGTACATACCAGTTGATCATTTATTGGGTATATTACACAGGGGATTCCTTTCACTTATGAGGTGATTTCTATGGCTAATGAGATTATTTCCAATTCTCAGTTTCTGTGTTTTGTGATTTTGTAGTTGTATCAAGCTCCTAAAAAGTACAGAGTCTCATTCAGAAGAATTTGATTTTCTACTCACCAAGGAAAAATACAAGAGAACAAAATACAGTAGAATGGACAAGTAATAGAACTGGTCCACAAAAATTTATATCTTGGATGGGAAATAGAAATAGACAATGAACTGAGACCAAAAGTAGAGGAAGAGAACGGGTTGAATTGCATTGGGGAAAAATCTCAGTGATTTTAATGATCCCAAGCATATTTTCTGGAATTTTAGCATTTCAAAGAGTACCGTGATACTATGGGAGAAGAAGAAAGAGAAGAAAGAAGCTATAGATATAAATATTATAGATTTTTCATGGGCTCGTTACCTAAATAAATACAGAAACATAACTTTTCTAATTCTTGATTGTCCATCTAATTTGAGTTGGGATTTTGAGTCATCAATATTTTTAATCTTTTTAATTTTTTGTTTATTTTTAAGTATTTTTATTTTATATGATAAACATTTTTCTTTAAAGTTTTGAGTTCCAAATTCTATCCTCTTTCCCTCCCTTCCCTCCACCTTCCCTGAGACAGCAAGCAATAAGATATAGGTTACACATGTGCAATTATTTAAAACATTACCATATTGGTCATTTTGTACAAGAAAACTCAGAAGAAAAAAGATCAAAGAAAGAAAGTGAAAAAAATAGCATGCTTCAGTCTATGCCTAATCAATATCAGGTCTTTATGCTTCATCATTAGTCCTTTGGGATTGCCTTGGATAAATTGTATTGAAAAGCAGGCACCATTTGATTGATTTGGTTATGTGCTTTTAAAAATATTGCTTTTGGTATTGCTATATACACAAATTTTGGGTAAGCATATATTAATTTATTTATATCATACCAGTAAAGGATTGACCAAGTGTCTCCCTAACTTCTCATGGTCTCAGGCCATGTGGTAGAGAAAGTAGGGAGAGAGCTTCAGTGTGCCAGTTAGTCAGAACAGGAAAAAAGCCCCAAAAGACCCATACTGTCTCCCAGAGAGAAAGCATGTGGTTTCAAGGATACCCAAGAGAGTTCAGAAGACCTAAAAGACCTCTACAAGACCCATCTCTCCTAAAAGATCTTTTGTGATATCTTCCAAGGGTTTTTATCTTCTTTTGATAGAGGCAGGTCATTATACATTGATCAAAGCTAATTGGTTTGCATTGTTCAATTCTATTGGTTGACATGATTTGAAGGTGGTCTACATTAAAATGAACTCTAGACTTGACTTCAGGGAAAAGAATGCAAAAGACCTGAAATTGCTCAAGGCAAAGTCAATTATCTAGGTCTGGTTTAATCCCATCAATCCTCCCCACCACGTAGACAAAATAATCTAACTCCATTTCTTTTGTTCCCTTGGGTTTGTTCCAGATGAGATGTGATGAAGTTTCTCAAGAAGAACTGAACTTTCTGTAGAGAGTGGGGGAGGGAGGAAGCACTGAGAAAGTAATCTGTGGGTTCCCCAAGGAATCCATTAATAATTATTTTCTCACAGTTATCAAATATATTACATTTCAAGCTTTTGGTTTAATTTTAATTTTTTAAAATTTCTTGGAATCACTGTAATTCTCAGATTTGCTACTTTCTATTCTAAGCTATTTATTATCATTCTAATTATTTTCTCCAGAGCTTTTATTTCACTTATATGGCATTTCAAAAAATTGAAACAGAAAGGCAATTTTGAGAGTCAATGCGGACTAGTGGATAGAAACCCAGCTTCAGAGTCAGGAAGGCCTGGGTTCAAGTCCTGATTCTTACATATGTGGAATGTGTATAAGCCAAAGCACTTAACCACTCAGTTTTTCCAGACAAATCACTAAGACTATAAGTTACAGAGTAGTATTGATTAAAAGAGTTTTCTCTTTGGGAGTTTTGTATACCAATGAAATTACGGATCCAGTTCAAAACATAGAAAATTTAAAGGATTAGTTGGTAATTCTAGATTTTATATCCAGAGATTTCAGCTTGAAAAACTTAACTACTAGGGTATTGTAATGTGTTACCAATGAGGGGCCAAACAGGAAAAAGCTGGACCTGTAAGGATTTATATTAAAAGTTTCCCAAGACAATACTTATAGTAAACACTTTAATATGCCAATGGGGTTGTGATCTCACTGATGTAGTTTTTCTATCTAATAGGGCATGTTTCTATCCCTCTACATTTTCTTATCTTGTTTGATTCTCACCCACATATAATAAATCCTTCCCAGAATTTTTAACCAACAAGAGGGAATCAGATATCTGTAGGTAAATTCTCTTTCATTTGACATATGGACTGGACGTTCTTCATGACAGTGGTGGATATCTTTTGCAAATATACCTCTCCTTGTCTAGGATTTTAAGTATTTTCTGCATATTGGTGTAGTACTCAGGTTGTCTATAAACTTTCCACAGGAAAGTCATCTACCCATTTTATACCCATTGTTTTGTTAAGATCTTTTATGCCAAAGATGGAGAAGAGTGAATACTTGAACTTATCAACTATAGGAGCAACACTTTGTAGAGCAGAGACTTCTAGTTAAGATGGTACCTTGAAAGATCAAAGAAGAAAATAGTTTTCCCACATATAATCCAGCAAAAAAAAGGGGGGGGGGGACAAGATTAAAAAATGATCAAGAAATCCAAAGGGAAAAAAGAAGAACTTTTATCATGTCCAGGACTTCAAAAAAATGTAGCCTAAATCCTCGGAACAGTGGACCTTATCAAGTAAATCATCACAAGTACATAAATAAGTCTCCCAGAATTCTGAACATGGATGATCCAAGGGCACTTAAAATCTGCAGCACTCTGATGAGGACTCTCAAGATGATTTGAAAACCCATACTTCTCTGATGTGAAGAATCAGGGTTGGGGTAAGGATAAGGGGAGAAAATAAACAAGTAATTATGTTTATGTGCTAGGTATCATATCAATGACTTTACAAATATTACCTCATTTGATACTCAGAACAACCCTGCAATGTGGGTGCTATTATTATTTCCATTTTACAGTTGAGAAAACTGAGGCAAACAGGTTAAGTAACTTGACTAGGTTCATATAGCTTGTAAGTGTTTTAAGCCAGATTTGAACTCAGATTTTTCTGATTTTGGAGCCAATGCTTTATCCACTGTGATATCTAGCTATTCCAGCACTCTGGCTGGAGAATATTCTGTAGGTCTTGAATAATATGAATCTTTGACTTGGAGAATATAGTGAGGCCTAAAATCTTTCAGCATTCTCAACATTGATGAACCAGAGGAGATAGAAGGAACCAAGGAAATTGATATTAGGAAGAAAGTCTGACTATTCCACCCTAAAGGGTAATCAGGGATGGAGACTGGCCCTAGCACAAAATCCCAAACTGTGAACAGAAAGCACAGATATGTGTAATATATATGTAAGATGTATAAGTGGAAGATGACACCCAGCATAACGAAGAAACTATGAGTTAAAAGACAGTCAAGTCAACTAAGTTGTATAATAAATACAAAAAGAGCTTAAGAAAAGATAAAGTGGCCACAAGAACAAGAAGAGTGGCTAGAATAGATGAATCAAGAGAATAAAAATGAAATTATAAGTGAAATTATATTTCAGGAGAAAAAAAATTGGAAAACAAAATAAATAGCAAGCCTGAAATTACACAGAATGGAACAAAGAGAAATCAGTGATCTCAGGAGACAAAAAGAAACATTAAAAAAATAAAAACGATTGAAAAATTAGAAGAATAAAAATAGGAGTGGATTTTGGGTTAAAGATAATGAATTGTGCTTTTGATATAATGGGTTCAACGTGCCTTTGGAACTATTAATATTTTCCAACCTGTTCATTTAATAGAGTGGGAAATTGAAACCCAGGGAAGTTAAGTGACTTGCTTTTGGTCATACAGGCAGTAAGCATCAGTGATGATATCTCAATCCAGGAAAGAGCCAATGATCATTTCGATGTGCCATGATGCTTCAAGACTTGATGTTTAATGAAAACTCATCAAAAACAGAATGAGTATTTAATCCTACTAAGATGATTGTATACCTCTTCATCAAACAATACAAACATGATTCTCACAGAGGGGGAAAAGATATCAAATTAATATTGTCTCTCCACAATGTGCTGCAGATATATTGATTCAGGTAGCTCTGCCCATGCATTATTCATAAGTTAGTTGACCATAATGATAAACCCTCACTAGACAAAATGCAAGACAAATATAATAACCTTTTAGTTGGGTACACCATCAAACCAGGAATACATTAAAAACTCAATTTGGCACACACAGCAGGGATACCAACATTGAAACTTTACTCTTAATTAAAATTCTGATCTGATACCAAAAATATCAGTATTTCACATTTGAAATGTAGTCAGATGACTCTTTATTAACATCCAAACAAGGACTATTCAGTTGAACTTGGGATTTTTTTCAGTAAGTACATCCTCCATGCAATTAAAGGAATACTTAGATTCTTTTTCTTATTTGTAAATTCTAAAGTTAAAAATGTGTCATCTTTTCTCTGTATGTAAACAACTGAGTATTCCATTTTTCTAAGACTCCAATGAATCTGTGACCTTGCCCATGTGTGAATTCAATTCAAAAATGGAGGTCATACTTCACCCATGGTTGCTCATCATCATGGTTGCTCTAGTTCATATCTTCTTATAAGTTCACCATAGGAGATACACCCTATATGTGGAGTGTTCCTCCCCTTCTCCTAACATGAAAGATAACCAATAAATCTCAGGAACAGTCTAACTATTACTGCTCAATCTTGTCATGTGATCAATCCATCATTACTTTTGTATATCCATTTCCTTGATGATATAGTTCACATAGATCTTTTTATCTAATTTCCTGCTTTTAATGTGTTACATCTGTCATGCCCACTGTGTGTTTCTATATTGCCCTTTTGATGATCCTCAGCCTTCGTTCTTCAGAGCCTGCAGTGTCCTATGACTCACAGCAATATATTACCAGAAGAATATTGATATTAAAAAGATGTGCTTTTGTTTCAGCATGAAACAGAATTAGTTGATAATGATTAGTTAACTGAAGGGCAGCTAGGTGGCACAGTGGATAAAGCACCAGCCCTGGATTCAGGAGGACCTGAGTTCAAATCCGGCCTCAGACACTTACTAGCTGTGCGACCCTGGGCAAGTCACTTTACCCTCATTGCCCTGCCAAAAACAAAAACAAAAACAAAAAACAAAAAGTGATTAGTTAACTGAAACACAATTGGAGTAGCTAAATTCTAAAATAATATAAAACTAGACTATATTCCTACCTTTTCTTTCTCTTTTAGATATAAATTATATTATTTTATTTACTCTTAAAATTTTTAATTTGTGGTAGGGTTCTGGTTAAATTAGTTATTAATGAAATTTCTAGAATGTTAATTTTCCAAATAGGGTTTCATGATATGACATCAATAGGATAGCCTAAGGTAGTGCTGGAGACATTTTTAAAAAATAGAATAAGCACATTTATTTAAACAAGAAGAAATGGAAGAAAACTTTTTATATTTAGGGAAAGTTTTGGAAGTTAAATCATCTCTATCTTGGATTTATGGAACTTTTCTCCCTTTCAATTTCAGGCTTATATTTGATCATACTAAGCAAAACAATTACAATTTTTCATGATATTTTTTAAAGGTACTAGTTATCTTATTCTATATAGCTATGTGCTGATTGTGAAATTTAATAAGCATAATGTTTATCCATTATCTAAATCAGGTTGATTCTCATCAGTTGGCCAGTCTTAAACTTTTACCTGGAATAAGCCACTCTTGTGAATACTGTCCTTGTGGGGATTACAAGTGGCAAGGGAGTAGGATTGGAAACTACCTTCCAGGCAATGACATAATCACAAAGATGAGTCCTCCTCATGAGAAGAAATGTTTCAGCAGCGTCAGCAACAGTACATACCCATCACCCATGCCTAGTATCTGATATCATCATTGGCATTTCACTTATGGGTTCTAACTGAATTCTTTTCTGGCTGAACTTGAAAAGGCAACCTAAATTAGGTCTCTCTACTTCTTTTCTTCTTACTTCTTACTTTTAACTCCATCATTCAACTAAAACTGTTCTCTCCAAAGTTACTAGTAATCTCTTAACTGCAAAATCTAATGGCCTTTTCTCATTGCCTTTCTCCCCCTCCCCATCTCTGCAGCGTTTGATACTGTTAAGCATCCTCTTATCCTTGATATTCTCCTCCCTCTAGGTTTTTATGACACTACTTTTTCCTGGTTCTCTTCCTACCTATTTGACTGCTCCTTCTCTATCTCCTTTCCTGGATCTTTATGTATTCACTAACAGTAGGGGTTCACCAAAGCTCTGTCCTGGACCCTTTTCTCTATATTATTTAACTTGGTGATTTCATAAGCTACCATAGTTTCAATAATCATCTCTATGCAGATGAATCTTAGATCTATTGGCTGGCCCTCAACTCTTTCCTGATCTAGAGGTCAGTCTCAAATTTCTAAATGACTATTGGACATCTCAAACCAGATGCCCTGAAGACATCTTAAACTCAACATCCAAAACTGAACTAATTTTCCCCAAGATCCCCTCTCCACTTCTTAACTTCATTACTACTATCCTTCCTTTCACCCTGGCTCACACTTAGGGTCTTCCTCTACTCATGTTCTCACCTCCCCCATATTCAGTAAGTTGTCAAACTCTGTCACGTCTACCATTATAAAATTCCTCATATATGTCCCTTTCTCTTCTCTGACTCTGCCACCACCTAGGGGCAGACCCTTATCATCTCATGCTTAGATTATTACAATAGCCTGTTGGTTAGTCAATTTGCCTCAAGTCTTTCCCTGCACTAATCCACCCTCCCTTCAGCTGTCAAATTGATCTCCTAAAGTACAGATCTATGTCACCTCTCTATTCAATAATCTCCAGTTCTTTATATTATCTGCAGGATCTGGTATAAAATGAAAATTTTATAAAATTTTTTTTTAAGTTCTTCAAAACCTGAATTCTTCCTACTTTTCTAATATTCTTGTACCTTACCCTACTCTGTATATCCTCTGATCCAGTGACCCTGGACTCCTTGCTATTCCTCAAACAAGACACTCCACATTCCTGCTGCAGGCATTTTCACTGGCTGCCTCCCATGCCTTGAACTCTCTCTTTCTTCTCTCTGCCTTATAGATTTTCTGGCTTCCTACAATCTCAGCTAAAGTCCCACCATCTGCAAGAAACCTTTCCTGGTCCTCCTTAATCTTCATCCTTACTTTTATCACAGCCTCTGGCTTGTTTCTTTGTGCTTCTGTTGACTACCCCCAGTATACTACTTACTCTTTAAGCCTCTTGCCTTTCAATAGGTCCAGTAAGGGACCTTGCCTTGTGATGCAATTACTCTGATATATACAATCTTCTGCAAGAGAGTCTTGGTTATTTCTCCCAATGAACTATGCTTCCTGGGATTCAGGCATTATAGCAGATGTAATCAGAGATGAAATGTAGTCCGATGTACCCCCTCTTGTAAGTAATGTATCTGGGAGGATATAAAGAAGTTCTTGAGTACTAACCTACTACTGTATATGCAAGACAATCTAGTAATGATACACATCACATTTGTCACTTTCCATTTTTCCTTTCCTTCCCTCTCACATCTCCCCTTCCTTTCCCTTTTTCCTAACTCTGCATATGTTTTATATGACAATGTTTTTCAAATAGAAGTTTCTATCATTATTATTGGTTAGACTTCAAGAATAATTCTTGAATCTTGAGGAGGACAGCCTTGCAGTGAAATGCTGTTATTCTACAGGACGGTTTTTTTTTCCCCCTGAAGCAGAAAATTGTATGCATCTATCCATAAAAAGAATTCACCTCCCTTGTGGCTTAAGTTTGGTTGCATATTCAAAATTTCTCAAAGTCTGATTAGATTCAGAACTAGCCTCTGCTGCTTCTCCCAGCTGTATTCAGGATAGAAAATGTTAACTTCTATGAACATGATCACTTAACAAGTTTGCAATTGCAATCACGAAGCTCAAATATCTCTGGAGCAGCACACCCAGGAAACTTTGCAAATGAAAAAAATATATATTTTTCCTTGCAAATGATGGGCAAAGCCCTAAAGGTTTGCTTTCAGATAAACACTGTTATGTTCAGAGGCCGCTCAGAACTATCCTAGCCTTCCAAATTTGCAAAACCATATCCAAAAGCTCCTAGGGTAACAAGAATATTGCTCAGCAAGCACAATTAATTAGGAAGTATACTGTTGCCGAAGTACCCAGTGAGCAGTAAAGGAACTATTTCTGACTTTCTTCCCTTATGGTAATGGGGAAAAGTGATGAGGTTTGTGACTTGCTTTGGTTCAGCTCGATTTAACCCCTGGCCCTCCCCAATCCAGCCTTCTCTTTTCTGCAGCTGCAAAGGCTAAACACAGAGGAGCTTTCTGCAATTTTGTAGGCAGTAGCTGGGGGCCACTTCATTATTAGCAAGCAAGAGCTGCCCAACATCAGATGTAGGAATGTGTTGCTGGCTGAGGTCTCTCAGGGCTATGCTGCCAATGAAAGATAGTAGTAACCTGATTTTCTTTTAGCCATTGCTCTGGTAATTTTACTTTATTTGAACTTTATTTAAATCCCTAGAGGGAGAGAGGCATTGAATTCCTTAGTTAAAAATGTCAGGAAATTTTGCAAATGTTGAAATGGAAGACCTTTGGTGTTTAGGAAGCCCTAGAATGAGTAATATGATGCTTCCATTACTTGAGATATGCTCCAACAAACATGTGAGAATAAGAAGTGATAATGAACAGAATTGATATCATTCTCTGCCATCTGCTTCCCTGCAAGTTAATTTTGCATTCAGGCTAGAAATGCCTGATGCTGATTGAAAAAAATTCAGGCCATTTTATGATTCCATGTTAACTTAGATGGTGATGCTAAGAAACCTTTAGGATTCCTTTCCTGGTTTCTGCATGAGGAATATTGTGCATCAATCAGCCAACAGATATTCATTAAATACTTACTATGTGCATGCAATGGGATGGCTGCTTGAGATACAAAAGAAGGAAATGTAACAACTCCTGCCTTCAAGTAGCATGAAATTTACTGGTTTTAGTGTATTCAGGGATTATGTCTTTTTTAGGTCTGCAGTAGGTTTAACCACAGTGGATAGCCATGGGCAAATTAAAATTGAGCACCTAGAAGAGCCAGAGTAACATAAGTTAGAGCCTTTGAAATAAAAGTGAAGATGAAGAAATAAATGTATATTCATATAAGTAGCAGGTGGTGCTGGGTAACTGGACTGCTTTATCAGTCATCCACTGAACCAGAATTGCTGCTGAGCATGCATTTAAAACTCACTCCCCTTTCTTTCCTTGTGGACATGGTTTTCTTTTTCCAAATAATTCACTTCCTTGCCCTCTCACCCAGGAGCAGGGCTTATTTTTTTTAAAAACCTAGCACAGAAAAAACTGCTGCATTCAGTGGAAAGCAAAAGTAAAGAAAATGTCCATGGTTCAATCCCTTTGCAGCCTGGGTTGTTTGCTTACCAGCTCATGTCTCCGGAAGCATCTGGCCCAGAATATCATTCCCTTTCATCATCTAATGGACAGTAGTCTCAGTTAAATATGCAGCTAAAACCTCTAGCCTTTTCGTACTGATAAAATCCAAACTGGGTTTATAAATACTCAATATTTTACATCTGTTTCCCTTCTGGGTATCTTCCTTTCATTTTCAATCACATGGCTAGCAGAAATGTATGCAGAATTGACATAGATTTGAATGGCCATCCAGATTATATTTTATTTTTAATATTAAGTCAGATTTTGTTTTCAGAATGATATGATTTCTTTCCCTGCCCCCTCCTTGTCCATTGAGAAAGCAAGAAAGACAAAACTCTTGTTACAAACATATAGAGTCAAGCAAAAAAAAAAAATCCCACATTATCCATATCCAAAAAAAAAGTATCAATCTTCATTCTGTGTTCATTTCTCTATCAGTAGGTGGCTAACATGTTTCATCCTGAGTCCTGTAGAATTGTGGTTGGTCATTTTATTGATCAGAGTTCCTATGACTTTCAAAGTTGTCTTTATAATATTATTGCTATCTTATAATTATTCAGGTTTTGTTCACTTTATTTTGAGTCAGTACATACAAGTCTTTCCAGGTTTCTCTGAAATAATCCTCCTCAATATTTCTTATAGCAAAATAGTGTTCCATAGAATTTACACACAATACCTTGTTCATTTATTCCCCAATTAGTGGACATTCCCCAGGGTTACAATTATTTGATGCCATTAAAAGGGCTGTTAGAAATATTTTTACACATGTCAGTCCTTTTCCTTTTCTTTGACCTTTTCAGGATATAGATCTAATAGTAGTTTCATTGGGTCAGGGGTATATACAATTAAATAGCTTTTGGGCATAGTTCCAAATTGCTTTCCAGAAAGGCTGGACCAGTTTACAGTTCCACCAATAGTACATTCATGTATCTATTTTCACATAGTACCTTCAGCCTCTTCTGTTTTTTGTAAACTCTGACAATCGGGTGGGTTTGAAGTAGATTTTCAGACTTGTTTTAATTTGTTTTTCTCTATTAGTGATTTAGAGAATTCTTTCATATGACTACTGATTGAATTTCTTATGAAAACTACCCATTCATATCCTTTGACTATTAGAGAAGGTCATCCAGATTTTATGTACATTGAACAAACATACATATTGAAAATTTAAAACAATACTACTTACAAAGAAAGTACTTTTCAAAGTTGTGATTATTTGTTGGAGCAAGAATGGGGAGAGGAAATAGGAATCCTATGCTTCACTTTTTCAGCTTCCTGGCTTTCTCTCCATGCAGCTCTCTGTTAAGGAATAGGGAAAGTAAAGGATAAATAGGATGGATTGTTATGGCACAATTAACACAGAAAATACTCAGCCAGGTACTTGAGGTTGAGAGAGAGAGAGAGAGAGAGTTTATTATGCACGGGCCCAAAGCGGGTTCTCAAGCCTCCATCAATGGGCGGTGAGTCTTGTAGCCCACCTGGTTATATACAAAAAGAGTAGGCATGGTATGGTGGCAAGTTTATCAAATGAAGACGAGGTCAGTTATTCATCGAACAAAGGATGTATAGTGGTGCCTAGTGGTTGAGGGAAGCTTGGTGTTGTAGCTGGGGTACCTCAAGGCCAGCGCCTGTTTGAGACAGACAAGGTCAGAGGCTTCGTGTGATTTTCCATATCTGGATAACAGGTAGAAAGATTTCAGATCCCCAAAAGGCATAAGGGAAGATCCCCAAGGGAGTCCTGGCAACAACCACATTCTGGTAACTCAGGCAGTTGCTGGAAATCACTGGACCATCTATCCATGGCTTTCTGGAGCTCATGCTTGTCACTGGAGAGTGATGGGAGAGTTCAGCATATAGGCTCTGACAGGTAAGCTCTTCTGGCTCCAGTATTCACTATTTTTGGTCACCAAGGTTAAAGTTTCTCATCTTTTTTTTTTTTTTTTTTTGGCCTTGCTTGCTTAGCTTCTGCCTTTCTTGCCCATATACTCCATTCCCAAGAGAGTGTCAAAGACATTTTGGGGAATTTGGGAACTTTGCCATGTGGAAAATCCTTTTGGAACTTAGAGAATACTGGGAAGGAGACTGTCTAACTTACAGTACTATCCATCTCCCCTTGATCCATTTCATCCTTTCTGGCAGAGCACCAAAAAAAGGTTGACATTAGTAAAGAGGAATTAAAGAAATTGTGTGGTTTGGTGAACAGAACAATAGAATAGAACAACAGAACAAATAGAAATAAAAAAAATATGAAAAAGTCACAGTGTATTAGTTTCTGGGATTTAAGTATTCGTGCATTATCTGGATATAAATCAATGTATTTTCATGTTGGAATGGGGAAATACTTTAATTAAAAGTAGTGATCAGAGATAATGGCATTTGTAATTGTGTAGTATTTATGAGAAGCTAAGGGTCCCTTAAAAATGAAGTTCTTATCATTTACATATTCACATTTTCTTGGTTTTAAATTCTCTGACCGGGGCAGCTAGGTGGCACAGTGGATAGAGCCCTGGCCCTGGAGTCAGGAGGACCAGAGTTCAAATCCGGCTTCAGACACTTAACACTTACTAGCTGTGTGACCCTGGGCAAGTCACTTAACCCCAATTGCCTCACCAAAACAAACAAACAAATAAATAAAACAAATTCTCTGACATGAGAAAAAAAATCATAGAATCATAAATTTAGAGTTGGAAGGGATATTAAAGAGCATCTTATGCAATCTTCTCATCTCACAAATAAAGAAATTGAATCCCAGAAGGTGAAGATGAGTTGCCCTGTGTCACACAGGTAGCAGTCGTACAGACTAGGTTATGAATGCAAGTCCTCGAAGGACAAATCTGGGGCTAGATTGCAATCTCAACATGAATCCAAAGTGTGATATGACTATCAAAAATATTAATCCAGTATTAGGGTATAAGAAGAGAATGAGTAACTAAGACAAGGGAGGTGAAAGCCCTACTGTACACACTCTGCTCTGGACAGTCTCCATCTGGAGTATGGTGTTCAGAACATGTATTGGGAAAGATAGTGATAAGATAGAGACTGTCCAGAACCAGGTGACCAAGATGATGAAAGATGTTTATGACATACGATGAATGCTTGAGCCCTTGGCAATCTACTTTGGTGATGTGGAATCAGCTAAAGACAGACTGAAATTGGAAGAGGATGGTGTTCCACATAATATATTCAGGTCTGAAGGCCACACTCTAAATCAACTGAGTCATTCATTAAGAAGCTTTGACTCAATTAGTCAATTAAAAGGCATTTATCAAGTGCTTACTAACTAATGGGGATATAAAGAAAGGCAAAAACAATGGATATTTTTAAGAAGCTCACATTCTAATGGGTTAGACAACATGTAAATAACTAGTTACACACAAGTAGAAGATCAATCAGTCAAATAGCATTTATTAAGTTCCTACCACAGGCCTAGCACTGTGCTAAGTACTGAGGATAAAAAGTCAAGCAAAACAAAACAAAAGAAAACAAAAATACAGCCTTTGCTCTCAAAAAGCTCATAGTCTAATGGGTAAACAGACAAGAGAGAAACAAATATGTACAAAATTTTGTACAAACAAGATATATCCAGCATAAATTGGGGGTAGTCTCATAGGGAAAGCACTAAGATTAAGAAGGATGGAGAAGAAGGGACTTGAAGGAAAGTACTATGAAAGGGAAGGCACTAGAAGTCAGGGAAACCAGCATAGACATCCTGCAGAAGGTGTGATTTGAGCTGAGCTTTCAGGGAAGTTAGAAAAACTAAGAGGCAGATATGAGGGGGAAGAAGAGCATTCTAGTCATAAAGAACAGTCAGTGCAAAGGCATAGAGGCTGGAGATTGATCACGTTCAAGAAACAGAAAGCATGACAATGAAGTTAGAAATATGTTCTTGGGGGGGAAAAGGAAAAAAAATATGTTCTTATGGCCAGAGAAAGTATTGTTTGGGGCTCTCTGAGTTATGTTCATACTGCCCTTGGATGTAAGAAACTGAAGAGGAAAACAGCCCAAAGTCATCCCTTTATCCAACTCCAGGAATCTTGTGTTGGAATCCTGATTCTTTTCCACAAAATGTATTCTCTAAGTATGCTGCTCAGTTATATATAGAATGTTTTTATTGTGGACTCATTGAGTAAGATAGGACAAATATCTACTAGGGTTCTCCCACCTACACCTTGGATTAGAAAAAGGTGACAGAAACAGGACTTTGTCTTGTAATGTGGGCAAGAATTAAGCTATGCCTTCCTTGCCAGAATTTCCTGTTGGTTTTTGGATGTATTGATGTGGTTTCCTGGTCAACAAGGGGCATAAAAGGGTTGATGTCCAAAGAAAACATGATTCACTATACTTTGCCTTGACAATCAGACACACTGGAGATAAGGGGGATCCCATCTAGAGAAGCTAAGTGTCACTGCATCCTTGTGGCATATCCTTGTGATGTTAGGGATAAGTAAACCTTCTTTTGTTAACTTTTTAATGATTTAGGAGGGCCTCATTCAATCTTTTTTGTTTGTTTGTTTTGTTTTGTTTTGTTTATTTTGGTAAGGCAATTGGGGTTGACTTGCCCAGGGTCACACAGCTAGTAAGTGTCAAGTGTCTGAGGCTAGATTTGAACTCAGGTCCTCTTGAATCCAGGGCCAGTGTTCTATCCACTGTGCCACCTAGCTGCCCTTTTTCAATCTTAACAGGGTGCTGATATCAGACTCTCTCTTAACAGTGAGACTGAGTATACTTTGGATGCTATATCTAAATAGCAAAAATACAAGGCCATCCAGCAAATACAAATAGTAACTTGCAAACAGCAAAGTGAGGCAAGTTTTTTTAATGTAAAAGACTTATGATTCTAAAATGTTTTCAAGAAATTGCTTTCAAAAAGAAACCCAAAAGAATTCTATAAGGTAGTATAATAGAAAGTGATTTGTATTTGAAATAAGAAATCTTGTGTTCTTATCCTAGCCCTTTCACTTACCAGCTGTGTGACCATAGATCATTCCCGTGGGGGTAATATTATTTTGTAATGCTTCACAGGGTTGCTTTGACCATTAAGTCAGTTTACCTTTGCAAACCTAAAAGTCCTATATTCATGTAAGTTGTACATAAGCCTTCTATTTGGGTTACCAGGAAAGGCAATGAACAAATATATTGCTTATGAGAATTAACTTGTGGGATAGTATAACGACTGTATTTTGTCCTGTGTTACAGAAGATGAAGATTATCTCTCTAAAATTGCATTAAAATCTGATACAATTGAGGATTTTACTGGGTTTGATTCACCATGGCCCATCCACATAGTTCCATGGGGAGCAGGATAGATATTTTATGAGTTCCTGTAGATGAAACATGGTATATCCACTGACATGATATTTCAGTCAAATCCAATTTTCTTGCAGTTGTATAGACCCAATAGGTGACACAAGAGTAGCATTTTGATTCACCATGAACAGTACACTTATTCATTCATTCTTTTTTTTTTTTTTTGCAGGGCAATGGGGGTTAAGTGACTTGCCCAGGGTCACACAGCTAGTAAGTGTCAAGTGTCTGAGGCCGGATTTGAACTCAGGTACTCCTGAATCCAGGGCCGGTGCTTTATCCACTGCGCCACCTAGCCGCCCTATTCATTCATTCTTATCCAAATAAGAGTTGGACTTCATGCCTTTTCTGTTTATTTAAGGGCTTATAAGAATAATATTCTCTAGAAAGGGGGCTACGAAGGAAATTGAATCAGAATTTCAGAATTGGAGGGGACATAAGAGATCAGAGAATTTTCCTAGAGTGATGGGATATAGAGTGCATATCTTACGGAGATGTTATATTCTGATATAATGTTATGTGACTTATATAGTTGGAAGAACATTGGGCTTAGAATAAGGAGAAATCGGATTCAAAATCTTGTCTCCCACACTTACTAGCTGAGTGATCATGAGCAAATCATTTAAACTATATGAACCTCAGTTTTGTTTTTATTTTGTAAAATGGGGATTATAACTGTAGCATGTACCTGAGAGTGATGTTCTGAGGGTTAATTAGACACTATATGTAAAATAATTTGCAAATCTTAAAGTCCATTAAATGGCAATTATTATTAATAGAAAAATAGCAATGAATTATAGAAAGAATGTAATGGCAGGTTCTTGAATATTTGGAATCTTCTAGGATTTGAGTAGAGTCAGGGATGAGGGTAAATGAAAAAGAAGGGTGCCTTCCTATGAGAATATTCATATTGTTTGACATGTTAAAATAGTCTTCCTTAGCTATGTTTCATTATGAGAAGGGAAAAAGTTATCAAATTTTTTTGAAAGGACAAGTTACTACTATATGTCCCTAGATCCATGTCTAGGGAAGGCTCAATGGGAAACATATTTTAAATGACTTTAAATGACTTACCCAGGCTTAGAGGGAGGGAGACAAAAATCTTGAATCTTGATTCCCAAAACTGGTCTAGGTTTTGTACACACACACACATGCACACACACATACACACCCATCCAAGAGAATATTTGTATGTATGTATATTTATATGTGCATGTGTATATAATATATGCATGTCTATGAATATATAGTTATGGATGTGTGTATATACATACAGATATACATATACATGCATATATATACACATATACCATTGGAAAAAGTATGGCATAGTTTGGAAAGAGAACTGTACCAGCTCAAGGAATTACAATTCTCTTCTAAGCTCTGTCCCTGAGCTTGGATAAGTCACTTAAACTCTGTATCCTTCATCCTTAGATACTGCTGGAAGTGAGAGAAAGGCTCTTCCAGTCTGGGAGTTTTAAAGACACAGCTTTTCAGTTAATGGAAAGAAGCTGCTCCTATCCATGTGGCAGAATGTCCATGCATGCATCTGTCCTCCCAGAAGCAGTGTAATGATTGGAATGACGCCACCTGCTGGAGACTTACTGTAGGAAAGCTCCGCCATAAGCAGAAGGCACCTGAAGGCAAGACATGTAGCTTTTCTTTGGCGTCAGGAAGTGACATTGGCTTGGGGGAGGAAGAGGGGGAGAGGCTGGCACTTTTTCTCTCTTTTGCCAGGATTCTCGTGGAGCAGGAGAACTGTAGCTCCTCAAGATAGATAGATGAATCTAGGCCTTTCTCTTTCTCTTCACCAAATTCTTATTCTCCTTAATAAATGCTTAAAAGTTTAACTCTTGTTAAAGCTTATAATTTATTGGTGACCACTCATTAGATATTTTAGACAGACTAGCTAGAATTTTAGCCCCTTACAGCAAGATTCGGTGTCTCCCACATGGGTACTTTGATCTTAGGTAATCTGGGCATGTGCCAATGCATTGTCTATACTTCCATAAAATGCATGTGTACATACACATGTATACATGTGCACATACATGTATACATGCACACACACACACACATAGACACCTACATCTCAGTATGGAACTCACATTTTTCCTTCCCTTCACACACATTTGTATATATGTACAAACAGGGTTAAATGACTTGCTCAAGATCATACAACTAGTAAGCATCTAAGACTAGATTTAAAATAAGGTCTTCCTTGATTATGGTTTTCAGGTAGTCCAATAATTTTCAAATTATTTCTCCTAGATCTATTTTCCAGCTCAGGACTTTTTCAAGAAGATATTTCACATTGCCCTCTATTTTTTTTAAAAATTCATTTGGATTTGCTTTATTGTGTCTTGGTTTCTCATAAAGTCACTAGCTTCCATTAGGCAATTATTTTCATGAGAGAGCTTTTCCATTTGGCTTTTCAAGCTGTTGACTTTTTTCTCATGTCTTTCCTGTATCACCCTCATTTCTCTTTCCATTTTTCCTCTACCTCTCTGACTTTATCATCAAAGTCCTTTTTGAATGCCTCTATGGCCTGAGACCAATTCATATTATTCTTGGAAGCTTTGGATGTAGGAACCCTGACATTGCTATCCTCTTCTGAGGGTGCACATCGATCTTCTTTGTCACTAAAGAAACTTTGTATGGTCCTCATCTTTCTCTGTCTGCTCATCTTTCCTTTCTTTTACTTGACTTTTAGCTCCTTAAAGTGAGGCACTGTTTCCAGGCTGCACTGTCCCAAGCTTCAGGGGGTCCAAGATGGTATGATTTAAGGAGGGGAAGATTCTTCACTTGCCTGGCCTGTTCCCTGGTCTATAGATAACCCCAGGCCAATTTGCTAATTAACCAGACAGCAAAACTTTGTGTGCTGTGGTTGTCAGTATATATGTACATGTATACATATTTGTACATATATATATATATATATATATATATATATATATACATATATATATATATATGTGTGTGTGTGTGTGTGAAGGGAAGGAGACATGTGAGTATGTGAGTTACAGACTGCTTCATACTTTTAAACAAAGCAAAATAAACATTAGTGATTCATAGTGATCAGACCTATAATGTTGAAGTTTTGTGCCTAGGGTAGTTTAGGAAGGGGGATCTACTTTTGACAGTGGATTAGAGGGAGCAAAGCAGAGCCAAGTAGGGACTGGGACCAGGCTGAAGCTTATTCTAGTCTGCCATATGGTGGCTTCCTATTTCAACCATTAATTCCTTTAACTTGGTACTAAACTTCTGTGTACTGCCATTTGTGAAGGATTGCAAATACTGTAAGCCCCCTCTCAATATGGTGCCCTCTATATTCTCATTTCTGGGTCAAAACTTTAGGTGAGCCACTCTGGTTATGGCTCTGATTATAAGAGTATCATTAAAATGTTAGATATCCTCAACTAGTTTGATGGAATGCCCACCAGTCATGGTCAATTCATTCAAATAAACCATTAAACTAGTGAGAAAAAGAATCAATCAAACATGTTGATTAAAATGACCAGTCATCTGTATGTGCTGATGGGCCCATTCTGGCAAAGTAGTTAAATCATTTGTATTGTGATACACAAGCTTATTTCATAGACATTATTAGTAGTCATCAAGGAACAAGCTATATGAATCTTATAAATTTTAAATCTTAAACTTTAATGAAATTTTTGGGGGGATTCCCAATATGGACAATCCTTTCTTCAGTATAGATCAGCAAGTAAACTATAAGTTTTAGTCTTAGAGAGTTACCTAGGATTGAGAAATGGCCAAATAGCCAGTTAGGAGCAAGAATTGAACCAGGTCGTGCAGACCTGGAGTCGGGAACTCATCTTCATGAGTTGAAATCTGGCTTCAGATACTTACTAGCTATGTGACTCTGAAGGAAGTCATTTAACCCTGTTTCCCTTAGTCCCTCATTTATAAAATGAACTAGAGAAGAAAATGGTAAACCACTCCAGTATCTCTTCCAAGAAAATCCCAAATAGGGTCACAAAGAGTCAGACACAACGGAAATGACTCAACAACAAAATCTCTTAACTCTAAGGCTACTATGATATGTTGCCTCTTAAAAGTTTTAGCAAGAACACTAAAAATGGAAATAAGTTGCTGAGGAGTTGTTAACTGATGAAACAAATGCTTACTTTCCATTTTAAGTTTCTATTCTGTTCTACAAAAGGACAAAATCTGTATAACAATAAAGCACGAGATCCGTTTTAGAAATTAGAATATAAGCCAATGGCCAAATCATGTAAAAAGGGGAAGAAGAAGAAGAAAAAAAATCACCTGAATCATTTTATTGCATTGATCAGGTTTGAATATTATTCTGCATTGCAAAATAGAACTTCACAATAATGGAAGATAAGTTCAGATGAAAAATTATCTGCAAAGCAAGAACTTTTTTTCTCCTGAATTCAGGTAGGAATCACAAAGTTCCAGAGTTATAAGCACAGAAACAATAGTTCTTCTATGAAAACTGAAAAGGACATTGCAGATCAGATGGGAAAGAAATGTCATAGTCAGGAATCAGTTTTCTCTGGGCTCTGAGAACTAATAGATTTAAAAGGAAGTGAGTCTTGAAAATGTGATTCTATCTTTTTCCTACAATCTTCTTCTATTTCAGAAACTACTGTAATTATTCAATGGCAAATATCTCTGACTGTTTCAGCCTGGGCCTGAAGAATTGTCTATATCTTACTGTGGTTACTGTGAGTTTGTGGGTTGGCCTGAGCATGGCAGGTTCAGGAACTCAATCTTATCAGTTCATGAAGGGACAATCATCTTGATTCATACTAAAACTCAGGAGAGCTTAACTAATAAGTCTGAGTGTCATTTTTTTTTCATTTATAATCAGAGATACACTGTGAATGAGACTGAGGATCAGCAGTAGACCAGTTTAGGAGAGCAAAGAGTTATTTAGGGAGCATATCTCAGATGGTTATTTGGTGAGTAGCTAATTAAGCAGAGGGAATTGGGTATTTCTATCAGTTGTGGTAGTCTGATGAATTGCTCATCTTCACTCTAGGGAAAATTCTGTCAAACTTTGACCTGCTCTTTGACCCATTTTTCTACATTCCATAAATTTCATTCCACTTCTTGCTTTTTGCTTTAGCTTGTTAAAAATTCCTAGATTATGGTTTGCCTTGCATTAGGTATATTAGTATCTGGGCAGTTAGATGGTGCAGTGGATAAAGTGGTGGCCTTGGAGTCTGGAGGACTTGGCTTCATATCTGGCCTCAGACAGTTGTGTGACCGTGTGCAAGTCATTTAACCCATTTGGCTCAGTTTCTTCATTTGTAAAATGAGCTGGAGAAGGAAATGGCAAACCACTCCATTATCTTTGCCAAGAAAAACCCAAATGGGGTCATGAAGTATCAGGCAAATCCTAAAATTATTTAACATACAACATATTAGTATCGCTTGACTGAGAGCTAGGATATCTTCTAGCCTGTCTGGAAATTTATTATATTTATTTCTCCTTTAATTCTGATGTTTTTTAAATTTTTTTGGTGTTTGCTGTTGTTGATTTGTTTGTTTTCTGATTTAAATTTGTGAATGTAAATCAAGTCTCAGAGTAGGCTACTTTGGCAAAGGTTCTAATTTTTTTTTGTGTGTGGAAATTTTTGTAGTGCCAATCAGAACAGCATTTCTTTCTAATCCCTTAATTCTAAGAGGTTGACCCATCTGAGGCTTGTAAGTCTAACTCTCTATATATTGAAAAATAAAAGCCATTTTCAAATAAACATAATATTGATCCAAAATATGTTATTTTTTTGGGGGGGGTGAGGCACTTGGGGTTAAGTGACTTGCCCAGGGTCACACAGCTAGTAAGTGTCAAGTGTCTAGGGCTGGATTTGAACTCAGGTCTTCCTGAATCCAGGGCCAGTGCTTTATCCACTGCACCACCTAGCTGCCCCATTATTTGTTTTTAGTACTACGATACATGCAAGCTAAGCAGATAGAATGTAAAAATGGATTAAAACTATCCAATTAAATATGCTTATATGTAAAATTCTTTGAATGTATCTTTATTCCCTAGCTTCCTTATAGAAATTGTAGTGGCAACAAATGACCTCGTTGCTTAGCAACTTTTCAAAGGTTTTTTTTTTCCTATCACTTGCTTACACTTAAGATACTATTGTAATGAAGCATGTAAAGCCAGCTGCCTAACCATCCAAGGCCTCTTCGAATGCATCTGCACTTTGGTGGGCTTTCTATGGTCCAGAGCCTATTCATGTTTTGTAAGTGTAATACACAAACAAGAAGTCAAGAAGAATGAGAATAAAAATAAACCAAATAGAACATTTGCCTGCTTTGGCTTTACTGTTTATGTTCTTGCAAGAATATCTTTGCAAAGGTTTTCTTATTCTTGTTGTTGTTCAGTTGTTTTCAGTCATGTTCAACTTTTTTTGCGATCCCCATTTGGCATTTTCTTGGAAAAGATGCTTAAGTGGTTTGCTATTTCCTTCTCTAGCTCATTTTACAGATAAGGAAACTGAGACAAACAGGGTGAAGTGACTTGCTCAGGGTCACACAGCTAGTAAATTTCTGGAGTCAGATTTGAAATCAAGAAGATGAGCCTTCCTAATGTCAGGCCCAGAGTTCTATCCACTGTAAAACCTAGCTACCCCATCACATTCATGCATATATTCAACAAACATGTATCTGGTCAGCATTGTAGCAGATTGTATAGGTGATCAAAATGTCATGCAGGGCATGATGCTAACCCCGAACTTGCTCCAGACTCTTTCTCCTTTTAGGCTGGGGATATCTCATACACTTAAACTGCTTCCATTCTGGAAAGCCAGAGTTGTGACACAAAGAGGGTGCCCATGCTGCTACAACTCACTTAGTGTTCTATGGATAATGTTGGTGTTGGGGAAAAACATAGCTACTACTCACAACCATAGGCTCAGGAGCTCTGGTTTAAACAAATCAGCCAAGATGACACCATTAACAATTAATCATGAAACATTTACTAACAGAAGACAAAACAATAATGACTATAACATAATCATTCACCCACAAACTTGAGTGACAGTGCCCCATCAATACAGAGTGTTCATGGGGAAGGGCTGGCACAGATTTATAGAAATTTATCAGGGCAGTACAAGAGTAGGGGAACCCAAGTTCTCAGGGTAACTCAGTACTTGACTACTGGGCCGAATGTCCTTCATCTATTTAGGGAATAGCATACTTTATCTTTCGTCTTTGGGGCAGCATCTCTCCTTTTCTGTTCTCCTGCTGGGCAAAACTATTTCTCTGTTACTCATGAGCTGGTAAAGCAGTATTAACCTCTTTTAGCTAGCAAAACCCTTAAGACTTGGATCCTCAGGGCTTTTCAGTTCTACTTCATTAGTTAGATGCTGATGGAGGAAGTGTTACACTCTTTCAGTATAAACCTAATTTAAGCCTGGGATCTGAAGTTATTTATATTTGCTTTAAATTTTGGGGTGTTTTTTCTGGTTTGAGACATCAAGGTAATATATGCAAGCCTTTGAGGGGTTTCCCTTGCATCAAACTATAGTTGCTTGGTAAAAATAACCCCAAAACCAAAACCCAATAGAAGTAGCAAAAACAGCAACAAACCAAGGCAGCCTTTAAAAAATAAAGGATTATGGTTTTTCTAATCAGCTCTGAGAATCCAAGCTTTGCTCTAGTCAGATCATCTCCCAGCATCAACTGCAGAGCATGTCTGTCCATGCTTCTACCAACATCTTAGCTCTATCATCTTCTATGTTCTATTTTCTCATGTATCAACTTCTATAAGTCATTTCTCCCATCAATTTCTCCCTTCAAATTCTTTTATTTTTCTTGACTCTCCTGCCTCAAATCATAGTCTCCTTATGTGTAGTGACACATGGAGCACAACACTATGGATGTGGAAGACAATTGGGCAGAAGAAGAGCAAAAGGCAAGAATTTTAAAAGAGCACTTAAATTCTATATAAGTTAAAGTAATGGGGGCAGCTAGGTGGTACAGTGGATAAAGCACTGGCCCTGGATTCAGGAGTACCTGAGTTCAAATCTGGCCTCAGACACTTTACATTTATTAGCTGTCATACCCTGGGCAAGTCACTTAACCCCCATGGCCCCGCAAAAAAAAAAAAAGAAAGAAAGAAAAAAAGAAAGAAAGAAAGAAAGAAAGAAAGAAAAAAGAAAGAAAGAAAAAAGAAAGAAAGAAAGAAAAATAAGTAAAGTAATGGATACTGAAGACAGGATACTTAGAAATAATATAAGGTCATAAGTCTCTCAGAGGAATATGACAAATACAAAAAGTACCATCCTGTCAGAGATAATACAAGATTACTGCCCAGAAGTTGTGAATATAGTGATCAATTGAATCCATACTTTGCAGTCCAAGAAAAATCATATACTTGAAATTCTAAGTCCTATAGTGATTAAATTTCACAGTCTCAGTAACAAACAAAAAAAATTAATTAACCAGGAGAATGGCCTAAATCTATAAAGAAACAGCAGTTCAAATAACCTAGCAATACTCTATGGTGATGAAAAATTGAAGAAAATAGAATGTAATCCAAAAAGCAAAGGAACTCATTTCAACTCAAAATAATGTATCCTGAAAAACTGTCTTATTATCAATACAAAAAGAACACATTGGAGAGAAATGGAATATTAAATTTTTGAACACCACAAATGATAGAAATAAGAGTCAACAAATGCAAATATCAATAAAAGACTGATGAAATCAGTGATCTTACATTTATAAACAATTTTGAAAAATCACATGGAATAGATGGTCAAATATCAAATACAAAATGAATAGTTGCGTGAAAGAAAACAATAATAATGAGATATTTTCATATTTCAGTGGTGTAGCTAAAACAATACTCAGAAGAAATACCATGGGGGTGGCTAGGAGGTGCAATGGATAAAGCACTGGCCCTGGATTCAGGAGCACCAGAGTTCAAATCCTACCTTAGACACTTGACACGTACTAACTACGTGACCCTGGGCAAGTCACTTAACCCTCATTGCCCTGAAAAAAAAAATACCACATATGAAAACATATATTAACAAAATAGGGAAGAGGGGATTAATGAAATGATTATGCCATTTAAAAAAATATACTGTACTCAAATGGTTTTGTGATCCTATTGATTTGGAAGGTCCCTCTCATACTACAGATCATAATGCATCTTGATATCCTTTATATTTCAATCTAGACATGGTTATACTTTCTCCAACGTCATTTTGGGCTATCCTTTTCATCAATGATTATTGCATTGCCACTCTAAACTACATAGTACTTACTGAACTGTGTCCTTTTCTGGATGGTTTGCTTATTTTTTTCATCAGCTTCACTGCTGTTTTATCTGAGTAGGGCTCTATTTAAAATAAAGATTTATCTTGGCTTTTTTGTCCTCAGTCCCTTATCTTTGATTCCAAATAAGATGGCACTAGACCTTTGTTTGTTGGATTCCCAACTGCCATCTCCTTCATTAATTCACCTCCATAAAGAGCACTATGAATGACTCAGTCAACAAACATTTATTCAAGTGCTTACCATGTGCCAGCACTATACTTAGCACTGGTGATACAAATAAATGAAAAACAATTTAAAACCAAACAAAAAAACCCAGTTCCTGTCTTTGAGGAACTTACAGTCTGATGGGGGAAACAATATGTATATAATGAAATTCATACAAGATATATACATAGGAAAAGTTAAGTCTGTGTGCAAGGTACTGTTCAAAGTGCTGGTGATACAAAGAAAGACAAAAACTGTCCTAACTCTCAAGGAGCTCACAGTTCGATGGAGGAGACAACATGCAAAATTAGAGACAATCTCAAAGGGAAGGGATTGACATTATGGGGGAAAGGCTTCTTGTAGAAGGTAGATTTTAATTGACATTTGAGGAAACAAAGAAGGAGATGTAGTGACAGCTGAAGATAAAGATGTCTTGAAGAAGGAGGCATCTGAGCTGAATCTTGGCGGAAGCCAAGGAAACTAAGAGACAGAGACAAGAGGGACAGAAAATTGCAGGCATAGGAGACAGCTAGCATAAAGACATGGAAATGGGAGATGAAATATGTTTGAATAATGGCAAGTAGCTGAATTACAGAGTGTGCTGAGGAGAATAAAGGACACCTAGGTAGAAAAATTGAAAGAGTGCCCGGTTTGGAATGAGGAAGACCTGAGTTCAAATTCAGCCTCAGATACTTTCTAGCTGTGTGATTCCATGCAAGTCATTTAACCCTGTTTGCCTCAGTTTCCTTATCTGTAAAAATGATCTGGAGAAAAAAAAGGCAAACCATTCCAATATCTTTGCCAAGAAAACTCCAAATGGGGTCACAAAGGGTGGGACACAATTTAAACAACTGCACACTGAAAGAGGAAAATAAAATGTACAAAGACTGCAAAGGTACCAAGGGACCAGTTTATGAAGAGCTTTAAATGGCAATCAGAAGACTAGAGTTCATTAAATAGTATAAGGGACAATATGATCAGAATTATTATTTAGAAAACATTTTGGCAGCCAAGTGGAGAATGAATAGGCGTGAGAAGACACTCAAGTCAAAGAGATCAGTTAGAAAGCTATTGAAATAGTTCAAATGAGAGGTGGTGAGGATCTGAATTATGATTGTGGGTATAAAGAGATGATATGAAAGTAGAAATGATGAGATTTAACAACAAATTAGATATACAAATGAATAAGAATAGGAAGTTGAGGAAGAAACTAAGGTTGTAAGACTGTGTAACAGGAAGGAGGATGGTTTTGCTCTCAATAGTAATAGGGAAGTTGAGAATGGGAAATAGTTTGGGAGGAAAGACTAGGGGTGGTTTTTGGATGTTGAAATTTAATATAATTAAGAGGAGATTATAGATGCATGACTATACTCAGCAATGCGACCAGCACTGGATATATATAGATCAGGGTAATTTCTAAATGGAAATGATGAACCTTTAGGAGATAATGAACTTATCAAGTATGTCAGCATAGAGATAAAAGAGAAGAGGGACCAGCACAGAATTTATAGAGATACTCATGGTTATTGGATTTGAGATGGATTATAAATAGGAACAAATCCAGTGGAGAGAAGTTTCAAGAAAACCTGGAGAGGAGAAAGTATATAGAAATGACTAGAGATCAGCAGTATCAGATGGTGCAGGGAGGTCAAGGAAGATCAGGATTGAGAAATTGTTACTAGACTTGGAAATTAAGAGATCATCAGTAATGGTAGAGACAGCAATTTTGGTTAGTGATGAGATTGGAATACAGATTGCAGAAGGTTTAGAAGACAGTGAAAACCATGATAGCGGATATACTGGTCATAATCTACACTTTCAATAAGTTTGAAAAAGGGAGGGGGGTACACAGGATGATAGCTAGCAGAGATGGTCAGATTAAATTTAAGTTTTTGAGCATATGTAATATGTGGGTATGTTTATAGATAGTAGGGAATGAGCCAGTAGTTGGGGTTAAATTGAATATTAGAGAGAGTGGGGATGATAGAGTTATCTTTTGGAAAGGTCAAGAGTGCAACCACTGTAAAGGGTGACCAGGGATGTAATTTGATCAGGAGAAAGTAATATCTGAGGACCAGAATATGGAAGGGGTGGAAAAGAATGAGGTGTAAAATGAAAAGAAATGTGTTAATTACAGAGTAGATACTGCAGAGGGTACAGTGGAAGAGTAGTGGGACATTAGTGGGGTAGAGTTGAGATTGATAGGCATAAGGGAGTAGAGGATTGAGGACAGAGGAAGGAATTTGTATATTTGCAGCTGGTGTGACAAAAATCATTGGGATCATGCAAGTATATTGGGATGGGATTATGCTAACCATTGAACATTGAGTCCCTGCAGATTATCAGTGATGGAGAGAAGTTCATTGAGATAGGCAAAAAAGTTAAATTTTCAAGATTCTCCATTAAGGTTCATACTCCTGGTGGAGGTAGATGTTGTATCCTCTGAGATACAAGGAGTTTTGCCTCACAATCAGCAGGAAAAGGTGTAGTTATGGGATTCCAGTCAGGAGTGGGGGTGCCTTGATTGAGTTGGATTAGATAGAAGATAGAAGTAGTCCAGCACCACAATAATAGACACAGAACAGGGGAAAAACCTGGCATCCCTGGCTTTCCTGGGCCTTTCATGTGCTACACATGGTGCCATTGCTCTGTGCCTCCTACTCCAGTGGCATCCTGCCCCAGGATTATCTCCAGTACAGGAGATGGATAAGACCACTTCTATCTCCTGACCCCAAATCTAGGGTACTTAAGGTAAAACTTATAGCTAATCTTCCAGTCTCCTGAATATCTTCTAATTAGAGTAAAATCAACAATGGAGACTGAAAGCACCAGTATCAAGCTGCTATAATCCAACCAACCCGACTTTTCCTTTCACAATTAATTATTCTTTATTTCAGAATGCTATAGTTTTATAGACCAGCAAATACTGCACGGCTTTCTCTCCCTAAACATTTTGGCTAAATACTGCTCTGAATATATGTATTCATGCCAAGAAATTTACCTCTAAATTACTCCACTTTTGTTTTTACCATTGACATTGCCTTCAGTTTTATCCTAACTTTTACTTAATGTATTTTGTAAAATACCTCATTGCTTTATTAATAGGCAGTGGCTATTTCTCCCATGAAGTCTAGTTACCGGACTTCCACGCTGGTTTCCTAGGGCTATGTTATCCTCATAATTTATAGAAGTTGTTTAGGTAATAGATGTGTCTATTATGAATTTTAGGGTTAAGGAGAATTATGGTAATAGAAAGCCAGGTCCCATTTCTACAGCTGTAGCAATGCTGGCAGAGATTTCAGGGCACCAGTCATCCAAGGGTATCTCTTCCAAAGGAGTAGGTGCCATACAAGTGCCCCATTATAACATAGTTAGGTGAAAGAGGTCAGCCAGAAAGGCCAGAAACCTGTCAGTTTTTCTGCCACCTCTATGTGTCTCCTTTAACTCAACATAAAGTCATCCCCTAATCATTATTTCATGTTACAGCCCATTAATAAAAAGCAATGACTTCTTTATGTGTGGATTAGTTGCTGTTTTGGGGTAGGGCCTGCTCTTAACTGCCACATCATCTCACTATTGAGCTGAAACACTAATTCTAGCTGGCAATTTCACTATTTGTAGACAGATGTACTTGTCAGTTTTTATTACCAATTAAGGAAAATCTTCACTGCTCAATGAAATTTATATGATTTGTGATATTAGTTATATTGGTTCAGATTTATACTTAATGTAATTATATAAGAGTGGGAGCTTTGCATCATACACAGGAGGCTAATCAGAATGATTTATTGTCATCTTCATCTGACCACCTGGACATTATGCATTATTAATCTGTGAATGTGTAAAAATGCTCACAAACTGAAAAGATTGCTTAACATACTGGACACCATTATTGTATAACCAAGTCCAATTAATCTCCAACAATTATTCCCATGGTCTTTTATTGTGTCAATTCAACTCAACAAGCCTTTATTAACTGCATTCTATGTGCAAGGTACGGGGAATACAAATACAATATGACCTAGATTCTGTTCCTGAGGACCATACAACATAGAATGTAAGCCCCTTGAGGTCAAGAATTGTTTTTTAAGTCAGCAAATTATCAAGAAACATTTATTAAGTGCCTCCTACATTCAGACACTGTGCTGAGGGAACAAAGACAGGCAAAAGATAGGCCCCACTGTCAAGGAGCTCAGAGTCTAATGTGGGAGATAATATGCAAGCAACTATTTACAAACAAGCAATATATAGGATAAATTGGAGATAATAACAGAAGGAAGGCACTAGCACTAAGGGGAACCAGGAAAAGCTTCTTGAAGAAGTTGGGGTTTTAATTGAGACTTAAAGCCAGGGAAGAAAGAACGTGGAAGTGAGGAGGGAATTTCAGGCATGGGGATCAGCCAATGAAAATGTATGGATTTGGAAGATGGAGTGTCATTAGTACATGAAGAATAGCAAGAGGACCAGCCTTACTGGATCACACAGTACACAGATGGAGAGTAATGTTAAAAGAGACCAGTCAGATAGAAAGGGGCTAAGTTATGAAGGGCTTTCCGAGCCAAAGAGAAGATTTTATATTTAATCCTGAAGGTAATGGAAGCTATCACAGGTCATTGGATGGTGTGGGGCAAGAGACAGGTGGTGACTTGGTTAGCTGTGCACTTTAGGAAGATCACTTTAATAGCTAAATGAAGGATGGATTGAAAAGGGGAGAGACTTGAAGGAGAGAGAGATCAACCAGTAAACACTGAAGTTTTTCTCTCCTATCTCCACTGTCTCACAGTGGCTTAGGCATGCAACCATAGGTTTAGAATTGTAGGGTCCCTTGGAGACCATCTAGTCTAATGCTCACATTTTATAGCTGAAGAAACTACAGGCCAGAGAGGTTAAGTGAATTGCCCCAGGTTATACAGTGAGTTAGTAGAAGAGTTTGGATTTGAATCAAATCTTCTGACACTATTTTCTTTATGATCTACCACAGTGCCTCCCCTAGAAACAATACATGTTTCTTAAATTGAGATTGGGGATTGGATAGGGTAGGGAACATATACACAAGTAACTATAATGTGGCAGAGAATGACATACATAAAAAGAAGAGGCTCAGACCAAGAGTTTGACAAATTTGAGGAAACAGTTCATTTTCAACTGGAGGTAGGGTCAAGGGAAGACTTCACAGAAGAACAATAGAAAGAATTCAATAGATGGAGATTGGGAAGAATTCCATTCATGGGTGAGCAAGAATCTGAACAAAGGAACTGAGATGGAAGAGGGTAAGATGAGACTGGACAATGAAGAATAATCCAGTTTGTCTGAGTCGGAGGGTCTTTCAAGGGGAGCAGTATGAAACAAGTCTGGAAAAGGTAAGTTGGAGTTAGACTGTGGAAGACCTTGAAGGTCAGGATCCGAATGTCTTAATCAGTTTTTTTTTAAAGTTTGATTTTAAATAAAATGGGATAAAAATATCTCTTTATACTCATTCAGATTTCTATTTTAGGATCTCTATGGCAGAATGCTTAGAATTTTTATTAAAAAAAAACAGAGAATATAGAAAACTACAGATGGCTTTCACTGCTGTGTTGGCTGTTAGACACATTAGTGTGTTCCTCTAGAACAGGGACTGAGCAATCTAGTTGAAAGAATATTTCTCTTGAGTCAGAAACACTTGGATTTTACTAGCTGTGTGAACTTGGCCAAACCTCTTTCAGGCTCCTTTCCTCATGGGTAAAATGGGAATAATAATAGTACCTACCTGACAGGGTTGCCATGAGGATTAAATAAGGTAAGGTGTGCAAAGTGCTTTACAAAACTTTAAAGCTCTTACTTGCTATCATTATAGAAATAGGGCCCTTCACTTCAGGCCTGGAATTCATACCTTCATCCTTCAACCCTGAGACTCCTCCCTCTGAATGGATAGTTTCTCCCAGAACCCTCATTTAAAGAGGTCTCCCAAGAGAGTTGTCTCTTCATTTCTCAAAAAGGCTGAGACCCGGACTTCTCCATTGTACTGCACTGAGGACCTTTATTCCCATCCCTTTTGGTTTCTTTTTATGTGTTGTATTCCCCCATTCGAATGTGAGCTTCTTGAGGGCAGTGAATCCCTGTCTTTTTGCTTGTATTTGTATTCTTGGTGCTTAGCACAGTGCCCACATATAGTAAACACTGAATAAATCTTTGTTGCCTGACTGATCTTTAGGAGGTGCATCAAGTTTCTCACATAAGGAGGGTATGTTCATGCACCAGAGTAATAAAGCACCCAGGGGCAGCTAGGTGGTACAGTGGATAGAGAGCTAGGCCTGGAGTCAGGAAGATGAGTCTTCCTGAGTTCAAATCTGGACTCAGACACTGTCACTTCACCCTGTTTGCCTCAGTTTCCTCATCTGTAAAATGAGCTGGCAAACCATTCCAGTGTATCTGCCAAGAAAAACCCAAAAGGGGTCATGAAGAGCTGGACACAATTGAAAAAAAAATGACCAAACAACAATAAAGCACAAAAAGCAGATCCCCAGAATCCTAGATTCTTCTTATAGATTAGGCCCAGTGCATATTGAAGTGATTCTGTGGCTTAGCATTCAGAATGTTGGCAGCTTTCACAGTCACTATCCTTTCAGTGATGGTGTTCTTTCTACTTCTAATTGAAATTTCCTTTAACAAAAGTTGACAACTTTTCATACATTTCTATCCCCACCCTAGTCCCCAACTAACTCAGCCCATGTGACCTCTTACTTTTAATTTTATTTTAATAAAATTTTCACATAGCCTCACATGGCTTATGTCAATACCCAGTAATTAAGTCTTAGCCATACCTTTCTTAATCTATCTCCATCATAATATTTCATGTTTGGCAATATAACTGATGATAAACTTTAATTATAATCCTGGGCACCTTACAGCATAGGTCAAAGTGAAAATCATAAATGTTGTTTCATAATATCTGTCAGGTGGATCAAGCTTCATCTAACCAATTTATATGATATGATATATAGAATTCAAATACATTCATTATGTTTTCCTCTTAGCACTATTATTACAGGTTAGAAAATTTATGATACCTGTGCCCTGAGTCTACAGGTGGAGTAGGAGGGAAAATAAAATTACTAATACAATTAATTATAATGATGAGCAGAAATTCCCCAAGGTTATTTTGTATTCAATGGAATATATCACTCGTCTGCCATGTCTATACAAGTTGAAATTTTGTAAGATTAATTAGTTAAGTGCAGGGTTTCAGTGGAATGTATAGAGGACGAAATAAGTCTGATCAAAAGAGTCAGTGGGTTCCATTCATATGATACATGAATATGGTAGCATGAATGGTGTAGACCAGTTTTTGTTTTTGTTTTTTTAGCTTTCCCATCACCCATGGAGCTTTATAGATTTGTTAGGAGAAACAAACCTGATGTGTGTAAACTCTCAGCTGAGCCAATTTGGTCAAAGCCATGAACAGCCTTTAGGAGAGTTTGTACCTTGTACCAATCTCTTGTTTAACCAATGTAACAGTGACTACCCTGATTTCCATAGTCTGAGAACGAAGTGTGTTTGTTACCTTTCACTTCTCCCCCAGGCTCTTCTGCTATTCTTAAGGGGGTTTAAGAATGCCTAGTCTCTGCCACTGGTTCTGGCCCCTACTGATTGTATTTTTCCCCACCCCCCATTTTCAATGTCCCCATTTAGCGGTCAGATTATCTTTTACAAAAGAAAATTTACTTCAAAGTTATAGTAAGAATAAATATATAAACACTTGGCCAAGTGTTTGTTTGGGAGCACAATCCCTCTTTAACCACCTCAAGCTCTGTGGAGACGGATTAGGTTCACAGCCTATCTTGTTTCCCATATAGCATGGTTTCATTAAGTTCCAAGTCCAAAACCCCTTTGGGTTTTCATTTCAGCACACAGGCTTCTTAAGATTCCCCTGCTGCTGGACACTCAGTAACATCTGGCCTGGAATCCTGCATCAAAGGTTGCCTAGCCTGAGCTCCTAGGTCTGGGGATAACAACACCCATGCTTAAATTGGAAAGGACACATGAAACAGACCCAAACTCCAAGATCATTTCTTGGGGCCCCAGGTCATAGAAGCAGGAGGAAGGGAGCCCTTTCCTCTATCCTGCTTAACTCATGGTGCCCATGCTGTTCGTTTATACTCCTTGGACACTGACAAAAAGAGACTGACTGTCTTAGACTGGCAGTTTTAAAGATGTGGAGCCAATGAAAAGAGGCTACTATCAGGATGTCTTCTAGAAGCAGATCTTTGCTGCCTCCCATATGGGTA
This sequence comes from Dromiciops gliroides, assembly GCF_019393635.1. Lineage (NCBI taxonomy): Eukaryota > Metazoa > Chordata > Mammalia > Microbiotheria > Microbiotheriidae > Dromiciops > Dromiciops gliroides. The sequence goes on from NC_057861.1 coordinate 554,901,236, forward strand.
CTTCTATAGTAGGTCATCTGGGTATTTTTGGCAAAGTCATTTTACTCATATAGCAGGATAAAGCAACATAATAAATACATTTGAAAGTGAAACCAAACATCTGATTTTCTGGAGATTCCTTCTTGTGATTTTGTACACATTCATTTCAAAATTAAAGGTCCTATAAATTTTGACAATATGATCAAAGGCTGAACATTTGGAATTTAGAGGTATTTGTTGTTGTTCAATCATTTTTCAATCATGTCTAACTGTCTATGACCACATCTATGGGGTTTTTTTTTTGGCAAAGATACAGGAGGGATTTGACATTTTCTTTTATAGGGTCCCCATTTTTATAGCTGAGGCAAAGAAGGTTAAGTGACTTGCCCAGGGTCACATAGCTAGTAAATATCCAAGGCTGGATTTGAACTCAGATCCTCCTGATTACAGGTCCTACATTTATGTAGTAACAAAAGATAATAGAAAGATCATCAGACTGAGTTAGGAGACCTGAATTCTACACCTGGTTCTTCCACTAGCTAGTTGAGTGAACCTGAACCCATGATAATTTCTCTCTCTCTCTCTCTCTCTCTCTCTCTCTCTGTCTCTATCTTTCATTGTGTCTCTATGTTTCTCTGCCTCTTCCTCTGTCTCTGTCTCTTTCCCCTTAAGATTCCTCAGCCATAAAATGAGGGGTTTGGGCTAGATGACATCTGAAATTCTTTTTAGCTCCCACATCCTATTATTACTTAATCCTAAATAGCGCATGCTTAACAAGGTTAGCAAATCAAGGATAATTTCATGTTGAAGAGTTATGAACTGGAAGATAGTTCACTCACTGCCAGTACATTGTCAGTAAATGATAGCCAATATCTTCTTCCAGCACTTGCAGTCATCTGTGTTCATCTGTTTCAAACCGAATTGTTAAATCTGATATGTCCTAATCTGATAGTCATGGCTATGAATTAGCAGTGCCATGAAGAATTGTCCTTTTTTGATTGGGCATCACAAGATTAATTATCCACAAGGCTCTCTATTTCAAAGGGGAAGTGGGGGAAGCTGGAAGAGAATTAAGCATCTACTATGTGCCGGGCACCATTTTAAACACTTGACAAGTATTTTTTCATTTGATTCTCATAACAACTCCGAAAGATTCTATTATTACTCACATTAGGAAACCAAGGCAAACAGAGGTTCAGTGACTTGCCCAGGGTCATAGAGCTAGTAAGTATTTGAAGCTGGATTTGGACCTCAGGTCTTCCTGACTCCAGGCCTAATGCTATATCTGCCGCCCCACCTAGCTGCCTCAATTTCCTAAGTTCCAAGAGAGTTGGCTATAGTGCTCTTGGATCAAACTGACTCAATTTTCCAATGATTTCACAGGGACAAATATAACTACTCAGTCCTCCCTACCAGCAACTGGGAATCCAGTTATAACTCTTAAGTAGCACATTATAGCTACTGTGCCTATAACCACATAGTTACTTCATATTATCTGATAATAATTAAATGAAAGCCATTCCCTTTTTCCCATCAATTATTTTCTATTGTTATCTTAAATATATCTGTAACATTCTGGGATGGGTAGCTAGGTGATCCAGCAGATAGAATTCTGGGTTTGGAATCAGGAGGAGCTGAGTTCAAACCTAGCCTTAGATACTTAAATATCCATGTAGCTCTAGGCAAGTCACTTGATCCTGTTTGCCTTGGTTTACTCATCTGTAAAATAACCTGGAGAAGGAAATGGCAAACTACTTCAGTGTCTTTGCCAAGAAAACTCCAAATAGGATTATGAAGAGATGGACACAATTGTACAGCAACAACATTCTGGTAAAATGTAAGTTTTTTGAGAGTAGGGACCATTTTTCATTTTTATCTTTGAATTTTCAATTCCTCGATTAATGCATGGAATGTGACAGGTCCTAAATGGATATTTGTGGAATTGAATTGCTTGTTAAAGTGTTCTGTGTGTTTTTTTTCTCCCCACTGGAAGACACCTATGACCTCCTGTGATTTTTTCACTAGCAACCTTCAACAATAATTATTCAACTTAGCACTCTATAATTTATTAATCTTTTTCATCTATGCAAATTCATAATAATGATTTCACCACAACTAAAGACAAACTAATTAAGCAAATAAGCTTAATCATGTCCCTCCATTTTCTCCCTTCCATCATCCCCTTCCTAATATCAACTTCTCAGGCATCATGTGACTCACCCAATATACTTTCCAATAACTTTTTTTATCATATCTAATTGTAATCTAATTGTAATCAATCCTTTTAGTACAGTTCTTATTGATATGTGACTTAAATTCTACTCATCAGACCTTGCTCCCATAGTACATACCACTATGTACATACCACATAGTACACACATATCCCTACCTATGTACAACTTATTTCCTTTCATTTAGACCTAATGGCCAATTGGTCACTGTTAATCTAAGGAAGTGTAGTTTCACCACGAGTTACCTTTATTAATTAAACTGAAATTAATAAATGTATTAAGTATATATTATGTAACAACCATTGTTCTTGGTTTTGGAGATACAGAAATAATAAAATACCTTGAACCCAAGGAGACTACAGCCTAAGAGTGGGATAAAATATTTATGGAAATAGGATTCCAACAGGCATTATGTCCATTGAGCAAGGAATCTTTCCTTGGGCAAGGATGGTAATCAGGGAAAGATTCCATGAATTAATAGAGGCAAGATAGGGCAACACAAAGTTAAGGAATATTTATCAATGAAGTTTGAGACTGAAAAATCATGCATCAGAGGGAATACAGTGAGATAAGCTTCAAAAAATTGGTTGGAGCCAATCTACAGATGCACATGCCTGGAAAAGGATATTGTATTTTAGCACCCTTACTTAGGTAATAATCACTTGATGAGACACTTTGTCATTTCATATTGTAGCTAACAAGATGAGCATAAGCAAAAAAGACCATGATGATGATAATTGTGGTTTAGGCACCAACATCTGTTGTACAGAATATGGAGGTAGAGAAATTCTATTAAGAACTTGACATAATTCTACAAATTAAATTAGCACATGTTTTAATACTTAACAACTTTAATTATCATAAGAGAGGATGATGAAAAAATTGGAAAACAGTTCTAGATAAAGAAACTGAAGAGGCCAGGGTAGCTAGGTGGTGCAGTGGATAAAGCACCAGCCCTGGATTCTGGAGGATCTGAGTTCAAATCCCACCTCAGACACTTGACACTTACTAGCTGTGTGACCCAGGGCAAGTCACTGAACCATCATTGCCCCGCCCCCAAACCCCCCACAAAGAAACAAAAAACAAAAACAAAAACAAAAAAAAAGAAACTGAAGAGGTCAAATGTTTGTTGATTTGCAGAATCCCTATGCAGGTATATCATGCATAATTTCTTTAAGAAGAGAGGTTGGAGGCCCTAGTGAATATCAAATCATTTCTTGAAAATTAGATAAATCGTATCTTAACTGAGTAGAAATTTTTTCTTGATGTTCAAGTAATTTTCTAACCTATAAGATCAGTTATTTATTGTTTATTGCTTAATGTTCAATATCTAGAATTGTACCACTCATATGATTTATTCTTTGATCCACTGATTTAGTGTGTCACTATTAAGTCTCCAGTCAGTATCTTTTGCTTGTATTTCCTGTATTACTTACTATTTTTATTACAGCATGATACCTAGTTTTTCTGCTTATTTTCATTTTTCTGTATCTAGCACACATTCCATCTTTGTATACAACATGCAAAGCTGAAAAAATATGCAATTATTTAATACTCCCATTAAGATACCATAAACTTTCAGCTCCAAATTCCCCAATAAGTTTATCAATTCCTCTTTATGTTCTATTTGTCTAGATTTGAGAGAGAAACAAAAATCTGGCACAGTTACAGAGCTTCTGTCACAACAATATATCAAGATCATAAAAAGATTCCTTGATAGATGCAAAAACAGAGATTACTTAGTTCAAAGATTATTGATGTCCAGAAAGACATAAAAAGGGTGATGCACGCTGACCAAAACTGTTTGTCACCATCATGATTAATATACAATATAGAATCCAAATAGAAGTTTCCTATAGCTTTTGAAGTCTTCTAGTACATGTTATTGTATTGTTTATGTCAAGCCCTCAAATACTGAAGAACCTATATTTAATAGGTTCTTTAATCTCATTTAGAGATACATAATCACTCAAAAGATTTGACCTTATTATAGGCAGTTGTGGAATGTCCATTGTCTAAGCTATTATATGCAGTTGGCTGAATATGTATCCTTGGATACATCTACCTTGGATGGATATTGTAGAAGGAAAAAAGCACCATAGCCAAAATTAAGAGGAGGAAAACAAAAGAATCATAGATTTAGAGCTGGAAAGGAATTTAGAGTTCACCTATCCCAGAGCCTTAATTTTATATGACAGAGGCCCAAACAAGATAAGGGATTTGCCTAAGGTGACACAGGTAAAAAGTGAAGAGAATCAGGATTTGAACTTGGTTTGCTTGACTCCAAGTTCAACTCTCCAACATACTATGATGCCTCCGAAGAGAGTGAACTGAATTGTTTCAGGAAATTATATAGAATTTTCATTTATTCTAAGCTTCTCCCTGAAACAGCACCAATATTCTTGTGGTGATATTATATGACTACAAGTGATGGAATATCAGTCTCCAAGGAATTAAAATTGCAGAATACCAAAAAGATAAAGGTGATTGTTAATAGGTTACTGTATATTTCCTTTGAAGGCTATTGAAAGACCTAATCAAGTAGAATGGCACAGGTATAGTAATGAGCATATAAATTGACATAAAAGAATGAGTAAGTGGAAAGGGGTGGTGGGTTTGTTATATAGTTAGGGTTAGGGATAATAGATCGATAACATATATGCTACACTGGCAAACCTAGAGATTTAAAACAATTCTCCAAGCACAGTATCTGTGTATATCTGTATGTGTGTGTATGTGTAATCTCTTGTGGAGGATATATAAGAGAAAATGGAGAAGAATTATAAAGCATTTGTCCTATTGATGGGAATGCCTATTTAATAAATTCACAGATATACTGAAGTTGGCAGGCAATGGAGAATCAACTGAAGATTTTTGAAAAGGAGATTGGCATGGTCAAATGTCTATATTACATGAAAATTATTTTGGCATCAGGGTGAAGAATGAATTAAAGAGGAAGGAGAATGAGGCCAGAAAGATCAGCGAGCAAAATAAAGTAGCCTAGGCAAGAGGAAATGAGGTCCTGAGCTGAGGGAGTGGTGATGGAAGCATGAATGGGGAGGAGGGAACCTGTGGAAGAGATAATTGCTTAGTGCTGGGCCCTCCAAATGATCCTGAACTCCTCTCTTGGTTTGAAAGGTGCCCTCTACTGTGCAGTTATTCAGCTGAGGTCACACATGTACTAAACAATAAGGATAGGCCCTCCAGAAGTTGATTGGATTGAAGAAGACTTAAACAGACAAGTCTATTTATTTTGTGCCTAGAATCACATTAGCAAAACTGGAATTATGACATGATTGGCAGGAAACTTAATCAATGTTAACCCAACATTATTGCTTAAATTTTTAGCTCCTGACTTGAGACCACATTGCTATTCTTCCAGTGGCACTCCAAATCTGCTCTGTGCTCACCTTTTGCTTGTCAGCCTAAGGACTGTGAATAACCTGAATATTAGTTGTAAACATTTGTCATGCCATAGACCATGCCATCAATTGTTGATTTCAGTTGAACAAAAGGGACCAGGTAACAAAGTGACTTGAGTTATGTTACTTGATTCGAGGGGGCAGTGCATCTTAATTAACAAACATTATTAAGGACCTTCTCCATGCCAGGCACCGTGCTAAGTGGTAAGACACAAAGACAAAAATGAAATTGCTGCCTCGAAGGAGCTTATGTTCTATTGAGGAGACAATATGTACTATGCATAGATAAGTCTAGACAGCTGTAATCACAACAAGTATAAGATGACATTTTGGGAACACTAGCACCTGGGGAATTCAGATAAAACTTCATGAAGAAGGTCACATTTTAGCAGCGTTTTGAAGCGAAACAAAGAATCTGAAGAGGTGGAGGTGAGGTAGGAGTACATTTCAGGTATGGGGAAACAACAGTACAAAGGTATAGAGATGGGAGAGAGAATGTTATATATGAGACAGCAAAAAGGTCCATTTGATTGGACCATAGAAGGTGGGTAGAGGGATCGTGTATAATAAAGTTGGAACATTAGCTTGGGAACTAGGTTGTGAAGGAGTAAACAGAGGAACTTATATTTGGAATGTCAACTCAAGGGGCAGCTAGGTGGCGCAGTGGATAGAGCACCAGCCCTGGAGTCAGGAGGACCTGAGTTCAAATCCAGCCTCAGACACTTGACTCTTACTAGCTATGTGACCCTGGTCAAGTCACTTAACCCCAATTGCTTCATCAAAAAAATAAAAAATAAAAATGGAATATCAACTCGAGTGGACAGGCCATTAGTGCTGATCAGATAAGACCAGCCTCTAACCTGTGGATGGCCAGAGCCGAACAGAGCAAGCTAGAGACAGGTGAGTCAGGAATCAAACAAATGATTTAATTTCTAAGTGAGAGAAATAGCTGGCAAGAACAGTCCTCCTTCCTAAGAAGGGGGACTCACTCTATCATGGGGATTGGGATTTTAAGCCTGAAAACTACAAATGGCTGTAATTCTTGGGTTTTGTGTAAACAGTCTCCAAGTCCACTGACCACAAAACAGGCTTGTGTGATCAGTATCCAAGTCATTAAGGTCATTGAGCCTTGTGATTGTTCAGCAGGGTTCAACACCAGGGTAGCATGGCAGGAATAGGAGTGAAGTACCTTGTTCAGTTCACTCAGCACTTATAAGTGCCAGAATTGTTAGCATGTCAGGGAATCTGATTGATCACTTTAGCTTTCAAGTCAAGGTTCCCTGGAAAATATGGAAGCTCCAACACATCTAAGTAGTTAGTATAATCATTACACATATCATATTGATTAATATGGGTATTCTAAATCTGACTACAACATAACCTAGAAGAAATGGAGCTATTAAAATTAATTGAGTAGAGGAGCAACATGGTCAGGCTTTAGAAGCTATTTGGGGGACAAAGTGGAGAGAGAAGAGAATTAAAGCAAGGAGACCAAGAATTAGACTATTATAATAGTATAAGTGAGAGTTCCTAAGAACCTAAAGTAGTATGATGTCCATGTGAATAAAGAGAAGGAGACATATGGGCAGGATATTGTAGAGGTAGAAATGGCAGGATTTGGCAATGAACAAGATGAATGAGAGTGAAGAGTCAAGGATAGCAACAAAGTTATAAGCCTGAGTGACTGGATGAATGGTGGTAGCTTTGACATAATGAATTTCAAAAGGGAAAGGGATTGAAGAGGAAAGACAATGAATTCAGTTTTGGACCTCTTGAATTGGAAATGACTTGGGGAAATACAGTTTGATATATATAATAGACAGTTGAGGATAGATGACTGGAGCTCAGTAGAGAGAGAGAGGGTTAGACATATAGATCTGGAAGTCATCAGCCCAGAGATGATTATTAAACCCATGATAACTGATGAGGTCAACAAATAAGAAAGTATAGAAAGAAAGAAAATTTTGGCAGGATAGCCACAGAGAACTATTAGAACTCAGATGGAAGGGCATTTCCTTCAGTCAGAGCTGTAACTGGGAATTCTGGTGTGTAGAGCAAATACAACTGATTGGGTGGACTGGCAGGATACTATTTATGGTATGATCATTCTTGTGCATGTTAGACTGGAGACAGTTCATAGAAGATAAGGAGATTGAGTTCCTAGGAGGGTAGGGTTTTTAAAGGGGTAGAGAATAGATTGGAGAAGACTGTGAGCTGGGTGTTGAAATCATAGGGGAGGAAAGAGCTCTAGACTAGAGGTCCACAGATGATAGTAGGAAGGATATGAACAGGATGGAATTAGTTTAAAAGAAGGAGAAATGGTTTCTTAGTGACTGTGGCAGTGGCAGTGCCTGAAAATTGCAGAGGAGAGCAAGAAACATGCTAACTCCTCCTTGCTGCCTATGTGTCAGAGGGATTTGGAGAAAGTGGTTAAGATGTGATATCTTTGAGGAGAAGGAATATGGGAAGGGAGGATGCAGAATCATAGATCAAAGACTTGGCACTGCAAGGAACCACAGAGGTCACCTGGTCTAGCTTCTTTGTTTTACAGATAAGGAAGCTCAGACTAAGGGTCTGGGCAGGGCTATTGATGAGTTTATTATGGGAGGTGACAGAGACAGGGACAAGAACATATGGTGTCCACTCTTTTGCAACTGCTCCAGACTTGCCTAAAGAACATGGGTCTCCAAGTCCTACAGGGAGAAATAACTTAACAAAAGTAGGACCCAACAAATGGTATTCTGGGAAGGAAGCAGGGAAGGGAACCTCTGTCTCCATAAGCTATTAGGGTGGGAAATGTTCAAGGGAAGGAATCAAGCTCTCAGGATGTTGGCATCTAGGGAAGAGCCTTGTTTTCTTTATGCAAGCTTTACCCTTAGTAAAGTTTAGTAAGAGGCAGCTAGATGGCTCAGTGGATAGGACATTGGGCCTGGTATCAGGAAGACCTGAGTTCAAGCTTGGCCTCAGACACTTACTAGCTGTGTGCCTCTGGGCAAGTCCTTTAACTGCTATTTGCCTTAATCCATTGGAGAAAGACACATCAAACCACTCCAGTATCTGCCAAGAAAACCCCAATGATAGTGTGTTCCATGGGGTCACAAAGAGTCAGACCTGACCGAATCAACTAAACAACAACAAACTTCAGTAAAGTATACTCTTTCCACACTGTTCTGTGAACCATATTGTACTAATTAAGTGACTTTGAACATTAATCTTGATCTTTATTTTCATGTTAAATCTGGTTCCAAATTTGAGTGTAGATGGCCAACACAGAATCTCAAACTAAAACTACAATAGACCTTAAAGATCATGGATTCCAAACTTCTGGTTTTATGTAAATGGAAACTGAGGATCAGAGGTTTTTAAATGACTCCCAAGATCATGTATATAATAGATGTAGATATAGAATTATACATCTATTTTCTGGATTTCCTATTTCATTTCTCTGTATCCATTTATAACTCAAACTAGAAGAAAAAGAAAAGTATAACCAAAGCTAGTCTAGGAATCCTTGGTATTTATAACAGGTATTTGTAACCAACAGTTAAAGACCGTGCATTTTTCTTTCATGGGAATAGGCTTTCCCCGACCAGCATCCATCATCACTGCATTGTGTTTCACGGTCCTTTGCTAACTCATGCCACCAATTGTGCAACTGCTTCCTGGGTGCTCTTCCCTCTCCCAAATGGGTCCTAACACTGTAATTCTCCACTCTCAAGTCCCAACTTCTCCCCACTTCTTGAGGGGGAAAGGGCCCGATGCTCTTTGGTCTACCCTTCATTTGGCATACAACTGAATTTGTCTCAGATCCAAGAATTCTTATTAATGCTTTGGGGAAAGGAGATAGAATGTATCCTTTCCAGGATTGTGGTCCTCTCTTTACAAAGAAGGAGGAAGGTTCCAAAGGCCTAGATAGGGTTTATAGAGAATAATAGGTAAACAGTATTTTTGCCTATTAGGAAAGTCTACCTCTATTTATGCTAAAGACATCATAAATGATCATTTATCAGCCAACTCCACATTAACATTCTTATGAGGTGGGTTAGTTTCATTGACTGATTTAAGGTGATATTTCAAAGATAGAAGAATTCATAATTACTTGCATGTTAACTCTCAGAGCAGCACTGCAGTGAGATGTTGTCAATGAGTTCATAAGCTTACTCTGACAGAACAAAACCTGCTTTCAGGAATTTTAAAATGCTCAAAGGATTTTCTGCTAGTTCTATAACAATGCAGTGGCCCTTGAAGTTACCCAAATCCTTGGTGATGGGGAATAGATAGTATATGGTAACAGTGGGTGAGGTTTCATTCCATTATATTATAGCTCCCTAGTGGTACTTAGAGGTATGAAAGTGTCAGTGTGATTGTTAAATTAAGTCAACAAGTATTTATTAAGCGCCTCTTATGTGCCAAACATTGTACTAAACCCTGGGGATACAAAGAAGGGGAAAAATAATCCCTGCTCTCCAGGAGCTCAGTCTAATGGGGGTGATAACATGCAAATACCTCTATACAAACAAGATATATACATGATAAGTGGGAGATAATCAACAAAGGTAAGGCACTATAAGGATATCCAGAAAGGCTGCTTGCAATAGGTTGGATTTTAGGTGGGACTTAGAAGGGATGATAGAGAGAATTGTAGACATGGGGACAGACAGCAAAAATGCACAGTCAGAAGTTCAAAGGATTCAAGAAGCTAGAGTCCCTGGATTGCTGAGAACATGTTGGGAAGTAAGATACAATTGGGTGTCATGCTAGCCAATTTCCAACCCATACTATACCATAGTGTAGGCAGGTGGCTATGTCTTCTAGAATCTTAAAAGGTCAGAGATTGGACAATGCGAGATGGAGAAAGGAGCCAGAGACAAGTGGAGCAAGATACAGTGAGGAAGAAGGGTATGGAAGAGAAGTCATTTTTTAAAAAATTCTATAGGTTTTAAGGAGCAAGGTCCTTAGGTATTAAACAGTTTTGTAAACTGCTGAAAATATGACTTAGATCAGTGGTTGGGACATAGTGATTGACAATGTTTACACACATGGATAATCCTGATTATAACTTGGTTAAATCAATCACTTGTCGTCTATCTACATCAGTAATATTAAAAAGGATCTACTTTTACTCTTCTGGGTCTGGGTGCTGGTTAGAACGAACAACATCAAACTTTCCAAAGGTTAGGTTCCAGACTATAAACCAGGAAATGACTGTAAGACATGGTTCCCTTCTTCCATTTTATAGGTGATGATAAGGAGGCCCATATGGGGGAGCATCTTTTTCACCATGACATATTCAATAAACAGTGAAGCTCAAGAAAAAAATTGTTATGTAATAGTAAATAACACTAACAGATAGGAATTACATAATGGTTTAAGGTTTACAAAGTGTTTTACAAATACCATCTCCTATTATCATCAAAAAACAACCTTGGGAGCTTTTTGGGAGGTGGAGCCAAGATGGTGAAGGAAAGACAGTGACTTCCTGGAGCTCTCCCCAAGAACCCTCCAAATACCTTCAAATAACCTCATAAGACAATTCCTGAAGCAGCAGAACCCACAAAAGGATGGGGTGAGATAATTTTCCAGCTAAAGATGTATTAGAAAGTCAGTGGGGGGGGGGGCGCAGCTAGGTGGCACAGTGGATAGAGCAACGGCCCTGGAATCTGGAGTACCTGAGTTCAAATCTGGCCTCAGACACTTAACACTTACTAGCTGTGTGACCCTGGGCAAGTCACTTAACCCCAATTGCCTCACTAAAACAAAAAAAAAAAAAGGAAGAAAGTCAGCAGGAAAGGTCTGTTGTACCAGGGTGAGAGTGAAGCACAGCTCCATACCAAGCTGCCCCAGAGGAGCCTTGGAATCAGGTGAGGCAGCAGTTGCTTCTGTAACTCAGCTCACAGACAGTGTGGGGGTCAAGTGGTTGGCCAGGGGGTCTCTGTTGGCACTAAGGTGGTACTCTGTTGTTTTGCCCAAGCTAGGATCCAGGTCAAATTCTTGAGTGGCAGTCCAAGTGAGGGAGGGGCACAGGCATGCCAGAGCTTGCAGACACAGTAGAAGAGGATTTTCCTGGATCAGAGGGCAAGCAGGCCTGTGGTTATTTACAGACCAGAGCACAGGCCAGGGGAGTGTAGAATGTGCCTCTCCTTAAATCATACCACCTGGGACCCCCTGAAGCTTGGGACAGTACATTCTGGAAGCAGTGCCCCACTTTAAGTAGGAGTTAAATGTCAAGAAATAGGCTGGCAAAATGAGAAGACAGAAAAAGATGCTGACCCTAGACAGTTTCTTTGGTGATGGGGAAGATCAGAATACACCCTCAGAGAAGGATAACAAAGTCAAAGCTTTCAAGAAAAATATGAATTGGTCTCAGGCCATAGAAGTTCTCAGAAAGGACTTTGAAGATAAAATAAGAGAGGAGGTAGAGAAAAAAAATGGAAAGAGAAATGAGAGTGATGCAGGAAAATCATGAAAAAACGTCAACAGCTTGAAAAGCCAAAAGAAAAGAAATGCTTCAAAGTTAGGATTGAGCAAATGAAAGCTAATGACTTTATGAGACATCAAGACAATAAAGCAAAACCAAACGAATGAAAAAAATAGAGGGTAATATGAAATATCTCCTTGGGAAAAAAGCTGACCTGGAAAATAGATCCAGGAGAGATAATTTGAAAATTATTGGACTACCTGAAAAAATAACCTTGGGAGGTAGATGCTATTTTTAATCTCCATTTTACAGATAAGGAAACTAAAGCAGATGTAGGTTAAGTGATTTGCCCAGATATTAAGTTTATGAGGCTGGATTTGAACTGAGATCATCTGACTCCAGCTCCTGAGCTCTATCTACTATCCAATTTAGCTGCAACTGACTCTAGTACTGTTCTGCTACCAGACACACTATGAGTGGACACTGAGGAAAAGAGACTTCTAAACTATACTCTCAGGCTGCTGAAATTTCAAATTACTTAGAGGACAATATTTAATCCTAAATGGAGAAACCACTATTGATTCATAATTTCATTAAAGATCTGTTTTCTCAAAATGATATTTGCTTTGCTTTTTCAACCCTGTCCATTTGTAAGTTTCCATTTCCTGTAAATAAATGTATTAAAAAGTTGTTAAATCAAAGCAAATTGTGGTATATGATGGTGATGGAATATTATTGTGCAATAAGAAATGATGAGCAGGATGACTTTAGAAAAGCTTGGAAAGACATGTATGAAATGATGTATTGGGAAGTGAGCAGAACTAAAAGAACACTGTACACAGAGACAGCAATATTGTTTGATGAAGAACTGTGAATGACTTGACTATTCTCAGCAATACAATGATCCAAGGCAACCCCAAAGTACTATTGATGAAATATACTATCCACCTCCAAAGAAAGAACTGATATTGATGGAACAGACTGAAGCATGCTATTTTTTACATTCTTACATTTTTTAATGATTTAATTTGCTTGTAAAAAAGTGACAAATATGGTGATGTTTTGCATGATCATACATACATAACGCATATCAGATTGTTTGCCGCCTTGGGAAGGGGGGAGTGATAGAGATTGGAACTGGAAACTATAAATAAAATAAATTTTTTAAAAAGAGAAGGCTAAAAAAATAAAAATAAAAAATAAATCCTATAAGCATTTTTGGATCATCTATTCTATTCAAATCCTATTTGTTCTGTTGACTTTTAGTTGTCTAAAGTATCTGCTTCTAACATGGAAGGGGGTGGGGTCAATGAACTTAAATTTTTTTTTTATCATCGCACTTCAATATAATTCATTTCTTTTGTCATCCCATGTATTTGATACATTTACGAACATTTTTCTGAAAAGGGTCCTGTAGACTTTACCAGATTGCCAGAGGGGTTTACAACACACAAAAAAGGTGCCGAACTCCTGATCTAACAGAATGATTGAGAGGCTGCATTGGTGGAGTGGATGGTGAACTTTCCTCCTGGCTTTTAAGTTTTTCCTCTGACACATGGTAGAGGGATAACCCTGGGCAAGTCAATTAATCTCTCAGTGCCCTAAGCAACATTCCGACTAGAAGTTGCAAAGCAGGGGGATGACTACTGTGGTAGATGTGGTTTCCTTTCCAGGTGTTCTCTATCACGGGTGAAATCATAGGTCTAGTCTAGGTGATGAGGGAGAAGGAATCAGTGAGAAGGTACAATTCATTAAAATAACAACCACAAATACCTATCTCTCTCCATTCATTTAATACTCCTGGGTTTTTAACTCATCCCTAAACATACCCTGAATTTTTTCTCCCATTTTTTGGGGGCAGGGCTATGGGGGTTAAGTGACTTGCCCAGGGTCATACAGCTAGTAAGTGTCAAGTGTCTGAGGCCAGATTTTGAACTCAGGTACTCCTGAATGCAGGGCCGGTGCTTTATCCACTGCACTACCTAGCTGCCCCCCTCTCCCATTTTCTTAAAGTCTGACACTCTGTGTTGAAGGCAGATGTGTTGAGCATGTAGTGGAGAGTGTAGTGGTCTGGGAAACAGGATGCCTGGGTTCACGTCTGACTCTGCCTTTAACTTGCTGTTGTGCTAAACTAAGATATGGCAACTGATGATCAAAGAGGTTAGATGAAAAACATCTAACCTCTCTGGGCCTTAGTTTCCATATCTTAGAATGAGAAGGTTAGACTAGTTTACCCTTAAGGTCCCTTCTAACTCTGAAATACTAAGATTCTATTTAGCCTTTTTCTCTGGGGTAAGACCTTGAAGGAACAGCTTCTATTCCCGAGGATATCCTGGTGAAGAAAAAAGGAAAGCAATTATTCTCAGAGGAAGCATACAGAGGAAGAACAAAGGAATCTTCTTTAATATTTTCTTATGCAGTTTTATCAATAGAATGTAAACTGGAAAGGATCCTGGCTTTTCATTCACCTTGAGGTCTCCTTGGAGAGCTTAGGGACTCAAGGCTCCTGAAAGTGAATTGCTGATGGGGGGGGGGAGGGGGAAGGGAAGGGGAGGTTTATATAATTGATGGTGGAAGGAAAGAATTATTTGAAAGCATGTTTCCAGTCAGAGACTGAACAATGTTCTCTTTTTAAAGTCATAAAAGTTGGTGTGCAGATTTGTTCTCAAGGTAATATAGCCTCTTCTGATACAGTGATTCTGAAAGCACTGATGAGTGAAGAGTTTAAGACAGGTCTCTGTGCCTGCATGAGTTATTCCCGAGCACCACAGTTCCATGTTCCTAATATTGCCTGGCAGAATTTAACTCCTAGCAGGACTGAACAGATTCCTTGCTCTGTCCCCTGGGGGAGGGCAGGAATTACCTTGTGTACTTAATCTGGCAATTCTGTAACAGCACTTATCCCTCATGAAAATTAAGCCCAGCTTTTTTAGAGGGCCAGTATGCAAATTTAGGAAATTATGCTGAATGTGAACATGGATGAAGTAGAAACGTATGGCTTTGCAATAGTCTATTTATAGAACACTTTTGAGGTGGTCAAGGCCATTTTTCTGCTCATTCCTAAAAACCATGTAAGTGCAGAGGGCATGGGACAGACGTAATAAAGAGAAGCTATCATGCCTATAACTGGGTAAAGAATCTGTAAAGTATTTTTATTCACATACATTTTAAAATAATTATTTAATTTTAATAACTTTAAACATTTTTATTTAAAGTTTTGAATTCCAAATTATATTCCTCCCTCTCTCCCACTCCTCCCCCTTCCCTGAGGTGGCAAGCAATCAGATATAGGTTATATAGATTCAAATACTTTTTATCATGTGAAGAAGTTATCCTGTGTGTTGCAAGGCTGAGTTGACTTATTGAAGCCACCTTAGGGACTGTTCATCCAGAGCACCCCTGAAAATTTCCATGGCCTCAAAAGGCAAGATGACTCATTGCTTGAGTCTGAGGCATGATGAATTTGAGAACGTTTTCTGGCTATGTGATGACC
Source organism: Dromiciops gliroides (assembly GCF_019393635.1). NCBI lineage: Eukaryota > Metazoa > Chordata > Mammalia > Microbiotheria > Microbiotheriidae > Dromiciops > Dromiciops gliroides. The sequence continues at coordinate 554,916,779 of NC_057861.1, forward strand.
CAACCTCTAAAAGGGGTTGGCATTTTAGTATAACTTGGTAAGTCATCCCTTGATCCACCTCCCCAGCCAGTGACAAGCTAAAAGAAAGGACAGTTTTTGTGTAGCTCTCTTGACTGTGGCTCTCCAGTATGGTAAGGAATGCACTCAGTCTCTAAACTCCTTGTGAGTATAAAGGGAAATGGGCTTCACACTCACCATTCTACTCTCAACCCTCTCCCACATAAAGTATGTATTCAATCAAGCAAACTTGTGCCTGGGTCCATGGATCTCTTTGCTGCTTTATGTTTCCTTTTTGAATAGGTGACCAAACCCTGTTATTGAGGTAGACTTTTCTAGACATGGGGGTGACCTTGTGAATTTGAGAGGTACAGAGATCTTGGGTTTCATTGGATCAAAACTGATTGGTGGCCTTGAGAAGTTGCTGCCAATTACTTCAGAGCTTTTAGAAAAGACAGTCACCAAGAGGTTTGGTCCAAGTGTAGGTGTTTTAGTGAGATCTATGTTAGAAGGTGTTTGGACAGTGTATAGCTAAGGTGAAAGGTGGACAACAAAGGTGGATGAACACCTGTGCCTCCAAGAAGGTGTACCATTAGCAGTGGCTGCACATTGGTAAAATCATCTTGGCAGATGGACTAAACCAGGTTGAGGGTAACTGACAGGCCTCTAACTCATTGGTGATTTAGGGGAATATCTACTCCAATCATATGAAGACTTCCCCTGGTAGAATGGGTCGATGAGAACAATTTGTTTCAATGGCCACCTAGACAACTGAAGCAGGTGCTGTGAAGCACTTAGAGCTTGGTCAGACATTAAAGACACCAAGGCCATACACTGCATTCTGGGCCATTGTCAGTGTCCTGACTTTTGTCTTGCCACTGGACTTGGGTGACTCTAAGAGAGATGAATTTATACAACTTTGCCTTACTTAAATCTAAATCATGACAGATCAAGACATCACCCTGTGATGTCACTGTCCTCTTCAAAAACAAAAGATGAACAACAGCTAAAGTGCCTAATTAGCAGTCTTGCAAAGTTCTTCATGTTATAATGAGGTTTAAAAGTTGATAATTAGTTGGTATAATAAATTGTAATAATAGTTATATTAGTTTATTGAATCCTGTTTTTAAGTTGTTTTGTTAATGCAATCTTTTACAAATGTTTTTGTGTATAGAAATAAATACCCAAATAAATAACCTTAACCATACTTGTTTTTTTTTATACATTGATTACATTTTTTCTTTCCAATTTTTGGAAGGAGACTCTAGAAATGAGTCATGACCATACTACCTGTAAGTAAAATTGTAAGATTGCAAAAAGAACAAGTAGCCTGGCTCCACCATCATTAGGGGCCAGGCTCCTGAAGACTAAACTTAGTCCAAACTGCATGTCCAGGCACAGAACAGGGAGTGGCCTAGTAAAGTAGCCTGTCTGGGTTCAGCTGCAGTTTCTATAAATTAGATATTTCTATGCTTTATGGAGGGTTCTTTTTTATTAACATAAATGAGTTAAACTTTGTGAAAGACAATCTAAAATTCAATAGATGTAATCATCTGGTTTGCATTTTTGTTTTTAATATGATTATATTAATTATTTTGTTAATGTTGAATAATTCTTTTTTTGACAAGTTTTATAATTTTATTCCATCCCTTCTATAATCTATTCTTTTTTAAATTTTTTTATTTTACATATAAGGTATTTTATTTTTTCCATTACATGTAAAGATAGTTCTCAACTTTTGTTGATACAAGCTTTACAATGTCAGATTTTTCTCCCTCCCTCCCCCCTCCCCTAGACAGCAGGTAATCTGATATAGGTTATATCTATATATCTATATACATATAGATATATATCTATATCTATACACACAAACACACACACACATATATATATATATACACATAATAACATTAATCCTATTTCTGCATTAGTCCTGTTATAAGAGAAAAAATCAGAGCAATGATGAAAAACCTCAAAATAGAAAAAAAAAAACAACAGCACCAAAACCAAAAGAAATAGTATGGTTCATTCAGCATCTATACTCCACAGTTCTTTTTTTTTTTTTCTTGGATTTGGAGATCCTCTTCTATCATGAGTTCCCTGGAACTCTTCTGTACCATTGCATTGGTGAGAAGAATATAGTCCATCACAGTAGATCAACACTCAATGTTGATGATACTGTGTACAATGTTCTTCTGGTTCTGCTCATCTCACTCATCATCAGCCCACCTAAGACCCTCCAGGTTTTTCTGAACTCCTCCCGTTCATCATTTCTTACAGCGCAATAGTATTCCATTGTATTCATATACCACAACTTGTCCAGCCATTCCCCAATTGATGGGCACCCCCTCAACTTCCAATTCCTTGCTACCATGTAAAGAGCAGCTATAAATATTTTTGTACATGTGGGTCCCTTTCCCCTTTCCATGATTTATTTGGGAAAAAAGACCTAAAAGTGGTATTGCTGGGTCAAAGGGTATGCACAGCTTTATCGCCCTTTGGGCATAAATTGTTGAATAATTCTTATATCTTTGATATAAATTCAACTTTGTCACAGTAAGTTTTTTCTATTGCTGTAGTCTTTATTTTGGGGGGCGCCCTGGATTTTCAACCAATCAACCAATATTTACTAAGCATCTGTTATTTGCTAGAAACTGTACTAGGAGCTAGGGATACAAAAAGAGGTTAAAAATAGTTCCTGTCCTCAAGGAATTTACAATCTTTTTAGAATAGATATTTATTAATGATGATCTAAATTTTCTCTTCATTTGCTTTATTCTTCTCTCAATGTCACAGGGCTTGGCACATGGCAAGCACTTAATAAATGCTTGTTGACTGACTGATTGTGTCTAGAGGTCTCTAATAATTGAAGTTCCAGGCTGGCAAGTCACTGTCTATGGGGATAGTCCTCCTCTCCTATATGAACCAGGACTCTCCTTGTTGTAAGACAAACTTATTGGGTTACAGCACAATGTCATCACTGTAAACTTCACAGTTCAAGGTACTTTTTAGCTTAGAAAATCTTTGTACTACTACTGGACAGTCTCTTCTAAGAGTCCCCTGAGTCTTAGAGACCACTGAGCTAATTATCCACCACATCTTTCCTCTTACTTGGGGGTCTCACAAATTCTTTCTGTGACAGGGTGGTTTTTATTGAATTGTATTTATAGGGTCCTAATAATTCTCTGGGGCTTGTTTGGATACAGGCACATTGCCCAGTCTGTCAATAACTCATTATGGATAGCAAAATTAATGTTCTTGCAGCAAAATTACCTACCAGATTACAGTCTCCTAAAAGGAAGGGACAATACCTCACATTTTAGAAGCATCTCCTATAATACTTAACACAATACTAAGCTTTTAATAACTGCTCAATAAATACTTATTTGATTTTCTACCAAAAGTGACTCCTAGAACAGGACTTGGTCCTGCTGGGGGAGGGAACACAGGGAGCAGGGATTTCTTTTTAATTTTAAGGATTCTGGGAAGAGGCAACATGGCCTAATAAATAGAGGACCTGCCTTTGAGTCAAGTAGTCATAATTTCAAGTCATATGTGTGATGCATAAAAGCTGTATTACCATGAATAAGCAGTATAACCTTTCAGTGCTCCCAAACAATTAAGAATATAAGTCCCAGACAAGTTGGTCATCTGATTTCTATGCTAGGATTTACCCACAATGATAGTATAATAGATCTAGTCTCTCTCTACTTAACCACCTTCCCCCCCCCCAAAAAAAAAATAGATGGAGAAGGGAAGGGAAGAATTCATCAGCCTGTGACATAATCAGTGACAAATTTTCCTGATGTGCAACTAACTAGATGATAAGTTAGGAGGATCTGAGTTCAAACTATGACACTTTCACTTAATTAGCTGTCGTGTGACCCTTGGTAAGTCAATGAGCCTTAGTTTCCCCATATGTAAAAATTTGAAGAGTAAGACTTAGCTGCCTTACAGAGTTATTTTGAAGGAAATGTTCCATAAACCTTAAACTATTATGAGAATTTAAATTACTACTGTTAAAATTTCATTGATATAAAGCACAATTAGATACATTATGGGAAAAATCACTGTATATTGGAAGTCCAAAAGCCTAGAGTCTTGTTTGGGTTCTGTTGAAATATTTGACCTTCAGTAAATCAGTTCCTATCTCTGTGCATCTGCTTTCCCACCTGTAAAATAATGAGAGGAATATTTGACCTCAAAGGTTTCTTTTATTTAATCTCTCAAGATCTACATATTTGGGCTATGCCTAGACCTTGAAATGGCCTAATGTTTGCCACAGAGGATCCAGTGAGCAGATTCATTCATTAAGAGCTTACATTTTTATTGTCAACTCTAAACTTCCTCTTCAGTCTTTGAGTATCTATATTATTTATTAGAAGGAAATTAACAGGTCCACACTCTGGATTCTTAGCCTGAATCAGTCCCCAAGTATATATGTTCTATGCTAATTCCTGCTGAGACTTGAGATAAGGCTCTGGCTGCCTTTCTATATTATTCATTGTATACGCAGAGTCTATTCAAAGCCACATAAAGCACAAAAGATGCACTATTCAGGGCTCTATAATATTTTTCCAGGCAGAGCCTACATTATGCATACTTCCCAAACTGAAAATGTCAGCAGAAAGCAATTTAAATATTTGAACCTCATCAAATATATATAGATTTAAAAATCAAAACCTATGCCTAAGTCATGTCTGTCAGGGTGAGAGATGATGGGTTTTAATTGAATTGAGATCTAGAGTCTGTCCATAATATGTAATTAGCCTCTTCTGCTAAGCAACTTTTGTATTTGTAACATCTTTGTGACTGGGGAGTGTGTGGTCAGCAGACTTTTAAAGAGTCTGCAGGGGCATCACAGTGATTGAACCAGCATTGACATTCATCCTAGACTGGGGATGATGGAGTAGTTTCTCCTAGGATGCCACCTGCCTATCATATTTCTTGACATCTACTTAGCAAAGCTATTGTCAGTTCAGAAAGAAGGGAGGCCCATCTCTGAGCGTTGACTAACAGACCTATATCATGCAAAATCAGTTAAAGAACTTGCTACTTATTTTCTCTAAGATGTAGAAGAGCTTTTGCTGACTTAAAATCACACAAGCAACATCTGTGGGCATACTCATGAAATCAATCACCATTTTCACTTGCCCAATTTGGTCCAGGGCAATTATGTGCAATCAAATTAGCCAATGTCATCACAAGTAATTATGATGTTCGGAGCTCCTGCCAATATTGAGGGGTTGTATCCTTCCTTCTTGAGGTCGGCTCTTCATTTCTCACCAGGGTCTACTCCTCTCCTTTGAACTCCATCGTACCCCTCTGCAGGATATCTTCTCATCCAATTTTTAGATTCCTTTTGTGTGTTATCTCCACCCCACCCTCCATTAGAATATGAGGTCCTTAAGGGAAATGACTACCTTTGGTTTTGCTTATATTTATGTTCTCATTACTTTGCACAGTACCTGGAACATAATAAATTCCTTAATAAATTTAATAAACAATCCTCTTTCCATTCTCTTCCTTCCCCCCTTAGAAATGCTTGTTGACTGAATGACTGGTCACATTCCAGGATTCCATTAATGTGATTTTCTTCTTCTAGGGCCTGCCCTTCTCCCCTGTTATGTCATTCTAGGACAAATTCATTTAAGGGAAGACATTGCAGATAAATCTTTATATCTTAACCTTTAAGAGATTTAAGAGATTGGCATATAAACTTATTAGCTGAAGATTTTAATATGATGCTTTTGAAAATTCTTATTATGACTCTGTGGTATTTGATATGTAAATTTTAGCTCTTCCTCCCCCCCACTAGTACCAAGAGAAAGAATTTCTAGTTATATCTCTAATGATGTGCAAGAGATTATGAATAATATAAACATATAAAGAGACATAGTCCCTTGCCTTCAGGATACTTACAGTTTTAGTGCTATTGATCCCTACCTAGTATCCATGCCCTTTTCTCTCCCTGTTGCTCTCGCTCTCATCATAGTTCAGGTCATCATTATCATGTGCTTGGACTACTGCAATAACCTCTTTTTTTTTTTTTTTTGGTAAGGCAATTAAGTGACTTGCCCAGGGTCACACAGCTAGTAAGTGTGTAAAGTGTCTGAGGTCGGATTTGAACTCAGGTCCTCCTGAATCCAGGGCTGGTGCTCTATCCAGTGCACCACCTAGCTGCCCCTGCAATAACCTCTTAACTGTTTTCTCTGCCTCCAGTCTTTCTGACCTTCCATCCATCATTTGCATGACTGCCAAAATTTGTAAATGTCTGATCATGTCTCTACCCCCTACAAAGCTTGAGTGGCTGCCTATTGACTGTTGAATAAGATCCAGGCTCTTTAGCCCAACATTTAAAGCCCTCCACAATTGGCATCATGCCATCTCCCTCCCTTCCTCACACTTTCTCCAATATACTAGCTTGCCCAGCTGTCTTTGACCCATAATGATTACATTCCTGCCAAAACTTTAATGCAACCAGCTACCCTAAGCTTCTGTCTGTGAGGACTTATATGTCAATCCAACTTCTAATCACCTCTCACCCCTTCCTTCCTCTTCTCTCCTTTTCCTTGCTAATCAAACTTGGGACATCTATTCCTACCTTGTGCTTCTCTGCCTCAATGGCACTTGCCTCTTCTGGTCTTTAAGTGAGACTTTATATATAATGTCTATTCTGCATTGTTGCAAAAAAGGCACTTTGGATCTTTCTTATGGTTGACATACTCTTTTTTTTGAGACTAAGTCTCCTTATCTTATTCACCCTAGAAATATAGTAGTTAGTCACTGATGGGCTAATGGGTCAATTCCAGTGCTTTTAGATACAGAAACTTTAATCTGCTCAATTTTTCCTACCTGGGCTGGTTGTCCCTCTCTGGAAACTTGATGGCTCTCTTCTCCTGGGGAGCTTACTATATTGAGGAGACAGTGTGGACCCCAATCCATTTCAGCTTGACTACAGTACAGAATCCCCAAACTCAAGATATTCTCCAGCCACAGTGTCTCATAGTAGCAAAGATTGCAGCTGTAGAGTACTATGCCTGGCATCATACTCTAATTCTTAGCTGTTACTTTCATATGCATCCTATATTCCCTACTAAATTATAAGGTTTCTAAGAGTGAGGAACCATGTCTTATTTAATATTCATTTTTCCCTCAGTGCCTATCACAGTACTGGGCACACAGTAGGAACATGAGAGATTTAAAAAAAAAAACTCAAGTCAAATACTAAGGTCAATATAATAGGCACACAAATAGAGTGGGGAGAATTTGCACAAGTGATATATGTCATACAATGTATTATATGAATAAATATTACATGTATTACAACCATACTACTATGACTGTGATGACTACCACTAATACTAATTAGAAAACATTTATATGATGATTTGAAGGTTTTTGGGGTTTTTTTGCAGGGCAAAGGGGGTTAAGTGACTTGCCCAGGGTCACACAACTATTAAGTGTCAAGTGTCTGAGGCCGGATTTGAACTCAGGTACTCCTGAATCCAGGGTCGGTGCTTTATCCACTGTGCCACCTACCTGCCCCGATTTGAGGTTTTTAAAGCACTTTATCAATACTAATTCATTAAATCCTCAACAGTTGTGGGAAGTGATATTATCATCCCCATTTTTCAGTTGAGGAAATTGAGGCAGACCAAGGTTAAGACTTACCTAGGGTCACACAGCTAGAAAATGTCTGAGGTTGGGTTCAGATTCAGGTTTTTCCAACTCTAGGCTCAGCACTTTATTCACTGTACCACAATTTATAACATGCCTTAAGGTTTGCAAAGTGCTTTATATGTTTATATATCTTTTCAAGGTACTAGCACATCTTATTCAGTTTGCTTCTCCCACATTAACTTCTCAAGGAAACTCAAATCCCCCATATGAAGCCACTTAAAGAGCTAAGTTCCCCATCTGACCCAGTAGTAGAAGACAGAGTAAATTGTCCTATTTGGAAACTTGTATAATTGTGAGTTGCGCAGGTAAATCCCCAGTGCATGAGCAAGAAGGTTGGGGGCAAATCACTGCTATCCTTATCATCAACAATTTTTTAAAAAGATAGATGAATGTTTATTGTTTCTCTCCTACTATATTGAGTTAAATCATAGAGTTTTATAAGAAAGGAAATCTATCAAACAGCAAACTTTTCAAAGTACCTTCATTTGTCCTGGAGAGTTTGAAACTTTTAAAATAAAGACCTTCTAGCCCTAATCTGTGTATAGGCTAACAATCCTAACAACATGTTAAAATAGGAAAATAGCTGACATTTTATCTAAATACGTCCAGGGCTACCCATTTTCAAATGTCTGTAGTGTATTTTCACAGAAGGCCCCTGATACTGTAATAATTCAATCCTAGCCTTATTATGGCATCAGCTAATGCGGAAGCTCATTATTTATTTGGCACAAATTTAGCATAGCAAATCAATTTGAAAGGGCACAGGAGGATAGGTAATTCAAAATGAAAGTCAAAATTAAGATGAAGAGCAAGATTAAGGCTTTGATTTCCAGTAGGAGGATAATAAGATAAAACCTAAGAGAGCCTTTTCTCTTTTCAAAGAAGGGCAAAAGGGGGCAGAAAGAGTAGTGAGCAAGTGGGAACACATAGGCAGTTTGTGGTTAGAGGCAATGTGACACAGGGAGGCTGGTGGATAAAGAAATGTTCTACCCACTCTCTTCTTTTAACTCTGTAGGGCAGATGAATGTGATTGATGGAATATGAGAGTAAAGTTGAAGGGCAAATAACTGATTTATTTCAGAAGGGAAGAGGCATATATGTGAAAGGACTTCTTGTTTAATTTGGTTGGTTGATTTTTCTTCAAGTATGAGTGAGTAAGAATGTCTTGACCCTTTTGTCAAAGTGTGGCCAAGTTGGAAGCATCTTTTGGGAGAGACTGTCTTGTAGAAAGAAGAGGTATTGAGGGTGGACTACACGTTATAGAATTTTGGTAATAAAAGAGAGAAGATCAATGCTATGATTAAAGATGCATGTGCAAAGGGATGATGGATGGTCCATAGAGGCAGAGTATGAGAGGGATTAGAACATTTACATTTACCTTTGCAAGGAAGAGGGCCACTTATTCCTCTGAGACAGGTGAGAAGAAAAAAAATGGACAAAGATCTAGTGAAGATTTGAGGGAGGGGGTTTGAGGGAATTTGTTTGTGTTAATGGCCTCAGTCTTCTCCATAAAGGAGCAAGATCTGGGAAGCTTGTGAAAAATGCAAAAGCTTTAGAATAGTCACTGAGAAGACTGGAATAGAAAGGTATAAAGGTTGAACAAAAACTTGCTGAGTAGCAGCAGCACAGGCCTATCTCATGCTAAATAGCACTTTTTTTTTTTTACTGGAGCCTATTACAAGTTTATAAGACTCTCCAGTGATACTCAGCAGTCTGGGGAGAGAGTTCACAGGTGATAAAGGTTACTCAGGGTTGGGTAGTAACCAGATAGACACAGGAGCCAATTAATTTTAGTGGAAAACACTATTAGAATAGCATGGGAATGAGCTGGGTGGGGAGGCAAATAAAGTAGTCATAGTCAATATCTCAGACCCCCTATACCAACTATTATTAAGGTGTTGCGGCAAGACCTTTAGAACTGGGTGATTTTTATTCCATTTCTTATATAATAATCGCTTATACATTTAATATTTCAAAGTCTGTCCCCATTTTCTAAAAGTGACATCTTTCTATTTCTAAGTTCAAATTAACATGGTAGATATATTTTTTATTTCATCATACAATCTGCTTCATTTTAAGAAACCAAACCCTAAAATAAAGCCAAAAGGCAGATGATGCACTGGAGGAAAACAATTAAAGGACAGCTGAATACAAAGGATAATTTCACCATGAATGGGTTGGATAGAAAGTTGTACTTATACAGAGAAATTTCAAACTTCAAGATAGAATAGCTCCAAAGGATGGGTATACTCATGTCTTGTAATGTATCCATATATCATAGCATCAGAGACACTTAGAGAAGTCAAATACTTGGCTAAGATCATATGATAATAAATGTTTAGAAGGATTTGAACCCGATTGACCCCAGAGCCAGAAGTCTTTCACTGTATCACACTTATACTTCCTCCTTGCAAATATGAGGTGAGTAGTTAAAAAAATCCTTTGACATTTTAAGAGTACTAGAGTAGGCGGTCTGAGAATTTAAAGGTTCTTGGACTAAATTCTTTCCTTGTGGGAACGGAAATAACTGCTTCCTAATGTAACTGCTTTGTGAGCTCAGCCTTTTTAGTGTTTGGTTTCTTAAAATGAAGCAATGCTTGTATGATGAAATAAAAAAAATCTACCATGTTAATTTGAATTTGGAAATAGAAAGATGTCACCTTTAGAAAATGGGGACCGACTTTGAAATGTATAAGAGAGTATTATATACGAAGTGGAATAAAAATCATCCAGTTCTAAAGGTCTTGCCTCAGCACCTTAATAATAGTTGGTATGGGGGGTCTGAGATGGATGGCTATGGTTACTTTTCATGCTCTACATGCATTTAATAGATGATGGATATGCCCTTGACTATGATAGATGATGCCTTGTTAGTGTCTTTTATTTACTATTGCAGCATTTGGGCTGATATTATGAAAAAAAATTCAATAAAACTTTCACAATAAGATCAATTTTCTTTTTTGGAATTCATGCATTTTAGAAACACACAGTAAGGCTTGATAAGCAATTAATGTGGAAGCAAAAGTAAAAGGAAGGAACTCACATCCCTTAGTAACAGGAAGAAAAGAGTTCCTGGTGACTTTCAGTGATCAGTCTTTTTGAATCAACTACGTGAGAAATCGAGAGAGAAATTGAGAGACAGATGTGTACAAAGAGATAGAGACAGAGAGACAGATATAAGACAGACAGACAGAGACAGAGACTCCTTCCTCACCCCTAATCCACACTAGATAAGGCAAGATAATTTACTTTCTTTTGGGGGGGGGTGCAGAAGTGAGAAGGGAGGGAATCACCTTCCCTCTTTGCTCGATTTTCATTGCCTACAGATTCAAATGGCTATTGAGAGTTAGACTGTGATGTTAGGAAAATTCCAATATGGCCAAGGCTGAATATCTGACAAACTGAATTTGAGCTAATACCTCCTATTCATTCTCTTCAGATATGCTTAAGAGCCCTAGACATAACAGTTCAGTTGACACCAAAAAACTACCCTTAAACCTCATTCTTTCTTCTGTCGCTCTGGCCTCTAGTCATGTGAATGGTTTGAAATAGTGTATTTCTATTATAAACAGGGTAGGTCTCTGAATTTACTACTGATAACCAACACTGGCAATATTATATTTACAACTTATATCTCTTGAAAAAGGGAAAGAAAAAACTGCTCACATCTGGCTGGGAGTTTATAATGCAGAAGATATGTTGCTTGCAACTCTCAAGGCATCAGAGAAATTTCCTCTAAAATCCATATGCTTATTGTATTATCTTCCTAAATTTACTTCTTGTTCTCAGGCAACATTTAGGGGGATGGTCATGTCCTTAATTTCATCATTACCAAAGTTTTCCATCTCCAAAATCAAAATAGTAGCTCTGAAATCACTCATTCTGAACATAACCTCCTCTTTTGGAGGAGCTAATCTCTTATGACCCTATTCCCCATAACCACACCTTCTAGTCACTGAACACTTCCATTTCCCCTCAGGTAATTTCCCCTTATCTGGATTAACTTTCCACCCTTCCAAAATTTTTCTGTATAATAACCAATAGAACTTATTCTATCCTCTGTCTTTGAGTCCCTTGCCTATTTGTACTATTACTACTTGTTCTCACCATCCTCCTTCTCTATTCTTATATGCTTCTGAAGTTGCAGAAGTCACATACGAAAGCTAAATGGGTCCACTACAGATTCATATTACATAATGTAAATTGGGCCCTCACTGCTACACATCAACTCTCTGTCTCTCTTTCTATATCTCTGTCTCTCTGACTCTCTCTGTCTCTGTCTCTATCTCTCTCTGTTTCTTTGTCTCTCTCCCTCCCTCCCTCCTCACTGCATCTATTTCAAGCCTTTTTCTTCTCAAGTTACTAACATTGTCCTTTCCCCTTCTCAATGGAGGATCTTGCCTCATAGTTTACTGTAAGAGGTCATTTACGGTGAACTCTGTGTCCTCCTCATTGTCACACTTTAAATATCCTAAATATCAAATCCCTATACTCTCCTCTTCTGCTCTAATCCCAAAGGATGGAGTAGATCCTCCATTTGTGCCCTTGGATCTATACCCCCTCCCTTTGATCATCCTTGTTTTCTCCCTAATTTCAAATCTCTCCTTTTCTACAAAAATATCCAAATCTCATCAAAAAAATTCCAGACCTCAAAACAAAACAAAAGAAAACAAAGCATCTTTTCTTGATCTTACTCTTTCATGGGCAAATTCCTAGAGAAAGTTGTCTGTATGTATACCTTTCTTTCACTTTCTCATCTCCTACTTCTAAATCTCTTGCAAACTGATTTATATCCCCATCACTCAACAAAAGTTCTCTCTAAGGTCACTAATGATCTCTTTATTATTAAATTTGATGTTCTTTTTCTGAGGCCTCGTCCTTTATATCGCTATAGCACTTAATACTGTTGTTCATTTGGAATACTCTCTCCTCTTCGCATTTCCATGATGCTTTTCTGTCATGGATTTTATGTTAGAGTTGAGTTCTACTCACTTTGGGGTGGGGTGGGGGGGAGATGACTGGCCTGAGCTTCTGTCTTTTTACGTCCTTCTATTGTTTTGACAGCCTAATTGGGAGGTGTCCATAAGTTTTGGTGCTTCTGAAGTGATGTGATATGGAAAGAGGTTTCTTCATTGCCCTCTAGGTCTTTGTTCTGTGTTCTAGTCCTTACAAAAGTAGGGCCCTACTTATCACCATAACCTTTTCCTCTCAGCCCTGGAACAGTGACTGAAACTGGATAATGGAGAACATTTCTGGTAGACCAGGACTCCCCCTCTCTGCATTGGACCTCTTACTTGGATGATAGAGCATCTAATAGGCAGGTGGTTCCCCAGAATTTCTGTCTGTCCAAGTTTTTGGTCTCTTTACTGTCCCTGGGTGCTAGGCTGTTCCCTGCTGTTGTTGCTGCTGCCACAGCCCAGTGCTGCTTCAGCCCCACTGCACTCCTTGCCAGTCCAAAATCCAGTGTCTACAGACTTTTCTGTCTACCTTACTAAGCTATCCTGGGATGGAAAAAATGACTCACCTTGACTCTTTTTTCTTGACTTTCCCACTCAGGATTCAGTTTGACATGCTTTTTGGATCATTGTGATAATTGCCAAAATTGCTAAGTTCTCACTCCACCAACCTCACTCTACCTTTGAAGATAAGATACTTTTTTTTAAAAGGAACCTAGAATAGTTCTTGGCACAAAGAAGGCATTACGTAAAAGCTTATTCCTTTCCCTTCCCATTCTATAGAACTCTTATCCATGCCCTTCCATAAATTCTCCACAGAAACTCCACCCAACTTTCTGGTGCCTTTGCTCTAGATCTTTTAATATTGCATGGATGGTAATTGCTGAAATGGTAAAACTGATGACTTTGGAATCATAAGACTTGAGGGCAGACATAGCTTTGATAACTACTTCCTGTGTAACACTGAGCAATTCACAAAACCTTATTGACTCAAGTTAGTTTGCTTATCAGTAAAATTATAGGGACAAATTCTCCTCAAAGGTGACTTCTGATGTTACTCTGAAGTTGAAATATAGTCTATTCATCCTTTACTCTCAATATGTGACTAGCCCATATTTTTTTCTCCTGATTGGACTGGAAGATAAAGAAAATATTGTAGATATATTGTATCTAAATTACACCAGACACTAAAGTCTTTCATAAAATACTTGTTGAAAAGATGAAAATATGTAACTAGATGATAGTAGAATTGGTTGAATATAAAGCCAGTAAAATAATGAGACCCTAAAAGCAGTGAATAGTGGACAAATAACAAAATACAGGGAATTTTCTAATGGATTGCTTCAAGAATCTCTCTTTAGCATTGTGCTATTTGACTTTTTCATTTATGACTAATTGATGGTCTACATGGTGTGTTTCTTAATCAAAGTTACAATAAAGCTGGGAGAGAAAGTTAATCCAGGATCCAGAAAGATCTTGGAAGGATAGAATGATGGACATGATTAAATAAGATGAAATTTCATAGTGATAAAGATAATGAACTAAACTCAGCTTCAAAAAACTAAACAAAGTGCAAGGAGAAGAAGGTCTAGATCAAAACGTGAAAAAGATCTGAAGGGCATTCCTCACAGAGGAGTTCTGGGGGTGGAGTCAAGATGGCAGAGAGAAGCTAGGAAGTTGCCTGAGCTTTCCCATATTTCCCTCAAAAACAACATTAAATCAAGCCTCTAAACAGATTCTGGAACTACAGAACCTACAAAAAAAGAGACACAATCCTGCTACTTGAGATAAATTAGAAGACTTCAGGAAAGGTCTGTCTCACCTGGGTGAAAGTGGAGGGCGGTGCAGCACTACTCATCTCATCTGGCAGCTCAGCTCAGCAAAGCTCTGCTCAGTGGGCAGCTTGGGCAGCTCACTTAGCACAGGTTGACTCAGTGGGCAGCTCGTCAACTGCTGCAACTTGACATAGCCGAGAGTGGGGCAGTTGAAAGCAGTAAGAAGCTTGCAACTGTGAACCCTGTGCCCCAGGAACAGACTTCAACTTTATAAACTTAAAAATAGCCTACAACATGAACAAAAAACAAAAAAGGACCCTTACCATTGACAACTTCTATGGTGAAAGGGGAGACCCTAACTCAAACTCAGATGAGTTGGTCAAAACACTTACAAGTGAAGACTGAAGTTGGAAGATGATCTTGTCTCAAGACCAAAAAGTCTTCTTTGAAGAGCTCAAAAAGGCTTTTTCAAAAACCAAATAAGAGAGGTAGAAGAAAAAATGGAAAAAGAAATGAGAGAAATGAGTATTACACTGCAAAAAGAAACACAAAAATTGACTGAGGAAAACAATTTCTTAAAAAATACAATTGGCCAACTGAGAGAAAGAAATGGCCAAATGGGAGAAAAAATTGGCCAAATGGAAAAAGAAGTGCAAAAGCTTATTGAGGAAAATAAGTTCTTAAAAATTTAAATTGAGCAGATGGAAGCTGAAAACTCCATGAGATCCCAAGAATCTGCCTAGCAGAATCAAAAGACTGAAAAATAGAAGAAAATGTGAAATGCCTTATTGGAAAAACAACTGAACTGGAAAATAGATACAGGAGAGATAATCTAAGAATTATGGGACAACCTGAAAGCCATGATCAAGAAAAGAGTCTAGACACCCTATGCTAGGAAATTATCAAGGAGAACTGCCCTGAAATTATAGAATCAGAGGATAAAATCATCACTGAAAGAATCCACTGATCACCTCCTGAAAGAGACCCCAAAAAGAACACATCAAGGAATATTGTAGCCAAACTCCAGAATTATCAGGTGAAGGAGAAAATACTTGTTGAATATACTCCAAGCGGCCAGAAAGAAACCATTTAAATATCATGGAGCCACAGTCAGGATTGCACAGGACCTGGCAGCTTCAACATTAAAGGATCACAGGGCTTGGAATATGATATTCAGGAAGGCAAAGGAGCTTGAAGTACAACCCATGATCAACTACCCAGCAAAGCTGAGTATTCTCTTTCAGAGGAAAAGATGGACATTCAATGAATTAGGAGACTTCCAAGTCTTCCTGAGAAAAAGACCAGAACTGAACAGAAAATTTGATCTCCAGATACAAGACTCTAGAGAAATATAAAGAGGTAAACAATGGAGGGGGTGGGGGGAGGTTGTTCAATGATGTTAAACTGCTTGAGTCCATATGAGGGAGGATAATATTTTAACTCTTGGAATCTGTATCTCTGTTAAGGTATTTTTATTAAATCAATTTTGATGTGATGATGTAAAGAAAGGTAAGGGGCAGAATAAATGAAGACTAGGGGGAGGATAGGAAGGGGGAAGGTGGAATGGGGTTAATAACATCATATGAAGAGGCACAAAAAGAACCCATTACAATAGAGGGAAAGAAGGGAGGGATGGGCATTGTTGCAAACTTACTCTCATCAGATTTCTCCCCCTTCCTTTCCTCCTTCCCTCTCTCCTTCCCACTATCACTCAATAACTTTTTCTCTATCAAATTCATTAAATTCATATTTATAACCATATTTATCACCTGGCATTTATGAGGTGTTCAAGGAGGACTAGCACTTCTGGTGTGAGGGCTTGCTGAGTCCTTTTCTGGGCTCCCCATTGACTTTTGGTGTCCACCAATTTTAACCTATGGTTCCAAGAAGCTGTAGCATGCACAGTAGCCACACAAAGTGAAAACTGTCTCTACAGATGGGATAAACCAGGTTGAAAATAACCTGAGAATTGGTGGATGAAAACAATTTGTTTCAGTGACCATGAAAGTGGCTGAAACAAGTCCTGTGTAGTGCTTAGACTTAGACATTGAAGATGTCTAAGAAATAAATTCAGAATAAGATAACAATATGAAAATCACTACTAGCAAAGCCTCAAAGAGAGATGCTAATTGGACACAAACCTAAAAAGACTTCCTGGAAAAGTTAAAGAAAGAAATAAATGTGGTAGAAGAAAAATTTGGGAAAGAAATGAAAGAGATGCAAGAAAATTTCAAAAAAAGTATTAACAACCTGGTAAAAGGTAAAAAATATTGAAGAAAACAATATCTTAAAAAATAATTGGTCTAATGACAAAAAAGGCACAGAAAATCACTGAATAAAAGAACTCATTAAAAAATAGAATTTGCCAATGGAAAAAATAGGTACAAAAGCTCACTGAAGAAAATAATTCCTTAAAAATTAGCATTAGACAAATGGAAGCTAATGATTCCAAAAGACACCAAGAAACAATCAAAGAAAGTTAAAACAATGAAGAAAAAGAAGAAGAAAATGTGAAATATCTCATCAGAAAAATAACTGACCTGGAAAAGAGATTGTGGAGAGATAATTTAAGAATAATTGAACTGTTTAAAAAACATGATAAAAAAGCCTAGATAATATATTTCATGAAATTCTCAAGGAAAACTTCCTCAATATCTTGGATCCAGAAGGTAAAATATAAATTAAAAGAATACACCAAGCACCTTCCAAAAGAGATCACAAAATGAAAACTTTCAGGGATATTATAGCCAAATTCCAGAGCTCCCAAGTCAAGGAGAAAATGTTTCAAACAGCCACAAGATTTAGCAGCTTCTAAATTAAAGGAATGAAGGACTTAGAATATGATATTCTGGAGGGCAAAGAAACTAGGATTACAACCAATAATAACCTACATGGCAAAACTGAGTATAATCTTTCAGGCAGGGGAAATGGATATTTAATCAAATAGAGAACTTTCAAGCAGTCCTGATGAAAAGATCAGAGCTGAATAGAAAATTTGACATTCAAACATAAGACTCAAGAGAAGCCTAAAAATGTAAATATGGAAGTGAAATAATAAGGGACTCAGTAAGGTTAAACTGTTTGCATTCTCATAAGGGAAAATGATTAATGTTACTCTTAAGAACTTTATCATTATTAGGGCAGTTAAAAGAAGTTTACATACACAGAGGGCATGGATGTTAATAGATCGTGTTGGAATTATCTCCAAGAAAAATGAAAGGGTAAGAAAGATGGATATACTAGGAGAAGAAGAAGGAAGATGTAGAATGAAGAAAATTCTGAGGTAATACCTCATACCCATCTGAAAATGACATAAAAGAGGCAGACAAGGAAGAGCATTTCCAGCGAATGGGAGAATGGGATGGTGGTGGCAAGCAATGCTTGAACCTTTCATCAAAAGTGGTTCAGGGGCAGCTAGGTGGTGCAGTGGATAGAGAACTGGCTCTGGAGTCAGGAGGATCTTAGTTCAAATCCGGCCTCAGATACTTAACACTTAACTAGCTGTGTGACCCTGGACAAGTCACTTAGCCCCAATTGCCTCACCAAAAAAAAAAAAGTGGTTCAAAGAGGGAATATATATATATATGTGTGTGTGTGTGTGTGTGTGTGTGTGTGTGTGTATGTATATGTATATATGTATATATGTATGTATGTATCTCTATAGATATAGATATAGAGATCTACATATTGATATCTATAGATATAGGTAGCTACATAGGTAGCTAGACAGAGATGCACAATCAATTGTGTATAGTAATGTAAGGGGAAAGGGAAAATAGAAAGAAGAGAATGATAAAATGCATGGCAGATTAAGGAAGGTAGTTGTTAGAAACAAAATAGACTTTTGAGGAAGGACAGGATAAAAAGAGATAAATGAAAGTGAGGGATAAGATGGAGGGAAATAATAACCAGAACTGTGAATATGAATGGTTTGAGCTCACTTACAAAATAGAAGCAGATAGCAGAATAAATTAGAAAATAGAATACAACAATATGTTGTTTATGAGAGACACACTTGAAACAGAAAGTCACACATGGAGTTAAAATAAAAAACTAGAGTGAAATCTAATATGTTTCAGTCAAAGTAAAAAAGGCAGGGTGTAGCAACCATGATCTCAGACAAAGTAAAATCAAAAGTAGACCTAAATGAAAGACATAATTGGAGAAACTACATTTAGTTAAAAGGAACCATAGTTAATGAAGTAATATCAACATTTTTTATTACAAGTTTCTCTCAAATATATAAAGAACTGGGTAAAATATATAAAAATAAGAGCCATTCCCCAATGGATAAATGGTAAAAGAATATGAACAGGAAGTTTTCAGAAGAAGAAATCAAATCTATCTATAGTTATATAAAATGTTCTAAATAACCATTGATTAGAGAAATGCAAATAAAACCAATTCTGAGGTAATACCTCATACCTATATGAAAATGACAAGTGCTGGAGTGAATGATGGAAAATAGGTACGCTAATGAATTTTTGATGGAGTTGTGAACTGGTCT
Organism: Dromiciops gliroides; assembly: GCF_019393635.1. Taxonomy (NCBI): domain Eukaryota; kingdom Metazoa; phylum Chordata; class Mammalia; order Microbiotheria; family Microbiotheriidae; genus Dromiciops; species Dromiciops gliroides. The sequence goes on from NC_057861.1 coordinate 554,935,696, forward strand.
AAACATTCTGGGGAATGATTGGAACCATGCCCAAAGGGCTATAAATCTGTGCATACCCTTTTATTGAGCAATACCCCTACCGGGTCTGTATCCCAAACAGATCAAAGGAAAAGGACCAATGTGTAAAAAATATTAATATTAGCTCTTTTGTGATGGCAAAGAATTGATCATCTAGAAAATTCTTATCAGTAGGGGAATGGCTGAATGAGTTCAGACATATGATTGCGATGGAGTACTATTGTGCTATAAGAAATAATGAAGAGGGTAGTTTCCAAGACCTATATGAACTGATGCAAATTGAAGTGAGATGAACCAGGAGATCATTACACACAGTAACAGCAATGATGTAATGATGATCAACTGTGAAAGACTTTGTTTCTCTGATCAATATAATGATCCAAGACAATTTTAAAAGGACTCAAGGTGAAAAAGTGCTATTCATCTTCAGAAAGAGAGAACTTATGAACTGAGTGCAAACTGAAGTATGATTTCCTCACTTTTTTTTGCTTTTCTTTTGGAATATGACTAATAAGGAAACATGTTTTGCATGATTTCACATGTATAATTAATATCATATTGCTTGCCTTCTTAGTGAGTGGAGGAAGGTGTGGGAGGATTAAGAGTTCTCAGAGGATCCGGTGCTTAGCACACTGCCTGGAACATAGCAGGTATTTATTTAATAAACGTTTATTGATTGATTCATGTACCCAGACAGGCTAAACCATCTTCCCTAGGATGAGAGTCATGTGGAGAACTTTAGGAGGGATACTGTTATCATAGTAATTAAGGAAATAGCTGTAGTACTGAATGGAAAGGAGCAGCTAAAGCTATTTCATGCCCATTGTGCCATTCAATTCAATTCAATAAACATTTATTAGGCTTCTACTAAGTGCCAAGAATGAATCCAAAATAAAAGGACAACTTTTTGCTAGTGTATTTAAGGAAATGGGAAGGTGATTTCTGATGAACTGAATAAGCTTTGCTGAAACTGCTACCTTTATGTAAAATAATCTTAGAAGTGCGAAGGGATGTGACCAAAGTAAATAAATCTTTTGTATGTGAGAGAAGGTACTAATTCATCCAGTAGGCAGTCTGGAACTTTGCCCTTTGTGGGTATCTTCTGTTCTTTGCCTGTGCCCTAGTCTACTGAGAAGGCAGTCCCAGAGGCAATTGCCTTATCTGTGGATAGGCCAATTATTACCAAAAGTGTCATAACTATGGTTTGTACTTGTCTCAGCATTAGAGGCCAATTTACCCGAAGGTTGAGTATACAAAAACATGATAATTCAAATATGTTGAGTTTGAGATGTCTATGGGGCATATAGATGTCTTAAAGGCAGCTGGAAATGCTAGACTGGAGCTCAGAAAAAAAAGTTAGGGCTGGACTGAGAGTAACAAATGGGTTAGTTTATAGAGAGAAGACCTAGGACAAAGCCTTGGGCATTACTGGGTATGATAAATGTCATTCTAGTGATTTAACATTTACAATAATGCTAAAAATCAACCTGAAGTCTACCATAAATGTTGGAAAGTTAATGTAAATTACAACTAAATGCCACTCTGAACAATTTAAAGGGTGATTCAATTATGAACCTTCTGGAAGGCTAAAGACATATGGAATGATGGGGATAGTCATATCACATGGGATTTATTTGTTTTTTTTAAGGATGGGGGAAACACAGACATGTTTTAGGCAGAAGGGAAACAGCTAGCAGATAGGGAAAGAAAATGAGGGAGAGAGAGGAGGGATAATAGAGGGTAGATTCTGCTGGAGAGGATAAATGGAAGAGAACCAATGTTTCATGTAGAAGAGTTTGCCTTGGTAAGAAGAAAGGCTACATCTTTATCTCAGAGAGGGTTGAAAGAAGGAATAGTAGGGAAAGACATCTAAGTAATGTAAAATGAGAGAATTAAATGTGCCCTCCTCAGTAGGCAGGATACATTATTCAAGTCCCAAGGGCTTCTTCTTCCCAGGTCCCCTATTCCCTTCCTTTCCTGCTGAGCTGGTAGTTACAATTGATAGAAGGAACTGGTATATGTTCCCCTTAGATAGGGCAGGCCACATTGTTCAAGTCCTAGGGACCCTTTCCCCTCCTTTTTCCTCCTTCTACTGAGCAGGCAGTTACAGTTGTTTAGGGCAGATAACAAGAAGGCCATAAAATCCCCATTCAATCAGAAGTTGTCCCACAAGAACGATTTCTCCTCAGAATCAGGGAGATTAGGATTCTAACCCAAAGCAGTCCCTCTGTGTCCCCCAGTTAACCTCAAAATGCACTGTGCTTGCTTAATAAGCCTCATGCATAGTATTTAACACATCCCTGGGTGGAGATTTAACATTATAATTAGACATACATCATATGATTTAATATGAAATAGGAGTGCCGCAAAGAATATACATCTGGAGTAGCCACCCAGTGGTAAAATGCAGGAGGGAATCTTTGCATTAGGGACAGAATATAAGGACCCACTGTGATAAGCATGCTTTGCACAACTGCCTTGGAAATGTGTGCCCTTTCTTGCAAGATAGTAATAAAATGGCCTTCTTGCTTTGCACCAGACAAGGAGTCCTGCTTCGGTTTACCCATTTCTAAAATGAAATGAGAAACTGGAGTTGGACCTGTAATTTCCTTAGTGTAGGGAACTCCTAGATGAAGAAATTCCCTCCACTCTTTAAGTTTGGTGACTCTCTTACCATTTATAACCTTAGAGAACTATGAAGAACCCTTAGAGGAAGAGTAAGTTGTCCAGATTCATGCAGATGGTATGTATCAGAGGTGAAATTTGAATCCAGGGCTTTCTAAGCTCTGAATCTAACTCTTTCACTGTGTCAGGCTGCCTCTCAATTCAGATATAATTTAACTTAATGCCAGCTAAAACAATCTGAGATTCTACCCCCTTCTGCTAAGACTGCAGCACCAGATGTAACCAACAGATTGACAAGCATGATAACCCCATCAGGGAATTGATGACTGTGTATATTAAAATAATTAGCCTTAGTATCTTGGGCTGTGCCTTCAGGGTCCAGAATTTACCCAGAATCCAGGGACCTCAGACTAGTGACTTCAGTGTTTTCAGTGGGCAGATAGAGCTATACATAAAAATATTTTTTTCCCTTCAAAGCATTTTTCCCCAGCTGCCATGTGGCTAGGCACAAAAAAAGGTTGGCCCCCAAATATCTGAATTTAGGAATGCTATTTTGAAATGTTCTATATGATGAAAGTCACTATCTTTGGAACTTGGGAGTCATTGCCTTACTAATTGGTACATTAAAAAAAAAAGATCAGCAGAACATGATATAGGAGTAAAAAAATAATCTCACACCTGATCCCAACAGTGGGGAATTATATCCAGAGGCTTATAATATTCTCTTTATGTATTGGATTAATTTAGTTCTCAAACAGTATCAGATATTTCAAATTGATATTTCAAAAGTCATTGGTAGAAGAGAAGGAGTAATAATTGCCTGTCAGTTAAAGTATAGCCCCAAAGCTTTTCAGTTGCTCTAATAGAACCTTGGGAACATTGGAGGGGTCTCTTCCTCCAAAGAACAGCAGCAAATTGGATTCCAAGACAAATGTCATTCCAGCGATTCTACCCTTATATTAGTGCTTAAAGTCAACCTGAAGTCTACCACCAATGTTGGAAAGTTAGTACAAATTACCCCTAAATGCCACTCTGATCAATTGAAAAGGTGATTCAATTATGAACTTTCAGGAAGACTCAAGACATTTTTGACAGTTCAATTCAACAAACATTTGGGAAGGACATTAGTATAAGGAAGAAAGGAAGAGAAAGAATAAAGGATGTAAGAAAGAAAGAGAGAAAGATAAGCAAAAATTATGCAGTTTTCATTCTGCTATTTCCATCCTCATCATATGATGTAAACCATTTAAAAATAACTCAAACAAAAGTAAAATGGGCATAATAACTATTTTAGCACCCAGACAATATCTGCATACCAGTTAAATTCAATAATTCTTTTAGATTCAATCTAAATTTGAAATTGTATAAATTTTCTTTGTAAAAATTCAGTTAGCTTAACAATAACAGGGACTCATTTCCACCTATCAGTAGAAACATCACAGGGCAAAAGAAGAACAAATAATAGTGTTTGGTAGATTTGGCTGCATCAACAAATAAAATATAAAAGTAGAAAAGTAAAATACTTTATAAATTAAATGTGGTATAGATTCTTGTGAAACGTGGTAACATGTGATCTTGTTAAAATGACCAAAAGACGTTATGCTGTGACACAGTTTTCCCTTTTGAAATGATCTGAATTAATTCTTTCACATTACACATTTGTGCTTCCACCTAATCTTGCTGTATTGGAAGCAAAGCTTGGCATGAAGTCAAAAGACAAGAGTTGGAATTTTGGTTCTATACTTGGATCTGAGTGGGTTGAGGGTGATTCTTCCCTTCCCCAACCTCACATCCTGGAATGATGACCTCCCAAGCATTCAGGTGCTTCCCATTCAGCCTTTCTTAGGTCTCCTACCCATCCCACTCCAGATTCCTTTGACCAACACCTCTCCCCTGGGGTGGCTTACATATCAGAGCAGAATCTTTCTCTTCCCCACCAGCCCTAACTGCCTGGCCTATTGTGGATATTAAAGAACTGCTCAGGATAGCAGGAAGGGACAGTGAAAAAGTCAGTGGTTGCCCTATATGCCCCCTCCCCTAGGAAAATTATTTGAAGTCAGGGACTAGATGTATCTCATACTTCTTCCTTGATTTTCCTAGCACCAAGTACACACAGTAAACCTCTTTTCATAGAATCACTTGAATTTTATGTCAGGTAAATTAAAAAAATCTAAATTGAAATGAGCCAATTAGGAACAAGGAGGTAGCCTAGCTACTTTTACTAATATCTGGAATGGAAATAGGTAACACACTCTAAGAGATGGAAGGAGTTTCCAGTTCAGGGAAAAGTGGCTTCTCCTGGGGGAATGGAGAAGGGGAGACAATCAGGTGCCACTCATCTTGGCAAACATTTGACTTACTCCCCTAGGGGCTCCAGATCCCTGGCTATGCTTTTCTCACTTGTGCTTCCACATAATACAGGCTCAGTTCTGTCATTGTTATCTATAATCCATAACCTCCTCAGAGACAAGAGACATACTTTCTGGTGAGCCAAGTAATGAACTCTTATCCTTGCCTTACACCTTTCTCTCTCTCTCTTTTTTTAAATTGCAATTTCTGGAGCCCTGCTCACTGCCATCTTCACTGCTGCTTCCCACTTCAGACTCCCAGTCCTTTCTATCCATCCTGCAGCAGAATCTTCTCTTATTAGAATGGGAACTTATTAAGGGCAATAACATCTCACTTTTCTATTTCAATTCTTAGTGCTTGGCACATTGTGAAAACTTTAATTTCTTTGTTAATTAATTCTTTTTTTCTCTTTTTTTTTTCAGGGCAATGAGGGTCAAGTGACATGCCCAGGGTCACACAGCTAGTAAGTGTCAAGTGTCTGAGGCCAGATTTGAACTCATGTCCTCCTGAATCCAGGGCCAGTGCTTTATCCACTGTGCCACCTAACTGCCCCCACTTTGTTAATTCATTCTTCACACCAAACCCTGTCCAAGGTGAGAGGCATGACTTGTGGAAGTTGGAGTATCTTGAAAAAGTTCTACATCCTGGGGGCAGCTTGGTGGCACAGTGGATAAAGTACCAGCCCTGGATTCAGGAGGACCTGAGTTCAAATCTGGCCTCAGACCCTTGAGACTTACTAGCTCTGTGACCCTGGGCAAGTCACTTAATCCTCATTGCATTGCCAAAAAAAAAAAAAAATTCTCCATCCCCCAAGTAGATCAGGTATCAGAATCTCAAGTCTTTCTAGTTACAGTTTCTCAACTTCAAAATTAAAAGGTTAGAATAAATCATCTCTAAGATCCTTCCTTTACAATATGTCTTTAACCACACCATTGCTCCTATACCTCTCTCTCTCCTTTCCCCATCCCCTTTATATATTGTCTTCTTTCATTAGAATGTGAGCTCCTTAAAGGTACTTTCAGGTTTGTTTTATTTCTATCCATAGCACTTAACATAGTGCCTGATATCATATAGTAAACACTTAATAAATGTTTCTCTCTCTCTCTCTCTCTCTCTCTCTCTCTCTCTCTCTCTCTCTCTCTCTCTCTCTCTCTCTCTCTCTCTCTCTCTCTCTCTCTCTCTCTCTCTTCATTTGGACTCTACCATCTCAATACTATGTGAAGTGGCACAGATGATCTTCACTTGGTTTTTGTCCCAGCTTTGTAAATCACAAGATGTTTGACTTTGTTAGCCTTTTAAAGTCTTTGAATCTCTACTTCTTTAGTATAAAATGAAGGATTCTTTCCAAAGCCCCTTACAACTTAAAAATTCTCTGTTTGATAATTGATATCTAGTTTTTATTTCCCTCTTTTTATAGACCTCTCCAGGTCCCCTTACTTTCTGTTATGACTTTATCATCTATGCATTCATCTAAACCCTTCTCAAAGTTATTTATATTTTCACCCTGTACCACCACTCAGGGCAAAAGGTTTCCCCCTTTCTGAAATCACATAACACTTTGCACCTATACAATGCATTTCTCTAGTATTATTTTGAAGTCCAAGTATTTGTGAATGTCATTTCTCCATACTAGACTATAAGTTCCATGAAGGCAGGTGCTATATATAGACTATTAAAACTCTGTGTGGCCCTCAGTGCTTGGGCACATAATAGGAATAGAACAAACGCTGACTGAATTGAATTAAACAAACAACCTTTTTCCTATTTACAATATAGGCAGCAATTATTTTTGTTTGCAGTAGAGGTGATAGAGTGTAATGGAAAGGTATTAGACTCGGAATCAGAACACTGGCATTAAAATTGTATGGGCAAATCAATGAACCCTTAAGGGCCTCAGTTTCCTCATCTGTAAAATGAAGATTAAAAACATTGTATCTCACCTGCTACCTCATAGGATTATGAGGAAAGATTTTGTGAGTTATGATTATGTCCTTTCTCTGACACCACCACTACTCTAATCCAGACTCTAACACTTCCTGCTTGTTCATTCTCCAATTCTGCTGGCATTGTGTGCTCAAATGCTACAACATTTCAATTGATCTGTGACCTCTTCAATGGGAATATTATTGACAGAGGTTTAGTTTAGTATTCTAGGATTCAATGAACTGACAAAATAGACTCAGTAGAGTGCATGCTAAGTTGGAAATTGAGAAGGGGTGTGTGCAAACATATTTCTTAAGTACAAATAAATGCTGGTCCCTAAGGGTTAGTTTGACATATCCCAGGTTCTGATGCAATTGTCCATTTCTGGTCACCAAATTCAAAGAGTTCTTTGGCAACTCAACTTCTCCCTCTTCTAGTCTATGAATTTCCCCTTGAAAACATTCCTCACACTATGGGCTGTTTCCCCTGCCCTTCTGCACTCACATTCTCTTATTGCTTATGGAGAAGAGGGCTTTGATTTCTTTCTCTACATACAAATAACAACCTACAACCCAAGATGGCAATTAATCCATTTGCTAAAGTAGCATGGAGCAGTGAACTCCTCTCTCCATCTTTCCTTAGGGCTTCTGAACTCTTCCTGGGTTAAGATATGAACAAGATGTGTAAGCTCTCATAACTCACAACATGATCCCTCTAAAAGACCTCCAAATAATGCCATCAGACAATTCCTGGAGCAGCAAAACCCACAAAAGAATGTGCTGAGGACTTAGAAGGTCCTACTGTGTTCAAAGCTCTTTATTAGGTGATAGATTCTAATATGAGAGATAGATAATCAATGAAAGGTCACAGTGCTATAATTCATACCTGAGTATAAGCAAGATAATGGTGATTTTCATGGATGGCCCCTACTCCATAAATAAAATTATTTTTCTGTAGTTTCTTTAAAAAGGATGACATCACCCCAGGAAGCAGGAAAGCTTGCTGTAAATATGTTTTCACCATATACTATGTCTGAGAAGAGAAATTAGTTCAGACTCTCTAATTGTACTAAGAGTACAAGAACTAGAAACAAAGGAAAATGGTTATACATTTGCACCAGGGTTACCTTTTTTGAATTTAGTATTGTATTTGCTAAAATTACATGTAAAAACAATTTTTAACATTAATTTTTTAAAACTTTTAAGTTCTAAATTATCTCTGTTCTTCCCTCCCTCCCTCCATCCCTCCCTCCCCCCACATTGAGAAGGCAATTCCATATAGATTATACATCTGTAGTCATGTCCACATTTCCATATTAGTCATGTTGTAAAAGAAAATATAGGCAGAGCCAAGATGGCAGAGGAAAGGCAGTAAGCTCTCAAACTCAGGGCATGATTGCTCAAAAAAAATCTCCAAATAATACCATAGGAGAATTTCTGGAGCAGCAAAACTCACAAAAGAATATGCTGAGATCATTTTCCAACCAAAGACAGCTTAGAAGGTCGGAAGGAGGGGGCTGCTGTGCCAAGGCAGGAGTACAGCTCAACCCCACAATCACAATGACACAGATCCAGTTCTAGGCAGGCTGAGCCAGGGAAAGAGACCCCCAGAGCCTCTGAATCAGCTACAGTGCCAGTGTCATCTGGAACTAAATTCATGGTCTGGTGAGAAGGCTGAGCAAATGGCAGGGGAAAAATTACAGGGGTCTCTGATGGTGCTGAGGAGGAACTTGGGTTTTTCATCCCTGCTCGGAACCAGGAAGTAGGCTTGAGTAGCAGTGGCCCATGTGGGGAAGGGGTGCAAGCTCGTTAGGAGCTAACAACTACAGCACAATCAATTTGCTGTCTGCTTAATTATCAAGTTAGCCTGGGTTTATCTACAGATCAGGAACAGGCCAGGCAAGTAAAGAACCTGCCACTCCTTAAATCATACCACCTGGGACCCCATGAAGCTTGGGACAGTGAATCCTAGAAACAGTGCCCCTCTTTAAGGAACTAAAAGTCAAGTAAAACACAGGCAAGATGAGCAGACAGGGAAAGGTGAGGACCATAGAAAGTTATTTAGTGAAAAAGAAGATTGAGGTGTACCCTCAGAAGAAGATAGCAACATCAGGACTCCTGCATTCAAAACTTCCAGGAAAAATATGAATTGGTCTCTAGCCATAGAGGTGCTCAAAAAAGACTTTGAAGATTAAGTAAGAGAGGTAAAGGGAAAAAATGGAAAGAGAAATGAGAGTGATGCTGGAGAGTCATGAAAAAAAGTCAATAGCTTGAAAAGACAAATTGGCCAAATGGAAAAGGAGATACAAAAACTCTCTGAAGAAAATCATTGTTTAAAAATTAGGATTGAGCAAATAGAAGCTAATGCCTTTATGAGAAATCAAGACGCAATAAAACCAATCCAAATGAATTAAAAAATAGAGGGCAATGTGAAATATCTCCTTGGAAAAACAGCTGACCTGGAAAATAGATCCAGGAGAGACAATGTGAAAATTATTGAACTACCTGAAAACCATTATCAAGGAAAAAGCTTAGACATAATCTTCCAGGAAATTGTCAGGGAAAATAGAAATTGAAAGAATCCACTTATCACCTCCTGAAAGAGATCCCCAAAGGAAAACTCCCAGGAATATTGTAGCCAAATTCCAGAGCTCCCAGGTCAAGGAGAAAATATTGCAAGCTGCCAAAAAGAAACAATTCAAGTACTGTGGAGCCACAGTCAAAATAGCACAAGATCTAGGAGCTTCTACATTAAAGAACTGGAGGACATGGAATATGATATTCCAGAGGGCAAAGGAATTGGGATTGCAATTAAGAATCACTTATCCAGCAAAACTGTGTATAATCTTTCATGGGAAAAACTGGGACTTCAATAAAAGAGGACTGTCAGGTATTTGTGATGAAAAGACCTAAACTGAATGGAAAATTTGACTTTCAAATACAAGGCCCTAGAGAAGCATAAAAAAGCAAATAGGAAAAAGAAATTTAGAGGGATGTTAAAAGGTTAAACTTTTTACATTCCTACATGGGAATATGATATGTCTAACTCATAAGAACTTTCTCAGTATTACGGCAGATGATAGAAATAAATTTAGATAGAGGGCACAGGTGGGAATTGATAATTAAGGGATGATATCTGTAAAGTATCTATTTTTTGTTTATATATTTTTGTGGGGTGGTTGGAGTTGGGTGACATGCCTGGGGTCATGCAGTGGGTGTCTTGTGTCGGAGGCCAGATTTGGGCTTGAGTCTTCCTGGGTCCAGGATAGGTGCTTTGTCTATTGTATCACCTAGCTGACCAATGATGACATCTTTAGGGTAAAATTGAGTGGTGAGAGGAATGCACTGGGGGAGGGGGAAAGGAAGAGGTATAATGGCGTGAAATCTCACGTGAAAGAAACAGGAAAGGGCTTAAGGAGTGGGGGGAGAGATGGGGGAGGAGCAGGGTGGTAAAGGAACTTTACACTCATCAGAATTGGTTCAAAGTCCTCAATCTCATCAGAGTTGGCTCAAGGAGGGGTTAACATACACACCCAATTGGTGAAGTAATCTGTCTAAAATGGGCGGTAAATGAGCCTTATATTCGTCAGAATTGGCTCAAAGATCTTAATCTCATCAGAATTGGCAAGGAGGGAATAACATTTACCCTCAATTGAGTGGATTAATCTATCTAACCCTGAAGGAAAATAGGAGGGGAAGGGGATAAGGAGGGAGGGGTAAAAGAAGGGAAGGCAGATTGGGGGAGGGAGTAGTCAGAAGCAAATTCCTTTTGAGGAGGGATAGGGTGAATGAAGATAGATAATAGAGTAAATATCATGGGGAAGGAAATAAAATGGAAGCAGTTAACAATAGTAACTGTGAAAAAGAGAAAAGGGAAAAATTGTACAAAATATTTATAGCAACTCTTTGTGTTGGCTAAGAATTGGAAATTGAAGGAAATCAATTAGGGAATGACTAAATAATCTGTGGTACATGATTATAATGGAATATTATTGTGCTATAAGAAATGACAAGCAGGATGATTTCAGAAAAACCTGGACAGACTCATATGAACTGATGTATAGTGAAGTGAGCAGAACCAGGAGAACATTGTGCACAGTGACAGCATTATTGTTCTATGAGCAATTGTGAATGACTTAACTACTCTCAGCAATACAATGATCCAAGACCATCCCAAACGACTAATGATGAAACATACTATCCACCTCCAGAGAAAGAACTGATATTGATTGAAAATATGAACAAGACTGTTCACCTTCATGGAGTCACATGACATGACATCAGAGGTAGAAAGCATCTCATTGACCATCTGGTTCAACTCATACCTGGAAATGAATCCCCACTATAATAAGAAATAGCATTTCTATAGTGTTTTAGGGTTTAAAAAGTACTTTAAATATGATATTTTATTTGATCTCAGCAATTCTGTCAGGTAGATCCTATTATCCCCATTTTACAGATGAGGAAACTGAGGCAAAGAGGTTGTCACTTGCCTAGGTTCTCACAGCTAGTCAAGTGTCAGAGGTGGCATTTGAAGTCAGGTCTTCCTCACTCCCAAATCCAGTGTTCAGTCTCTTCCAATGAGTCTTCTTACACCTATTCCTCACCATATACTCTGCTATACAGTGACACTGGCCTCCTTGCTGTTCCATTAACAAGACACTCCATTTCTTAGCTCCAAGGATTTTCTCTGGCTATCTACAATCCTCTCCCTTCTTATCTCTGCCTACTAGCTTCCCTGGGTTCCATTAAATCCCCAACAAATTTGTGTCTTTTACAGGAAACTTTCTAAACCTTAATTCTAGTATTTTCTCTCTCTTTCTTATTTCCCATTTATCCTATCTATCTATCTATCTATCTATCTATCTATCTATCTATCTATCTATCTATCTATCTATCTGTAAACATTTGTTTGCTTGTTTCCTCCATTAAATTGTGAGCACCTTGATGACCTGAACTGTTTTTTGCTTCTTTTTGTGTCCGAGTACTTAGAATTGTATCTGGCACATAATACATGCTTAAAATTGTTTTATTTTGCTGACTAAAACACACTACTAATCCATTTTGCCCACTTATCCCCTTCCTCCCTCCACCAGCTTATTCTACTACAGTTATGTCTTCCACGTCCCTAGGGTTAGGGGTGTGGTGCCCCTGTGATCTGGAAAAGGCATATAAAATGTTTTGGCCCTCTCTTCATACCAGAGAAGAAATCTGATTTTTTTTTCTTTTATGATATCTTTATAGTCCCTTATTGTAAAATTTGGGTTGATATTATACAATTCTCTCTCTCTCTCTCTCTCTCTCTCTCTCTCTCTCTCTCTCACTCTGTATGTACATTTATATGTATATGGTGCATTTCTGAGTTTCTAAACGTTTTCTGTCATCTGCTTCTACCTATTGCTCCTGGTTCTTCATCTGGGAATAATATAAGCAAGTCTAGTCCCTTTTCCATATGTCTTTTTAAGTACTTGAAAATAGCTATCATGTTCTCTCAGTCTTCTTCTCTCCAGACTAACCATCCTTAGTTCCTTCAACCAATCCTCAGGTGCCATAGACTAGAGATTCTTCACCATTCTGGCTACCCTCTTTTGGATACTTCTTAAATTATCAAAATGTCCTTCCTAAACTATGGTCCTAAACTGAACAAAACACAGTATATGAGATGTAGTCTGCCCAGGTAGAGTATAGTAGGACTATGGCCTTGCTCCTGGAAGCTATAATGCAGCCCAAGGTTCCATGAGCATTTTTGGCTGCCATTTGACTGCTTGTTGACTCATGTTACACTTCAAATTCACAAACACAGATGTTTTACAGACAAGCTGTTATGTAACATATTTCCTCACCATATATTTATGAAGTTGAGTTTTTGAACACAAATATAAACTTTTATATTTACTTCTATTCAATTTGACCTTATTTGATTCAGCCTAATTTTCTATCCTGGGATACTAGCTGTCATCTAATGTGGTAAATCATGTTCATGTCATTTTTTTCATCTGCATATTTCATAAGGATATCACCTATATCTTTATCCAGGGAGTTTATTAAGATGTTATATAGCATGTGGCAAGCATAGTACTCCAAAGGAGAGGTCCTTCCAAGGTGATGTCAAATTCTTAATGACTATATTTTAAGTCAAGCCATTCAATCAGTTCCAACCTCATCTAATAATAATGTTTTCCATTCTAAATATTTCAATTTCCCCTTCCCCCAAGAATAGTGTGAAATATTTAATAAAATTCCTCACTAAAATTTAGGTAAATTTATATCTACAGCATTCTATTGATCTACTAATTTATAACCATATCAGGAAAGGAAATAGGGCTTATTTAGCATGACCTATAGGGCAGCTAGAAGGTACAGTAGATAGAATGCCAGGCCTGGAGTCAGGAAGACCTAAGATCAAATCCGGCCTCTGACATACTAGCTGTGACCCTGTGCAAGTCACTTAACCTGGTTTACTTCAGTTTCCTCAGCTGTAAAATTAGCTGAAGGAAATGGCAAACCCCAATGTCTTTGCCAAGAAAACCCCAAATGGGGTCATGAAGAGTTGTACATGACTCAATGACAATAGTAACATGACCTACTCTTGGTGAAGTCATGTTGGTTTTTGGTAGGCACTGCTTCTTTTCTTAATTAAGCAGTTTCTTGTGTGTGTGTGTGTGTGTGTGTGTGTGTGTGTGTGTGTGTGTGTGTGTGTAAATTGGGGTTAAGTGACTTGCCCAGGGTCACACAGCTAGTAAGTGTTAAGTGTCTGAGGCCAGATTTGAACTCAGATCCTCCTGAATCCAGGGCTGGTGCTCTATCCACTGTGCCACCTAGCTGTCCCCAGCACTTCTTTGTCTAGATGTTTGCTAGCCATCTTAAAATTCTATTCTAAGAGTGAAAAAAAAAAATAATACATCTTAGAATTTTGCCAGGTTAACTCACTTGCCAGAAGTTTGTACTTTCTATTCTTTTCCCCTTCTGGGAAACTGAGATTCTTGCCTTGCTCTAATCCTGTGGTACCTCTTCCATTCTCTACATATTTCATATTTCTCTGGTCATTTATCCAGTTCTTGTAGTATCAAATATAGTATCACTATATTTATCTTGTGTATC